>NC_141137.1:18177500-18837500 GCF_053477565.2 Lygodium microphyllum | reverse complement strand
TTAAGGTCACAAGAGTCACTACTACAGGAAGGTGTATTCTACTTAGTCCATTGCTTATGGATATTTTGCCTAAGATGCGATTCATTTACTAATCCAAAAGATATCAAAGTTATCCTATCTAACAACTGGGGATCCTCAACTTCCATAGCCTTTAGAACTTCCTTCTCATTTGTATCCTCTTTAGGTTGGATAGATTTTTCCAATTCTCTTCCATAATCTTCTTGTGCACTATCATCATCGTCCTCTTCAAGCTCTATCTTTGCCTCTTAGGGGCTCTATAAGAGAAAAACAGATTCTTTGTTGTATCATCTACTTTTGCTTTTGCCTTTGGCTCTGCTCCTGTGTCTATCTCTAACTCTACTTTCATCTTTGGCTCTGCTATGGCCATGTAATAGGGAGAACAATATATCTATGCATTTATCTCACTATCAGATATAATTTCAGAAGTCATTACTGGTTCAAGTGTAGCAAGTATTCACCCCCATTGACAAGGACTTTGCATCTTTTGAGAGTTGGCTTATAGTGCCCACCATCAAGGACTCTACCTCTATTTTCTTGGAAAATATATGTTTGACAACTTCTTCATCTATTGATATACCATCTATAACTCCAGTGGGAGAGTCAGTTAAGGCTTCAATGGAGGTGGATCCATTACCTTTTTGCGAACCATACAACTTCAACATCACTTTGCTGGGTCCTGTGCCCTAGGGTTGAGATTCCTTTGAACCAATCTGTCCATGCTCTTGCTTCAAAAAGCCACGGTTTTCTTAAAAGTAGAGGATATGAGGTCTCGTAGGAATTTGGTTTTACCACCGAATAGATTGGTCAATAATCTTGTCCTACGAGAGTTGTCTTCACTTGGGGACAATTGTAAGAGCAATCCTTTTCTTATCAGTATGCTTTGGAATTTCTTTCGACAACTGGAAGACAACATCAGTAAACTGTCGTAATGTTAGGTTTGGTTTGAAGGTATCTAGGTCTTTGACCAAGTCATACTCTTTGATATGATCCAGGACCTTCTCCAATCAACTAGGGAATGGGGCAATACCCACTTTTATATTTTCTTTTTCCTCTAATAGCGAGAATATCTGCACTTCCTCTATCACTAGGGGTACTTCTGCATCCTCTATCTCCTGGATCTATGCTCCTATCTTTATAACTATCTCTGTATCCTTCTGTAGTATTGAATTGCTCTATATTGTACCGTTCTATCCTATACTATTTTTGTTCTCTTTTGGAAGATTGAACTTCACCATTTTGGTAGAGGGAATGTTCTCTTTTGGAACTTTGGGCTCTCTTTTTTTGGTATGCATTATTGCAGCAACGTTTAATTCCACCAAGTTGGAGATAGGTTCTTGGGTCTTCTATTGGTTAGCAATGGTGTTGGCTTTCATAGGAGCTAGATTGGGATAGTCTTTTGCAGTGTGGCCTTCTCCTTTGCATTGATTGCATAGTGGTTTGTAGTCCATGGACCTTCTAGGGTTTGGGCAAGTTGGTGAGATATGTCTCTTTTCCCTACATCTATAACACTCCACTTCTTATCTCTAGCCATCGCTAGACTGTCGTTCTCTATAACTTTGAGAGAGAAACCTCCTTGCCTGAAATTAGGATCGAACTCTCTAGACTTTGATATGATATACTGGGTATTCCAACAAGTTGAATATTGCTTCTTCATCTTTCTTCCTTCTTTCATGTATCTCCTTCATAGAGCAGATATCCTCTGTATGGTTATTCTTTAAACATCACAAACAAAAGTCTCCAGGAATAGTTAGACTTCGGATACATTTAGTAACTAAATATCATGCTTGACGACACTTTCCACACCATGTATTACATCACATCACATCTCTTCCACCTCCTGCAAGATTGGATATGTTAGCAATATTCACCTTTAGCATCTGCAATTGTTCTGTGATCATATCCATAAACTCTTTCTTGATACTTACAATTGAATTGGACAGATAGTCCTTCAATTTTTTCCTCCTGGAGTACTTGTAATAGGGTTTTGCAAAGTCTTTGTAATCACTGCATAGATTGGTTGGGTTGATCCAGAGGGGGTCCTCTGTTTTGATTCTAATTTAGAGCTCTTGTTGAGACTAGTGGTTGTTGGTTCCAGTTGGTAGGGTTCCACTGTTGTTTTATTGGGTTTCCATTGAGGAAACTATTTGAGGCCACTATTATTGTGGTTGAACCATCATTTGAGGTACTATTGTCTACTACCTTGTTTGCTGCCAACCACTGTGGATTAGATGCACTGTACTACAGTAATGTCTACATCTCAAGATGATAGGGATAGGGAACAGTCCCTAGGATTGCATTTGGTGGGTATACCATTCCTAATATTGGAGGAGGTAAGACTTCTCTTCTTGAGGCCATCGGACAGCCTTGCTTTAACTTCATCATTCAATATTGCACCTTCCACTACAGCTTGTAGGTTAATTGGTCTTCTCAGTTCCATAAACTTACAAACTTCTGGTTGTAGAGGCCTCTCTTAGAAAAACTCCCTTCTCGATGTCTTCATCCAAATGATGGTTCATCTCTTCAGTATGGATTCCATTCTAGAGACATATGCTTCCACCCGTTCACCAGAGGACTTTGACTTAAGTTCATGAGCTCCTCTCGCATCTACTCTTTAAAACCTTCACACCTAAATTTAGTGAGAAATGCTAACTTCAGGTTGTCCCATGTGTCAAAATTTCATGTTGCTTGTCTCTCATGCCACTGAAATGCTGTGCCTTTGAAAGTAATGGGGAATATCACTAACCGATGCTCGGGGGTTTTGGCATTATTGGCTATATACACTATTATGAACTCGGCTATATAAAGATAAAGGTTTTCATTGTACTCTCTCTTAAACATGGACAATGAGACTACATTCACTAGCCTATCATCAATATTTCCAGGACCAATTTTACTAGGAAGGGGACCTTGAGTCACCATGGGGACTTTTGTAAAGAGTGTTGCAAGGGTATCGAAGGAGGCTTCTACTGCTAGCTTGTTCTCAACTTTGATTTTTTTCTTCTCTCTTCTCACGTACCTTTAGACTCATTCTAGTGCTTGCCTCTTAATTGTGTCATTCATCAGGGAATTACCTCCACCCAGTTTGTGTGTACTCAATAGAATATAATAAAAAAGGCTTCAGGCTCTAGGGAGGACACTCGTGTCAACATTTCTTCTACTTCTTTCTTTTCAATGTCTCTAATTTTAGATTTCGTTTCACTACAGAGAGGAAGATATTTAGTTCTAAAGGTATAAAAACTCATTTGTCTGAGGATCGCCATAGTGCCATTGTCTTGATAATACCAACTTCAGAGGTTTTCAATAGCATAAGTTGTAAACAACACTCTGTCTACCAGCTTCCAATGAGTTGCTAACAATTGGACAAATAGAAGGTTGCCAATGCACCAAGCATCCCACGTATCATGCTGTTGAGCACCCACGAACAGATTCCAACTCTTTTCCTTCTTGTTCTTTGTGAACTTCAACTGACCACGACTTCTGAAGCTTTTTTACAATCTCGCACTCACTTGATGATGTTTGGAAATTCTTTAATGAAGGCCAAATCTCCCATGGATGGTTATTCTCTCTATTTTTGCTTCGCTTTTCAATTTTGTGAAAAACAATTGGCTATTATGATACAACTTTTTGTAGCTTTAGAAGATAGTGGGATCAGTCCGTCACATAGAGCCCGCATCAAGATAGTGACATGCTTCTGCCATTGAGGGATGCATTTCTTGTAGAAAGTGTCTTTGGCAATAAGAATCTCCAATTCTTCAATAGTAGCAGGAATTCTCCAATTTTCCATTGCTTTTCTTCCTTTTCAATAGTGCCACTTCTTCCATTTTCAATCTTTGTTGGTACTTATTGATAGCACTTTTCCTTGGCTCTACGCAGCAAAAACATGGAGTCCCAAGAGAGATACCGAGAAAAACAAGGATCTTACTACAAGAAAATCTATATTGTATCATCAACAAGCATGTTTTTCATAATTTAATCAATCACAAGAAGAAAAGCAACACCAATCTTCTCAAATCTTCATGCAACATCATATAGCAATTCTCCTAGAAATTTATCACAAGAGAACTTCAATAAATTCTTCACATTTTTTTATAGAAACCATAAAAAAAACAAGAGAACACAAAAGAATGCTCCACTTTGAATGAAAATTATCCTATAGATTTCATATTTCATCATCTTCATAGTCTTCATAGTCTCTCTCATAATCTCTCACTCATAGATATATTGTTTTTAGCATGGAAAATTGGCTATCTCTCACTCACTCACTCTCTCACATATGCTCTCTCTCAATAGTATATCAGAATAATGAAGAATAACAATCCATAATCCCTCTTTGGTCACGGATATCCTTCCCAAGATGTATGTTTGATATGAAGAGTCACAAAGCCACTAGAGTATCCTTTCGTAGCTCAATAGTGTCATTGTCACTTCAATCTTTACTTGAGTCTTCAACAACTACTTCTTTCACTCCTTTGAGTTATTTTGAACTTGTATTAATCTCGTCCCAACACTATAAAACTTTCCCAAGCTACACCTTCCTTCTATAGAACACTTATAGAGGTATACATAACAAAAATAAAATAGAGACAGAGGCTCTATAAAAGCTCAACAAAAGTCAAAAATACCATATAGAAGGTTATCAAAAAGCATTCAACTCAACTATTCAAACCCATCAAGAATCATTCAATACGCTTCTAAACACTCTTTGTGGGAGCTTCTTGCTTGACCACCAAGACCCACGAACCGCTTATTGTTTTAAGTGTTTCAAGCCAAGTGCAATGGCTACCTCTCACATAGCCGTACATGCTCTCACACATACAAGTATGGTGAGCTTACCTCTATGCTCAATTGAGTTACCTCCTCCCTCAAGCACTCCGATAGCTCCATGATCCAAGGTGCAAGCTCAAGCAAGCTCAATCCTCAAGCTTCAAGCTCCATGCCCCATTACACGCAAGACAAGAGAAGAGAAGAGAAGAGAAGAAGAAGAGAGGAGAAGATGGAGAGAGAGCTTCTCCACCACAGTCTCTCACCCTCACACACTCACTCCCTCACCCCGTCTCTCTCAAGCACAAGCTCAAGCAAGTAAGAACAAGAAGAAGAAGAAGAAGAAGAGGGGAGCTAGTTTTGGCCACACACAAGAATGAGCTTCTTCATTCACTTTTTGCCTTTTATACAAAACCCTAATCCCCTTTGGGCACCCATCCCTTTTTTACATGCATGGCCATTTTAGTCGAGGTTATCTTTTTCTATTTCCTTCCTATTTGCATGGTGCCTTCACTTATTCCCATCGTCTACATTTATAAATTGCAAAGGAGGAAGCTTTGCACTCTTTTACAAGGATTCAGAGTGCACTTTTATATTTAAAATGCATCTTTCCTCTTTTGTGCTTGCCCTGAACTTTCAAGGTTGTCCTTGTACTATTACTCTTTTTTCCTCCTATCTAGGGCTGCCTTTTTTCGCTTTACCTTGCATATTTTTAATTTTCTTTTTGCTTTCTTTGCATTGGGGTTAAATTCCCCCCCTCATGTGGGTCGATGATGGGGCTTCGTGGAGATTACCCATGGAGAAGAAATATCATGAAATTGGATGAGAGATTACAGAGGTTGAGGATAGATTTGAGTAGGTAATGGGGGCCTCCAATGTGGTGGTTGATCGCAGTTATTGAGTGTACCTAAAAAAGGCAAATGAAGTACAGCGCCTCGGGGTGTGTCTTCTACCTCATTGCAGGGTGTCCGTGCTAGTGAACCTGGGAGTTGGGTTGAACCTCATGGAAGCTTGTGGTATTGTCCCACACTTGAGGACCTAGTTTGTGTACAATAGAGGTGCTATGGGTGTGACTTAGGGAGATAGGTCTAAATATAGGCGAGCATAAACTCCCTAGGTGTGTCTTGCCCAGTTTGTGTATAGGGGAGGTGTTCTGGGTGTAACTCAGGGAGACAATTCTAACCATAGGCGAAGGGCGCAAACTCCCTAGGTGTGTCCCGCCCTTGATGTGTCCTAAGTGTGAAGTGGGGGGACAAGAGGGCTAGGGAGTTATGCACAAAGCTGGCCAACCAAGGCCATCGGATGCATCTAACTTGAGAAACCCTAGGTGCAATGTTTATGGCACTTTGTATTACATGGAAAAGCTCGTTGTTCCTTTCCTTTTTTCTTTGTGTAGGTCTTTTTTTTATTTTTTATTTTTTTTGAGATACATTGGAAGGGAGCATGCTAGACATCATCTTGATACTATTGAGTAGTTATGTTTCAAGGCGGCCTAAGAGATTTGCCAAGGAATGCATGGATTTGCATGTAGCCCCTTTGGTTAATCCTTACATTGAGAGGAGTAGTAGAGAGAAAGGATGATTACATTTTGAGAATCTGTTATCACTCATATCTTCTAAAAGGCTCGTGCAAAAAGCTGGCAAGAGAGTGGTTCTTAACATTAGGCGGGTCATTGCACAACTATCTATCCCTACATTGATATCAAAATAGAGAGGTGGCAGGCGCTCTTCTTAGGCTATTGGTTTTTTGTTTTAGTAGAATTCGCAAGAGGTGGAGGTAATTACAAGTGGTAAGGAAAGTGGGGTCGGGGCATGTCGTGAACTCATCCAAAAAGTGGGTAATGGAAGGTTGGATGTCGTGCTCCAAAGGTTAGGCATTCTTCAGGACTGGTGGCATTGGCATTGTAGATCAAAGGAAATTGTACATGCCATGCTTCCCCTAGTCAAAATCCACATTGTGGCACCTCGGTAAGCCATGTAGGTGGTGTCATCCCTTTCATATGGTAGTGTGTTGCAAAAAGCCATCAATGCCTTAAAATTAGTGTCCTAGATTCTTCAATGCCATTTAGGTTGGGCTTCATAGCTTTTCACATTTCTTGGCTCTTCCGTGACCTTATCCTCCCAATACCTCATAGGCTTTCTTCTCCATAACATGAGCTTTCTTGCCCTCTCATCCAACCACCGCTTTTCCAACCTCTCTGCGACTTGGATGGCTCCTTCAATCACTGGATGGGGTAGCACTTGATTCAGGGTAGAAGGGTAGAAGAATTCAAATTCAAATAGTGTGCACCCATTCTCCCACTGCTCCCCATGGTTTAATTCCAATGCCCAATTGACAGGCAATTGTTCCTTAGGTTGCAGCATCTAGACATCAAGCATGTCTTGTGGTCTGGCACTAAACTTTCTACTCATGAAGTCAGCCAACTCTTTGCGTCTCCTTTTCTCCTCGATGATTCTTTCTACAGTGGCAAGATCTTCTTCTTCTTGGCCTTCTGGCTCTTTTCATATTATCAACATATTTTCCTTGTCGTGTTTGTGGCTTCTAGCCATTCTTGCTCTTGGAGGGTCCCGAGGAGTCGGTTCTCTGCCTCTAGCGACTTTTTAGTTGATTGCGTGTCCTTTTGGGCCTTAACCTCTTGTAGTTCCTTCAATAGTTGTTCCTTTTGCCTACTCTCCTTCTCGAATTATGCATGGACTTGTGTCTTTACCCTGTTCAGCTCCTCGGTGAGCTCCTCTCCTAAGGTCTTTAATTGTTTTAATTGCTCCTCTGTATCCTTTTGCCCTTGTATGAGGCTTGAGAAGTCCATTTCTAGACCCATTTCTCCCTCTATATTTTCCACTTGTAGCTCTTTTGCACTTTCTTCTTCCTTCTTCGCTTCCATTTTCTTCCTTGCTTCTAACTCCTCCTTTAGGTCATTCACTTGCCCCTGATAGATGGTTATCTGCTTTGTCTCCTCTACTTGGTAGGTAGTGGATGCGTCCTTTTCCTCTTTCAATTCTGCCATGGAGGTCTTTTTGTCTTCTGGCCTGGGAGCTCTTGCACCACGGACTCGTCGTAGTTGGTCGCTCTGCAGGCATGGCCAATGGCATAGACGTTGTGGATCCTTCAACCTTGGACTTCTTTGGGTCCTTTCTAGATTCGACATCCATGGCAACATGTCTCTTTGTCCCTATTATTGGAGCTTCACCACTAGGCGTTGGGTCAAGTTACTTCACCAAGTTCAACAAGTATTGCACCCACACCACCACGTTGCTTTGGTCCACTCCCCCTTCTTGTGAGGTCTCCTAGGTGGTGACTGACATGGCGATCAGGGCCGGTGGTGATGGGTTCATGGGGGCCTTTCCCTTGCCTAGCACAATGGGCTCTTGAACTGTCTTTCTTTTACAATAGTGATGGAGCCTGGCTCATGACTTGGGCTTCTCATGAGCTCTTCGGGTTAGGAGGCTTGCTCTACTGACAACCACAAAGCTAGGGCCATTTTCTCGTCTTCTTCTCTTTTCAACCTTTCCTTGTTTTCTTTTTTCTTTCTTCTTCATTCATCTTGCTCCCTTCTTGACTCCTCTTCCACCTTTCTTACTCGGTCCTCTTCTTCTTCCTGCTTCTTTCTCCATTCATCTTCTAATTCCCTCGATTCCTTTTGTGTGGCTTCTACTTCCTGGTCTTCTTTTGCCACGGTATTTTTCCTCTTCCTTGGGATGCTCATCTTGATTTTTCTTTTTGCATTTTGGCTCCATGGGACTGAGCCCTCCTTCCCTTCCTCATCACTGATGGTTCTCTCACTCAAAGCCTCTTGTTGTTAGTGGGATTGGGGTGGATTTCCCTCTTTCTACATGACAGCACTGGCGATCTTTGGGCTAGTGAGTGCTCAGGGGTTTTTGCTACTACTTCTTCTTGTCTTTCCAAGTCCCTAATGGCCTACTAGATGATGGCAGTGTGTACACCTCCAAAGCCCATGTTGGAGACCTTAGCTATTTGTCATCTTTGCTGTGAAAGCCGAAGACTACCCACCTACTACTGCTTTGGCTCCTATGGCTAGTGCTTTCGCTAAGGATTCCACAATCTTAGGCATGTAGCCATTCCAATTGATCTCATCTAGAGGTCGCAAGGCTCTCGAGCAGTGGCACTCCAATCGTGCTCATCAAGGCATTGTACCTCTAACTAGAGAATTGATTGGACTGTCTTTGCTTGCATCTTGATGTTGGGGTCGAGGATGTTAGCTAAGCTCACTCCATCATTTGTGTACACTTGGGCCTTTTCCATCCCTAGCATACTATAAACATCTCTTTTGGGCTGCCTCTCGGGATTGTTGACCAACCCTAGAGCTCTTTCTACCATTTCACGGCTCAACTCCACTTCTACTATGTGAATCTCTCCTCCCTATCTCATCGTCCCACGGCACCATGGTTTATGTTCGCAGGAACTCCGTGCACTTACTGTAGTCGATGGCTTGGTCGACCTTCTCCATACATTTACCAAGGTTACCCTAGTCGACCATCTGTTTTACCGCTTTCTCTTTCATCACCGCACTCTCTAAGTTCTAAATGCTTGTGAACTTAAGCTGATTGAAGGCTCTTGTTTTCGTTGTTAGGCCATATTTGTCATGTTCTTCTTGCATGAATGGGAGCTTGCTGCCTTTGTTGTGCCCGGCCATCTCAGGTTCTTGTCATGATGTGATAGCTCACTATTAGTTTACTTAAAATGACTTTCTGCAAAAAGATGAGGGGGTTATGAATATATGTTATGGAAAGATAAAGTGCTCAAGTATAGAATGAAAATTTTTGCTTGAATCAGTTCACATAATTCCGCCCAATATTTCATGAAAATTTTCCTTAAGTACAAATTGATCGTCGAGGAGGCCTAAGTCCTAGCCATTCATAGCTCCTGGCTAGTGTAGAATGTGGCAACCAAGTATCCGATACACATGACGAGGTCATCCCCCATATTCGTGGCTAGGTTTGAGGCCAAAAAAGGATGGATCTTTGCTTATAGGAGGGTCTAAGGCTTGCACCAAGAGGTTTGAACTGGATAGCTCAACTATTTATGCTTGCCTCATGGGTGGTTCAATGGGATATTTGTCGACCACTTGTGTGATGGATTGGTCTTGCAGCTCAGTTGATGTGCTGCTCTCTGCTTGTGGAGCAGTTGGAATGGTAGAAGTGTCAGGTTGATTCAGTTTGGATGCAGCGGACTATGGTTTTGGTCGAGATAGACTTGTTGGGGCTCTATGGATTTGGTGCTTGTTGAGTCAATGGGTTTCTCATTCCTTGTTGGGTTAGTATTTTGTTGAGATGGGCTAGAGGGCTTGGATGGAGGAACACACATTCCGCTTGTAGTTTTGGGCAACAAAAACTAGTTGTTGCCTTCATAGTAGCCTTAGGCATGCAACAAGTCTTTGGGCACCCATTGTGGCTTAACCGTTCATCTGTTTCTGTAGTGCCAACTTTGTCTCTTGGGCTTTGGGCATGAGGTTCTGTGATGTGCGGTTTGGTTACTTCTAGGTGGTTGTGGTGTCTGTTTGGGCACCCATTTGAGCTACTGCCTAGTGGTCTTGGATGTGTCTCCTTTAGGTTGCAGCCCGTTTGTCTTGACAGGGTGAGGCAAGTCTCACGACCCCCCTTCTTAGACCTTGAACTTGGTTCCTCTACCAGTGGCACTGCAAGCTACGATGGAGCCACCCTATCCTTGTTGAAAGCCATCAATATTCGAACATTTCCAATGGTGAGGTGAATGCGCTGCAAGTCATAGTCAACATTGTAGTGTGCTTGTTTCTTGAATGCGTGTCCTAGCAGTGATTCCTTACTAGCAGCCTCAGTGTTAAGCATCACATAGAAGATCATAGGTAGACTTTTAGACTCAATAGAGACCACTATTTTGCTTTTCCCAGTAGTGAGTAGGATTACCTCCCAAATGGGTTGACTTTAGCATTGGTAGGTTACAGTTGGGGTTGACTAATGAGGGGACAATGGTCGTGTGTAAGGATATTACAGTCAACTCCCTCATCAATAAGCACATCAAAGACGTGCATCTTCTGGGCAATCACCAATATGCATACGTAGGCAGGTTCTATTGTTTCCTCATCCTTGTCCTCTATCTCAATGATAGTGGCAACCCTCACATTTACAAGGGGTTCTAGCATTAGAGGCTCATGCAATGGGTGCATTGGAAAGTAGTACTTCTTGGGGTAATCGCCATTGAGGAAGCCTACATCCTCTCCTTCTAGGATCTCGAGCTCTACGTTGCCAATTTCGCTAATGTTGCAGACCCTAAAATGCCCCAATCCTCTGAACTTCATCTTTTAATTATGGCCCTTTACAGAGTATAGTAGCACTATGTTTCCTTGCTCAAAGTCACATTGTTTGACATGTTTGTCAAACCAACTCTTGTGTCTTGCCTTTTCATAGATTAACTCATGGGTGGCAAGGAGTCGGGTCTTAGAAAGGCGTTCTAGCTCTACCAAGTGTTCCATCCATGCCTCCTTTCCATCCCATCTCTAGTGTGCCACTCTTAAGCTTGAAACGAAAAACTCCATCGGGAGGATTGCTTCAATCCTGTATGTAATCTTGAATTGTGTTTTCCCTATGGCTGTCTTGTAGGCTGTTCTATAGGCCCATAGTGCTACCATGATTTTATTGTCCCAGTTGCTATGTAAGGTAGAGACTACCTCTTAGTCAATATGTTCACTAGGATTTTGTTCATGGATTCTATTTGACCATTAGCTTGAGGGTAGTATGATGATGATTTTCTATGAATGATCAAGAATGTAGATAATAAATGGGCAATCACTTCATTAATGAAGTGTATGCCTTAATCACCAACTAGCTCAATTGGGCAATCGCATCGTGAGATCACTTGCTCCTAAAGGAACTTAGCCATGGTCCTAGTGTCATTCTTCCTCATGGCCTAAGCTTCAAGCCATTTGGTGAGATAATTCGTCACTACAATGATGTACTTTGCTTGTGAATATTATGCTACAGGGTTGATTGGCACAATAAAGTCGATCCCTCACTTTTCAAAGGGTTGTTGTGCTATTACTGAGGTCAACACCAACTTGTCCTTACAAATGGGTACTTTGGTCCTTTGACATTCATTGTAGTGCTTCACAAACTTATTAGCATCATGGAATAGGGTGGGCCTCCATAGCTAAGATTGCAACACCTTGTGTGCTCTAGTGTCTTTGCTGAAGTGCCCTCCAGCAATTCCACCATATGCTTTAGCAAACAAGCAACTCATGCATTTTGTGCTCACACATGCATCTTCGCAACCACCCATCCTGTCCTAGTCTCTATAGAGCTGGCCGTAAATTAACTGATAGGGCTGAATCTTAAGGATAAGGTGCTTTAGCCTAGCCTTCTCTATAGGTCTCTCAGGCAATCCATGCTCTAGGACTTGGATTATGTCATCTGCACAATACAACATTAGATCAGTCCTGAAAAGGTCTCTTCCATTGGACATGCTAAACAGGTGTGCATCGAGCAAGTCGTCTACAACGCCCTATCCAATGGCTTCTCCTGTGGGCATATGGGACATATGGTCTACCGTGTAATGCTTCTTACCCTTGCGTACAACCACATAGAAGTCAAATCCTAGAAGCAGAAGCAACCACCTAGCTATGCATCTTGTAGCGCAAGGTCTATTCACTAGGTAAAGCAAGGCTTGATGGTCAATGAAGAAGACAAAAGGGATAGCCAAAAGATAATGATGAAACTTCTTTACAATGAATATAATGGCTAGGCCTTCCCTTTCCATTGTGGATTAATTCACCTCCATATATGTGAGCTGTTTGCTAGCAAAGCTCACACGATAATCGAGATTATGTTCATCGAGTTGACACAAAACAATTCCCACGATGAATTTCAATGCATCAATGTGTACGTGGAATGTTATGTTCCAATCTGGGGCTTGTAGAATCGGCGCAATTGTGAGAGCCTTTTTTAGTTCTTCGTGGGCACGTTGGCATTCCGTCGTCCACTTGAATATGATTAGCAATTTGTAAAGGGACCTAGCGATCAATGCATAGTTCAAAACAAATCGTTGATAGTACCTTGTGTGTCCCAAGAAGCACTGAACTCCCTTATATTTCGTGGGTGGTGGTAAATCGACAATGACTTTGACTTGGAGAAGTCAGTGTGGTGATGCTATTCTTAGACACCACATGCCCTAGGATATATCCATGTTTTACCTAGAATTAGCACTTCAAGGGGTTCCAGGAGAGATTATACAACCTGTACCACTCAAATATTGCACGAAGTTTATCTAGATGTTCCCTCCAACTAGATTGAATGCATAGATGATCAACAAACGCCTCCAATTCTCGCCTAAGAACATCTCTGAAGATGGTACACATGAGGCACTAAAAGGTAGCTGGTGCAATCGTCAGCCCAAATGGCATGCCTATATAGGAAAACATGCCCCATTCAATTGCAAATGCTATTTTATGCCTATCATCAAGGTGTACCTACACTTGGTTATAACCTAAGAAGCCATCTAGGAAACTGTAGGCCTATCTTTCTGCTACTCTCTCAAGCATGTGCTCAATGTAGGGTAGTGGACAGTTATCTCTCTTCATTGCAACATTGAGCTTTTTATAGTTTACACACACTCAAATCTTTCAGTTCTTCTTCAAGACAATCACTATGGTGATATCCAATTTGTGTGCTCAATTTCGTAGATGAATCTAGCTTTTAACAACTTATCTATCTCCTCCTTGGCGGTACATGTGCACTTTGGATTCATCGAGTATGGTGGCCACTTAACGGGTGTTGCTTCAAGAGTCATCGAGATGTTATGGGTTACGACCCTCGGATCGACTCCTTTGAGTTCATCTAAGGACCAAGTGAATACATCTATATACTCTCACAAGAGACCAATGAGATCATCCTCCTCTTGCTTAGTGAGATCGTCAACTATGAAGATGGGTTGAGGCTTTTTCCCTTCCCCTTCCAAATTGGCTTCCTTAACCTTAGCAAGCCCTTTGATAGGTTCATTTTCTTGTCCTTGCCTCTTAGCTCCTAATAAGTTCACTACCTTGTCACCCTTCTTGAACTTTGTGAAGCGCTAGGTAGGTCCTGGGGCTTTCATTGTTCTTCAACTTCCAATCCCCTTGGTTTCTTTCTCTTGTTCTCCTTTAATTGTCCGCACCTTAGGTGGATTGGGAGGTCCCCTTTGTGGTGCATTGGGAGGTCCCCTTTGTGCCTTAGGTGGATTGGGAGGTCCCCATTTTCGAGTCACTTTCAGAGCTCACTTCTGACTCAGAGTCAAACTCACAACCTTCACTAGAAGGAGTTTCCCCTAGAGGTTGCAACTTCGAGGCCCATTATGTTCTAAGGAGTGGTGTGGCACTTGGTTGAACTAATCCAACTTGCTCGTAGTCTATCACCTCTAGGTGGTCCGGTCACATTTTGTTTTGAAGACTCCTCTTTTGATACTAAAAACATTGGCTTTTTGTGGCTTGGAGTCTACTCATATCTATTCAATCACTTGGCCATCAGTGTCATACTCTATTGTGTCGGCTTCTTCCTCTCTTTCCTCATTTGTAGAGTAGCAGTCTTCATACTCATCGTTCAAATCATTAGCTTCTGACTACTCATTGTTCCCTAGGCTTCTAGCCTCAATCCTTTTCTCATTTGTGATCAGTGCACCCAATTGTATATCAAGTTCAAGTTGTGCACTTTTGGTCCACGGCCACTTTGGCTCATCCATGAGATCGTTAAGGAGTTTGAGACTAGCAGCTGGGTTACCTTGTCAAGTATTCAAGGGCCCCCTGGAGTTTGACTTTATTAGAGAAAATATGGAAAGGGATAGGCATTGGTTGTCTACTAGGGCTCCTTACCATCATGCAAAGTGGTACTACGGGCGAGGTCTCTATCAGGACACATGGTTGAGGGTTAGTGCCACGGTTGTTTTCTAGGCCGTTAGATCATGATTCATGAGTCTAGTGTCCGTATGGGCCATTCCATGCATTTAGAGGCCTCTGGGGAAGTCTAAATTGGCCGTAGCCTTTGCTTACCTTAGGTGGGTCCAATTAGCCAGAATTGTGCAGTCTATCCTCGCCAATGATAGTGTCTGAGTGACTAACTTAGACCGTTGAGTCCAAGTGGCCTATTTGAGTTGCAGACTCAAACGTTCGAGTCGGGGACCCATCGTCCAAGTCCTACTTGTCCGAGTTGTTGTCTCTAAGGGCATGACTCAGACCATCCGAGTGGAGTGTTCAAGTCCAAGTGGACTAGGGCTTGGTCATCCGAGTCCAAGTGAATGGCTATCTGAGGCTGAATTAGGTCCAAGATCTGAGTCAGAGTCTTGAACTTGGATGGTTTTTGGTTGTCTAAGTGGACTTGTGACTCAAACTGTCTGAGTGGTAATGGGACTCAGACGACTGTGAAATCTGTCCGAGTGTGATGGTCGGGGGCCCATAACAACAAAAAATCACTTAAATACTCCTAGCCCCTATCCTAACATTGCAACAGGGTCCTAACTAGGATCAACAAGCATCAGTTGCACTCAGAGCACACCTATAGGGCTCAAGGATGTGGGAATGCAAATCGATGAACAAATCTATGCTGCTACCCTGTAGCTCTCTCTCTCTCTCTCTCTCTCTCTCTCTCTCTCTCTCTCTCTCTCTCTCTCTCTCTCTCTCTCTCTCTCTCTCTCTCTCTCTCTCTCTCTCTCTCTCTCTCTCTCTCTCTCTCTCTCTCTCTCTCTCTCTCTCTCTCTCTCTCTCTCTCTCAAGCTCTCTCTTAACTGAATGCACACAAATAAGCTCTCTCTCTACCCTATTGGCTTCTTAGACCCTTTCTCTCTTGACCTATTACTTCCCCCTTCTCTCTCTTCACTATCATAATGCCTTGAAGCTCTCTTTTCCATGTTTTGGGCATGCTATTACAATAGAAATCCTACGGTGTGTTTTTTCTTACCTAAATGCATCCAAATCACAAGAAATCACTTACACTAATCCAATCTACTTACCTAAATCCAAAAAATAACAAAAACTTACTTGCAAAGGAGATTGAATACCTCTTCAACTCCCTTGCTTCCTACTTATCTCAAGCAGCACTGATTTGGGGCAAACCCTACTTCAATGCTTGATTCGGAGCACACAAGCACTCAAAGCTTGAATCCATTGGTCCCAACAATGAAACCAAAATGTGGGAGCTTATCGCTTGACCGCCAAGACCCACAGACGTTTATTGTTTCAAGCGTTTCAAGCCAAGTGCAATGGCTACCTCTCACATAGTCATATGCGCTCTCACACCTACGAGTGTAGTGAGCTTACCTCCATGCTTGATCGAGTTGCATCCTCCCTCAAGCACTCTGGTAGCTCCATGATCTAAGGTACAAGATTGATCCTCAAGCTCCAAACTCCATGTCCCATTACCATGTGCAAGACAAGAGAAGAGAAACAAAAGAGAGGAGAAGATTGAGAGCTTCTCCACCATGGTCCCTCATCCTCACACACTCACTCACTCACTCCCTCAACTCCCTCACATTCCCTCTCTCAAGCACAAGCATACCTCAAGGGCACAAAAGATTTGTGCATTTTCCTTGGAAAGCAAAAGGCATATGTCATTGGCTTTACGGATGCAAAGACTATGCTAGACATACGGACTACAGGAAGTCTACTTCAAGGTATTTATTTACCTTCATAGGGGGATCAGTCTCTTGGATATCCAAGCTGTAGAAGTGTGTTGCATTTTCTACTACAAAGGCACAATACGTGGCTGCCATTGAGGCATGCAAAGAGGCCTTATGGCTTTCATGTCTGGTTGGAGAGCTTGGTATTATAGAGGTTTCTATCCTCCACTGTGACAGTTAGAGTACTATCATGTTAGCATAGAATCCTGTCTTTCATGCAAACACAGAGCACATATAGGTGAAGTATCATTTCATCAGGGAAGTACTTGATAGCAAAAGCATTGAGCTAGTCAAGGTACATACTAATAATAACCCTGCAGACCTTCTCATGAAAGGTCTTCTAGCAGAGCGGTTTGCTCACATTGCAGTAGATGGTGGGAGTTGGATAGGTATAGGTTTCTAGCTTTGTACATACTTAGACTTAGCTTATTGTTTTCCTCTACCTTTAGGCATGTTGCCTTTAGAGGGGAGGTTATTAGGAATAAAGGGTCACCATGCCTATGCTTGTGCCTGCCTATGTCACGCGCGCGCACGCACACACACATACACACCCCTATCTAAAACCTTGGTAGTAAATCTTTGTACTCACATATACTGTGTCACTATCTCTCTCTCTCAACTTGCATTGTTGCATCTATAAAAGCTCCATACTCCGTGGTCCGTGCACTTCAACATACTCATCTAGAGGGTGACATGGCTAAAGGCTAGCTAGTGTGAGTTCTCTAGGGGATGTACTCTAAAGACAAATGTGTACTTTTGTCATTGCAATTCATACTAAGTGTAAGTGATGGCTTATCATAATCTTCAATCTCCAGTACAAAGTCTATAGTGCAGCATGGTCACATAGGTGGCATTTTTTAGTAGATCGCATTGATAAATTGTGATTGGCAACGACGGATTGTGATATCATGGCAAAGTTTGAGCAAAAAAGTTGACAGTAAGCCTCAAATCCAAACATTGTGGTGGAGGTGATAAATTACTTTGGCAATGTGCAAAGTGTGATTTCAATAAATTATCATAGCTTTTCCATAATCATATTTAATGTGTAGTGGTGTAAAGTAGTCTTAGAACAAGAGGAGACCACCATTCAGTAAGTTTCAACTAGATTCATGGAGGTAGATTTTGAGAAGAAGTGGAATGATATGTGTGGTACATTTTTCGTACTTAGTCATTGCGAGATGCAAATCCTTTTTTTTTCAACTAAGCAATGGAAGTTCACAAAAATATTTTAATAGTGATTGGTGGTTGATTGTTCCACGCAAGTGATCTTCTATCCTAACCCACAATAACCTCATTGATTGTATATTGTTCCTATAACACCTCAAATAGCTTGAGTATATGATGAAAACAATGTTCCTAGCATGGAAAAGAAGAGCAACCTCATTGGTTGTATATTGTCCCTGTAACACCTTAGATAACTTGAGTGTGTGATGAAAACAATGTTCCCAACATGGAGAAGAAGAGCATACAAGTAGAGGAGGAAGACTTGTAGAAAGTAGAGGATAAGGAGGGCTTGCAATAAGAAGAGGAGACACTCTCAATAAATGTAGCACAACTTGAAGGAGATGAACATACAATAATTATTTGAGAGTGAACTTGACTCTTCTTTTTATAGAGACCTCTACATAAACCTTCTAGTGTATGCCAACCTACCCCAAAACAAACTTATGGAGTCATAGATGCGGTTGTATTTATGATAGGTTCCTCACTTATGTTGGTACTTTATTACATGTTTTTAAACTTTTATGCAAGTCCACATATATGTTGTTATTGTACTTCTCCTTTACCCCTACATTGAATTAACTGATATTTCTTTTAATTGTGCCACTCACCTCACTTGGTCTAGATGGCATTATGAGAGATAATACATAGATGAGGAGCTAGACCAGATTCTCATGCATATGTCTTCAAGTCAAATGATGCATTTTAGAGATAGATCAAATGCTTTGTCCCAATCAACATTGTCACATTTTTCCTCGATAAGCTTTGATGCATCCATCTCTAGCAAGCATAGTTTATGCTCTAGGTTAGCCATAGAGGGATGCTTGGGTGGTGTGCCTTGCTCAATTGGTGTAGATAGTGGCTACGATATATTCTGTAGAGATGTGGAGGCTATGTCTCCTTGTCATTCTAGGAGTCCTCATCCTAAGAGCACTCATTGGTCTATTGCAAGGGGATCTTAATGTGATGTTGTGAAGATGTAGATGCTATGACCCCACGATTGATTACTCCTCTCTTTGGTTGGGATGCCCAAGAGGGTGGCCTGATGATTTCTACAAAGACACAGATGTTGTGGCTCATTTCCATTGATTGAGTGGATGTCGATCACCCACATTCATCATGCCCATAGGTACTATCTCCCCTATGACACTTGGATTTGTTGAGCCCTCTATAGATGGAATTCTTGTAGGTACATCTAATGTAGAGGATTCTCCTAATTATGTTGAGTCACATCCTCCCAAGTGGGAGGGGACCTATATTAGACCTTGCCTACTAGGCTACATATGCTGGTTGAAAAAGGCCACTAGTGTTGTGCTCATGAATGATGAGGAGAAGAGCATACAAGAGAATAGCAAGGACTACATGACAATCATCCTTGTATGAGGAGTTTCTGGTACCATTTGCTACTACTAATGGATTCTCCACAAGGTGGATAATGGAGCGGATGAGCATATAAATTTCCCATAGGAAATCAAGTACATGCAATGCAATAACGTATGGTAGAGGGAAGCCCAAGTGGCTAGATAGGGAAGATTGGAGGAGACTCAAGCAGGACGCCACTTCCTCTTCACAGTGATAGCAACAGTAATGGGAGATGGCAAGGGCGTAGCTAAAGACAAGAGTCATGTATCACCTTGGCAGTGGTAGTACCCACATAACGTACCTAGAGGAATTTGTAAGTTTTATATTTATTATTAATTCTTTATTATTTTCTATGTTGTTCATAATACTAATGGAATTCTAACATGGCAAGTTTATGTTTTTTGATGTAGCACTATCACAAATCAAGATCCCACTGGGCTTGAGACAACATATGCAAAAATGCATGGTTTGAATACTTCCATCGACAAGCTCTATCCATGTTGTGGTCTAATATGTCATGTCTCTTATAATAGCATAGAATATGTTGTGGTCTAAATTTGGATGATCGACGAGCTCTATCCATGTTGTGGTCTAATATGTCATGTCTCTTATAATAGCATAGAATATGTCTCTTATAAATTTGGATAATTTTTTAATTATGTTGTACAACCCTTTTGATGATCTACTACATCAAGAATATGAGTTTTTGAATAGCAATGGGTTATAGCAAATCTTGCAAACCTCTAGAGTTTGCTACTTAGAGCACCCCTATCTTTTTTGCTTTGTACTCTGTCTTATTCCTTCTACCATGTAAGGCCTTATGGCTTACACCTTTTTTATTTTTTTTCCCATTATTACTTATGATTATTATCATTATTATATACATTGTGTGTGGCTTACATTGAGCAACATTTATAAAGACTCTGGCTTATTAGAGTTATACCCTATGACTTATTATAGTTCTATCCTATCCACATTAAAATTGTACATTTTGGGACATTCAATCAACAATTATTTAATTTTGTTAAAGTATTTACAATTTATCAAATAATGTACACTCTTTAAATTTTAATGGCATGATTGGTTCTTAGTCCAATGTGGCAAGATATTGTTCTAGCCCAATGTAGCTAGAAGGATTGTAGCCCTCCCACCCAAGTTTTTTGGCTTGTAATCATCATATTAGCATCACTATTTTTACTATAATTATCACTATCAGTGTTTCTATTAGCATCACTACACAACATCGGCAGTAAGCCACGTGGATAGCGACTCTACTAACAATGGTTCTCTGGCAATGTGTTTAGTGATGCTTTTAGCAATGACAAGGGGAATTCTTCAATAGATTAAAAGTATAACTAAAAATGTCACTATATGCCTAATATGTTGTGTAAGTAGAGCTTTTTCTATGCATATGGCATGCTAGCTAAGATACTAGAGTTTTCATTTGCATGAGACTAAAGTATTGAAAACTTCTTTAGCATCCTTAGACAGCCAATTCATTGACAATTTTTATTGCTAATTGAGAACCTTGCAAGGTGACCCAAGGAAGCAATTAACAACCCTGATACACGTGTCCACAAGGAAGCTTGACCATTACTGTGACTTCTACTAAATCAAGAATAAGCGCATGACCGTTTCAATGGTTCATTGGTAAACTGCCTATTGAGCCTCTACCTCTTATGAGTGGCAATGGCCAACTCACACAAAGGTTTTGGAATGTAAGATATTTGGGGGCAATTCTACAAAATGCATCCAAAGTGGCAAATGTTCATATTTTTGAAATTCTGATTCTAGAGCCCCCATTTGAACTTACAAATAAAGAAAGAATCGATGTTGATAAGTAGTTACATTGGTTGGGCATAGGTGAATTGCATGAGAGGTATTGCTAGAAACTTATTATACAACATGCAATGTCAATGCATATTGTCATCATCAATGAATGCATCTTCATGAAGTTTGTGAGAAACCCAATGTTTTCTCACTTGTTACTTTTTCTCTACATTACTACTCCATGTCAAAGACAATAACTCTTCCTTTGCATCCCTCAACTTCTTCCTCTAGGATTTGATGGTTGGGGTAACCTTTTCGTTGCTATCTTTCCATATTCTCATTGCTTCTAACCCCTATCGCTCCACTTTAAGGTCCTCTTAGGACTTCATTAATTCCTCATTTTGAGAGCAAGTGCCTTGACCTCGACTCCAAGTCATTGCTATAAAAGAAAAATTGGTTTCCATGCCTATTTGGAAATAGATACTTGGTGCTTTTGTGAGATAGGGTATGGCCTTGCAAGACAATGTGCTACCTATGCCCTATTCATCACCTATATTTGCACTCTCCTTCTCCTCTTTTTAAGCTTGAGAATGTTAATTACAAATCCTCCATTTATTGAGGTGGCCATTGAAGTACCCCTTTCTCTCCAAGGTCTTGTAAATGTTGAAATGCAAATTGTACCCAATTCAACTTCACGGCATTGTAGGGCTGAACTCCTTGACAATGCCTTTAGTAGACGGTGATATAATCTCCATTTTGATGGGCGTTTTCTAGTAGACAATGTGGTGAAGTGACATGACCTACATATAGACTTCAGCATGGATGTAGCTATACTTAATGTGATAGTGTTTGCTCTCTTATAATGGTCTAAAAACACTTAACTACCCACCCCTTGTTAGAAACAGTGTTCCACTTAAGCAATTTTGGATTAGCACCTTCCATGGAAAGGCCATAAGTCTCATGAAAATATGTGACAATTTGGCATAACCTTTTTTACTTTGGGTACCAAATTTTGGGGGTTTTTGTCACCTTATAATAGATAGATGTAATGGGAGATGTTACACATTTAGTCTCTTGTAAAGAGGGAGGGGAGAGAGAGAGAGAGACAAAGAGACATATATATATATATATATATATTATATATATAGTCTCTCATTTTCCTTGTATGGTTCACCTATGCCACCTCAGGGATCCTCTCTTTTGGTAGATGATTGAATTTTTCCCTATTCGCAGGTGGAGTGCACAATGGGTCATCTCCTCTACAAATTGGTACTTCTTTCATTTGATTGGCTTTTGGTGCTCTCCTAGAGCCTTCCTTGTGGAATACCCTTTGGGCTCCCCCGTTCAATGATTGCATCACCGCTCCTTGCCTACTTCTTTGTCATCGTTACACCACCACCCTTAAATATAGCTTGTAATGTCCCCATGAGAAAAGTTATTCTCTAAGCACTAACTAGTGAAAAAAATGAGAATTTCTGTTTTACCCATTTAACATAAAGAACTCTAGGTTTCTTTTTAGGTTAAAGATTTTTAAAAACTTCATTATAGAATGGGCTAGTTACTAATTTTTTAATGATTATTATTTTCTATCTATCATCATGATTTGAATCTCACTTTTTATTATCTATGTGATAACAAGCTATGCTATTTGCCATATGCTAGCTAGAAGAAAAAGTATGCCATATTAGCATGCTTACACCTAGGAAGAAATACCCATGAAGTCCTAAGCAAACTAATCAAAGCACACGTGAAGAAATCGGAACCACTTAGTCAATGTCTTCCTAGCAATAAATTGATAACCCTTCCTTCTAAGATCTACAAAACTCTTGGAACATCGTTCATGAAAATATTTCCACACAAAAGGAAGGCCAAATCTTGGGACTATCATCGCAAACATCAATGGAGAGTCAACAAAACGTCATGATGGGTCCCCAAAGAGTTGCTACATGCTCAAGGATACTATTTGAGAAATCAATGGATATTGTCCTCTCACAATGAGGAAAAGGAGAAAAAGACCAAATGGTAGATCAAAGTCAAACACAAAATTTAGGAGATGGAAACAACCAAGCTAAAAAATAGAAAGTCGAACCTTACCTATCAACAAAAGACACATGAGCTGATCGTGACAATTGAGATGAAACTACTCAATGCACTTGCCAATCCCAAAGAGAGATTAATAATGTCTAATGCGCCATTAATTCAAAAAGATTAAAAAAATGACACCCCCATGATGTTGCTCAATTTGAGATGGAAAGCTCAAGGAAAGAGAAACAAACTTATCTTGTGGATTCACAACAATCCAAGGTAACTAGTTATCAATCCATATGAGAAGCTTATGTGCTGGTGGAAAGTCAATGAGAAGCATGAAGTAGCCTCCTCCTAAAATATATTACTCAAGAAGAAAGATCCTAAAAAGAGACAAAAGCCTCATCTATAAGTGCCAAACAACAACCCCAAGCAATTATACTTCTAAGCATCAAAAGTCTCCTCAAACCCAAACATTTGCATGACCTAAAGAAAAATGAGAAGTTCAACAATAGCAACTTAGTATAGCTACCCAATTGAAGGACATAGATCCCCAAGGGATGGTTGAGGATACTACCATGGACTAACAATCCCTCTTTGAGTGTGTAAAGCATGTCACATGTAGAAAGTTCAAGTAGTTGGCTCCTCGAGATGACAAAGAGACAAAACCCCCAAGTCTTAGTATTAGCACATAGTCTAATCAAGAAAATATTGACAAGAAGATGGTAGAAATATCAAATGTAGGTAAACAATGGCCAACCTTGGTGGTTGCTATTTCAATCAAACCATCAAAGTCTCCTCAATTCAAACCTTTCTCATTGAAACAAAAATGAAAACATAATAGTAGCAGCCCTATGCCACTACTCAAGCTATCAAAACAAATCCTAGGAAAAAACAACTAAAGGATGTGCAACAAAAAAAGGAACCAAAAATATTTCCAAAGTTGCATCCGAAACTAGTGAGTTGAGAAATATTTATGAATTATCTGGGGATCCAACTAAGCAGTTACTCTCAAATACTTCCATATATAAACCCAATGATCTTATAGGTACAACCTACGAATTTGAAGTGGGATCCCAATAGTTATGACTAGGATGATCAACTCTACCAAGGACCAAAACCATAATGCTTCAACAAAGTAGGATACAAACAACAAATTTAAAAATGCTATCAACCCAATTCTAATGAAGAAGTGTTCTTCTCAGCCAAATCCTCTAGCAAAGCTAAATCCTACATGAAAATAAAAAACTATTATATATATGCTAAAAGAAGAGGTACAATATGAGAGGCAACCACTAATCATGGAGTGCCTTGAATAATTCAATAACAATGTAAATTTATTTACATACATTGTTGTTCATGCAAACCTAGGAATGTTGGTGGCAAATGAGTATCAGGAATACCTTGAATGGACATTGGCATGAAACAAACAAGAGCGTAATTATACATGCTACCTAGAAACATCCCTTGTGCTTATGCAGCATAGATCTAAAACTACCTTGGAACAATTTCACTTGATTCCTTCATATCACATTGATAATACCTTTTTTTTTTCACTTCAAGGGGTTCAGACAGAAAGACTATTCAAAGTTTCTCTAGTTGTTCTTTCCTATTGGTGTGAACCCAAATATCGTCTACAAATATCTTGAGCCACTCTATAGCATACATTTGAAGATTGCACATATGAGTCATTGAAAGTTGGCGGGGGTGTCGATTGAGCCAAAGGGTATGACCATATAAGCAAATACTCCGGCCTTGATACTCGTACTCTACTTGGTGCTTACACTCTAATCATTACATTGATTAGAATTGGTGTTGCTACACATATGTATGATGTAGTCTCTACTTTTTTTTGTCCTTTTGACTTACATTCATGATCTTGACAATGACCTTATCTCCGTATTCTACTCCTAAGAACCTCTTGATGAACAAGTTATTAAGCACATTAAAGTTGTTCCTCTCGATAACATCAAGACTCCTAAACTAAGTCATGTCCTTCTTACCCAAACAGAGGGTAAAGGCTTTTGCTCTCTTATCCATGTCTTGCTCAAATTGCTCAACAAAATTGCATGTTGCCCAAACAGAGCCCAAAGGCTTGTGCTCTCTTATCCATGTCTTAGAGATTATTTGCCTCATGGACCTACTCAAATTGCTCAACGAAATTGCATGGATGATCACATGCTCTATATTTGTGGCCTTTTTTTGTGATAATTGGGGTTTTTGATTGACATCTTAAGCTAAGTGTCACTCCCAATCTAGTTAGAATTGAGGCAACTACTAGGACAACACTCATCTTTCTACTCTGGTTGTGTCTAAGGGTGATCGTTCAAAGGAAGTGTTGTTCTAGTAGGTGCCTTTGTCCTAATTAGATTAGGAGTGACACTCCCAATCTAGTTAGGATTGAGGCAGCTACTAGAACACCACTGGTCTTTCTACTGTGGTCGTGTCTAATCATGATCATTCAAAGGAAGTAAGATCGATATCTAATGGTCCAACCTCCTCTATGTCTTCTTTGGTTTTGAGTGCTCCTGCCAAGTCTAGCATTCATTGAATTTGTTCTAGTCCTACCTTCCTTATGTGTTATTCTAGTCATTGAGATAGTAGAACCTAGCTACCTACTTCAAAATGCCCCTAGTACTTTGTGCTCCTATATCTACCAATATATCCTCCAACTAGCTCCTTATGTAATCTACCCTCATGTACTCATCATGCTACACAATTAACTATTAGATGTCGAACAAGAACTCAAAATCTAGGTTTTTAGTATTTGAAATTGATTCAAACATTGTTTCGAGCTCTTCTTAGTCAATTACGGCTTCAATGAGATTAATGAGCTCATGCAAGGGAATGTAGATAGCAATGTGCTCTCTCAAGGAATACATGACTTGCCTTGATTGTGGTCAAGATAAGAGTAATCTTTAGCACAAATGGTATCTTAGGAAAATGCCTTATTACCCTCACTAGCTAGATAGTCACAATAAACTCAGTGTTCTTTTTGGTTTCCTACTTGTTGGTGAAGATTTCTCTCCTCCAAGTACTATTGGATCTTGGTTTTGCTATGCTTTCTTGATATCTCCTTCGAACTTACCTTCCCTCTTTGAATGATGTTTCTATGGTGAACCTGCATAGTGGTTATTTAAAAATTATCTTTTGAGTTCCTCTAAGTTGTGATCTCCAATCTTGGGTTGGGATTAGTCCTCTTATTATCCAATCCTCATATGGTCTCTCTTGATCTTTGTTTTTTTCCCTCGTGTGCATCTCGGTATCATAGCACTCATAGCCTATGGATTTAGAGGCAAGCGGATGCCCCTTTTTGCTAAGTAAGGATCACAACCATCTTGGTTACAAAATGTAGGTAAGTTATTCTAGTGCATGCAAGAGGCACTTGCTCAACAAGAAGACATCCTAATATATCCTCTCTTTCAGTATTGCTTCTTTGGAATAGTTTCTTCCTTGAGTGAGTGATCTAGTTGCTAGAGGTCTAGGTAGTATCGTGTGTGGAATCCAAGGGCATCTAAGTCCACTTGTGTTATGGTTGGATGTGGTGTTGTGCACTTGTATCTTCTTGTGTTGGGATCCTAGTCTAGGTCCCAATCTAGTGAGAGTCCTAATCGAGTGAGAGTTCTAGTCTAGTGAGAGCGCTTATGGTATATTGATTAAAGATGAGCAACTCAAGGTAAGGCCAAGATGTAACACTTGTGATGATTCAAAATAAGCAACTTGATGTAAGTGGACAACATGTGCTCAATTAGAGGTAGCATCAAGTGGACCACTCACCATAAAGGACTCTGTGTGTGTGATGATAGATAGCTATAGGCAGGAGATTGGCTTGAAGTGAGGACCAAGCAATCTCAAGGTAGGTGTATGCCCAAGGTCACTTTGCGCCTTCACATGATTCAACCTAGGTGGTAATTTTCTCATCGGTCTGGATTCAAAGTCACTTGGTGTGCATGTGTGCTCAACTCCCAGTGGCTAAGTGATCATCTCTTACCCAATATCGCGAGATCACAAAAGCAAACATGATGCTTTGAACGTTTTTACATGTCTTAAAACTCATTTTGCCATAACTATGCCTCGAGGGGCTTATCTATTTTGTGCCTAAAGTGAGGTGGCAAATGGTTGGTCTTTGCTCAAATGGTGGGATGGAGAGCAAAGTCATGCAAAGAAAGGGAGGCGTGTGCTTCACAACGATGGCAGGGAAGATGCCCTTAGTAGGCCGATAGTGATAACAAGACCTTGAGGAGCTCCCATGATGGCTTCAAGTGGGGGTACTTTATGAGAATGCCCTCAAGTGGGTTGAAGTGATGGAGGCATAAGGGCAGCCTCTAAT
Organism: Lygodium microphyllum; assembly: GCF_053477565.2. Classification (NCBI taxonomy): domain Eukaryota; kingdom Viridiplantae; phylum Streptophyta; class Polypodiopsida; order Schizaeales; family Lygodiaceae; genus Lygodium; species Lygodium microphyllum. Next base: position 18,810,382 of record NC_141137.1, on the reverse strand, counting down.
GGCAAGTGATGTCAAACCCTATAAGAGGTGCCTCGCGAATGGGTTTAGACTCAAGATACATATCAATATGGACCCCCCTCTTTGGTCGGCATGGAAGGGGGGACCCTTGTTGACCCACATGATGTTTACTTTGGAGGTGAAATTCTTCTTTTGTTTTATCCTCGACACCCATCCCACCACTTCATGCTCTAGCTAGGTACCCCACCACTAGTCGATTTCGAGATTCCTTCGAGACTCTCTCTCTCTCTCTCTCTCTCTCTCTCTCTCTCTCTCTCTCTCTCTCTCTCTCTCTCTCTCTCTCTCTCTCTCTCTCTCTCTCTCTCTCTCTCTCTCTCTCTCTCTCTCTCTCTCTCTCTCTCTCTCTCTCTCTCTCTCTCTCTCTCTCTCTCTCTCTCTCTCTCTCTCTCTCTCTCTCTCTCTCTCTCTCTCTCTCTCTCTCTCTCTCTCTCTCTCTCTCTCTCTCTCTCTCTCTCTCTCTCTCTCTCATGTGAGTGATCTATTCATTATTTTACATATGGACTACCACCTTTCAAATTTTGGAAACTTCAGAGATCAAATAAACAAACAAATTCTAGTGCCTAAGATTTCAAAGTCAAAATTGATTGGTGGAACAACCAACTCATCTAGTTATTTCATATTATTTGCCACCACATGATGAGGTTTCAATGTAAACTTCAAGGTGTTCTCACCATGGACTCATTTTCTCATATGGCAATGTGGGAATTTAAAGTCTTTAAATAAATGGAAATGACATTGCTAACTATTTTATGGCATTATGCCTTCCACTGATTATCCTTTCAGCAAGGCATGATGTCCATTTGGAATCAGTGTGTTTGAGAGAAGAAAACGTAAAAGTTAAGTCTCCAAAAATTATCCAATAAATTCACCTTTGATGTGGATGTATAATTTTCCTTTAAAAGTCGTCTTAATATACAAACCAACTATAAAGAAAGCTATGTAGGATGTAAAAAGTGGTGAAAAATAATCATGATGTAATACCTCACAATTTTATCTCCCACTCTTTTTTAGCAAACCTTCTCTTGATTGACTATGAGCAACAATCAAGCACCTAATTGTGGAAAATAGTAAAACATTAATAATCTTCTTGCTATGGGGATAATATAGTCAACTCTTCTTAAGGAGATACATTGTTAAGTAATTTCATAAAGTACAAGAATCTCTCTGCACTCAAGAAGAAAATGCCTAGATTTAGAATGGCTAGTTTTTGTAGTAATATTTGATGTTTGAAACAAGATCCACATAGTTTCTCTAGAGCTTAAGGGTTTATCTTTATAAAGATTATAAACGTTACGAGTCATATTACTTTGCTATTAAATTGAATCAACTTTCATCTCAACTTAGTCGAACTTCCAATTGGAGAGTAGCTTGTGTTCTGTACCTTTGTTAGAAAATGATGTTTTTAGCGCACACGATTTTGAGGTTCCAAATAAAGTATTATCACAATTGGTGGTATGATTATTTTAATGGACTATACTCTTGAAGTAAACCATTGATTGAAACAAAAGCCATATTCAAGAATTAGAAAAAGCATGAAGATGTTTCTTGAAAACATACTTGGATACATTTTGAGGGTTTTGCTTGCCACAAGTATATAGAAGCCAATAGAAGAAATTACCTCCCTAAAACCATGGTTGATCAAGCATTCCCAAAAAGCTATTGCAATGAAAGCGGTATTTTCTTTAAAAAAACCATCAATCATACAATGGATAGTTTCTTGAAGACATTTTTCACTTTTGTAGTGGGCATACCATCTATCTTGGATGTTACATCCCACTTACAATTAGAACATTCATGTATTGTTAGGAGCATGTGAGTGACTTCATTTTTGGAAAGAATAGTTTGCAAAGCACACCAACAAACTTCAAGAGACGAATTTCTTGAACGCGAAAACAAAGAATCTTAGCACAACCCACTGAATTATCACGGCTAAAGCAAGTATGGTAAGCAAAATCTTTTATGTAGTTATATATTTTTCTTGATTTTTGGAGGTCTAATTATTCATGTGCAGAAAGTGATTCTTAGAGCTTTCATTTGCTCTTTATGTTTTGTTTTTTGGTGTTCTTTTGGGTATAGTTGTAGTTGCAACTATAGTTGTAACTATCATTTCCATAACTATCTAAATACTTGTAAGTTATTTGCATTACTATTTTTATGGGTAAATTGATGGTAATTGTGAATTATTATTTTTATAGGTAAATTGATGATATCAAAGGAACTCATTTTTGCATGATGCCATGCTTTGAGCTATAAATTTGCATCTTAGCACACCATGATTCTAGCATTTATGTATATAATTTATTTTCATAAACACAAGGAGCTCTTAGAAGAGAATTTTACAAGAATCACACATGATAAACATTGATAATACTATTAATTTTTAAATTGGATTAAAACTAAGGTAACTTTAAAAGTTATAGGATGTATGAATATTATGAAGTACTCCCTATACAATATTGGCAAGGTGGAAATTTGAAGAATCATCTATTGTCTACCACCTACTAAAAAATCATACTACTTCTATAGCAAACTAGGGTTTTTCTTGTAGAGTAGTGTGTGTGCATGTGATGTATATGTCAGTAGAAGAATAACCTTTCTAAAAACAAGTTGAAAACAAGTGGCTATTCTAAGTACTTCACATAAGTTGCTATTATAGTGAAAGCGCTACTGAAAAGAAGAATCCAACACCAATCACAAGATAGGCAGTGTATGCGAGGCACTTTTCAATTTGTATCAGGTATAACATCCCCTCAGATGCTCTCAATGAATGGCCTAGAATGCTAGATAGAATCACAAAATCCATCATTACTCCTTTGTAAGGGAGTTGAGGGATATGCTCCTTGTCCTTGCAAGCTAAACTTGATTTGTTTCGGGGAGGTAAGAAAATGACTACTCAAGCACTCACGATGCACTGCTAGGTCATGATAGTTCTCTATCATAAAGAGAATATCTTTATTATATATTTTGATACATAAAATATATATTCAAGCACTCAAGATGCACTGCTAATTCATGATCGATCTCTATCATAAAGAGAATATCCTTATTATATATTTTGATGCATAAAATGTAGGAAATCAAACTATATAGTGTGTAGTATTGTAACTATATTTAACCTACCAAAGCCATTGCTTCCCAAAACTTTTCTTTTGCACCGTGCAACGGTTCCCCTCTACAAATTCAAATGTATATGATGCACACACATATCCAAAAAATAGCACATACCATACAGATTAAAGGTTTGATTGATGTATCGTGATGTGTTATGCTAGCATTGGTGTCGTCTAACATATCTGCATCATTTTGTATAGGTGTATAACTACTTTAAGCAATGTTGGTAGGTTATTTCGTAGCCATATTTTGAGAAGATCCTACTTCACAAGAATTGATATTAGCATCATATAAACGTATTCATAAAAGGTGGCTCATAAAAATATAAGTCAACATACCTTCAAAATTTCCATAGTATATATCCATGGTCTTAGAGACAATGGTGTCAATATCAAAACCCAACAATATCAAGACCTTCATTTGATGTTTGCATATATTTCCTCGCATTGTCCAATCACAATTGCAGCATGTCCACTCGCAATGTGCATTGCATACTGTGTATTAGAGCTTTGCATTGCTCGTGCTCTTAACTTTTGCAAGACGATGATCAACTCGAATAAATTTGACCAATAGATTTGGTATTTCTCTTGGGCGGCACACAAAAGATGATAACACAATCTTTTGGACATTGAAGTTCTTTCTAAAGCCCACCTCTTGACCTCTAGATACCAATAATATGCATGGCAGAATATCAAGAGCTCGTGGATTAGCCAATTTGCTCTGTGGTCATGATTTGTGTGCCTTTCGATGAAGAATCAAGACTTGACCAATCCATGGTTACAAGATTCAATGGAGTCATTGGTATATCGGTCAGCATGTGGAAGTATTCGTGTGGCTCTAACCCATATTCCTATCATACAAAATAACTTACATTACAAGCATTGCTATGATTTGGTAAACGAATTTAGAAATTATAAAGCCTTACCTAGTTTGGGAATCCAATTTTCCTTGGAAGTATATGAGAACGTTTTTTTCACTAGCATAAGTTTCGAAGAACTAATTAATAAGAGATGTAGCATCCTCCTTTCTTTTAGCCTCGCTACTCAAACATCTACACTTCATGTTCATAAAGTGACTACGGTCTTGAAACATATTAGCTTGTACTTAAGAATTGCAAACTTTTTTTGTCGGATATTTTAGGCAACATCTTCCAACATGCCACATAGAAGATCCAAAAATAGTCTTACAATTTAATCAATGACTCAATGAGATTCAAGTGTAACATTGAAAAAAATCATTAAAAATAATCCAATACAAAGTTTAATCGGTAAAATGAGAAAGTTGTACATTGTATAGCATTAATTTTCGCTCGTGCATCATCTATCGTCCACACACTTCCCTTCTAAGAAGGATTAAGATCCAATTTGTAATTTCAAAATGCTTTTACTCAAGTGATCAAGGAGCTAGTGTCCATTGAGGAGGCAATGATCCATGCTAATGGTGCCCCATTTCAATGTGCATCAAAATACAAGCATAGAGTAGAGAGAGTCCTGTATTCAAACATGCACTAAATGAAATATTTTTTAAAAAGCTCTTAAATGCAGTATTTCACCCAAAACCTTTGAAACTTGTATTCATTTGTACGGAATGTAATATCGACGGCACGTAAACCGTCATTTCTATACTTATGAAGCATGTGTAGGTACCAATTTGCTTGGAAAGGTTGGTTGGGATCTGCGTACCCCCAGCCGCTGGTGGGGTTGGAGGTGAAAAAGTAGTTTTACCTTGGGAGGCATAAGCGCCCATCGATGGAAGAGGAGGGGATACGCATCGTGAGAAGTTCGCATGAATGACAAAGAAAAAAGGAACCCCTGAAGGCTGGAAGCCTTCTTTCTAATTTCCTTTTTGCGTCATCGAGGACGGAGGAGGGAAAGGCACGTCATCTCGGAAAGCTGGCGGTAAAACTGGCCCTGTCAGAGAGGTGACAGCACTCCACGAACGGAGGTGGCAGAGTCACGAGCCTGTGATAGAGAGTGGCACTTGTTGCGTTGACCTCACCAGGCTGGCGCTGTGGACGTAGCCAACACCAGCTCCAGCAGTTGGCAGGAAGTGAGGCTGCCGAGAGCGATGGTCCTGGAATGGCCTTGTGGTGAAGATTGGCCTCGCTCGAGATGGAAGATTGCCCCCAGCGGAAAACAAGAGGGAGGAGATGTGGTGTGTGGCCTGGAGGATTGAGGCGTGTGAATTAAGGGAAGGCTACTAGCTAGTAGGCTGGCTGTTTTGTTGCCTATGTGGTGGAGATAGCCTTGTGGCTTGGTGGAATGTCGTGCCATGTCTACGGCCTAGACTATATCTTGCAGAACATTGCCGAGCTAGTAGTGAGGTCGGAATGGAGCTATGTGCGCCAATATCATTTCTGGTCCGATTTATGAGAGTGGATGGATAAGGTTGGATGAGGTGGCAACAAAAGAGATCACACACAAATGTATGCAATGCATCCCATAAGCAAAGAGAATGAGTGTCTCAAGCTAGAAAAGCTATAATTTACGTACTTGCTCAACTATCAAACATGAATGTTCCTTTGAATTCTTGCATGCGTTCTTATAATGAATGGCTCTCTCACATATCTTCCATAATATCTTCATGTGGTATCAGAGCCACATCTTTGATGCATGTGAGGATGGGAGGCATCCATAGTTGCACATGAGGTCCAAGTTCAAGATCAGAAGGTCATCATCTTTGAGGAATAGATCTTCCATTGTTGCCCATTATCAATCCCAACTGATTTCTCAAAAAGGTCTTCATTATCAAGAAGACATATAAGGGTAGCCGTTAAAAGAGTTATGCAAGCTCTATTGGTTCAAGGTTGAACCCCTACTATTCTTAACCTCAAGATGTCTGTGCATGGGTAAGGACTCCAAAGTACCAAAAGTATTCGTAGGTGGTTCTTGACTGAGTTATCAATAGGTAGGCCTTTAAGGTCTCCAGAATGTATCCAATGGTACCCAAGTGTCTTTAAATTAGAAAATTTGTATAGAAAAACGAAAATATCATGGTCCTTTCAACTCCTTACCAAGCAATGTCGAAGTGCGGTCGTAGTGAGAGCTAGTTAAGCCCTATCGACGGGCAACCGCCACAAGCTAGAAACTCAAGAGTGTGCAATGATTCAAACCCTCAAAAACTCAATATATGAAGCATGTTTTAGTCGTGCTTTGGGTGTACTAACAAGTCATCCGTAACAATCCATCCAAAACAAGCCACTAATCCTCCTAAACAACTAGTAGCTACTTGCAGCTCCGACTAGATAGTGGGTAGCAATACCTATCCCAAACATCTATTTATCCAATGATGCCATGAATTCAGATATTTCAACAAATAAGTAAAAAATCAGTAAATTTCACACGCACCAGCCCACTCCTCTTCTTGGCATAAGTTGCATGCATGAAACCTTGCCTTTTCATAAAATTACAAAATAAAACCCGTCTCCAAAACCCAATTTTGGAGGTATCATTTCCTTTGCTTTATTTACTTTAGACGTGTGTTTTTATTTTGTAGACTTGTATCTTCATTGTGTTCTTATTTTGTACACTTGTATCTTCATTGATAAAAGCAATTCATGTTTCCGTGCAACCAAGGCTTGCCAAAAGCAATAGCATCTTTCATGTTGAAGACTAGGTGGTTCTTTGAATCCCAAAACTGAGAGAGAGAACAATAGCTGCATTGAAGTTGAGACCTCAGGTTGCACAAGATTCCGTTGGTGGAGCGTTGCAAATTTGAGCACCGGATGGCCGCACCAGTGGAGGGATTGAGGTGGCGCAGAAGCTGCTCTCACAACATTAAAAGATAGAGACAGAAGCTTCAGCAAGCGTTTTATGCAGTTACAAAATAAATTGTTCATCAGATATGGCGAGAGGGCAGCTATAAACAGTAATAAACATCGTCGGAAGAAAAACAAAAGCTGTTTGTATCATCACCAGTAACAGAAGTAGTGGTACAAGTTGGAAAAGTCAGTCCAGTATGTTGAAATCAGTCCCGCATCATCAAGAATATCTACCTTGTTGAACGAATGCCTAGCGAGATTCCTTCTACAAGTTAAAAACAATCCAACAGCGATATCCACCGCGTTGAATGCCTACCAAAATACTTTCAAGGGCTCTAAAAACCCTAGGAAAGAGAGAGACGTAGCCATTCCTCTAAGCAGTTAGCTAGAATACAACATGATATCCGGCTCAGGGTTGAAACCTGTGATTTTTCTTGAAGCCTGTAGCTTATAATACAAGGGGTTGGCAGTCCCAAATAACAATGGTGACAAATTTCTCGTGTACAGAATGTGTTGAGAAACACAGCTTACCGTAGCATCTTCCAATCAATTTGCTTGGTGGACAAAAGCTGATAAAGTTGTCAATGCCCTCCACGAGACCAGAATCTTGATGTGAGGTCACGATCAAACAAGTACCTGAAGTTGAAGTTGTAGGACGCCCACTCTATGCAATGAGATGTGCTTCTCTGTGGCTTCGACCGTATGCACCTCTGTATAAGTTCCTTCTCTCTCTCATTAACATATTGACAAGCCCAGTCAAGAAGACTGCCAGATGGGATCGATGCTTCTCGAGCATACCATTCCAGTATCTTTGGAAGACGAACCTTTCTATCACTGTGGAGGCTAATACTGGCTTGTAGAAATTCTCTTTTGGCAATCTCCAGCTCCTCGTGAATATTCTTGGCTGTATAAACTCGTACCTGATCACCTAATCTCCATCAAAAATCTCACGAAAGCCATCAAAGGGCACAGGAAATATTGCAAGTGTAGTCAGGCTCAACAAAACTTGCAGTGAAGAGTTCTCTACAAGTTAAAGACAAAACTTGGCCTGGCAAGTTGCAACCATTCAACAGCTGGACAAACTCACTACTCAACTTTTAATGGCCAGAAGTGCCACCTGAAACTTGAACCACAAACGCCCTGTCTGATGCTCACCCAGTTTTCTTGGAGGGGCATATTGGCTCAGCACTTCACCCAATCTTGTCTTTGGACACACCCCTATTGGTAGACCAGTAATTCCCCCTCTCATTTGTTCTTCTCAATATAAAATCTGAATACTGTGGGTGTGGCTTTCAATAATGCAAGTCAAGCAATGCCCATGTACCTCAGTGAACATTAAAAAGGTGCTCAATATAACAAACACATTTGGCATGACATGAATGAGATTGCTGGAAAGCACATCATCGAGTTCAAGCTGTACAGCATTTTCAAGAGGCTCTTTCATTGGAGCTTAGACCATACTATATTCCCTGATTCTAGCCATAAGAATAAAGTGCCACAAGATTGGCCTCGCTTATATGGCTCATGTCACGTGTGTAAATATCGATAAACCCTGGCAGCTTATATAAATCGAGTCTCAACACTTGTTAATGCAACTCTCACTAAGTTGAATCGTCAGGGCTTTCTAGTAGCTTCCAATGTATAGTAACTAGATACTTACAATTAAAGTATAATGTACAAGGGTCTTAACAATGACCTTTTTACCACCTCAAAATCCTTGGGCAGTAGTATCCAATGGTTTTGCTTCATATCTGGGCCAGACCTGAGACTGCAGAAATTTAGCCAGAATCTAACCCTCGTAAAGTAATAGATTGACTTTGGCATTCAAGCCAATCCTATAAATGGAAGTGCCAACAAACCAGGACAATTGCAATACTGTAATTTCAGCAGACACTAGTCAGTTTTAAGTGAACTTTCATGATATTCTGTTCCCCTAAGTCATAAGATCAAACTGTAGTAAGTTTAACTGAACTTCCATATTTTTATGTTCCTTTAAGTCATACAATCAAACTGTTGAATTAAATTTACTGGCTAAACTCGAAATTCTGACTTTTAGGCAACTTAATCACACTTTTAAGAGCTTGACAAGAGATTGAGTAGATGAAACAGCTAACTAATTGAGAAATGTGTAAATACACTACAGATATCTAAAACCTAAACCACATTGACAAAAACAGAAAAGAAAGTTACATCATTTTGGGTGCTAATACTAAGTCTTTCTAGAATTTTATGATTTTCTTGAAAGACCTAGCACTACCACCGAAAATGATCTTAGGTGTCACCATAGGGAACTACTAAACAACAATACATCAATAGTTTTTATAATTCTCTTGAAAGACCTAGTACTAGCACCCAAAATGATCCTAGGTTTTACCATATTCAGTAAGCATTTCATGAATGACTCAGTACTAGCACCCAGAATGGTCTTTACATGTCATCATAGAAAACTAAAATATAAACCAAATCTAGGCTTGTAAGAAGGCATTCAGACAGCTGGACAATGAGCTGAAATTTTATATTTATCTCAATCTAAAACCAGCACTTAGTTGTGAGGCTTACTGCAGGATCTGATCGTCCTCCACAGCAAAGTGCGAAGCAAACAAGTGGTTCTGGAGTTTCAATGGCATATGAGCGCCTATCATCACCAGCCTTGAATTTGGATCCAGGTAAAAGAAGGTTCTGCAGCCACTTCATAAAACCAAGGATGGACATTTGGGCTATATCACAATTCGTACATGTATTAACAGCTACTAATTTATTAAACTTCCAATGCTTTTGGATTGTATGCAGAGACTGTTTCAATCAGTCTGTCAAAGTAAAGCGCCTCCTATAATGTCTACCTGGGTGGGGCGATGTGATCTGCAGCCCAAAATGCAATGCTCAATTGTATGGGCATTGATAGACCGGCCTCCAACTTTATAGGCAGCCTGCACAGTACAGAAACATGAAGTCATTTTTCTTAGGTTCCTTCTTGATCTCAGTTTTTCCATAATTTTCTCGAACTGCTCCTTTTTTTAATAAATCTGACAAACGCACAACATACATGTCTGTATGCGTGTGCACGCACATGTGCGTGTGTGCCTGTGCAAGCACATGCAGGGGTGCATAAGTGCGTGCATGTGTCCTGGCCCAGTGGCCAGTTGGCTTCTTGTACATCTGGTTAGCTTTAATTGAAAACCCGTACACAAGGAAAATAGGGAAAGATCTGGAAAAAAATGACACACGAGAAGCTTTGTGACCTTAGGCTTTTCCTATTTGAGTAAGCACACTTCCCAAGGACACATGTAAAATGTTTGTGCTTAGCATGCAGAATTAATCACACTGAGACTCGAGAACAAGAGCAACTAATAGGGATGGAAAAGGGCCCCAATCTCCCTTTAAGATCTCTTCCTTAGAGAACAAAGAATTTTGGAAGACACCCAGTCTTGAAGGGCCAACTTCATTATCATGAGTATCATTTTCCATCTTATCCTCTCAGATCAGCCAACTTTTCCTAACAAGGATTCCCTTCTTTGAGGCACTGTGTCACTGTGGGAGCTCTCCAATCGCTCCATATAAGGGCTCACAGCCTAACTAAAGTCTAAGACTATGGGATATCACACCATTGCTGTGTCACCTCACTAGGCATTTTGAGCAGTTATGCTAACCTAACCTAACTCTAACTCCTTATATATCAAAGAATTTTATAGAAGTACAAAGACTTTCGTGTCTTACCCTGTGGTAGACATTTATTCTGCACTCTTGTATTGGGAATAGGAAAAAGTAATCTTTATGTCTAAACCTAATGAGGGTGTACACATATAGCCTAGCCCCTTATGGAAAGTACGCATGACAAAAAATAGAACTCCAATTTGAGACATTTCCATATCTCTATCAAAGAGAGAGACTTTCTGGAGGAAGAAGCCTATATGATTCAGATGTCACCCTCTGTGTGTGTGCGGGGACGTGTGCGCTTGCTCCTGCTCAGTGCACTGAACCTGCCTGCATCTATGCAAGAAGAAAGAGCAAGGATCCCCAAGCCTTCATTTAGAGAACACGAGAGCGATGAACCAAATAGAGAAACTTGCCCTTTGTAAAAACCACTAAGACGTTCCTCCCTCCACCTTTGACTTCTGGGATCCATCCACTCAACGAATAATATGGTTTCCGGGTTCCATCCACCAATTCAATAATATGTTACTTTTGCTTCGACTCCTATGTTAATGCGAGGAGTGTGAACTACAGCATTGGGGCTGATTAGCCTGGAGCTGCCACATCAAGCTACTGGCCTGGCAAGCATGGGGGTTTGGCAGTTAGGCCCACTAGCACAACACGGTGCACATAGTGCTATGTGAAAGAGCATAGTTCAAAAGTAATTGGTTTTCGAATACTTTTGTCTTACCCTCTGGTAGACACTTAGTCTGACTCTAGACCAATTTACCAAAAATAGGCAAAATGAATCTTTATATGTAGACCTAATGAGGATGTACATGCATAGCCTAGACCCTTTCTGGGCAGCAGGCATAAGGAAACATAAAACTCCAATTCAAGACATTCCGTAGCTCTGTTGAAGAGAGAGACTGCATGATATGATCAAGACATAGAAAAATGCAGGGTTTGATGATTAGGCCTAACTAGCACAATATTGCTATATTTGGTAGGTGGCACATGGCAAGCACATAATGCATGGCATGACACATGGGTGCACACACAGTGCCATGTGAAAGAGCATGGTCAAATCAGTAAATCTTTTTTAAGGCAGGTTAAGTGCAATTACCCTTTGAAGTAGAGTCGTGCGCTTCAAGTTATTTCTAGGTATCCCATATGCCAGATAGGCCTGCAAATAGCAGAAGACTCAATATCAAAATGTTTCCTTATTTGAAAGTTTTGTTCTTTTAATAAGCTGTTTTCTGGCATAAGAAAGACAGTAAAATGTGGTTTCTTTATTGCATCAAGCACTTCACTGTACATGCAGCAACAGTGCATTATAGATGTTGATCCAGAATGCTAGCTTTTCATCATGCTTCAGCTGGCTTGCATCAACCTTCTCTAGCTGTTCCACCATCAACCTGAAACATGCAATAAGACCAGGGACAACTAGCTCAAAGCCTGCAGGATTGACATACGAAAATTTAGATTAAGTTTCATATTCAATAAGCAGTGACCAGGAGTAGGATCATGTTAGTTAAAGGAAAATACAAATCTGCACATAGACTGCCTCATTTCAGGAAGGTGCTCTCTCGTACCTACATACACTAAATTTATTGCCCACTTCTGTTCTATGTTTCAACAATAATCAAACTGCTTATTGGTTCTAAAGTAAGCATAGATTCGTGACGATGCTATTTCACCCTCCCTGTGACTATTGCAAACTTTGCAATGTCCTTTTCACCTCAAGTTGATGACACGTTTGCTACTGAACTTGGTTTGTTTAAATCCACTCATTGACCAATGACTTAAGTTCCAAATGTAAATTACCGAAATTCGCGGAGCATGCGTGCCACATTGTTTAGCCTGTCTTTATCTACAGAAATCCATGGAACCTCTACCATGCTACTATAAGCCCCTGCACCTCCACCTTTTCCTTTGACTTGAAAAGGGTCCACCAATATGTTATCATAAGTGCACTCAGTTTTACAGCCAGGAGACCATCCATCACTAAAAATACCATGAAGTGAGGACAGACTAGTTGAAGATGAAGTGCAAGACGATGGCGATTCTGGTACTCCAATCTGTGTTAGCGGTGGATCAGAGAGTTTGCAATAGATGGTTGCCATGCAGCGAATTAGTTCTTCCGACAGTCTGTTTGGTGTTTCAGATAAATACTCCCTTAATGGGCGGGGTCCATCTTCATTCAAAGGGCTGGCATTACTCCTCAAGGGAACTCCCTTTGGTGCCTGTAATGAAGATTGAACACTGACAAGTCAGTTAAATTTTGTGGCATTCATAACAAGCCCAGCTAACCTTTTAACTCTCACCGCTTTTTCATCCCTCGAGTGAATCCACTGGAGGTGATCCAACAAACTTGGTATTACATCCTTGGACATCTGGACAGGAGCTAGTAGCATTGGTCACACTGGTTATGAAGTGCTCTTAGTGTAACTACTGTTACCAATGCTACTACTGCCCGTCCAGATGTCCAAGGATGTAACACTTCACTATCAGATACGCCCCAATTTCCAGATGCAAGATGAGTTTGGGATTTCAACAACTTTCAACCAAGACTTCACCATTTAATAAGCTTAACAGTTTTTACCAAAAAAGAACTTTAAAAGATTTTCATTCTATATGAGCCTGCTAAAAGTTAAACACCAAAGCAAGACCAGGCATAAAGGTTGAAACTTGATATCTACATTTTGATTCCAGAACCTAGTTGCCAAGCATTTCTGCCAGTTTGCAAAAACATATATCTAAATGTGTGGATGTCAGCACAAGATAAGTACAGAAGCAGTACCTTACTGACTTGTGTGAGACTCTGTGAGTGTGATAGCTGCATCTGTCCTTCAATGCTCATGGTTTCACCTAGTATAGAACCATGTCTTGACTTTGGAGGGATAGACAATGAAGCTCTGCCAGTACTGTTCCCTTGAACTGCTGAAATATTTCGTCGGTGCTGCATTGGATGGTTTTGTCTTTGTTTACTGTTTACTTTTATAGACTTGGTATGATCTTGCTGCAGCTGCACCTGTGGCTGCTGTATTTGTTGACCTCCATCCTGTGAGTCCTGAGGCTCAGTTTTCTGCTTCACACTAAAGAGAGATGATGACCGAGAAAAGCAGCGGCTAAAAAATCGCCGATAAAGGGAGAGAACATGTTGTTCCAGGTCCACCACCTCCTCCTCAAGGAAATTGATTTCATGTATAAGCTCTTTGGTCTTCTCACATGATGAAACATGTGTCAGTAACCAAAGAATGTAAATGTCATATTATTCAAACAGCTAAATCTGCACTTTTATGGCATGCAATCATCTATGTAGTTGCAGCTTGACCAGAATATAATCCTCAGCTCATAGATAGAAAAACATATATCAAAAGAGCTTCAAATACCAAGACAAAATAGATCACACTGTATCTCATGTTTGTCCACACCAAAGCATCACATGAGAAGAAGGCCAATTTTTTTAAAACCTGAGGTGTAAGATGTCTATGACCAGGCGATATAGCACTAGAAGCTCTTCCCATTGCTTTTTCAAGAGCATGCCTGACAGCTCTTTCATTTCGAAGACGTCTTTGCAGCTCTTCCACCTGCACACCACTTGAGAATTTAACAAGAATTCCTTCCAAAGCTGTATGTGGATGTTCCTTCGATTAACAATGTGATGGTAAATCTGACAACTGCTTTAAAAAAGAGAGGTGTCTGTTTGAAGAAGTAAGCAGCACAAAAAACACATTCTGACAAATATACATCTTGCTCTAATGCTGCTCTCTGATCCTGTAATGCATGTTTCTTCTTGGCAGCTACACCCAAGGCATCCTTTGAGACCTGTAATATCCAAAGAAAAACCCCAGTCACAAAAGTTGTAACTGCAAACATTGTCACATATAAGCACCTTGGACTAGCCACCAGCTGACAGACAAATAGGACCAAAAGATCATCACATGTAGGAAATTGGATTCCCAGACTATCATTCTTTGTAAATTTTAAGAACTCTGTTCAGGATGCTAAACAATGTTTATCAGTAGATTTCCGGAGTACATTGCAAATTCTCCTTCTTTACCAGACTTGGGGACTACTTGCATGGATTGTTAAGTGTGCAAGTCTTCCATATGTATACCAGGTTACTTGAGACACCCTAAAATCCATCTGGGATTAAAACAAATGTATGATTGATCCGCTTGATATTAAAACAAAAATGTGATTCATTCATCTGAGATTAAAACAAATATATGATTGCAAAGCCAGCTGAAGCTTGGAGTGCAGAGCAAATAAGCCTAATTTTATGTTGTACATCAGGATACAGCTTCTCAAAGTTGCTTCAACCAGAAAGCTCACTCACACCTGCACATGCTGGAAGTTGCTGGGAGAGAGGTCCCAATTTTCAAGATCCAAGTCATTGTCTGGAGCACTGTACACATCCACAAGAGAGAACATGGATTTTGAATTCAACAAGGTTTCAGGGTTCAAGAACACTGAAGAAAGACATGAAAATTGATTATACAGACAGAGAAGAACGCAAATCCATAACTTAATTGCATCACACACAACTAAGCCAAGTATTGTCATGTCAAAACACATAATATTGGCATACTAGTACAGTTATCAACATGAGGTGCATGAAAATCTTGCATATTCAACCTAAGATACAGATGATCTGTGGGCTTTTATTCCAGTAGGACCAAAATTCATAGAGAATGTCCAGCAAGTATTAATGAGCCTTCAAAATGTTTGACATTGAGTCCTTACATCTCACATTACACTATATTCCAGATTATCCAGAACAATTTCGAGGTAACATAAACCACACCTTTTTGTGATCACCAAAAATTTACCACAATATCTAAACTTTGAGACACAAATGATGCAATGTTTGCATTGTACAAAGAATGCAGCTGGAAACTTGTAGCCAAAACTAAATCCTATTACTTGTTTGAAGAGAGGACAAAGTTACATTTACACATTCTACAGACCTGGAACCACCAGGCCCTTTCTTCAAGGGATATATTCCAAGATGCAAAGAAGGCAACTCCTATAAGTTGTATCAAAGCAACTACGCACTGCAAATGAAGCTGTCCTGTTATCCGAGCCAAGTACCATACATGTAAGCAACAAGTCCACATCACATTCACCATCTATGGTTAGCCAGTAGAGCCTACTGTTTTGTACAATATACTATGTGAAAGATCCTCAATGAAGTCAGACTTGGCAGACTAGCAACTTGACTGACATAGATATTTCTTTGTACTTGCCCTTTGTTAAAGAAAAGAAAGAAGATCAAGTTCTACAAAGGGCACCTTCAAATAAAACCTCTGCACAGGATATTAAAAGCCAATAAAAGGAGATAATGAAATTTTACATAACAGATTGATCAGGTCAGCTTTCATTCACCTGTGCTAATACAGATCAAAAGGTGGTCCAATGTGCATGTATGTGGATTGCACAGGATATTAAAAGCCAATAAAAGGAGATAATGAAATTTTACATAACAGATTGATCAGGTCAGCTTTCATTCACCTGTGCTAATACAGATCAAAAGGTGGTCCAATGTGCATGTATGTGGATTGTCAAACCATAAACAAGATAAGATTTATGAATAAGATTCTACTATTTAGGATAGATGACATCTTGGATCAGCTTCAAGGAGCTTGTGGGTTTGGCAAGACTAATTTAAAGACTGGAAAACATCAAATCAGAAGTATTCTTTAGTATAACCTTGAGACAATTTCAGAACTACTTTTGGATTATTTTCAATATTTCATGATGTCTTTTGACCCTCAAACACTCCACACTACCAACTGGACAATGAAGCGTCATCTAGCACCTTTAAAGATGATATCATATCATTTTCTATTCAAGAATAGAAGAGGAACGTCATGAATGTGTCTTGAGAAGAAATTTCAAGAGTTACAAAAGCATAAGTTGTTCATCAATGGGAGGAGTGGATTATTTCTTTAAAAAATTATCCACACAAGAGATGTATAAGAATTTGCTAAAATTGCAGCCTTGCTGCATGATCTGACCAAAATTCTATGTTCAAATGGACAGCTGAAAAAATAAAGCCTTCAATTGAATGAAGCATATGCCATATGGACAGTTTTGATCTCATTGATTCTAGAAACCATTTAAAGCTCATTGTGATACTTCCAGCAATTGCATTGCTGCAGTCTGGCCATACCATGGGCTTCAAAAGTCAGAACTACAGCCAATGGGAAAAATTTGGGAATATATAATGATGGATCCCTTGCCATAGTTCATGCTCTTGCAAATTGGAAACAACTTCCATAGATTAACAGCCTCAAGTATTTTCTTACTTAGACGAACTGTTGAGAAATGCTAGGTTTTGCAGAAAAAACATTGCATGTGTGTGAACAAGACTAATACACAATGAACTCAAACAAGAATGCAAAGAAGAAGAAGAAGAAGAAGAAGAAGAAGAAGAAATAATAATCAATGAAGGAATGCTAAATGAATCAATGATGAAAGGGGTGAGATACAACTGAAAGGGTGCTCAAGGAGCAAATGCTGTCCAACAACCATTGTCTCTCATGGGAGCAGGCTGAGGGAGTGTTAGAAAGAGCTATACTCCAAGATGTCAAAAGTGGGTGCAGCGATGGAAGAGTAGAAGATTGATGCAATAGACTACACAACACAAGAGAAAAGAGAAATGGAAGAACACTGCAGAAAAGAGCTCAGAAGAGTGCTCAAGAAATGGAATCCATATACCAAACACAAGACAATCGTGTCCAACAATGAGTCATCAGCTGTGTGAGCATTGGCACTAGCTCCCTCTTGTTGGGTGTAAAGTCCCTTTGGGTGTAAACTCCCATTAATCTCCGAGTGTATAAACTTACGGGTGTGAACACACCCTTATTTGTACTAACATATAAATACATTTTTATTCTTTGTGTACGTAACATTTACTGGTACACACACCTTGGGATTCTCTCACTCTCACTCTCAACTATGCTCCTGCTCCAGTACTATCCTGCACTCCATTGCACTCTAATGCAACAAACTGGTATCAGAGCTCCAAGTTACAATGTTCGTGCTTCCCATGAATGCGAGTCAGTTTTGCACACGAGAAGAAGCCATTCACCTTTTCTGTCAGTCACTAAGAGCAGGCCAGCTATCGTTCACATCAAACTGATCAGGCTTGTTTATCACAGTTTCAGTTGACGACCAGTGTGAACAGCAGTCGACAGGTGTGAGGTCGCAGGACGGGCAGCTGCGCAATAGGTCAACGGACCAGGTGTAGCAGGTCGACAGGCGCCGGGGCAGTCCTAGAGAAGGCAGACCGTAGCATCGTCGCAACCAGGCGGACACTAGCAAAAGCAATCATTAGCATCACTGCAACCAAACGGCCGACCAATCAACAACTCGCATGGGGGAGACAGGCAACCACATGAAGGTCCACCAAGTCGCCACACATGCGCAGGTCCTGCGGGTGACAGGGCATGGTCAACGACTTGGCAGGCCCATTTTCTTTCATATTTTTTGTATTCTGCATTTTTTTTATTCCGCTTCCTTATCAAGTGTTCGCCATCACAAGCACAATGTGCCATCTTGACCGAAAATTTTGGGGCTTTTCCTGGATTTGGGAACCGTGATACAAAACAGGACAATCTGATCCAAAAATTGCAAAAATTATGCACATTGGATCTGAAGATTTTGGGGCTTTTCATGTATCAATGAAATTTTGCTCAACTAAGCCAAATTTACTGACATTGGTGCATATTTGGACCTACGTAATTCGGGGCTTTTGCAAAAATTTGTCAATTTTAGCTAATTTTTCCCATTTTATGCCCTCAAGATCATGTATTAATGCAAACGGAGCAGATTGGTCAGTAAAAAATTGGGACCTTTGCTGAAATTTGAGAATTTTTGAAAAATCAATATTTGAAATGCACTTTTTGGGAACATTGTTAAAGCAATCTTGGTGTTGTAAGCAATGAGATTTATCTCCCACTTGTGAGGTTTTGGAGAAATTGCAGAGAATTTCAGTGTTTTTTGTGTATCAGAAGTTGACTTGGTCACATATGTATGTAGTACACATATTGGGCAGACCCCATTGAGTTGATATATTGCTAAATAGTCATGTTGCAGCAGTCTCAATGCTCATTTGCAGATCTGGGATTGTTGAAGATGTATTTTTGGTGATATTGTTGAAGCGGGAGTCACCTGGCAATGATGTATGCATGGATTATATGCTGAAATTTCCATTCTACTGCTGAAAGTCATCCATTCTACTGCTGTACCTATACTTCAATTGAATCTTGCTCTTATTGTCTGCAAATTTGGGCTGATATTAGCTGAATATTCAGCTCATTATTTGCTGTCATAAATTGTGGCATTGATTTTTGGGTGCATTGCATGGCTACAAATGCTTCTAGCAGCAATGACACTAAATCCCTTCTTGAAATCAAGAGGCTTGATGGCACTGGCTTAGACTTGTGGAAGGACACGATACAAGGCATTTTGTTTTTCAAGGATTGTGATGATGCTCTTTTGGAAGTCAAGCCTGCAGCTATGACAGATGAGGATTGGGCTAGACTCAACAAGAAGGCCATTGCATACATTAAAATGGTTGTATCTAATGATGTACTTGCAAACATAAAGCGTCTTGATACAGCTTATGCCATATGGAAAAAGTTGATGGACACTAATGAAAATACAACTCCAGTAAATCAAGTGCATCTCATGCACAAGCTTGTAAACATGGAGTTGGATGAGTCTAAGCCAGTATCAGAGCATTTGAGTGCTTTCACAGGGATATTGAGTCAATTTGCAAGACTCTGGTTTACAACCCTTCAATGATAAATTGAAGACTATTTTCTTGTTGATGACTTTGCCTCATTACTGGAAGTCTTTGGTTGTTTCACTAAGCAACAACACTGTTTTAACCTTTGGTGGTGTTAGGGGCTCTATTCTCAATAAGATTACAAGAAAGTCCAGTGGAGAGGGCAACAATTATACATGTGAAATAGAGGGTGTAGGTACCATTCACTTGGTCCTTGAAAATGGCCAAGAGCTGATTTTGTAAGATGTCAAATATGTACCTGGCATAAAGAAAAGTCTAGTGTCAGTTGGGTAGCTTGATGCAAAGAGGGTATTTTACTACCTTTGGTGGTGGATCTTGAAAGGTCCACAAAGGCTCTATGCCAATTGTTAAAGGCAGCAAAAAGGGGACTTTGTATTATTTGCATTGTAAAGAATTACCTAGCAAGTTTTTGGTTGTGGCTGAAGTTCATTCCCAAATGAAACTTTGGCATAAAAGGCTTGGCCATATAAGCCAGAAAGGCCTTCAGGTTCTCTCCTCTTTAGGGAGATTTGATATAAAAGACTCTAGTCTTGTCTTTTGTAAAATGATTGCATGTATGAAAAACATGTAAAGTCTCCTTATTACTTTGGTGTCGCTAAGAAGTCCAATGCTCTTGACTTAGTACACTCTGATGTGTGTACTATGCCTGTTAATTTGCATGGGGGTGCACGGTACTTTGTCACTTGTATTGATGATTTCAGTAGAAAGTCATGGGTATGTGTTAAAGAGGAAAAAGGAAGTGTTGGATGCCTTTAAAAGGTGTCACGCTTTTGTTACCACACAAAAAGGACTTAAGTTAAAAGCTATAAGAACAGATAATGGGGGCGAGTATGTTTCTAATGAGTTCAAAAAGTTTTGTGAGATGCATGGCATTAAGAGAGAGTTGACGGTCCCTTACAATCCTGCATCAAATGGCATGGCTGAAAGATATAATGGTACACTTTGTGATAGAGTCAAATGCATGTTGTCCACAGCTAATCTCCCACAACACTTCTAGGGAGAGACTCTTAAAACTGTAATTCATGTATCCAATCAATCTCCCAATCGTGCATTGGAAAATGGCATTCCTAAAGAGGTTTGGTCTAGCAAACCTACTTCACATAACCATTTGCATGTCTTTGGTTGTGATGCTTTTGTGCATATTCCTGTAAATCAGAGGACTAAATTAGACATGAAATCCATTAAGGGCATCTTCATGGAATATGGAGATGAGGAAGAGATGGATTATAGAGTTTGGCTTCCTCAAGACAGGAAGATAGTACATAGCTGAGACGTAGTATTTAATGAGGCAAAGTTACTGAAAAATGCTACACATAGTGATCTTGACAAAAAGAATGTCAAATTTCAGCATGAACAGCCAACCATTAGCTGAAGATTCTGTCCCTTCTGATGCTGAAAATGAGCAGCAACCTATTGTGCTACAACCAGAAGATAATCGACAGCAAATAGATGCACATGATGGAATAGGACAGCAAGAAAAACATGCTGAAAACAGGTTACAGCAGCAAGAAAATGCTGAAAATCAACCACTAGGTGATGGTGTGCACATACCTAAGGATGTAGGCCCATTGCCTATCAATACAGATCATTGAGTAAGAAGGTCTACACAAATAGATGCACATGATGGAATAGGACAGCAAGAAAAACATGCTGAAAACAGGTTACAGCAGCAAGAAAATGCTGAAAATCAACCACTAGGTGATGGTGTGCACATACCTAAGGATGTAGGCCCATTGCCTATCAATACAAATAATTGAGTAAGAAGGTCTACACGTGTCAGAAGGCAGCCACAAAGGTTTCAGCCATCTTTGGATTGCATTTTATTGACTGATGAAAGTGAGCCTCCGACATTTAGAAAGGCACGGTCATGTGAAAACAAGAGAGAGTGGGAGCTTGCTATGCGGGAAGAGATAAAGTCTCTGTATGCGAACAACACATGGGAGCTTGTACCTTTGCCCAAGGATAGGAAAGCTATTCTTAAGGTGAAATGTATTGATGGGAAGCCCAAATACAATGCACGTTTGGTTGCTAAGGGCTATACACAAAAGGAAGGCATAGACTTCCAGGAGGTTTTTTCACTGGTAGTGAAGATGACTACACTCCATGTTTTGTTTACTCTCACTACATCCTTGGATTTAGAGTTGGATCAAATGGATATAAAGACTGCTTTTCTTCATGGTGACCTAGATGAAGAGCTGTACACGAAACAGCCCAAAGGTTTTACTATTCCACGGAAAGAGCACTTAGTTTGTAAGCTGAAACACAGCTTATATGGGCTGAAACAAGCCCCTAGACAGTGGTATAAAAAGTTTGATACTTTTATGCTCAACCATGGATTCAAACACGGTCATGCAAATCACTGCTTATACACTAAAAGGGCCGATGATGAAAGCCTTATTGTGCTGGTCTTATATGTGGATGACATGCTGATTGCAGGAAAGCATAAGAGTACTCTACATGCTCTTAAAGGGCAGCTGAGTTCAGCCTTCTCAATGAAAGATTTGGGAGTAG
Source organism: Lygodium microphyllum (assembly GCF_053477565.2). NCBI lineage: Eukaryota > Viridiplantae > Streptophyta > Polypodiopsida > Schizaeales > Lygodiaceae > Lygodium > Lygodium microphyllum. Next base: position 18,788,528 of record NC_141137.1, on the reverse strand, counting down.
CTGAACACATTCTAGGCATGCGCATTAAAAGAGATAGAGGGCAGCACTTGTTTCTCTCATAGGACAAGTACATCAGCAAAGTACTGGACAGATTTAATATGGCTAATGCTAAGCCTCTTGGTGTGCCTTTACTGCCATATACAAAGCTTAGCAAAGCCAATTGCCCAAAAGATGATACAGCTGCTACTGCTATGAAGGGCATACCTTATGCATCAGCTTATGGTTCTTTGAATGCCATGGTTGCAACTCGTCCTAACATTGCTCGTGCAATGGAAGTTGTTAGTAGATTCATGTCTAACCTTGGCAAACCACATTGGGAAGCAATGAAATGTATCTTTAGATACTTAAAAGGTACACAAGATAAGTGTATATGCTATGGAAAGGGTACACTAGAGTTGCAAGGATTCTGTGATTCGGACATGGCAAGAGATATTGACACTAGAAAATCTACCAATGGGTATGTCTTTACTTTGGCTGGTAGGGTTACTTCTTGGTGTTCAAGGTTGCAGAAAATTGTAGCAGTGAGTACTACAAAGGCTAAAAATATTTCAGCCACCACAGAAGCTTCTAAGAAGCTATTTGGCTTGGCCGTTTGGTCAAGGATTTTGATCTTCCTTCCCGCACTCCAATGCTTGGTTGTGATAGCCAGAGTGCAGTATGTCTGCTTAAAATGCCATGTTCCATGCACGTACCAGACATATAGATGTTCGGTATCACTTCATTCAACAGGTCTTGGATCATGGTCTTGTCACACTAACTAAGGTCAAAACCCAAGATAACCTTACAGATATACTCACTAAAATTCTTGCAAAGGCTCAGCATGAGCATTGCATTCGATTAATGGAAGTTAGCTAGCTTAAAGGTACCACTTTGGGCCTTTAAGAGGGAGGTTGTTAGGTGTAAAGTCCCTTCGGGTGTAGACTCCCATTAATCTCCGTGTGTATAAACTTAGGGATGTGAATACACCCTTATTTGCACCCTAACATATAAATACATTTTTGTTCTTTGTGTACTAGTAAACTCATCCTGGGATTCTCTCACTCTCACTCTCAACTCTACTCCTGCTCCATTCCTGTCTTGTACTCCATTCTCTGATACAACACCTCTCTCCAATAGGACCTGCTCTAGAAGATTGCAAGTGAATGGACCACCAATGAAGGAGGAAGCCTGAATAAATAGGCATAAAATAATGCCCAAAATAAATCAGGTTGGCCAGCATCATGATGGCCCAAAAATAAAGTCAGCTAAAAAAGCCAAAAACCATAAAAAATGGACACTAGAAAAATACCTAAAATAATCCCCTATGCCCAATCCACAAAGACACATGCATAGAGTCACTCATGACCTAACTAATCTACTAAGACCTCTCTCAGATCATGCATAATCTAATACAATACAATGATACAATGATAATGACTCATCAAAGTCCATACAACGAAGACCATCAAAATAGAACCATGGATATCCAAGTAGTGGGTGATCAAGCCACCACCAAGATGCCTCTCAAAGAACCTAATGCCAATGTCGTTCATACCTACTCATGAAAATAGTCTATAGAGAAGAATCAAGCATCTCTCTATGTTTGTCACAACAATACCTCGCAATAGCAAATGTGACCATGGATTCCTTGCCTTCAGTCAAACCGCCAAAGTGTCCCTCATGTGAGCTTGGACAAGAAGCCAATCCTGCTCTCTACTAAGAAACAACCTTGAACCAAGATATCAATCCGAGCTCCAAGATTTCAAACTTGCCAAACTTTAGTCCCCCTTTAGATCCATCGCACTTATATATTAGTATAGATGAGACACACTTGCCCCACCTCACTACCCTCTCACACTCCCTCTTTGTACTAGAGTCATCACGAGGAACGACCACATCATTTGCGCTAGAGAGTAATAAGAGGGGCAGCCAACCCCTTCCCCTTCTCTGAAGAAGATGACCCCTTCTAAGCTTGGGCCAAGGTAATCCCTTCCCCTTCTCTGAAGAAGATGACCCCTTCTACGCTTGGGCCTTTACCTTGGCCAAAGGATCCGAGTCGGATTCAAAGGAGGATGAGGGTGACTCATCCGAAGAGTCTATATCTTGCTTCTTCTTCTTCTCCTTTTTCTTCAGGAAACTCGCTAACTCCTTATAGTCCTTGCCTACATATCTCTTCTTACCAAACTCATAGCATTGGGCCTTCGAATTCTTCTTCTTGTCACTCCTCTCTGAAGCTGCAAATGCCTCATCATGGCCACCATACCGAGATAGAAGCCTCCCCTGTCATCTCAATGATGTCTCATGTTCAAGCAGCATTGAGGACATTATGTGTGAAACTGACTGGTATCAATGATGTTTGGGCCTGCAAAGCACTGGCTACTCTATCAAACCCCAAAGGCAACTTATAGAGCACAATCCGCACAAGATGAGCCTCTAGAAGCATGGACTATATGTGTCAAAGCTGATCCTATACCTATGTAACACAAAGCAAGAAAGATTGAACAATATCTTTAGGCTCAAACTTCATTTGTTAGAGCTGTCCGTAGAGAGTAACAACACGCATGGTCAAGGGAGCCTTGTCTAAGCGCAGGGAAAAATGTGAGAATGACAATATTTTGACTTAACCAACTCGATCAATTATCACCATGAAAATTAGGAGGGAGAGAGAGAGCGAGAGAAAGAAGAGTTGACACTGCATTGAGAGGGGAACCAGCCCCTCATCCTTAACAAGAATTTATTGAAACCACTCATCTGGCCAAATCTAGCTAGAGAGAGAGAGAGAGAGAGAGAGAGAGAGAGAGAGAGAGAAAGGGGGAGAAGAGTCAACACTGCATTGAGAGAGGAATTTATTGAGAGAAACATTGGCTCCTCATCCGGCCAAATTTAGCTTCTGGAAAGCTCGTTATATAGATTCATTGATTCATGATTTATCTCTTCGATCATGAGCATCTAGTTTCACTTTTTGAAACCACTCATTATATGGGCTTCTAGGCAATGTGACTATCTGAGTGTAAAAATCTTAGTCATCTGAGCTTTCTGGTCAATCTGATCTCCTGACTAAACTTTTAATTTCTCTTAGGCATCTCATCAATGATGAATCAAGTATAATTATAGGGCATTTTGGACATTGATCACCCTTGAATAGACATATGAACATTTAATCATATTTTAAAACACTTAAATAATATAAATCGCCTTTCAAAGTACATGAGTATTAAATTAATTTAAAATCATTGAGCCAATACGTCTTGGTAACAATTGATATACAAAAGATTTATTACATCCCTCCCTCTTGAAATCCATCTTATCTTCAAGACCTTGCTTGAAGTATTTCTAATCCTACAACTCCTTCATAAGTTGCTAGTATTTTTGGATAGTCTTTAAACTACTCTTTTAGCATCCATTTAGAATCTAAATGAAAATAACTTTTAAATTTCAAAAGAAATTTTCTAGAAACACAAGTTGATGTAGACCCATGAGCTGTTTATATAGCCCCAGATCTGGCTAGGATTAGGGTTTTTCCTTCCCCTAAGGACAATTCACACTCAACTATCCTTATCCCCTCCAGTATAAGAAGAGTTCACATGCTTACATTCTCAAAATATTTGCATGTGATTTCTCAATTTGTTGACGATTCGCTTTAAAGGGTACTTTAGTATATGTATTCTAATTAGCATACTTTTTTCCAAAGTTATGTTGTCGTGCTTTACGTAAATCCTTATATTAATTATTATTATCATTGTTTTCTGTGTGTGCAAGTTATCTTTTATGATATCCAAAGAGGAACATGAACCAAGGGATGACCGATGAGAAGTTGGAGGAGATATTCACATGTAACCCCCATCATTTGGCGGCAATGAGCAAACCGCTCGGTTGGAAGACACTTCGTAAGAAGGTCTACGGGATTATCATTTGTATGTATCTTCAAAAGCTCAATGTCTTTGATGTTAAGTACATCCCTGATAAAGTGATACTTCACTTGTATGTGCTTTGTGTTTGCGTGAAAGACAGGATTCCGTACTAGCATGATAGCACTCTGACTTTAAATAACTTGTATATTACATGGAATATGTCAAGATCAAATATCCACGTCATTAATCCACTTAATTTGCTTAGGCTATCTTTCTTTACATCCCAAACAACAATATCCTTTGTAACTTGTATCAATGTCTCTCTTGCATCTTCTATGATCTATTTACCCTTGATATTATCTACATTCTCTTTCTCAGTATCCGAACCTATTGTGAATTGCCATGATGGTATGGCTCACAAATTCAATAGTTGTATGAGATCAATTGAATGCTAGAGCCTACTCTTTTTTTATTTTGAGTTGTGCAGATTTTGTACTCATGCATGTTAGATATATCTACATCGCCATAGAGGTTTGGAAAATATTGGCATCTCTCTTTCGTATATAGACATTTGGGCATTGATTATCTCTCGATTTAAAGCTACGACAACTTTTGGTCGCAAATTCTCCTACAATGCGGGATCACATCCACATGATGAAGGAGATTTGGGATAAGCTTGCATCCCTTAGCATGGATATTTCTTTGAAGGACCTAGCTGTGACACCTCTCTCACATCTCCATCATCGACATGTTTCTTACTCGTTTTCTGATCATATGAAAGACCATTTGCTCTGGTTAAAGTATCTCCTCATGTTCATCTACTTCAGGTGGATCCTCTATTATAGGTTCCAATAGTAGAGACACTTCATAAAGCTTCAGAAGATGGATATGAAAAGCATTGTAAATTCTCCAATGCTCCGGAAGTTGTAACCTGTAACAAACATCATTAATCTTTTTAATGACTTGAAATGGCCCATAATTTCTTGCTACGAGCTTAGTGACTTGGGATGAAGACTTGTTAGAGCTTCTTAGACGAGCTTTATCAAATTTCATCCATACCTAATCCCCTTCTTGTAAAATCAATTGCCTTCGATGCTTATCTGCTACTATCTTTTGTTTTTCCTGATCTCTTTGAATAGCTCATCTAACTTGGGCGAAAATTGTATCTATATCACGCATAAACTCATCAATATGAAATATCCCCTGCTCGGTTTTGAAAATAGGTAATAAGAGTGGTTTTCCTTATGTGATCTTAAATGGTGCTTTACCTATAGAAATATGAATTGTATTGCTACATCCATATTCTACCAAAGGCAAGTACTTTTGCCATTGTTGGTTAGCCTCATGGCAATAGTACTTTAGCATATCCAATATTGTGAGATTGGCTATCTCACTTTGACCATTTGTTTGAGGATGATAAGAAGAAGAAAATATAAGCTTTATACTCAAATTTTCAAAAAGAGCTAGCCAAAAGAGACTAGTGGTTCGTGAATCTCTATCACCCACGATAGATTATGATAACCCATGATACTTAAAATTTTGTTGAATAAATATTCTAGCCATATGTTAAGCCTTGATAGTCTTCTTGATTAGAATAAAATAAGCCTGTTTGCTAAACCTATCAATAATAATTCATATATCATCATTGTCGTTTGCTGATTTTGGCAAGCCAAAAAGCCCTACAAACTTTTGGCAATCAAACTTAATTTTTTGGCACACAATACATTCTTTGATAAATTGTTCAATGCCTCGTCAAAGACTTGGCCAAAAGAAATACATTTCGCGTACCTTGGTTCTGGCCAAAATACCACGATGAGCTACGTAAGAAGTTGCATGACATTCTTCAATTATCTTAGGCCTGAAATCTTTAGTAATGCATAGCTTATTCTCCATCAAAAGAAATCAATCTTCCATAACATAGAAGTTTACCATTTTATCAAGTTGTAAACTCTTTCCAAGTGATTTTAAAATCTTCATCAACAGTATACATGTCTCTCATATTAGTGAAATCTGTATGATGAATCATAGACACTGCATGAATCTAAGGTCTTTTTGATACGGCATCAACCACCTTGTTTTACTTCCCAGAAATATACAGTATTTAAATGTTAAATTGAGTTAAATAATTGCCCCATCAGATACACTTTTCAAAAATCTTTTGTTGGCTGAGAAAATGTCTCAAACCATCATGGTCTATCTTGATGAGAAATTCTCCACCTAAAAGATAGTATCTCCAATCTTTTAAAGCTTGAATGATGGCCATTAACTCCTTTTCATAGATAGTAGCATTCTTTTCTGCATTTTGCAACCTTTTGCTTACATAGCCGACTGCATGTTCTTCCTAATTTAAGACTGCACCAATGCAATTTCTTGAAGCATCACATTCCACAAAGAAAGGTTTTGACAAATTAGGTATAATCAAAACAAGTCCTTTGTCAATATAGAACTTTAGAGCTTAAAAGCTTCCTTCTCTAGTTTGGTCCATCAGAATGCAACTGCTTTCTTAGTTAAATCATGCAATGGTCTAGCAACCACTACAAACCATTCAATGAATCTCTTATAACAAGGGCATAATCCCAAGAAACTTCGAATTTCATGAACACTAGTCAATTTTGGCCATTCTACAATAGCCTTGACTTTTTCTGGATCCATCTCAATCCCACTTTTGGATATAATATGGCCCAATAGTGAATCTCTTCCAGGAAAAATTCACTCTTTTTGCTATTCACATAAAGTTTGTGTTTGCGGAGTTTTTAAAACACTAAGTGTTACTTATACTCTTCTTTATCTTTTGAATGAACCAAAATATCATCAAAGAAAGTATCTATAAACTTCCAATGTGCACTAAAGATTCTTTTCATCATTCTATTAAAGGTTGCAGGAGCATTGGTGAGACCAAATGGTAGCACAAGAAACTCATACAAACCAAAAGTTGTCCTAAATGTTGTTTTATGAATATCTTGAGGGACAATTCTCATTTGATGGTAGCCACTCTTCAAGTCAATCCGGCTGAATACTTTGGATCCATTCAATCTATCCAAGATATCATCCATTCTTGAAATAGGAAACCTATTTTGAATTGTAATTTTGTTGAGAGCCCTGTAATACACACACATGCGCCAAGGTCTATATTTTTCCTACACTAAGAGGACTGGAGAGCCAAAAGGTAAGGAACTGGGTCTTATTAGACCTTTCCCAAGAGCTCATTCACTTGCTTCATAATCTCCTCTTGTTGTATTGGACTCACATGATAGGGTGGTCTATTTGGAGGTGAGCTCCTAGGAATGAGATCAATGTGATGATCTTTTAGCCTCTTTGGTGGTAACTCGTCAAATAAATTGTCTGCAAAACAATCTTTATACTCCTTTAAGAAACTCATTTCGTCCTCGTTTATATCTGAGATAGACTCTTCAATTCTATACTTTGTTAAAATCTTTAACAAAAATCAAGTACGAGAAAAATAGACTTTTTCATTGCTTTACAACTATGTACATGGAATAAGATGAGGATAGAGTTTCCTTCCACTCCCACATCAAAAGATACATTTTTACCCTTGAAAGAAAACCTAAACTTATTTTGATTCTAATCAATGGCTGGATCTATTCTTCTATGCCAGGGTATTCCTAACACAACATCACAATGACTAAGATCTCCCACGATAAAACTCTCATGATCTACATAATCTTCTATCTCAATTCATAGTTTTCCAAGAATAGAAGTAACTTTACACTCTATTCCTTGAAAAGTAGCACCTGTTCTAGACCTCTCCTTAGGTAGATGTCAAGCTTCAACAATCTGAGGATGGATATAATGATATACAGCCCTTGTATCAAATGAATAAAAACAAAGTGATTAGCAATCTTATCCCAAGTCATAAAAGGCTTCATTTTCTCTAACAGAGTTTCATCTTGTTCCAAGGATTTCTTAGGTACAGCATTTACTTGAGGTGTCTTTTGGGGCTAGTTTTTCTTCTTTGCCTTATTAGGACATTGATAGCTATGTGTCATTTTTCTCCACAACAGAAACATCATCCTTCTCTTCTATATTTTGCTAATCGCCGATATGTTGGCTTCTTTTTTAATGGCAAGGGTGGTCTCCCTCCATCCTTATGCTTTGGTTCTTATTTATCTAGCTTCTTTTGGTTAAACATCTTGGTCTTCTTCCTTTGCGGTTCTTTTTTTTTTAGGCTTTACCAAGCATCCATGGCATATACAGCCCTTCACCTTCTAAGGCCGCATCTTGGGTTGCTTCCAACGTATCAGGCTTTGTTATCTTGACAACTCACCATATTGTCGAATGTAATCCATGGCTTTCTCATCTCTATATTAGAATGAACTTTCTTCAGAGATGTAAATTTAAGAGAAACAACTACAAAACTATTGATATATATTTTAACATTGTCTCCATGGCTTTGCTTCAGCTCATCCCTTCTTGTTGCACATCACCTTCAAAAAGCATGCAATTGAAACTTCAACATGAGAGCTTGTTTCAAATGAAAAGAGAGACCTCCAATATAAAGGTGTGGGGCTTGGATGCTTAAAAGTAAAAAGTATAGGCTACAAATGACAAGTGTTTATTGAGAATGACAAGTATAAGGACACTTGTTTCTTCAAAATGACACATACCCTCTTCTAGATGTCACATATCACTTTTCTATATAAAGAAGCTTCCAAACCTTCTACTCTAAAAATCTCTCAAATGGTTGAGAATTTCAGATAGCTGCTAAGGACAAAATAGTTTCTTGCGAGATTCCAGAGCCTTTGACGCAAACAAAATTTCCATTTGAGCAACTTTCAAAAATAGCAACCTCCTAAATTTTAGGAGTCACCAAATTTAGCTTCTGAAAAGCTCATTATATAGGTTCATTGCTTCATGGTTTGTTTTTTCGATCATAAGCATCTGGTTTCACTTTCTGAAACCACTCATTATATGGGCTCCTAGTCAATGTGATTATCTGAGTATAAAAGTCTTAGTTATCTAAGCTTTCTGGTTAATCTAACCACCTGACTAAAATTTTAATGTCTCTTGGACATCTCATCAATGACCACTCAAGTATAATTATATGGCCTTCTAGCCATTGGCTACTTTTAAATAGAAATATGAATATTTAATCATATTTTAAAACACTTAAATAATACAAATCGCCTTTGAAAGTACATGAGAATCAAATTAATTTAGAATCATTGAGTCAATATATCTTGCTAACAATCGATATACAAAAGGTTTTCTACACGTACAATAACTGAAGCTTCTCCCATACTCTTAAAGCTGTTTTGTAAGAGGTAACCACTGGGAGAACCTCTTTAGAAATGTAATAGAGAATAGCACAATATCCACAGGTATCACCATAATCCCATGTAAGCATAACTTCCTCGTGGTTTACAAGGTCCCAATCATCTAAAAAAGGGTTACTCAATAGCTCCTCAAATCACATATTGTAATCGCTTCTATACATTACATGCTTTTATAACAGCACTCCATGTTAAGTATTCAAGGCCATGAAGTTTGTCATCAGTGGAACAACAGAGCGTGCCATTTGGAGAGGATAGGATGAGAACATAAAGGAAAGAAGAGAAATAGAGAGAGAGTACAACCAAACCCAACACAAACTACACTTTAAAGAGTTCACATCTAATATAACACACAAAATTTGACAACACACAACTTAAAAAGAATGAGAACAGCCAACCGACTGCAAGGCTGACCTGAAAATACAATGGTTGAGCCTATAGATACAACAAATACTCAAAATAAAGAGTCAAATCAGAAAAGAAAAGCTCTTTGAATAGTAAATGCCGCAAAAAACTGTAGGAAACATGTCGCAATCTGCCTAGGAGAGTGGAGACGGTCAAAATGTGGGCAGTTGTAGTAACAACGCAAAGATCTGAGACTGTAAATAGGCCAATTGAGGACAGAAGCAGGTTGCCCTGGTCAGCAAAAGGCTGAAAAAAGTAATCAGGCAGTAGCGGGCAGACCTGCAACAGTAGAAAGCAGCATGTCACGACCTAACACGAATGTCTAATACCATGTCAAAAGTGCATGCAACAATGGAAGCATGGAAGACTGTCATAATAGACTATACAACACAAGAGAAAAGAGAAACATAAGAACATTGCAAAAGAAAAATGCTTAGGAAATAGAATCCTTATACCAAATGTGAGATAGTCACATACAATAGCAAGTCACTAGCTGTGTGAGCATTAGCACTGGCTCCCACCCTCAAACAGGACCTACTCTAGAAAATTGCAAGTAAATGAATCACTGAGGAGGAGGAAGCCTAGATAAATAGGTATACAAATTAGGTCAGCCACCATCATGATGGCCCAAAAATAAAGTCGGCCAGCCCAAAAATATCAAAAAAACTATAAAAAATGGGCACCAGAAAAATACCTGAAATAATCCGTTGTGTGCAACCCACAAATACACATGCACAAACTCACTCATGAGCTAACTAATCAGCTAACACAAAAATGTATCCCGAGTGACTATGTCCAAGAAGAAATCAAAGATAGAGGGTTAATGATAGCAAGATAGAGGACACGATATGTAAAAATGCAACAGCCTCCAAGGCTCAAACAAGAACAACACAAGAGTGTATTGCTTGGCAACTAGTCTCTAAAGAAGGAAGGCAGCTGGCTGAAAGCCCAGGAGGTCTCCCACAGTCGACAACACCACCAGCAGTGACAAATGCAGCTATAGGGGTGCCATGCCATAGGTTATTGCAAGTAACAGGAAGCTGGGATGAAACACAACTATTTTGGAGATGGTAGCAGCTAGCAAAACCACTAGAGGGCTGGCAGCAGCTAGAACAGTTGTGGCAACAGGGTCCACAACAGGGCTGAGCCACCAAATGGTTGGGTGGAATCGAGTTGAGGAGTGGACTGCAACAACTAGTGAATCATGATGAATGAGGATGATGGTCATAGAGAGCTTACACTAAATGTGAGAGTGAGAAATAGAGGATGGAAGTCCACAACATGTCCTTGTATAGGAGTTCTTTGGAAATTTGTCCTACCGTCAAAGGGAGCCCAAGTGATCACCCCAAATAGGCCAAGGCATTGGACTAAGGGTACGCATCGGCTGCCCAAGGATCTACCGAGTCCTGCAAAGGCGGATGAAATCAGCAATGGACTTTTTTGAAAGGGCTTTTGGTGTGATTTGTTCAAAAGATTTAGCATTAAGTGATGGTTTCAAATCAATGTTCGTCCTATTGAGTCATTATACCCCGAAGTACGCGAAAATAAGGATGGATAGCCCCATGACCTTCAAAAAACAAGCAATACAATACCACACACTACTAGGATAAGTGCCTAGCGATATCTAAGTGGGTGTGTGTGTGCCAATCATATGGAGAATATATGTAGAGAAAGACAACACAGGTAACCAAGCAAGACAACCAAAGCCAACATCCAAGCATAGGGAAAGATTGCCATTGGAGACTGCTATGTAGAATGCCACGATTATGCTAGATCCAAAGTCGATTACTCTTACGGTGACCGAAAAGGGATAAATGCGCACAGATGCATGTTTACATGAACAAAATGCCGATGTATGGAGTAATACAAAGGAAAATGCAAATGTTCATGCAAAATGCAAAATGCAATGGAACAGTCACTTGGACAGTACCCTCAAAGGGGAATTGTTCACTTGCCCAAGTGTCCTTTTACAATCATATCATCCTGACAATGCGGATGAAGTTACAAATATCCATAACATATAATAATAAAATGTCTGAAAGCAAAAATGTGTAAACATCCTTACTATCACTATCAAGAGAAAAAAACCACCCCGTCTCAAACTAGAAGAAGAAGTAAAAGAGAAGCACCCTTTCCTTATCAATCGAAAGTAGAGGAGGGTGTACCTAAGCCAATCCGTGGTAGAAGATATGATAGAATCGGCTAGTTGACCACCTTGGTCAAAAAATCTACAAAATTGTCACTTGACAACACAAACTCTAGACTAATGATGCCTAACTCAACCTGCTCGCTGGTAAAATTGTAGTAAACAACCACGTGCCGTGTCCAAGGAGAGATGCTAGGATTGCACACAAGGGCAATGATACTCTAGTTGTCACAGTAGACAATTGTGGGCAACTCACAAGAAAACTGAAGTGCAACCAACAAGTTCCTAACATAGATGGCCTCCATAGTACCATTGAAGAGAGTCCGATACTCTGTCTCAGCCGTGGAAGCCGCCACTATCTCCTACTTACGGCTGGCCTAAGAGATGGGTGTCATGCCCAAGCTATAGAGATAGCCACCATGAAAACGCCGGGTGTCACGATCTTCTGTTCAATCAGAATCAGTGTACCCTTGCAAGCATAAATCATGACCATAAGTTAGTCCAAAATTCTAGATACATCTTAAATATGTTAACACACAAAATCAAGCAATCCAATGAGCATAGTTGTCAGGTACGAAAAGTATGATATGATACGATACGATAAAATACAGTACTAAATGGTACCTTAAGATTTTATAAGGTACGGTACGATATTAGTATGACAAAAAAACTAACTTCATTTTTTTTAAACTATAAATAGTAGAACACATGTTTAAAGTAAAACTAGCAATGACATTACAAAATATCCTGAATACATGAGGTAAAAAGCCCTCGCAATCACATGCGAGCAGCAAACATACGGGCCACGGTACAATGTACTGGATACATCATACAATCATCAACGAGTGAAACTGGATATAATCATCAGTGATAGTACTAAGTAGATAAAAAAAGGTGAGACTCGAGAGACCTGAGGCCTAGACGCTAAGATGACTCATGAGGCATCACTATCATCATCATCATCATCATCATCATCTGAGTGCTCATCAAGAGAGTTTGAAGATGACTCCTCGTCACCGAATGATGAGGCACTCTCATACTCATCCTCACTGATAAGGTTACCATCATCATCAAATGATGGCTCCCTAGGCAATGACGGTCTAACTGTAGGCAAGGGGGGAATGTCATCATCACGAACTGGACGAGAGCTACTAGAGCCCCGCCTCATATATGTTTACAAACCACCTGAATCACCCCTCGTCGATCTCGGAGGGCGTCGAATGACCATGCCTGCTGGCAACTCGAACTCCTCGCCCACGAGCACGCTGACTACGAGTGTCACGGGTGCCTGCTACTATAAGCTCTCTATAGAGCTCTACAAAGATCTGCTCCTCATCGACCTCCTGATATACACTCGCAAGAGTGTCGCCCGTTAACTTGAATGTATCAACATTCACCTACATAATGCACATAAGATAATAGATTATAAATACTAAATTGTTGAGTATAATACTATAAAGTAACAAGTTGAAACCAACAAATTTAAAGAGTAAACTTGACTTATCATTTTATGGTTAGGTGTTTACCTGCTTTGGACTACCCATACTCATCATGGCCTTCATCATGCGCAAGTTAGTGCGGCAATAGACTAGCCGCTCTAACTGTCGTGTGCTAAGACGATTGCGAATCTTCGTGTGAATGAGAGAATAGGCACTCCAATTTCTCTCACATACACCCGAAGAGAAATCCTGCGCAAGGACTCTCATGGCCAAGGACTGAAGAGTCTCCAGCGCATATCCAAAATTTTGCCACCAAAATAGAGGCTTTACAAGTGACTCCCTTCTCCAACAAGTAGAAGAAGAAAATGCCACATGTCCTCTCTGATCTACATAGCATTCAAGCTCCTCTAGGATTGTGTTGTGGTAATCTATGGGAACCACACGAGTCAAATATGCAAGCTCATCTGACCGGAGCTCTCTGTCATCCATGATCGCCGGCGACTTGTAGGCCGGATGCACCAATGCTGCAAAACCATGGATGGGCCTATGCATCCATGCCCATCTCCTCTCTACTATCTCTATGATGTATGCACGCTGAGAATCTGTGATCATCGTGCAAGCCCGTATCTCCACCAATGCCACTCTGAAGAAGTGAACGAGAAGGCCTATGATGGACCCCTCGCAATCAATCATGCGCAACACCCTATAAAAGAGAGTCTCGACAATCACAATGGCACGGACTTTCTGCCAAAACTGCTCATCAAGACACAGCAGCTGTATGGCTTTCGCCTCCTCTGTCTCATACTCATCCCACTCATTCCATAGAGTGGACATCACTGTTTGGCGTAGGGCAGACCGCACCTCATAAAGCCGCTCCAACAATAGCTACGTATAAGCAAACCAAGTTGAAGAAGGCTTCTTCAACTCAAGTTTGCAATGCTCGCGATACATCGCAAGCACCTTCACCTTCACCGTGAAGACGGTGGCAACAGATGTAGCCTTGTGTACCACCCTCTTCACCCATTTTAGCTTCCCGATGTCCTCCATGAGCAAGTCCAAACAATGACTTGCACATGGAGTCCACACGATCGAAGGAAACTCGGCCTCAAGCAAACCGCCCATGCGCCGACAATTGGATGCATTGTTGGTCACAACTTGCACCACATTCAACGGGCCCACCTACAAGCACATTATACATGGCACAAATTATAAAAGCTTCGGGGAGAGATGAATCACGAATCATGACTTGAAAATTCTAATTATGATTCATGAATAATGAAAGCAACTTTAAAAAGACAATGTGTACCTCAATGAGAGCTTACCGAAATGGACCGGCAGATGAATGGGCCGGTCGTTTTTCTTCCCCTCTTGCCGGTATCTACGGCCCACAAAAAAATATGTGCCAAGTGGACATGAAACGAGTATGTTGATGATACTCCGTTTCTTACAGTCACTCCATCCATCGGTGAGAATGGAGCAACCGTATTTTGTCCATGCGGCCCGAATAGGATCAAGGGCTTTATCAATCCTCTCCTCCTCTTCATTAATCTTCTCCGTCCTCATATCATTGTATGAGATGCCGCTCCATCCTTCACATGGGCCCCCATTGGCAATGGTTCTCACCATCTTCTTCCATTGCTCATGCTTTAGGATATTGAATGCAAGATTGCACTCGATCACCGTTCGTGAAATCTCAACATTGGCAGGCAACCGATCCACGTATATGACCAGGAGCTTGAGAGAGAGAGGATTGCCTCTCTGGTACCGCATGAACCTCTAACCTTTGCCTTTTGCCAATGCCGGAGCCCGAAGCAGATGTGGAGTCGGCACCACCAATGGTGGAGGCCTCACCCGCATCGATCGAAGATAGGCCTACATTTGAGGCTTCCTCATGAGTAGGCATAGGTGTAGATGCCGCCGCCACCTCCTCCTCTAGTGGATTCCCCTCTCATCTTGGCGAGAATCTCGTCCACAATGTGTTGAGGCATCGACTTGCACGGAGCGACTTGCCCCCCCGTCTTGGAAAGATATTGAAGAAACCGGGTTGCACCACTTGTGTAGCTCTTCCTGCAATACTTGCATATCCAATTGTGGGAGTTGGACTTCTTTGTGTTTGTCATGGGGACGTGAAATTTTGAGATGCTTTAATCTTGCTAGTAACATTTGATTAAGTTACTGATCAAATGTGCAAGGTTGTTTAGCACATGTGATGCACATGGCAGTTATTTCATGGAAACGGGCCAACGACCCGGAGAATGCAGTGGGTGTTAAAGGCAAAACTTGTGTTAAGTTATGCCAACTGGGTCTTGGTGGTCAGTTGGTGCCAGGTTGGACCCTAAGACAATTGTTTGGCCATTAAGTATCAGTGGAGACACTAGGGACTAACATTAATTAATTAATTAATGCTAGTCTAAGGGTCAACAGAGGTTGGGAACCACTCCAAGTTTTAAATGGCCTAGCCAATTTCATTCCAGATGGGCATGTTTAATTTTGGGCAGGGTCAAAAGGGCTGCAATTAATTTTTAGAATTAATTAATTTTGAAAAATTAATTTAATGGCTGAAAATGCATCAGGAAGGCTGCCACTTGGCAAAACTTTCCCATGCAACTAGGGAGAAGGCTATTGGAGGGTGGTGAAAGCTGAATGCCAGCCATTCGGAGCTTGGTGGAGGGAAAGGAGGTGATCAGATTTGGCTCTAAGAGGCGACGATGACTGATCGCGGGCCGTGACAGGACAAGGGGCAGCAGGTTTCCTCTTCTGCCTCAAGATAGGCGGCGGTAGGAGAGAAGGGCTTGCCAGCCAAGCTGATGTTTTACCTCCCCCTTTGAAGCTGTTGGTGCCATCAGATTTGTCATCAAAGTTATGAATCAGAAGATACATTTCGGCTGTTTTTTTTTTCATAATGGAATTGCGGCTGATTTTCTCTCTTTCTACAGCATTCTCTCATCTCCTCGAGTCTATACTCAAGTGTTCTCAGCAATTCTCAGCCATGGGTAGCAGAGTACAGCCAAATTTGGTGGACAGCAGAGAGTTTACTACTGTAAACCCTAAATTACAGCAGTAATTAGGGTTTAGCAGCCACCTTGGGACCCGTGCCCTCAGTCAAAGGCATTGTACACTGAAATCAGCACCGGAAATCCGTGGAATTGTGAGGATTTCAGATGCCAGCCCATCTATTGTGAATTTGGGGCAGCATTTGACCAGTTCGGGTTCCATTAGAGCAAGTCCTAGGTGAAAATCAAGGGGAAATCTGACCGAATGCTTTGCTGATTATTGAAACAGCAAGGGGCTTTTGAATCAGCCAAGGAGATTGTGAAATCTCGGCTTGTAATTTATCCATCAACAATTGAAATTAAAGAAATACCGAAAGGGGCGCCAGTTTTGGGGCCAACAGGGTGTCCACTATCCAAGTTAATGAAGGTAAAGTGAGCATTTCAGTTTATGTTCATTTGCTAATTGTTGTAATTAAGTGCTTAATCAGGTTAAACCACCCTATCCGAGAAGGAAGGCCGGTTTCATAGTTCCATTGCCGGGATAATCAATCAATCTCTTGATTTGGTGAGCCCGAGGCACCTGATTGCAAGCCAAAGCTTTGTGCTAGTGCTGATTTTTGTGCTCAGCTGAGAAATTACAGCAACATATCTTCATATAGTGAGATGGAATCAAGCAGTGATGATGCCTCTCAGTATGGACATTCTCATGGGAATGAAGGAAATGCAATGCCTAATCTTGGACAAGGCTCTCATGATGGACAACAAGCTGAAAATGTTGCTGTTGGGCAAGATGCAGGGCCTTCAAGCCATCATGAGGTAAATGACCAGTAAAGTGACGAGGAATTTGATGACTAGTTCAAGAATCGGATAAGGACAGCAGCAAATCTCTTTGCTGAATTGGCAAAGGATCCTCAATTCACCCGATTTTTGAATGCTCCGAAGAAGGACAGCAAGGGCAAGAAGAAGAAGTCAACTTCTACACCTTCGGGAAAGCAAGATGCACCGAACGTAGTGCCAAATCCTTCACTTGAAGCTCCTAAAGAGGCCAATGAAGCTAAACAGTTGGTACCTATGGGGCAAGGAATGCAAATGCAAGGCCATTATGGAAGTGCCAATCCAATGGATTTTGGACAGCCGGGCATGCATGCTATGATGGGATAGCTAGGATACTTTGGTGATAGCATGATTTTTCATGCAATGGTTGGCCAAGGGCTGCATACGGGAATGTATGACACAAATCCCTATGGTATGCAGCAGCCAATGCATGGTGTGCAAGGCCCATTGTTTTCGGGTATGGCTGGAAATGTGCAAAACCCTATGTATAGTAGCATTGGCTTGATGCCTGGGGCACAAAGTGGAATGTTTGGCAATGCATCTACACCTCCGAATGCTTATGGGGCTCAAGGAATGACTGTTGGTCATCCAAATGCTTCATTTGGGCTTGGTCATGATGTAAATACAGCAAATACACCCCTTTTGCAACAGCTAGTGTATAACAACTTGACTCCCAAAGGGGAAGCAAAAGACTATGATGAGGGTGGAAAAGCAATGAAGTTTGAGTCCTTCAGTGGTGCACAACATAGGCTGAAAGCTTTGACCTTCGTTCAGCAGTTCGATGCAGCCTATTCAGGGGGAAACTTCACCGAATCCTCTAAGATTCGAAAGGCAGCCACTTTCTTGAAGGGGAATGCATTGCAGTGGTGGTCCGCGCTCTTGATGCAAGGTAGAGCACCGTCAACATGGGTACAATTCAAGCAAATGTTTGCATCGAATTGATTGACTAGTACCTTTGAGGTGGACATGATGACAGCTTGGAACAAGCTTGATGCTAAGGAATGCAAGAATTTAGAGCAATACAATAATAAGTTTTGGGATGCATTGCTGCCCGTCACTTCTTATCTTCCTGTACCCCTTCATGAGCAAGTGGAAAAGAATGTATGTGGGCTGCCCAAAGGAATCAAGGATTTTTGCATAAAATCCACCGTGTCTAGCATGTCTTAGCTCATAGAGACTGTTGCTACAGCCGATGCTTTGCTGCGTGGAAAGGATTCGGGCTTCCAAGAGAGCGGGGAGAAGCCGAACAAAAAGTTGTTTAAGGCTGAGAAAAGGAGCATATCTTAAAACCAGCCTGAAAAGAGGCCAAAACAGCAAAGAAAGGGCTCCAAATCATTGGCACAACGTAAGGAATTGATGGCTGCAAATAAATGCTTTATTTGTGAACAGGAGGGTCATATTGCAAAGAACTGTCCCAATAGGCAGCAAGCTGCAAAATCAAAAAATCAAGGAGATCCTAAGGGTAAAAGGCCCAAAACATCAGTGGGATTGGTGCCCGATGTTGTTAGTGATCAGCCCAATGATGATGCTAGTGAGTTGTACAAAGCATGGGGCAAAATTAGGGATCAGCATGCATTGATCTTCTTTGATAATGGTGCACGAGCCAACTTCATCTCTACTGACATGGCAGCCCGTCTAGGCATCAAAGAGAATGAGATGGGAGCCATGGGGAAAGTTGGAATGGCATGTAAGGGTCATGCAGAACCTGTCACACCACTCATTGGAAAGCTTCGGTTGCATATACAAGGATATCTGGACAGCAAAGAGTTTTACATTGCTCCACTTGAGGATTGTGATATGTTGCTTGGTATGCCATGGTGCCACCGTATGCATGCAATGATTGATTCATATGCAAAAGAGATCACTATTCAACATAAGGGAAAGACACTCACACTTGCTGTAAAGTTGAAAGGGAAATCTGTCCTTGTTGTATCTGCGGCTGCTATTTCTAAAGTAATGAAAAGTCATCTTTCAATGTGTTTAGTTTTTGCTAAGGATAAGGATGATAGTGAGAATGTTGGGAATATGTCTAAATTAGAGAAGGATCACATGTCATTTCCGAAAATGTATACTGATTGCTTCTCTCAGTCACTTCCAGGACAGCTATCACCTGAAAGACCCGAAGATCATGGCATAGACCTTATCCTTGGAAGTAGCCCTCCTAATAAACCACCCTATAGAGTCAGTGCAGCCCAACAGGAGGAGATTATGAGTCAGGTAAATGAGTTGTTAGAAAAAGGGCTGATTCAGCCCAACTTATCTCCTTTTTGTTCTCCAGTGCTTTTGGTGCAGAAAAGGGATGGTTCATGGCGTATGTGCATTGACTATCGTGCTCTGAACAATATCACGATAAAGAACCGCTTTCCGATCCCTCGGATCGATGATGTTATGGATAGATTGCAAGGGGCAGCAATATTCAGCTGTATAGATTTAAAAAGTGGGTATCATCAAATACGCATTAGACCGGAGGATGTGCCTAAGATAGCTTTCAGGACATCTTTTGGGTTATATGAATTTCTTGTCATGCCTTTTGGACTTACGAATGCTCCTGTCACTTTTAATCAGATGATGGATCACATCTTTCAGCCACATAGAGCATTTGTGGGTACTTTCTTTGATTACATGATTGTCTATTCAAAGAATGAGACGGAGCATAGAAAGCACTTGGACATTGTTTTCAATGAGCTACGTAAGCATAGGCTCGTTATCAATGACAAGAAGAGTGAATTCTTTTTGCATGAAATCCACTTCTTCGGACATATTGTATCGGCTGATGGTATTCGTAAGGACCTTGCTAAGATTGAAGCAATACGTTCATGGCCAGCTTTGAAGAATGTTCATGAGATCCGCAGCTTCTTGGGTTTATGTTCTTACTATAGAAAGTATGTACGCAGGTTTGCTGAAATTGCATCTCCATTGCATGCTTTGAAAAAGAAAGATGTGCCATTTAGATGGACAGCAGTGGAAATTTCAGCATTTGAAAAGTTGAAGGAAAAGATGACTTCAGATCCTGTGCTTGTGTTGCCTAATCTAAGGAAGTCATTTGTGGTTCAGTGTGATGCAGGTGGTAACAGCATTGGGGCTGTCCTTATGCAAGATGGCCAAGTTGTGGCTTATGAAAGCCGAATTCTCCACGGTGCAGAGAGGCATTTATAGGTTTATGAGAAAGAGCTCTTGGCTGTAATTCATGCACTGTCTATGTGGAAACATTATTTGTTGGGAACTGATTTTACAGTGCAGACAGACCATCAGACTTTGAGGTACTTTCTGACGCAAACAAAGTTGTCAAAGAAGCATATGAGATGGGCAAATTTTCTCTCTATGTTTCATTTTCAGATTGTACACATTGATGGTAAAAATAATGTTGTGGTTAATCCACTGTCACGTAAGCCACAAATTTCAGCCGTCGCTATGGTTTATCACACTGAGTTGGATGCCATGAAAGAGCAACATGCTACTGATTCGGACTTTGCTAATGTTTATGATCAGCTTTGCAATGGCCAAAGGCATGAGCATTTTATACTAAGAGATGGATTTCTGTTGATACATGGACGACTGTGTGTCACAAAGCAGTTGAGGCCTAGAGTGATCATTGAAAGTCATGCTCCTCCGTATGCAGGACACAGAGGTATTGATGCCAAAGTCAAGGCAGTGGAGCATTCCTTTTATTGGCCAGCTTTGAGGCGTGATGTAGAGCAGTTTGTTAGGGCATGCATCATATGTTAGAAGGTAAAGCATGATAGGCAAAAGATGCAGCTTATTGCAGCCCTTACCTATTCCAGATAGGCCTTGGCAAAGCATTGCTATGGACTTTATCTTTGAGCTTCCTAGGACACCTACAGGGAATGATGGGATATGGACTATTATTTGTAGGTTTAGCAAACAAGCCCATTTCATTCCGGTGAGGAAAAAGATAAAGGTTGCTCATATGGCACGATTTTATATGCAGCACATTTTCAAGTATCATGGTATGCCTGAGTCGATCATCAATGATCGAGACCCTCGGGTGACCAATCTATTCTGGAAGGAATTGTTTGAAAATATGGGTACCACGCTGAAATTCTCATCATCCTTCCATCCGCAGACAGATGGTCAATCTGAGGAAGCAAATTCCACAGTGTTGGATCTTTTGAGGTGCTATGTTTCAGACCACAAGACACAGTGGGAACAGTATTTGCCATTGGTTGAGTTTGCATACAATAATACAGTGCATAGTTCCACTAGCAAGGCTCCATTTGAGGTGGTTGAGGGTGGCAAGAAGGTTCCACCTATTTTGCACACTAAGGATAAGATCTTTGAGGCTGATCGCTTTGTGGAAAGCTTGGATGCAGCCGATGCAAAGATAAAGTATGCACTTCAGAGGTCACATGACAAGCAAAAGCGGGCAGTTGATTGCCATAGACGTGCTTTGCAGTTTGCAGAGGACGATTATGTATTGCTGCGTTTCGAAAAGGCAAGGCTGAAAAATGTAAAGGGAAGAGAGAGGTTGTATCCGAAGTTAAGCATGAGATACTATGGGCCCTTTCAAGTGTTGGAAAAGGTCAGCGATGTTGCATATCGGCTGAAATTACCTCCACATTGTCGGATACACAATGCCTTTCATGTCAGTTTGTTGAGACTTTTCGTGGTGATGCGCCAGAAGATGTATCTGCTGAAATTCAGCCAGAGGTTGAGGAACTAGATGAGATTTTGGTACCCGAGCAGATTTTGGCACATAAGGAACGGAAGGTCAAAGGTAAAGTTTCCAGAAGATATTTGGTGAAGTTTCAAAATTATTCACCAATGGATGCAAAATGGATGGAAGAGGATGACTTGGCAGACCATCCTCAGTTGTTGCAACTTTATCTTGATGCCTTTCAGTTAGAGCTGACTTTGGATCGGGCTTACTCAAGTTCAGCCGAGCGGGCGTCCGAAGCATTGCTTGATGCTCAAGGGGGAGGTAGCACTTCCACTCCACCGGTTTTGGACAGCTCTCGTATGTAGTGGATCTCGGATGTATTCAACATGCATCCAAGGTACTGTGCTGACAGTATGTCTACCATGAGGTCACTACTCAGTGTACTAGTCACTATGAGATACATGTATATGAGTACAGTTGTCACCGCGGCTCTGAGACTATACTTATGCATGAGTTTTTGGACCAGTTTGGCATGAGTTTTTGCCTCAATTTTGAGATCAATTTCTGATTAGTTTCAGCTCAGTTTTTAATTAGTTTGAGAACCGTTTATGATCACTTTGGGATCAATTTTGCATCGGTTTCTAATCGACTTTTTTGACCATCAGCTTGTGATCAGTTTGG
Source organism: Lygodium microphyllum (assembly GCF_053477565.2). NCBI lineage: Eukaryota > Viridiplantae > Streptophyta > Polypodiopsida > Schizaeales > Lygodiaceae > Lygodium > Lygodium microphyllum. Next base: position 18,766,291 of record NC_141137.1, on the reverse strand, counting down.
AGTCACATTTGCAGCCATTTGTGATTAGTTCTCATATCAGTCCATGATCAATTTATGATCAGGTCATGCTCAGTTTGTAATGGTTTACAGCTGATTCCATGGACAGCCGCATGTAAACGAATGTCATTGAAAGTTTCAGCCATGGTTTATGCTGAGAATATGCTTCACTGTGATTTTGAAGTCAGAACGGTTGAGAAACATTAGTTATGGATGCATCCAATGGTTTCTAGCAACAGTTTTGGACTGTTTTTCAGTTTTCTATTATGTTTTGTTGGCTGGAAATTTTCAATAAGTTTTGTGCATATGCAACGGTTTGACAACAGTGGCCAATGTTGTGGTGACTGTCATACCAAATTGAAATTCCAGTGCAATATACTTTTTCTTTGGCCCAATGCAGTGCAATCGAGGACGATTGCAAGGTTTTCAAGGGGGAGGTCTGTCACGAGGACGTGAAATTTTGAGATGCTTTAATCTTGCTAGTGACATTTGATTAAGTTACTAATCAAATGTGCAAGGTTGTTTAGCACATGTGATGCACATGGCAGTTATTTCATGGGAACGGGCCAAGGACCTCGAGAATGCAGTGGGTGTTAAAGGCAAAACTTGTGTTAATTTATGCCAACTGGGTTTTGGTGTTAGACCCTAGGACAATTGTTTGGCCATTAAGGGTCAGTGGTGACACTAGGGACTAGCATTAATTAATTAATTAATACTAGTCTAAGGGTCAACAGAGGTTGGGAACCACTCCAAGTTTTAAATGGCCTAGCCAATTTCATTCCAGATGGGCATGTTTAATTTTGGGCAAGGTCAAAAGGGCTGAAATTAATTTTCAGAATTAATGAATTCTGAAAAATTAATTTAATGGCTGAAAATGCATTAGGAAGGCTGCCACTTAGCAAAACTTTCCCATGCAACTAGGGAAAAGGCTGTTGGAGGGTGGTGGAAGCTGAATGGTAGCCATTCGGAGCTTGGTGGAGGGAGAGGATGTGATCAGATTTGGCTTTGAGAGGTGACGACGACTGATCGGGCGCTGCGACAATACAGGGCGCAGCAGGTTTTCTCTTCCGCCTCAAGAGAGGCGGCAGTAGGAGAGGAGGGCTTGCCAGCCGAGCTGGTGTTTTACCACCCCCCCCCCCCCCCCCGCTTTGAAGTTGTTGGTGCCATCAGATTTGTCATCAAAGTTACGAATCAGAAGATACATTTCGGCTGATTTTCTCTCTTTCTACAGCATTCTCTCATCTCCTCGAGTCTATACTCAAGTGTTCTCAGCAATTCTCAGCCATGGGTAGCAGAGTATAGCCAAATTTGGTGGACAGTAGAGAGTTTACTGCTGTAAACCCTAAATTACAGCAGTAATTAGGGTTTAGCAGCCACCTTGGGACCCGTGCCATCAGTCAAAGGCATTGTACACTGAAATCAGCACCGGAAATCCGTGGAATTGTGAGGATTTCAGATGCCAGCCCATCTATTGTGAATTTGGGGCAGCATTTAACCAGTTAGGGTTCCATTAGAGCAAGTCCTGGGTGAAAATCAAGCGGCAATTTTCCCGAATGCTTTGCTGATTATTGGAACAACAAGGGGCTTTTGAATCAGCCAAGGAGATTGTGAAATCTCGGTTGGAACAGCAAGGGGCTTTTGAAACAACCAAGGAGATTGTGAAATCTCGGCTTGTAATTTATCCATCAGCAATTGAAATTAAAGAAATACCGAAAAGGGAGCCAGTTTTGGGGCCAACAGGGTGTCCACTGTCCAAGTTTATGAAGGTAAAGTGAGCACTTCAGTTTATGTTCATTTGCTAATTGTTGTAATTAAGTGCTTAATCAGGTTAAACCACCCTATCCGAGAAGGAAGGCTGGTTTCAGTGTCCCTCTCCACATGGATGGCGTGCAAGTTGAAGGCCTCATGCTTCTCGCGTGTCATGGTGCCAAGGCGAGGCAGGAGGCCCGATGAAGAGGAGAGAGTCAAGACTTGTCACTCCGATCGGCAGTGATGCTTGAAGAGGAAGGGGATGGGGGGAAGAGGAGACAGTGAGATGATGCTTGAGCCTTGAAGAGGGAGGGGATCGGGGAAACTTGGAAAGTTGAAAGAAGAATGAACTTTGAAAAGGGAGAGGATGGGAGGAAGACTCAAGAGAAGGGGGAAAGAGGAGAGAAGAAGAGGAAGCTTGGAGGAGATGGAAGCTTGATGCAGCCTTGGAGTCTTGGAGACAAGAGGAAGGGCTGAGGAGACAGTCGAGACTTGCAAGAGTGTGTGACGTGTCACGTGTGTGTGTCGCAAATGATCAATCATGCCCAGTTTGCGCCTTTTTCCCCAGCTCGTTTCGCGCGGAAACTCCCTGGATAGCTTGCCTTGTCCCGCAGGATACGTGGCCAAAACATGCTTAAAATCTCATACGAAACAGTACGGATACGTACCATACGGTTCGTATGGTACGAACCTATCTGTTCGACACACGAGTGCAACCCTGCCAATGAGACATTCTAGGTGCATTAAAATATTGACCAAGCAAACTAACTAAGAATGCAAGATCTAGCCTAGTATGAATTAACTAGAGTAACTTCCCTACAACAAAACAATAGGTATGAGCATCACAAGGTTAACCCAAGGTATCCTTGTGCAAATAGATAGTGAGATCTAGAGGTGTGGCCACTAGTCGGGTCTGGTCAATGCAATACTGTTTCACCAATTATACGGAGTACTTCTACTAAAACAAAAAGATACTTTTCTCGGATCTAACAATCTCTATCCCCAAGAAATAAGATAACAAATCCTAAGTCTATCATCTCGAAGGTAACGCAAAGATGTGCCTTAATTTCTGCTAGAGCCATAGAATGTGAGCCAATAAGTAATATATCATCAACATATAGCAAGATATAGTTGATCCCTATGCTAGTGGTGTACACATATAGATTTGGATCATAGGGTGTAGTAGAATGATATCCATGAGTCTACAAGAACTCGTCCATCTTGTGGTACCAAGATTTCAGTGCTTGCTTTAGCCCATAAAGAGCTTTCCGCAAGTGAAATACCTTGTCAGTTCAGTCAACAAAAGAAAAGCCGAAAGGCTCCTCAACATAGACTTCCTTCTCCGAATAACCATTCAGAAATGCACTTTTGGCATCCATCTGATAGATTGACCAACCATGGTGAGCGGCAAAAGTACAACCAACAGACAAAAGGAGATCAACTGAGCAGTAGGTGCAAAGGATCCTTTATAGTCAATGCTATGCATTTGCATAAACCTTGCACTACAAGGGGAGCCTTGTATTTGCCTAAAGTACCATCAACCTTTAGCTTGGTCCTAAAAATCCACTTTGTTCCAATAACTAGCTTGTGACAATGACGATTCACCAAAGTCCAAGTCCCATTGCAATCTATATCATCCAGTTGCTTCATTATGACATCACGCCACAGAGGGTCCTAGAGAGTCTCTTGCAAACTGCCCACCTCAAAATGTGTAATATAATCAGATGTAAAGAGCAATGCATACGAAGCATAAGGGGGCAAGCCGAATTGACCTTCTAGGGCCCTCCAGAGCAGGGTTGCACTCGTACGTCGAACAGACAAGTTCGTACCATACGAACTGTACGGTACGTATCCATACTGTTTCAAACGAGATTTTAAGCATGTTTTGGCCACGTATCCTGCGGGACAAGGCGAGCTATCCAGGGAGTTTTTGCGCGAAACCGGTTGGGGAAAAAGGCGCAATTTGGGCACAATTGATCATTTGCAACACACACATGTGACACGTCACACACTCTTGAAAGTCTCAACTCTCTCCTCAGCCCTCCCTCTTGTCTCCAAGACTCTGAGGCTGCATCAAGCTCCCATCCCCTCCAAGCTCCCTCTTCCTCTCTCCTCTTCCCCTCTTCTCTCGAGTCTTCCTCCCATCCTCTCCCTTTTCAAAGTTCGTTCTTCTTCCAAGTTTCCCCGATCCCCTCTCTCTTCAAGGCTCAAGCATCATCTCACTCCCTTCTCTTCCCCCCATCCCCTTCCTCTTCAAGCATCACTCGCGATCGGAGTGACAAGTCTCGACTCTCTCCTCTTCATCGGGCCTCCGGCCTCGCCTCGGCACCATGACACGCGAGAAGCATGCGGCCTTCAACTTGCACGCCATCCATGTGGAGAGGGACATAAAGAAGACCAACTCCCACAATTGGATATGCAAGTATTGCAAGAAGAGCTACACAAGTGGTGCAACCCGGCTTCTCCAACATCTTTCCAAGACGGGGGGGCAAGTCACTCCGTGCAAGTCGATCCCTCAACACATTGCGAACGAGATTCTCACCAAGATGAGAGGGGGATCCACTAGAGGAGGAGGTAGCGGATCAGCGGTGGCGGCATCTACACCTATGCCTACTCATGAGGAAGCCTCAAATGTAGGCCTATCTTTGACCGATATGGGTGAGGCCTCCACCATTGGTGGTGCCGACTCCACATCTGCTTCGGGCTCCGGCATTGGCAAAAGGCAAAGGTTAGAGGCTCATGTGGTACCGGAGAGGCAATCCTCTCTCTCTCAAGCTCCCGCTCATACACGTGGATCGGTTGCCTTTCTTAGAGAAAGGCAACGACAAGCCAATGTTGAGATTACACGCACCGTGATTGAGTGCAATCTTGCATTCAACATCCTAAAGCATGAGCAATGGAAGAAGATGGTGAGAACCATCACCAATGTGGGCCCATGTGAAGGATGGAGTAGCATCTCATACAATGATATGAGGACGAAGAAGATTGATGAAGAGGAGAGGATTGATAAAGCCCTTGATCCTATTCGGGCCGCATGGACAAAATACGGTTGCTCCATTCTCACCGATGGATGGAGTGACCGTAAGAAACGGGGTATCATCGGCATACTCGTTTCATGTCCACTTGGCACATATTTTTTGCGGGCCGTAGACACCGGCAAGAGGGGAAGAAAAACGACCGGCCCATTCATGTACCACCACATTCGGTACACTATCATTGAGGTACACATTGTCTTTTTAAAGTTGCTTTCATTATTCATGAATCATAATTAGAATTTTCAAGTCATGATTCATGATTCATCTCTCCCCGAAGCTTTTATAATGTGCCATGTATAATGTGCTTGTAGATGGGCCCGTTGAATGTGGTGCAAGTTGTGACCGACAATGCATCCAATTGTCGGCGCATGGGCGGTTTGCTTGAGGCCGAGTTTCCTTCGATCGTGTGGACTCCATGTGCAAGTCATTGTTTGGACTTGCTCATGGAGGACATCGGGAAGCAAAATGAGTGAAGAGGGTAGTACACAAGGCTACATCTGTTGTCACCTTCTTCACGGTGAAGGTGAAGGTGCTCGCGATGTATCGCAAGCATAGCAAACTTGAGTTGAAGAAGCCTTCTTCAACTCGGTTTGCTTATATGTGATTATTGTTGGAGCGGCTTTATGAGGTGCGGTCCGCCCTACGCCAAACAGTGGTGTCCACTCTATGGAATGAGTGGAATGAGCATGAGACAGAGGAGGCGAAAGCCATGCAGCGGTTGTGCCTTGATGAGCAGTTTTGGCAGAAAGTCCATGCCATTGTGATTGTCGAGACTCCCTTTTTATAGGGTGTTGCCCATGACTGATTGTGAGGGGTCCACCATAGGCCTTCTCGTTCACTTCTTCAGAGCGGCATTGGTGGAGGTACGAACTTGCACGATGATCACAGATTCTCAGCGTGCATACATCATAGAGATAGCAGAGAGGAGATGGGCATGGATGCATAGGCCCATCCATGGTTTTGCAGCATTGGTGCATCTGGCCTACAAGTTGCCGACGATCATGGATGACAAAGAGCTCCGGTCCGATCAGCTTGCATATTTGACTCGTGTGGTCCCCATAGATTACCACAACACAATCCTAGAGGAGCTTGGATGCATCCAGATCAGAGAGGACATGTGGCATTTTCTTCTTCCACTTGTTGGAGAAGGGAGTCACTTGTAAAGCCTCTATTTTGGTGGCAAAATTTTGAATATGCGCTGGAGACTCTTCAGCCCTTGGCCATGAGAGTCCTTGCGCAGGATTGCTCTTCGGGTACATGTGAGAGAAACTGAAGTGCCTATTCTCTCATTCACACGAAAATTCGCAATCGTCTTAGCACACGACAGTTAGAGCGGCTAGTCTATTGCCGCACTAACTTGCGCATGATGAAGGCCATGATGAGTATGGGTAGTCCAAAGCAGGTAAACACCTACCATAAAATGATAAGTCAAGTTTAATTTTTAAATTTGTTGGTTTCAACTTGTTACTTTATAGTAATATACTCAACAATTTAGTATTTATAATCTATTATCTTATGTGCATTATGTAGGTGAATGTTGATACATTCAAGTTGATGGGCGATACTCTTGCGAGTGTATATCAGGAGGTCGATGAGGAGTAGATCTTTGCAGAGCTCTATAGAGAGCTCATAGTAGCAGGCACCCGTGACACTCGTAGTCAGCGTGCTCATGGGCGAGGAGTTCGAGTTGCCAGCAGGGGCATGGTCATTCGACTCCCTCCGAGATTGACGAGGGGTGGTTCAGGTGGTTTGCAGACATATATGAGGCGGGGCTCTAGTAGCTCTCGTCTAGTTCTTGATGATGGCATTCCCCCCTTGCCTACAGTTAGACCGTCATTGCCTAGGGAGCCATCATTTGATGATGATGGTAACCTTATCAATGAGGATGAGTATGAGAGTGCCTCATCATTCGATGACGAGGAGTCATCTTCAAACTCTCTTGATGAGCACTCAGATGATGATGATGATGATGATGATGATGATGATGCCTCATGAGTCATCCTAGCCTCTAGGCCTCAGCTCTCTCGAGTCTCACCTTTTTGTATCTACTTAGTACTATCACTGATGATTATATCCAGTTTCACTCATTGATGATTGTATGATGTATCTAGTACACTGTACCATTGCCTGCATGTTTTATGCTTGCATGTGATTGCGAGGGATTTTTACCTCATGTATTCAGCATATTTTGTAATGGCACTGCTAGTTTCACTTTAAACATGTGTTTTATTATTTATAGTTTTTAAAAAAATGAAGTTAATTTTTTTTCATACTAATATTGTACCGTACCTTATAAAATTAAAGGTACCATTTAGTACCGAATTTTATCGTACCGTACCGTATCATACTTTTCGTACCTGACAACTATACTCCAAAGTGAGATCCACTGAAAGGATCCCCGAATCCCGCATGGTTTGCTGGTACAATGAGGTAATGGGTCTCGCAAAGAAGGCCTAAGAGCTGAAGTATCTGCAAAAAAGTCAAGAGCGGGCAGTAGACCCAGCTCATTAGACACGATCTCAAATGATGTGAGCAAAGGTAAGGACGAAGGGCCCAGTACAGAGGAAGGTCAGGAGTGGGTAGTAGATCTAGCTCAGTAGACACGATCTCAAATTATGTGAGTAAAGGTGAGAAAGAAGAGTCCAATGCAGAGAACTACACCATATCCCTCTCATCGAAGGCGACATCCCTCTGAACGATCACCTTGTTCGTCCAAGGATCTAGGCTTGCACTTCAGAAAAATAGCCCACAAAAATCAAGAGATCTGCTCAAGGGATGCACTTTCCTATCTTGTCATCAGAAGTGTGCATATAAGCACGACTATCAAAAACTCTAAAGAGAGAAATAACATGTTGAGGGCCAAAGAATGCCTCATACAAAGTCTTTTTAGGAACCGTAGCAGTTGGGCATCGGTTGAGGATGTACACTAAAATGTTAATAGCCTCAGCGGCCCAAAGGTGCTCAAGAAGCTCTGCTGCGAAAAGCAAAGAGACATTCCTACACTCTATAGCTCCATTCTATACAAGGGAGTTAGTAGAGGTAAGCCCCATGCAATGCCCTACTCCTGTAGAAACTCAAAAAACTCATGAAAGGTAAACTCACCACCAAAATCACTCCGCAAAGTACCCACACGACAACATGTCTAGTTATGAACTAGCAATACCCAAGCATTGAAATAAGTGAAAGCATCGGACTTGTGCTTAAGGAAGTATACCCACATGTATCTAGAGAAATCATCCACTGCCAAAAAGAACTACAGTGCACCATTCAAGGCCGCAGTGGATGTGGGACCACAAAGATCTACATGAATGAGCTTGAAGGGTTCCATAGAACGAGTGATAGATTGCTGAGAAAAGGGTGTACCATGCTGCTTATCTAGCATGCCTTACGAATCTCTTTAGATAGTTTTAGATGTGGAAGGCTCTCAACCATCCCCTGACGTGATAGCTCATAGAGAGAGTCATAACCAAGATGTCCCAAGTGAAAATGCCAAATACGCTCAAAGTCTATAGGCTCCCGTGTAGTAGCCAAAGCCTGGAAGCAATGGAACTCCGAATTATCGGCAGTCAACTTAGTAAGAAAGTATGTCATGTAGTAAAGGCCATTAGGTTCTCGTACCACGAGCAATTACTATACCAGTCTGAGAATCTAGGACCTCGACAATGATCGTTGTGAAGAAAATTGATTGCCTCAACTGGCAAAGCTATTGAACAAACAACAAGTTCACCCCGAGTTGAGAAACATGATAGACATCATCTAGCGATGCGAGATACAGACTCAGGTCGATGGAAAAACTGATGCGACCCTGGGCTTGCATCTTGACCTAGGAGTTATTTCCTACATAGACACTCCCGACTCCAGGGGCTCAAGAAATAAAAATGTCCACTCTAGGAGTCATGTGATGAATAGCTCCATTGTCCACAAGCCAAACAGATAACTGACATGCTTGGCTATGACAAGTGGGCCTCGGCAAGCACCTCATCAAGAGGCAACTCATAGATGTGAATGAGACTTGCATCCAATGTCTCTAAGGGGACGACATGGGCCTCTGCAAACCAATCAAACAAACCCTCTGAAGTTGAGTAGTTCGCCGACTAGGACAATGGACCGCTCGCAATGTGGGTCTGGCCTCTCCACTACCCCTGCTAAGGCTTGCTACCACCATGCTTTTGTTGGGCATTACCCAACTGGGGTGCGCAGATCTGATTCTTGGATTTTGGCTGTGTGCCTCTTGCCTTAGATCAACACTCGTCGTCATAATGGCCAACCTTTTAACAATGTTGACAATACATTTTCTTTTTCGGTACATTCTACCATTCAGGTTTAAGTGTAGATTGAGTGTTTCCTTGGGATTCATTAGCCCTATTTCGACTTTGATTTTAATTTGAGTATTGTCTATCCTTGTCCTATTGTCCCCTCTGAGAAGAGGTAACAGAGCCCCCTCTAGCGAGGATGTGTTATGAAATTGATCGAACAACCGTGCGTAATGCATTGCTCACACTCAAACTCATAAAATGTTGACATATAAGACTGTGAAATCACCTGCTGCACAAAATGGAAATATTTTCTTGGCAGCTTATTAAGGAGCACGATGACCTAATTGTTAAAGGACTTAGGAGCCCCAATGGTTCAAAATTCAGTGAGGACACGCCAATACTCTGCCAACTTGACTTTCAAGTCATCCTTGTCTATGAATTTGAAATTTTGGAGCTCATGATCCAAATTGATGCAACCGGTCCTATCCCAGGTCCTATCCCAAGCCGCATAGCAATCAATCAAGTGTGCCTAACGCTCGGATGCTAAGTCGAAATGTTGAAGCTAAGAGTGAAACTTAGGCAACAAGCCCTATAAAAGCTCGACCATAGCAGAGGCATTACGAGTCTTCCATGAGCAGACAACCTCGTATGGAACAAGAGCGAGATCAAGTTGGGTTTCCAACTCCTGCACTAAATCCCATAGGTTCTAAGAGTCTAAAACATACCTCATCAAATTTGACCAAGTGGTATAGTTTGACCCGTTAAAACGAGTCTTGTCATTAAATGCATACTTGGAGAATAAGAAACTAGAATCATGAGGTGTCCAGGAAGATTGATCGATGGGATAAGATGGAGGATAAGATGATGGTGGTGGTGGATAAGAAGGAGGAGATAAAGATGAAAAGGCAAAAATAGGCCATTGATGTCCAATCAGTGTCAATTGTTGCATAGGTACCGAAATAGATATAGCTCCATATGATACCATAGGTGCAAGTGGAGGCACTGGGACATGATACCCTTATCCAAATGTCACCTAGGGCACTACAGAATGATCGAATGGTCCATTAGATAATGCCATAGAGGCAAACTGCAATACCAAACGATCCACACTTGAGAATGTGAAACCAATCTTCCTCCTCCCATAGGGTGGTAAATAACCTAATTAAGCACTATTTACAGTAATTAACAAATTCACAAAATTGAAATGCACACTTTACCATATAATCTTGGACATTGGACACCCTGTTGGCTCCAAAATTGGCCCTCCTTTCGATATTTATTTAACCTAATTGAAGAAGAAGTTGATGCACAATGGGATTTTCCCAATCCCTTTCGGTATTCCAACTCCCCTTGCAGTCCAAAATGAGTAACAAGTCTTCAATTTGATTTTCCCCTTAATTCGCACAGTCATTTGACATTTAACTGCTTTGATGGAGATGGAAAATGCCCCAAATTCATTGATTTGTTAGTCCCTCCACCTGAATTTGAATGAAAACAGCTTCAGCCCTATTGAATCCAAGTATTGGAGCTTCCAATTTTTGGCACGCTTCTCGAGACTATTGCTAAACCCTAATTTCTGCTACATATTAGGATTTACAACAAAGAAATCTGAAATTTCTCAACCTCTGGTCATCTCAATGTTGTAATCTTCGAAGCTAGGCTGTAAAAAGACTGGGAGATGAGAGAGAATACTGAGAAGAGGGAAAATTCAGACTTTTTTTATGAAAAACTAAAGAAAATTTGTCACTTACTGCTGATGACCTGTCTCAACAGCTTGTAGATGCAAAGAACTAAAGAAAATCAGTCATTTACTATTGTTGCCCTGTCTCAACAGCCTGTAGATGCTGTCACCTGCTGTTGATCGGTCTTCTCCTACCCCTGGCTGCCTCAAAAGGTCCTCCAATGGCTACAAATCAAACTAGCAGCATCTCCTCTCCCTCTCTTGCAGGCTAAATACACTAAAATGCCCCTCTCCAACCTCTAAGGATGTTTTCAATCTTGCATGGGTATTTTTGACAAGTAGCATCCTTCCCAAATGGTTTTTCCAGCATTATCAATAATTAAATATTAATTTTCAGTCTTTAAATACTGAAAATTAATCTAATAATTATTTCGATGCCCTGAAAAATAATCTGACTGGCCAATAATTAAATCGCCTATTTGCGTCATCTTTGACCATCAAATTGGCATTAAGTACCATTAAGCACCACTTCTCTAGTGTCACCAACTGACACTTATTGCCAAATGAATGACCTAGACCAACAACTAGCACCAGATACCACCAAGTACCTATGCGACATTACTTATAGCAACTTTTGCCTAACATCCCGTGATTTCCTTGGGTCCCGGGCTCGTAAATTTACTCTAACCCTAATTACACCTCACATGTGTAACATTCACTTAACCATGTGATTAAAAATTAATCCATATGTTAAGTGAGGTTTCAAAAATACATGTCCTCGTGACAATATGTCTGGGACACACTCCCAGAGGGATAGCCCGAAAGTGTATGTGTGAAAGGTCAAGCCTCTGTCACAAGTACAGCACCCGAAAATAAGTATATAGAGGTCCTAAAGGCTAACGGAAGATAAGGGAGGGATAGATTGGAGCCTAAATGGATTTGTGATGGATGTTGTTGTGGGAAACATCGTACGTTTCTTTTGTCCATTTAATGCACTGGATGAAGATACACCTACTCCATTTTGACCATGAGAAATACAATCATTTGAAGGAAAAGGAAAGGCAAAATTTTTAAAATTAATATTCTGAAAATTAATTTAATAAGCTGGATAATGCTAGAAAATGGGATTAGAAGACTGCCACTTGGCAAAGCTTACTCATGTAAGTGAAAAAAACGTTTTTGGGGGCTAGTAGAAGTATATTCCAGCCATTGTGAAAGAGAAGGGGACTATTAGAGAGCAAGGAGATATTGCTAATGTGATTTGCAGCCACTAGGGAGCAGTCCTACAATATAGGTGACAGCAATTTGAAGCCCTCTAGGTGCAAGTGACAACAGCCCAAGGTCCTTTTAGCACAAGTGACAGCAAAAGGAGGAGACAGCAATCAATCTGGTGTAATTTTTCAACATTTCTCATCGCACGATGAAACTCTAAAATTTCTCTCGCTACAACATTCTCTCTCATCCTACAGTCGTCTCTCAAGTTATCTCAATAAAATTCAACCATTTAAGTCATCAAAGGTAGAGATATTGGAAATTCTTTGCTATAAACCCTAATTTACAGCAAAAATTAGGGTTTGACAACCACCTCAAGATGTGTGCCCAAATTTGAGGGTCTAAGACTTCAATTCCAACCAACTAAAATTAAAGAATTTCAAGGAGATTTAGAAAGCTAGTCAGTCCATATTAGATTTGAGGCTTAATTTGTCTTTTAAGGAGCAGGGTAAAGGCAAATCCCCAAGCAAACCAATAGGAAATCGGTTTGAAGGCTTGCTAGCCATTTATGACAGCAAGAGGCACTTGGATTAGCTAAGAGATTAGTGAATCTCAATTGTACTCTATCCATTTGCAATTGAAGATAAAGAAATACGCAAGGGGTGCCAGAAACACGCAAGGGACGCCAATTTTAGGGCCAATAAGCTATCCATTGTCCATGATTAAAGTGGTAAAGTGTGTGTTTTCAGTTCATGTGAATTTTATACTTGCTGTAATTGTTGGTTAATCAGGTCATTACCATCCTATCCGAGGAGGAAGACTGGCTTCAACAAATCTAAATGCTAAAGTTGAAAAGTAGATCATTAGACTTTCTATCACTATTCAATAGCAAGAGGAGGCTATCAAAAGAGCTAGGATAGCCATGGCATTGCAAGACTCAACCACCTACAATCTTGTTCTTCATGCGAAAAAGTTGTCAAGGCTAATTTATGCCAATTAACTAACAATCCCCCCTTCAGATCATCTGTGATTGAACCTAAGAGAAGAAACATAAAAGGAAATGGAAAGGTCTAACCTTAAAAGAGACGATGTCTAATCCAATACAAGAGATTCTGATAGGAGATATACAAGGTAGAAAGACATTTGTAACTGGAGCACAAACATGGTATGTCCTATTAACAAGCTCGGGGACTTAAAGTTGGGGTTTATTCAAAGGTGGATGTATGTGGCTCACAAGTTGATCAAAAGCTAGCATGGCTCAAAGGCATAGTAGTGCACATGAGCAGGGGTCCAAAACCCAAGTATGGCTCTTGGGCCAATTCAAAGGCCATGGCATTGGTTACAAAATCTCCCTAAAAGATACAACTCCTTGGAGAATCTCAAAGAAAGAAAATATTGAAAAGAATACAAATCATTCATATTAAAATCCAAGCACAGTACCCCACAATGTAGGCCATTGTAGCACAATTATTTTAAACAAAGAAAATGAGATATGTGATGGAAAGATCTTAGCACGTGTGTGTGCATGGCTAGTGTTTGGTTCCAATCAGATTTTTTTTTCAATTTTTAAAACGTTTAAATATTTAAATATTTCATGGGGTAAAACTCCTTCCTCGATGTTGATGTTGCCCCCTTGTGACAATAGCGCCCATCATTAGACACCTAGCAAGTCATTTTAGCATGGTGGCCATGGTCATGGGCTCGAGACAAGGTATGCGAATGCCAAATGTGGCTGGCAAAGACACGACAATGATGCTCAATAAAAATAGATGTGTCCCTTCAGGATAAGATAGAGGCAGTGCTGTGCATCAGGCCAGGACTGAGCAGTGTCAAGCGGGTGACCACAAGACGAGGCATAAAGGTCAAACATGCATGTAGGAGGGCCAGGAAGCAGGCTAGAGTAGACATGCAGACAAGGTGACTAGAACAGCAGCAGTGTAGTGGCCAGGAGGTGGCACAACAAGCCAGGTGGCATATAGGGAAAGGCACAGAAGTGTTGAACGGCAGGTTGGGCAGTGTACAACATGTGATGATGTGGCACATGGCAACAATGTTGGCTACAAGGCAGTGGCATCTGCAGCAGCCAGTGGAGATTGAGCTCAAGCAAGCGGCTACCAAAAACTGGCGTTCTTCTTTCTTCTACAGCATTAATGGATCTTGATGCTCTCATACCAATATTGGATAATGGAGGTCGGGAAGTGAGAACCAGCAGCTATAGCAGATGGAGCTTGATGTGTGTGTGTGTGTGTGTGTGTGTGTGTGTGTGTGTGTGTGTGAACTCTTGCAAGTACACAAAGCTGAATAGATAGATCAATGGTATGAGATATAAAAGTACAAATGATAGGCCTCAGTATATATGGCCTATGTACACAACTAAAACTTTGACCCTTATTAAATGCTGGGTGGTGTGAAAGTGTTCCCACCTAAACACACACACTAAGACACACTAAAAGTGTCACACATGGAGGATGATAAATAACTAACATTTTCAGACGTTTGGAATTGTATTTCAGGCTGGCTTCAGGCATCTAGGATTCTAGGGTGACTACTGCAGATGACATGAAGCAAAACTAACTAAAGAAGGATCGCTTCATCAAGTTCATTTTTTCTTTGTATAGTCATTCTTTATAATTTTGTGAAAGAGCTGAAGTGGGCCCTTCACACGGGGATGGACCCTATTGCATCACTCTTGTTAGCAATTTGATCAAGTGTGATCTCTATCAAATTACTCCAAGCTTAAACATGAGGGAGACTCCACAAGTGGTTTTAATGAGCTCACAAGTGTAAATCCACACCTGGCCTAGATCATGTACCATGCTGTAGGCGTCCATACTGGTAGCTAGAGACTGATGGCTGGCCTACCAGCATATGATATCAGGGAAGATGTCCAACCAAGAGTATTTGAAAGTGGTTATCTTTGGCGAAATTTGTTATGGCTGGAGAATACTATCACGTGGTGCTGCATACACTGCCTTGCGTTTGAGTGGCACTCCCCATAAGATGTTCCATGCATGTTCCACTGTTCCTTTTTGAAAAACTGTGGAAGACCTTGGTTGCACAGCTAGCAAGGACCTATCGTCAAGAACTAACTTGATCTCTTAGAACAGCCAAGTTACTACTCAAAGACTGATTCAGAGACCTAGAAAGTGTTTGCTCACGTGCACACAGACGTCTATTACCTTGGAACTCCATTGTATGCACATGATGAAAACTTGTATGCGATCAAACTATGTGCACGGCAAATAAGCATCTAATTGCCGATGTATATAGGTCCAGTTTGAGATATGACTGACTTCACTTACCTGTGAGACCGGACATGCCTTGCAGTTGTGGCTTGCCCTTTCAACCAGCTTTTGGATGAGGAAGAAACTTTAGGTGTCGCGAAGCCAAAAGCCAACTCGTCTCGAGTATCCTTTCTGGTTGCTCCTTTGGTTTTAGTCATGGCTAAGGCTGGACATATAACCCCAGTCCACCGTCTGCAGATCGAAAGTAGACAAAACCCTTTAAAATTACCTCCTCCATACAACTGCTGAGTAAAACGAATAAATATGAACTGTTTTCATGACCTCGCTCTAGAAATGGAAGGCTTGATAATTCACTTGGGCGTACAAACGGGGTAGGTTGGCTTCGTTGAGCAAGCATAGCCTTGAGAAGCTTTTCTCTACCATTAGCTTTGATCCTTTTCCGAGACCCTCAGCGTCGACGAAAATGTGTGGAGATGGGTTGAATTTTGCGGGCAGCTAATTGAGAAGCAGTTGCAAATAATCTTAGTGCATTCAAGTCTTACATCTGGAATCCACCAGTGCAGGATGATAGACTGTAAATTGCCTTGAAGCCACCAGGCTGTGCACATGCAAGACGATGACTTCTTGTCTTGATTATGCAACACGAATATAGCTTCCGGCAGCCAACTTTAGGCCTTGTTAAGCGTAGGACTGAGGATATGAATGTGGAGAATGCAGCCCGATTGATAAATCTTGCAGACAGAGACATACACAGAGAGGGAGAGAGAGGATGCGAATGTGGTTACTACACATCTAGCAGACAAGGAAGTAGTGATAAGCATGAACAGAAAGAGCGTCAGAAAGAGCGTGGCGTGGAGGCTAGAATTGTACGTTCGGGAAAAGAGAGAGAGAGAGAGCGCCTTGATTGTCCTGTCTTCTTCCAAAAGGGTGGAGAGGTAGAGTCTAAGAGTTGGAGTTTATTCTGGCGCAGCAAAATTCAAGAAGGTTGCAACCCCAAATGCAGCATTGCATACAGACTCCATAGCGCCACACACCCCCCTGCAATCTACCATTTCTGTGTTGTGAAAAGTGTATGCAATCGAGTCTCAAAGACCAGGTTGTGATGCGAGTAGACCACACACACACGTGATAGGAGGGCCACTTGGCATTTATTAGACCCAGCAAGTGGTGTTGCAAGATGATAGAGAACAAAGGTAAGCCCAAGAGAATTACAAGTAAAAGCAACTTCTTCTTGGGGAGGCCATCCAAAAGTATAGAGGATCTCTGAATGTTACATGTTAGAGTTGTATTGCACCTAGCACCAATGGGGGGAAGGGAGTCCCCCCTCCCTCAATAGAACACAATTGCATTTATGCATAGGGCGAGTAGGGTCTCCAAAAACCTTGTGAGCCCATCCTATCCCCAGTGAAAAACGCTCTATGTAACTAGACGTGAGCTAAGCCCCATGTTATCTTTCCCTTGCACAACACAACTCTTATGCAACTTAGAGCTTAGTATTTTCTGTGTTACAGGTTATGCAACCTAGAGCATAGTCCCTTTGAGTGTTATAGGTTATGCAACTTAGAGTCTAATCTCTAGTGTGCATGCCTCATTTTTGGCAAGACCACTTTGACAAAGTTGTTAACAATCATTGTGTTAATTTAGTAGTTGAACATTCGATCTCCTTTACACATTGAAGAGGACATGAGCTTTAGTGTACCTATGAAATTGGGAAATTCCCAGTCCACTTTTGAACAAGGAGTCTCCTCCCCCACTTTACAAAGAGATGGGCAAGGGTGCACTTTGTGCTTGAGCAAGCAATAGGAAAATTATATGTTTATTATTTTTCACTCTTTTTCAAAGTATGTGTTTATGTGTGCAAAGGTGGCATGCGAAAGTGCAGGCAGATACTCTAGGCAAGGGTTGGGCATATGTATTCAATTTGTAAACTCAATTTGTACCACCCTTTTAGTGTTGCACCATCAATTATAGGTCCTTGTCTTTGCGAGCTTAACATAAGGCCTACACTTTATGTGGCAGCAATTTTTTCACAATGCTAGCATTAAACATTGTACTTCATGATGCTAGCTAGCATTTAGCATGGTACTACTATCATCACCTTCACACATGATGTTGATTTTATCCTAACTTTGAAGCAAAAATGTGTGTGTTATATGTGCCAATTGATGATGTTTATTACTTCCTTGATGTCTTGTGAATTCACAAAGTAAATGCGCAAACAAGGTTTGATTAATATACATTTAAGGAGCATCAGCTAAGATCATATGCTACATAGGATTATACTTATAGTGGCTAGCCCAATTGATTCGTGTATGCACTCCCAACTACATGTTCACCCAAGTTTCTTTGCCATCGCAAGCAACTTGTGTAGTTGTGCCACATCTTTTCTCTCCCAACCATAAGGTTCATTCCTAGTTTAGGTAGAGTAATTCACACAAATTTATGTAAGAAATCACACTCATCATGAGAAAGATAAGAGGAAATAAGAATCTTTGAATGTCAACAAGAGTGTAACTCATTAAATTATGCCCAAGAAGGAAGGGAAGCTAATAATGTGTAAAATTCCTATCAAAGCACCATAAGATTCTCCGAACCATCTCACATGGTTAACATATAATTATGAAAAAACGTTTATGCTTAGGAGCTACAATTGATGTTTCCAAAGGAAATTGGACCACATGTGCACCCATGTGCATTGCATTATGAAAAACATTAACTTTTCTTCAATGCTAAGAATTCCCACTCCTAGTTCCATGACCCAAAGCAAAAATGTAAGAACAAGAGATAGAATATAGGATTACAAAGGGCAAGAGTTAGGATTGGAGCCCCTTCTTGAACTTAGAATATAAGGGCAACACTTCTCCATAAGGTGCTTCAAACATGATCAATTGTTGATTTCTTAGTATTTATCAACTTGCAACTAGCACAAATTCTAGAGTATTGCAGGTCCTTTCTATATTACCCTTTCTCTTTGACTATTCTAATGTTAGATTAATGTCTTTATTATACTAATCATGGGAGAAAGAAGAAATTAGTCTTCAAAGAAATACAATAGTAATCCCATGTATATAGAGTCATTTGTGTTTTCTCTACTCGAGAGATATGGCTCTAGACTTTAATGATGTATGACAAAAAGATGCCACTACACCCAAATCCATGACATTCCTAGTGGATTTATCCTCATGTAAGACTATCCAAAGGGTCTTACTTGATATTATACTAGTTTTAAAAATGTGAGTTTAGGACAAAGGTCCTTGTTTTGTACTACCCCATAAAAAAGAACTACATGTGCATGCACATTTTCCTCTAAGAGAGTTTTTTTAGAAAATATTATAGGATCACACATCCTCATTCTTTACACACAAGGATATGCATTGTGCATAAGTTGATGCATATAGTCCACATGGCTCAAGTCACAAAATTGCCCATTGTCATGGCTTCTTATATTCCTACATATTTGGCAGCCTTTTTAGCCCTTAAATCCATTATTAGCTTAACTATTCATGTAAACACACAATATCCATCCTACCTAGAAGTTTTATTGAAAAATTGTCACTACGCTTGGTAGACCATTTTCCAATTTTCAAACACGTACTTGATTGCCTCAACTTAACAACTTTCGTTTTCATTGAAGGAAGATACGATCAAAAATTGTGCAAGGAAAATTAAGAAGCAAGTATGGATAGATCTACCGTGGTTGACATACTAGAAATTTGAAACCATATTAGTTGCATGCCATGTCGTGATTTGAGGAGGATTGGTATCTTCTTGTGCAAGAAGATTCATTTATATTGTGAATTGGGTTTTTTATTCATGAGAGCCTCCTTTCTTATAAGGTTTGGAACATGGATGCTTGATAACTCTATATAGGTGAGCTTTCCTCCTCATCGATGATAACCTTGTGAATTCTCAACACTCATTTGACATCAAATTTTTAAAATTGTTCTCATGTGATTTATAGCAACAACTTCATCCAACCATGCTTTATGTGCTTTCAATTCCATTGTCCACAATTCCATTTTCTTTTCAAATAAAGCATGGTTGGATGAAGTTGTTGTTATAAATCACATGAAAATAATTTCACAATTTTGATGTCAAATGAGTGTTGAGAATTCCCAAGGTTATCATCAATGAGGAGGAAAGCTCACCTATATAGAGTTACCAACCAACCATGTTCCAAACCTTATAAGAAAGGAGGTTCTCATGAATAAAAAACCCAATTCACAATATAAATGAATCTTCTTGCCCAAGGAGATACCAATCCTCCTCAAATCATGACATGGCATGCAACTAATATGGTTTCAAATATCTAGTATGTCAACCACAGTAGATCTATCCATACTTGGTACTTAATGTTCCTTGCACAATCTTTGATTGTCATCGCAATTCTCACACAAAGAAGAATACCTTCTTTCAATGAAAAATGAAAGTCCTTAAGTTGAGGCAATCAAGTGCATGTTTGAAATTTGGAAAATGGTCTACCAAGCTTAGTGACAAATTTTCAATAAAACTTCTAGGTAGGATGGATATTGTGTGTTTACATGAATAGTCAAGCTAATAATGGATTTAAAGGCTCAAAAGGTTGCCAAATATGTGGGAATACAAGAAGCCATGACAATGGGCAATTTTGTGACTTGAGCCATGTGGACTATATGCATCAACGTATGCACAATGCATATCCTTGTGTGTAAAGATTGAGGATGTGTGATCCTATAATATTTTCTAAAAAAACTCTCTTAGAGGAAAATGTGCATGCACATGTAGTTCTTTTTTATGGGGTAATACAAAACAATGACCTTTGGCCTAAATGTACATTTGTTTGACTACTATAAAATCCACTAGGAATGTCATGGATTCAGGTGCATTGGCATCTTTTTGTCATACATCATTAAAGTCTAGAGCCATATCTCTCACGTAGAGAAAACACAAATGACTCTATATACACGGAATTACTGTTGTATTTCTTGGAAGACTAATTTCTTCTTTATCCCATGATTAGTATATTAAAGACATTAATCTAACATTGGAATAGTCAAAGAGAAAGGGTACTATACAAAATGAGATTTTTCTTCAAAATGCACCAGTTTTTTCCACAAATACTTTTAGGGATTGCATAAATTATTTCATAGCCAACAAGAAGACATCCATGAGCTCATCTATCTTGTAATGAAAGTCCTCTTGTGGAAGGTATCTCCTCAAAACTTGATTTAGTTTTGATCTCGTGCTACACTTGGAGGAAGCATAAAGGTGATATCTAGCTATTCGATTTCTTCTACTTCTCATCCATCTCCTTAAATGGTAGCAACAAAAGTAATCTCTCTTCTTCTTCTGCTCCTCCTCCTCCTCCTCCTCCTCCTCCTCCTCCTCCTCTCTCTCTCTCTCTCTCTCTCTCTCTCTCTCTCTCTCTCTCTCTCTCTCTCTCTCTCTCTCTCTCTCTCTCTCTCTCTCTCTCTCTCTCTCTCTCTCTCTCTCTCTCTCTCTCTCTCTCTCTCTGCTTTAACATCATTGATCTCCTAACTAATATTTCCTCCCACATTCCCACATTTAAGAATTCATTTTGGATTCTAGAATCCTCGACATATCATGCATTTTAATCTTGAAAGGAGATTAGGACCCTGCTTGAGTAAAGACAATTGGAATAGGGGTAAGATGTGTATGCTAAGGATTTGCAAGCAAAATGTACATGCCATCTAGGGGTTGACTGAGTGTGTCCATTGGGCTCCATCTTCTATCTCTAGTGCTACCATCTAGCTCAAAGAAACTACTCCTAGTATAACCAAATGAAATCACCTCCATGTTTATGAGAATGAGTGTGGAAAAAGACTCTATAGAAGCTACAATGCAAGGCTTCTCCATTGGCAACAAAGCTCTAAGCCGTATTGTGAGCCCCACATGCCCTTCTAGAGTTATGGTGAGATTAAACAAACCTTAGCATGATCAATTTTGCTTCTCCACTTGCATCTTCTTTCTCATTCACACATTGAAGGACTTCATTGAGCTTGCCTCCTTAGGAACGGAGGCATCATGAGACATGTATTCAGTTCAAGGTATTCCATTTTGTGTTTTAAAGCAATGTATAGATATATTGAAGCAATACATGTCCTTGGCAAGCAATAACCAATGCCTCAATGTAGTCATGAGAAATGTATAGTGCTGACAATTCAAATGAGCCATAGTTGATATGTTCACAGTGTCATTTATGTTTGTATTTTAGTTGGTTGTTATGTTATATAATTTATTATTTGTTTGTTTCTTCATATTTAGATCTTTTGCACTTAAATATGTGGTGTACATTAAGCTTTTATAATATTCCATGGATTTATTAATACCTTGGTGTGTGTGCATCCATGCATACAATAAAAAATTCACTCACTTTGATTCAACCATGTAGTGCTTAGGTGAACGCTCAGTGATCACACCTTCCCCCACATTGCTAGGCACATATGTACCATACCCTTTCAATACCTTGGTACCACTAGCTTACACTCATCATTGTATTATTGTGTAAATACTAACTTCTTTGTTTGTTCAAGTTGGGTTGGGGGGGGGGGGGGGGGGGTGTTGTGCATGCAATAAAAATTTTATTTCCTTTGATTGAATCATATAGCACGAAGGTAAACACTAGTGAACATCACCCCTTTCCCCACATGGGTGAGTACAACATTCGAATGCACCATACCCTATCACTGCCTCAGTAGTACCACTACTTCATGATCATCATTACATAGTTGTATGTGTATAGATTCTCTCTCTCTCTCTCTCTCTCTCTCTCTCTCTCTCTCTCTCTCTCTCTCTCTCTCTCTCTCTCTCTCTCTCTCCCAAAAAACAAAAGCACGCATAGAAGTTCAATGTTATTGTGATGATCAAAGGAGAAGCATGAGAACTTCAAAATCAAAAAGCCACACATTTGAACATTTTTGGAATTGTGTGTGCCACTTCTATTCATAGGAAAGATTATGGTAGCATATGTGTTTAACCTTTTAAGATTCTCTCTTGAAGTATGTGAAATTTTTGAATGAAGTAGAAACATCACATAAGAATAGCTTAGGATTGTGAAATCCTTTCAACATATAAGAGGGCCATGTTTCTTTTCATCTAGAAGGGAATGTGAGCATCATATTTGGACTATGATTCTTTATGTGTATAATCTAGATCTACAATATAAAAGGATAAGGTATAAAAACATTAATCTAACAAGAGTACTGCTTTTCATTTCCCTAGTAGTGCTACATTTGAACATTCCATAGAATGTATTGGCAGTTGCATGAGAGAGAGAGAGCATGAGAGAGAGAGAGAGAGAGAGAGAGAGGAAAATGGGGTTTCTTTTGAGATATGGATGATTGCACACAAAATAGGCCTCTTAACATTTTTACATTCTTTGGGTTGTAAATAAGCTCCTTGGTTAGGCACACCATGTTAGTGTGTTAAGGGTTCTATTCCCCTTATTTTAATGTATCTTTTTATTGTCCTTTCAATTAAATTGAGCTAACAATTCTACCTCTATTTTGTTGGAGCAAGTTGCTAGCTTATTGAGATTATGTTTTGTTTGGATCTCTTAAGTTGTTGAGGAGCACACATTGAGCTCTCTCTTTCATACTATCATAAGAAAGTCTTCAAACAAAGTGTTCTTTCTAATAACCGTTGCTAGAACTTAAAAGAAGCACAAGAGGTGTCTTTTTTAATGACCTTTGCTAACTGAAAAGAAGACTTTCCTCTCGAAGAAACAAGTTGAGGTCTTGCTCTCCCTATTATATGTGTAAAAGAATTTGAGTGGTCTAATTTACACTTAGAGAAGAAAGAAAGGTCATCATTGATGGAGTTCCATATAAAACCTCTAAAATCTGACCCCATGGCACCATGTGTTGGAGGTATCTCTCTCTTCGCTTGCACCCCCTTACGAACATAAGAAAGCAACAGCTTCTTCACACACACACACACACACACACACACACACACACACACACACACACACACACACACACACACACACACACACACACACACACACACACACACACACACATTTTTAACCCTTGCCTCTAACACAAATGCATAGTACATATAAGTTAAGACACCATAGATTCTACTTGTCCGTGTCACTTGGGAGTAAAAGATTCAAGAAGCAACAATCTACTCACTCCCAACGGGTATTTCCAAATATTACAAGTACGTACTATCTATATATTTTAGAATGCAAAATTTTAATCCAACACTTTAAATGATGGAAGATGGTTTGAATGAGTGCTACATGTTGACTTTATTATTTCTTAACCTCCTCTTCTTTTTCTAAACATCAATTGCTACGATTTTAATCATGTCGTTGTTATTTTTCCTTAAACTCCTCTTCTATTTCAAAACATTGACCACTATATGTTTCATCAAGGAATTGTTGATTCACATCGATTCTTCATGTGGTTGAAGACATTAAGTGCATCAACAAATGTTGATTCAATTTTTCATGTGGTAGATTCACATCGATTATTTAGAAAGCACTAAATGTATTTATGCGAGATAGATAAAGAGAGATGTCAACATCCATAGATAGAGTGGCATGAATAGTGCAATAATGGGAGAGAGAGAGAGAGAGAGAGAGAGAGAGAGAGAGAGAGAGAGAGAGAGAGAGAGAGAGAGAGAGAGAGAGAGTGTGTGTGTGTGTGTGTGTGTGCGTGCGTGTGTGTGTGAGTTTTTACCCATTAACATTTCACAAGTGAATGCATTATTGCATTTAGACAAGCATGTTGTCTATTATAGTGTATAAGTGTATATGACTAATTACATGCTTTTGTGAATAACCTCCATAAACAACTTATTCACATTCTTGGGATTTTACACATTAGGTGCGAAGTGCCTCGCATTATGCACAAAGCATGCTATTCGTAATTCTTTTATAAGCAAACAGAAGTACCCATGCAACAACACCACCACTTTTCTTTGCTCACAAAAGTATAATGCGAACAAGGCAAAGCCTCATGAGTTTTGCAAGTCTACCAACCGCACATGCGGTTAGTGGGTCTAGTTGAAAACCACACATGTGCTTAGTGGGTGTATTTAGAAACCATGGCAAACCGGCTAGTACAAGTTCTTATGGTGCTACCTTTGCCTATATGTGCACGCGTGTGCACAAACACACACACGCATGCATACACAGAGAGAGAGAGTGTGTGTGTGTGTGTGTACATGTGGATATCAAATAAAAAAAGCAATCTCTCTTTTTCAATGTTTTTGACTTTTGTTATGTTTAGTTGAACATATAACTATCTTTGTATAGTGACATAACATAATTTATTGCCATAATGTCACAAAAAATGTGTGTATACATTCCAAATATATCCTATTTATCTCTAGAAACACATTTATGCAAATTGCCTCCACATATTTTTTTCATGCCACATCCTCAAAACTAACATGGAGGTAGAATTAGTAGCGACACAAGATAGAAGCTCTATCTAAACTTTCCATCCCATGAATATGCAATACACAATAGCTACAAAGAGAGAGATATGTAAACAAATAGATGAACAAAGAAGATGCTCCCCAACAAACCATGCATGCATGGTAACATGTACACATACATTTATTGTGACATTATGGTAATAAATTATATTATGTCACTTTCCAAAGATAGCTATATATTCAAGTAAACATAGCCAATGTCAAAAACATTGAAAAATAGAGATTGCTTGTTTTACATGATATCCACATACACACACACACACACACACACACACTCTCTCTCTCTCTCTCTCTCTCTCTCTCTCTCTCTCTCTCTCTCTCTCTCTCTCTCTCTCTCTCTCTCTCTCTCTCTCTGTGCACACATATGGGCAAAGGTAATAGCATAAGAACTTGTACTAGTCAATATGGCTAGGGTTGTTGGCTAGCCTCACTAACGTGCGGTTGCCGACTTTACCCTTAAACCGCATGTTCAGTTGGCGGAGTTGCAAACCTCGTGAGGCTTCGCCTCGTTCACTTTGTGCTTTTGTTCACAAAGGAAAGCGACTGTGCAACATTGTAGAGCCGCTTTCCTTTCCTTACAAAAGAATTACAAATACCACGCTTTGCGCGCAATGAATGAGGCACTTTGCACATAATGTGTGGAATCCCATGAATGTGAATAAGTTGTTTGTTGAGGTTATTCACAGAAGTATGTAGATACTCATATAGACTATAATAGACAACATGCTTGTCTAAATGCAATAATGCATCCACTTGTAAGATATTGAATGTGTGAAAAACACACACACACACACACACACACACACACACACACACACTCTCTCTCTCTCTCTCTCTCTCTCTCTCTCTCTCTCTCTCTCTCATTGCACTATTCATGCACCTCTATCTATGGATGTTGATATCTCTCTTTGTCTATCTTGCATAAGTGCATTTGGTGCTTACTAAATAATTGATGTGAATCCACCACACGAAAAATCAATGTGAATCAACATTTGCCACACGAATGAGAGAGAGAGAGAGAGAGAGAGAGAGAGAGAGAGAGAGAGTTATATTAACATCTACCGAGGCCAAAATTAGCCTATGAGAAAAACCATGTACAATGCTTATCACCGCCTAGATATCAAAGTGTGGCATGCTAAAAGATGGTTGATGATATATTGTGAAAAGAAGCTGAGCCAATGTACAAAACAAGATAGTCCTCATATAGGGATACAATGGGAGCATGATGAAGTGCATGTCTAGCTATGCGGTTCAATGATATCCCTATATCTAGTTCCATCAAGTCAAGATTGGTGGATAGAGTATGTCATATATCTCAAATTAAATAGTATGAGGGTAACATCTAGACTAGGCCCTCAACTCTATCAATTACTGCTTATATCGTTGGCAGATCTTCCTCATCTCTCTTTGATATAGCATTTAGGTTTATTATCCTTGCATTTGCGAGCATGTGCTACTCTAATCTCCTCAACTCTCTAGATTATCACCCCTGTTTGTGTGGGTGATGTGCATGTGGTGATTGTTTGAAAGTTATTGGTCATCTATGACCGATGCCCCACTCTCTATATGGTTCCAACTGTAGTGATGTGCGGAGCCTCTTACTCCCAACTAGGAACTTGCCTAGGTGGCACTTTCTAGTGTGGGGACTCCATGACTAGTATGAGGAAGGTGTCTCCTCCAAATAGTAGGAGGACCTAGCTCGGACTACGCTATGGACTCTACATCTACAAATGTAGTGCTCCTCGCTCTCCACCTCCTCCTAGCATACTTTGCAAATCCACTTAGCTCTAGGAATGTGGGATGCCCTCCTGGTCTCAATCTCAAGTGGTAAGAGGATACCCTAATTTGGCCAATCGCTACTCACCTCTCATGCAACATGTATGCATCTAGGTATCTAAGTCTCTCAATGAAGCCATTTGATGTAGTCTTCATGAAGTGGTCTCTATTGTACAACATATTTGGGGGAAGGGGCTACTTGGGTGAGGTCCTTATATTGTGTATATACAACTAGTAAAGGTCCTGCCGCATGACCAAGTTCCTTTCTATGTGGAAGAGGTATATGAAAGGGGAGTTAGGGTCATACTGAAAGGGAGGGAGATGGTTCATGTCGAGCCCATATTGTGTAAGCCACATGCTCGACCTGTGCATACAATGAAGTGTATTGTCTTACCTTATCTAGTTGCCTAGAGGCCTCAAAGGATCTTTTAAGTAGCCTATTTAGGTGCATGTCACATACTCTATGTATGATGCTGATAGTTTAAAAAAGGGCCTCCATCATCATGGGGGATGTAGCAAACTCAACTTTGATAATCTCATGTAGTACTGTTGGTTTGCTGTGAATCATCTGTGTGAGAGCATGATGATCTATGGTCACATAATCTGTGACAAATAATCATCAAGTTCAACTTAATGGGTATATAGGATAAACATCAACCAAAGGCCATAGATTGACAATATACCACTACCCTAAAATACACATCATGAACGTAAAGGAAAATATAACTAAGAATTAGGAAGCACTAAATGCTACAGTCAAATATAACCGCTTGTAATCACAAATTTATATCAACCACGAACAACCAACTATAAACTTGCAATAGAAAGCATAGGAAAAAGCCTACACCTATACCAAATAAATAATACACCATTTATTGGTATTGGATATCTCAACATAGTCATAAGGAAATAAACAAATGAAACTCACACAAATTACTTGAATTATTCTCAAAGTATGAAACGGGGCGATGTGGGTGGGCAGGGGGGTTTCGGTTTGGAGAAGGTGGGGGTAGGAATGGGGGCTAAGAAGGGGGTGGGGATTGGGGGGAAAGGAAGGGAAGGGGGAGGAGCAGGTGGAGGTGGAGGGGTGAGGGGAGGAATAGGGTATAGGAGGTAGAGAAAGGAGGAAGGAGGAAGGAGGAGGAGGAAAAAGGAGGGCAGGTGGAGGAGGATTGCAAGTGAAGGAGAGAGAAGTTGTAGAGGGGTAGGTGCACGTGGCAAGCCCTGAGGAGGGATGTCCAGGGCAGGGGAGATGCGCAAAGCAGAGGGATACAAGAGGGAGGAAGGTGGAGGAGGAAAAGGGAGGGTGAATGGAGGAGGCAGGAGGGCAGGGTGCAAGTGAAAGAGGAGGGTGGGTGGAGAAGGGAGGAAGTGCATGGAGAGGTGAGGTGAGGGAGAGGTGGAGAGGAGGCAAGCACGAACAACAGAGTCAGGGGGAGAGAGAGAGAGAGGCAAGACGAAAAAATCGTTCGCATATAGTCTTTTTTTGTTCTTTTCTCGTTCTCTACTTTCTCTCTTTGTTTTGTTATTTGAACTTTTCTTATTTTGTTTTCCATCTTTCTTTTTTCCCTTTTTTCTTTTCACTTTGTGGGATTTGCTCCCTTTTTTTGCCTTCATTTTGTATTGTTATTCTTTTCCTTTTGGGTGTTTTATCCTTGTTTTTTATTTTTATTCCATGTTTGAGGTAAAATGTAAGCATTGGCAAATTTGGCTATGCCATCCCCCAAATTGAGTCTCAATGGCTCCCTTAGTCCGAGCACTTTTAAATCAAATAGCTTAAGTTTTTTATTTGTACCTCTTTCATATTTGGGCAACAAGCATCAATATTATGGTAGGCCTTGACTCCTCACACTCCATGCTCCAACCATGAGCACCTCAATGATGAAATTGATAAGATGAGAAGCTACAACACACACACACACACACACACACACACACAAAAAGGGGGGGACCAATAGTTTTATGGGTACTAAGCTACCCTTATTCACTATATTAATATACAATATGCACATATACAAGGAATGCCCACTTGGCCTTAGGCCATTGGCCCTTACCCAACATAGATTGTGCATAATGCATAAATGTTATGTCCTTGGTCTGTTTTCCATATGTTTGATAGTGCAAATGTATCAAATGATATGAATTGTGGGTAAGATAGTTATGTATTAAATAATAGTGACAATTTACATTATGGGGATTATAGTTACTTAAGTTTTATCTCTTAACTTTTCTAGATCTCTTTCCTTAGTTTGCCCATTTTACAAGATATTTCCCAAAACCACAATGCCTTGAGAGAAAATTTTGCCCATCATATATCTTTTCTTTTATCATTGAAAATCGAGCTAATTTTCGCGTCTCAAATAGATTGTAAGGAAAAAAGCTTGGCTGATAGGTAAACAAAACATGCTATTTTGCTCTTAAAGTTTATATTTCCTTAGATCCAAAAAACCATTTATCATTGTTCATTACCATGAGTGCTCAAGTACCAAGATAGATTAATCCATACGATTTTGGCCACGCAACCATCCCAAAAGAGGTGTGATAGTGTTTCATTGCAGACGTAATCACATTTGCCATTTGCAAATCCTCTTTTCTTGAGCTCGCTTCTAATGAATATTTCCATGATCATGATTCTCCACAAGAATGCGCTATCCTTCAGAGAAAAATCCAATGACCCATTTCTATCAGGACATTCTTTGATTAGGTCTCTAGATAAGTTGCCTTCCTAATCATTGCAACAGTCAGGAGGTTAGTGTAACTTCCCAACAAAGTTTGCTTTATCATTTTTGCACTTAAAGCCATCACTACTTTTTGCCAAAAAAACTTCAAGTGAGAAATTTTATTTGTGGGAACATTAGTAGATAACTTAAAGTTGTTATATTTAAATGCTATAGTATCCCAATAAGATCTAAAGGAATTAGGCAAGTTGTGATCAACTTTCCCTTTCTCAAAAGCAATTGCATTGCTAGTGCAACTAATACGATCCACATATTTGTTCAAGCCCCTCTTAGCTAGCAAGATGCCCTTCCTCTCCACGATTTCTATCAAATGTAGGTGGAAGCTCCAAGACCAAAACACATTGTCTTTTCCCTAAATTTTACTGACAATAGCACCTCTTTCATATTCACTAAGGATTCTCGACCATTAGCTAAGTAGCTTCTTAAGAAAGAATGTTGTCTTTGCCTTTTTAATAGCTTGGAATTGGTTATTTCCTACTATGTAATGTTTTTGGACAAGCAAAAACCTCATATTTTTTCATACTGTAGCATGTTTGTTGGGGTAAAGGCTAATGGCCAATAGTTGGGTAGACACCCTTGTATATATGCACACTATACATTCCTACATAGGTAAAGATAACAAAGAATAAGGGTACCATTCATTTTGTACTGCATAACTCCGTTGTGTTCTCCTCTCTCTCTCTCTCAGCCCTCTTGCACTCTATAGCTCCTCCCTTGCATCCGACGATCCCTTCCTCTCAATTGGTATTAGAGTAGCATTCAATGTTCATGGGGGGTTATGATTGGAGCAAGGAGCATGAGAAGTGAAACTTTGTTGTTGCAAAGATTGAGGATTCTAGCTTCTTCTTTGACATTGATGCTTATTCTCTACACATTGATACTATTCTCATCGTATGGATCTATATTTGAGACAAGCATGTGCTTGAGCTATTGAGACTTGATTTGGGGTTGTAGTAGCCCGATTTGGTTACATTTGGGTAGCCATTAGTGGCTAAAATTGATGCAAAATAGTGTGGCTTTGGATATTTAGAAAGAGGTATTGGATGCTCAAAGACATTGAACAAAATTGAAGCTTTCCAAGAGACAAGAAATCAGCATTCTCTTCCATTTTTGTCCACTCAAATGTATGTGTAGCAAATGAGAAAGTGAGAATAAGTCTCAAGCATTCACGCTAGAAGACATTCTATTCATTTTGAGTGGATATAAAGGATACTACTAAATTCAAGGACAAGTATAGTAGCTTGATAGTACTTTAGTATTTTGGTTTGTATTCAATATTGGATTTAGGTGTTCTATAGCTCAAAACAAAGAGCATGACAAGAACTACAGATTTGAACAATTACATCGCCAATCTATGTAGTTTTTAGTTCTCTATTTTACACAAGATAGAACAATTCTAGTTTGGAAAGGAACTCACACTTGGATGCTCTTAACTTTGGATTACACACAGATTTTGATGGCTTTGTTGTCCTAAAGGATTTATTATGTTGGTTTATGCTCATTTCGCAAAGGTTATGTGGATCAAAATTAATTTATGAAGGTACTTTACATGTACTTGGTCTTTAGTTTTTATTGTTTTATGTTGAAAAGATAGCTAGAATACTTGGGATAGCTTGCAAAAACTTGATTCACCTTTGGGATTGCAAAAAATTTATTTTTACATGAGTTTAATGCTGATTTGATATTTGGATAGCCATTGCTTAGCTCAAGCACCCCATTTGTAGTTCATTGGTCTATTTTGAGCTTGCGATTAGGTATATCTTGTTATATTTGGTGTGCAGACATACTTTTATCATTATGTTCTTTCATCAAGTCCAAAGAATGCATTATTCAATATTAAAAAGCTTGATGGTACAAACTTTTCATACTGGAAAGAGCAACTCTATAATGTATTGGACTAGAAGAAGTAATGAAACCAATCAAAAATAGTGGGATTAAGCTTGAGGACATGGATGCGGATGTATAGGAGGAATTAGATGAGCTGGCATGCTCTAATATTATGTTTATACTCTCAAAGTCTCTATATTTTAATGTGAAAGGCATGGCATATGCATATGGTATATAGAAAAAACCTGGTGACTTGTATAAATAAGAAAGTGCAGCCCCTTAGGTTTATTGGCTAAAAAAAATCATTAATCTCTACATGGAGGAGGAGGGGGACTTCAATGTCTAACCATCTCAATAAATTCAACACTATTTTTAGCTAAGTGAGATCTCGAAAGATTATCTTCCATGATTCATTAAAGGCCATAGTCTTGTTAGTCACCTTGCTTGAGAGTTGGGACACTTTCAGGACTATCATTACTAACTCCACACCCATAGGTTGTCTTATGAGTGCTCATGTTAAGAGCAATTTGCTCACAAAGGAGGAAAATATAAAGAATAATGTAGGAATAGCTCTAGTGCACTTATGGTGAGAGGAATGTCAAATGCCAATAGGAACTCTTATGAGAGAGGCAAGTCCAAGAGCAAGTCACCTGGCAAAAAGGATGTGGAACACTTCTATAACAAGAAGGGACACATAAAAAGGGATTACTTCAAGTAGAATAGAAACCAAAAGGGAAAGAAAGAAAATGAGCAAGATGGCAAAGAGAAAAGCAAAGCAAGGATTGAGGAGGTTAATGCATGTGGTAGTGATGACGGTGAGATTTTATTTGTATCCTCCTTTGGTAATGCATTCTTGGGTGCCATGGATAATGGCATGTCTTAGAATTGAATTATGGATTCTAGAGCATCATTTTATGTTACTCCACATAGGGAGTGATTCTCTACTTATGATGCTAGAAAGAGAGGACGTGTTTGTCTTGGAAATAATTATGTATGCAACATTGTTCGCATTAGGAATATATATTTGTCATTAGCAAATGGTTTTTCTTTTGTCTTGGGGAATGTATTGCATGTTCTAAAACTTGACAAAAAGTTTGACCAATATAGGGCAACTTGATGATTATGGTTATAGTGTGATCTTTGATCATACATGGAATATTTGTGAGGTTTCTCTTGTTGTGGCCAAAGGGCCAAATTTTGGTAGTTTATGTCTTTTATATATTTTTGGTGGTAAAGATCATGAATATTTATCTATTTCTTTATGGCATCACTTTTTGGGGTATATGTCAATCACTGGAATAAAAAATTTGTGTCATTTGAACTATCTCCCTTGTCTAGATTTTTCTAATCTTGGCTTTTATGAGCATTGTCTCTTTGAAAAGCAAACATGAATCTTGCATAGAGAGGTAGTGGGAGTAGAATATTAAAATGTATTGATTTGATTCATAGTTATTTGTGTGGACAATGCCTACGATTTCATTGGGTGGAGTAGCATACTTTGTTACTTTATAGATGATGCCACAACAAAGGTTTGGGCTTATCCTCTTTGTAAGAAGAGATCAGTATTGGAAGCATTTCAAAATTATTTTACATTTGTAGAGAATCAGTTAGGCAATAAGCTTAAGTGCTTGAGGACTAACAATGGTGGAGAGTATCCCACGCATGTCTTTATGAACTTTTGTGTAAGGTCTAGTATCAAGAGAGAGTTGATAGCTCTTGAGAAACTTGCTCAAAATGGTGTGGCTAAGAAGACTAATAGAACCATTTAGGAAAGGGTCTAAAGTATACTAATGTTGGTCTCAGTAATGAATTTTGGGTTGAAGTTGTAAAGATAGTTGTGCATTTGATCAACAGGTCTTCAGAGTAAGGCATTGGATGAAAAGATACCATGAGAGTTATGGTCTAGTAGGAGACCTAGTTATTATGATCACTTATATAATTTTGGCTTGAGGCATATGGTTTAACAAGAGATGGATGGATTGTGGTGAAACTTCTTCTTATACAGATGCTATGACTAGGGTTGATCATCATAAGTGGAAGAGGGCTATGTAGTCAAATATGGATTCTTTGGTAAAGAATGCTACATGGGAGTTAGTTGCTTTGCCTAAGATGTACATATGCATTACGATGTAAGTGGATCTATAAGTCAAAGGTATCTCCATCTAATGCATTACCTAAATACAAGTTAAGATTGGTAGCCAAAGGATTCAAGCAAGAAAAATGTATTAACTTTGATAAAATCTTCTCATCAATAGTCAACATGACCACCCTTCATATGGTTCTTGCTTTGGTTGTTAAATAGGATATGGAGTTGTTCCACAAGGATACAAAAACTACTTTCTTGGATAGGGACTTACATGAGGATATTTACATATGGCAACCTAAGAAGTTTTGCTGTGGAAGACAAGGAGCAATACATGCATAGGCTACATAAAAGCTTATATGGTTTGAAATAGCTTCCATGGAATGCTATCATAATTTTAATGTCTTTATGTAGTCTCAAGGGTATACTAGGATTGAGATTGATTATTACCTATACATAAGGAAGGCTAGGGATCGTACCATTATAATCTTCATTCCTTATGTGGATGACATGTTGATTGTTGGAAAGTCAATTATGGATGCGTATGCTTTAAAGAAAAGGTTGCATGAAGCCTTTAACATGAAAGACTTAGAGAATGCTAGCCAAATTGTTGATATACATATTATGCGAGATTTAGATAATAAGATACTCTATTTATCTCACAAGGAATAACTTGGGAAGGTATTGGAGTGTTTTACTATGGAGGGGAGAACGCTGTTAGAGCTCCATTGCCTTTACATTTGAAACTTAGCTAAGAAGACAACAGCCCCAAGTCAAATGAGCAAAAGGTTGAAATGGCGAAGGTTCCATATTCATCTATAGTTTGGTAGCTTAATGTATGCCATGGTTGCTACACATCTAGACATTGCCTATATAGTGGACGTTACTAATAGGTATATGGCAAATCCCAGTAGGAAGCATTGGGAGGCAGTAAAGTGTACCATGAGATACTTGAATGGCACTAGATTTGTGTGCATATGCTTTAAAAGGAAGGATCTATCACATGGATATGTAGATGGTGATTTTGTAGGGATTGTAAACCCTAAAAAGTGTATACAAGTTTTATAATCACTTTCACAAGTGATAAATTCTCTTGGATCTCTTGATTGCATCCATGTATGGCTTTATCTACTACTAAGGCATAGTATATTGTAGCCTTGAGTATTGCAAAGAAGATGTATGGTGCCTTACTCATCTAATGGGAGACTTGGGCATTGCAGGTGATGTACCTATATTGCAATGTAATAGTCAATGTGCCATTTGATTGGTATAGAATCCTATCTTCATGTAAAGACAAAGCACATTGAGATGAAATATTACTTAATCAAGGAGGTGCTTGAGGATAAGCGCATTGAGCTTATCAAGATCCATATGGATGAGAACCCTACATATCTTTTCACAAAGACTTTACATTTTGAGTGATTTGCACATTGCAAAGTGTTATGGGCATTGGATAGTATCTTCACTTTCTTATTATGCTCCGATAAAGGTGCATTTGCCTTTAAATGGGAGGTTGTTAGGGTAAAGGCCAATGGCCAATAGCCAGGCAAGCACCCCTTATATATATGAAGATAACAAAGAATAAGAGTACCATTCATTTTGTACCCACATAACTCTCTTGTGCTCTCTCTCTCTCTCAACCTTATTGCCCTCCATAGCTCTACCTTCATCCCACCATTGCTTTGCTCTCAACAAGAATAGGGTGTCTTTGCTTCCATAATAGGGAACTAATTGTACGACACTTTGAAGGGACAAGGTAGAATTTATAGATAGGAAATTTATAAGGACAAATAAATGGGTGTATGACCAGTATATAGAAGTTATTCCTCCTAATAGGATTGCTCTTACTAGGCATCCAAATTCAAAGAACTATGAACTCCCTAAGTACCCTAATCTCTTGAAGGATTATAAACTCCTAGGTACTAGGGCCACTCTACCTTTCTTTACAATCAAAGAACTAGACGAGATACATTGTTAAACTTTCGTACTTCCTCATGAATTAATAAAGATATCATTATTTTCTAACAAGTGTAACTATGATGTC
Source organism: Lygodium microphyllum (assembly GCF_053477565.2). Lineage (NCBI taxonomy): Eukaryota > Viridiplantae > Streptophyta > Polypodiopsida > Schizaeales > Lygodiaceae > Lygodium > Lygodium microphyllum. Next base: position 18,731,195 of record NC_141137.1, on the reverse strand, counting down.
TTAGGATATTAGCCAAGCTTATAATTAGTTTGTGGTATTCAAGGTCATGTACAATATTGCCCACCAATCCTCAAATACTAAGTTGTGAGAAAACATGATGAAAATTCTTGAGAATGTATCAGACCCTAGCAATGATAATGCAAACAGTGTAGGGACCACCTCTAAAAATGTGTCACAAATTATAGGCTATCCCTTGGGGCTAGTCCGTGATGTGGGTGACCTTTTAGGATCACTTACTACTAAGTGAAGGTGCTCTGAATGCTAGAAAACATGCTAGAAAAGGTGGGGAACTATTGTGTACCTCAATTGGAAGAAGGTGTGGTTGCCATGGAAGCTCGGTTGAAGCTCTCTTTCTTGAGCTAAAGAAGAATGGTTGAAGCTCCTCACATGCGCACTTTGGTACTAGTTGAAAGGGTGATCGAGAGTGAAAGTGAGAGAGAAGCTCAAGTGGAAACAAGAGAGAAATGACTATGGAGATTTGAATTAAAGAGAGCAAGCTTGGTATGTGGGAACTCCAATTGTCATAATGTGTGACTTGCCTTTCCTTTATTATTCCATACTTAAAGAATAAATAACAAACATGACAGTGATGTGTGACTGCCACCTATAGTGTACATGTGTGTAGGCACTAAGTACAAGGTAAATATAGGTGACGAGGAAGATGCATCCTTTAACCCACAACACAAAGAGTTTTAAATCTAGCATGAACAAGCTAGCTAATGAGAATCTGACTTCTAATTTTGATCCTAACTCTTTCAAGGACCCCTTGCATTCCTTTTCCCTTACAAACATCTATGCCAAGCAGGAAACCTAAGTTTGTGTAGGTATTCCCTCTAGTAATGACTCTCCATTTCCATTACAAGTTTGCGAAGTCATATTTAGTGATGCTAATTGGTGTGGAGGTGTTGTAGTGATGATAAAGCTAATACCCTCATTGTAAAGGTCTAGCAAACTCAAAGTTTTATCAAGGTTATATTTTTTAACAAAACTAACAACCTTACTACAAAGGTCTACAAAACTCAAAGCTCTATCAAGGCTATCTTTTTTGGCTTCAAGAGACACCAATAAATCATGTACAAATACCTAGCCAACAAACTCCTTACCTCTATATTGTATGCCATTTAGGCTACCTTGTTGTGTGAGTCTATCATCATCCAAAAAAGAGGATAGCAATTTCAATTGCAAACAAAAGGGGGCTCATGGGGCACACTTGCTTAACCCCTATTAATGCTAATTGACACTAAGAGCAAACCATCCGAAGAGATGAAAGGCTAAGCTTGCCCTACTAGGAAGAATGTAAGGACAACCTACTTATTGTCAAAACCTATTTTAATCATTGCCTTTTTAATGTAAGACCATTTGATATGCCAAGGGCTTTTTCAATATCTAAGTGAAGGAATACAAAATTTTTCATGAGATTTTGGCCCATTTAGTGGCGATAAGTACATTGAGTATATCGTGCAATAAGTTCTCACCTTTTATGAAACCATATTCATGGTTGTTAATGTGTTTTCTCACTATATTGGAGCTAATATCATAGCAGATGCCTTGGCTAGGATTTTGTAGAGGCAATTTATGAATGATATAGGCTGTCATTGAGTCATTTTAATACATTACTTTTGGTTTGTTATGAGAGTGATAATATTCTTAGTAGTGGAAGGGAACTTGCTTGTAATGCCTTGCATTTGTAGTGAGACATTTTTTAATGCCTTCCAGCCATTGAAGACCCACCCACCTTAAATGAAAAATTATTGGAAAACGGTGGAGAAAAACCATTTGATGTCTACTTCCATGGTTGAAATTGCAAGAAGCTAATCTCCTTGATTGCAATAATACCATCCTTCAAGATGTGCCCTTTGTGGCTCAAGGAGTTAAAGGTAAAGGGAGGATTATTGATTGTAGAACATTAGTCATATATCAATTAGATTGAGGTTCTCAGTAGCTAGAGAGCATGCATGTAATTCTTCCCTGGCACTTAGCGCTGATAGTGAGGATGCACTAGTAGAGGGCTCTTGAACCATATTGAAGTTTCCCGCCACAAGGTCATTTTCCCTTGTGGCATTACTCAATAATAGCCATTGATTTTTCCTTAGCCTTCTGTTGATGAAGCCATAAACATTAATTAGATTGATTTAAGTACCCTCCCATGTAATAGAGACAATCAATAGACCATCCTAATTGGATCTACACACATCTACTAGATCTATGCACACATATTGAATCTCTAAAGGTTTTAATAGTCATCCAGCTAGAGTAGTGGCCTTTCTCTCCCCCCATAATACAAGTATAATCTTTTTTAAGGAACCACTCCATTTGTGAAGCTTATGCCCATATAAATGAGCTAAAAATGGTCATACCAAACTTATATTTATGGATCTATTGCCAAAACAAATACTTATTGGTGCTTCCATTATAAGTCCTTTTCTATTAATGGTTCCAAGTTTAATTTGATACCTTGTCATTTCCATCTATATTTTCAATGCTTGAAGGGACTTGTTGCTCAAAGACATTATCTCCATACTCCAATGAGGTGTGATCCTTGAGCCATTTGTTTTGTTCGTTTTGTCTCCCTTACATGCCGGTGTTGAGTTTGTAGCGAACTAGTTTTGGTTGCCTCACTTTTTGAGGTGGCTTGAATTTTTGCATCCCAATCTAGATACGACATATCTAGATGTTCCAATGGAACCTTATAAGCTAAGAAAATGTGCTAGCATGAGTCCAGATGTTCCTATGGATGGAAGCTTTATTCTTGAAATTCTTTATTTGAGGGGGGTCGATGAAGGCACTGTCTAGAAACAAGGCACTCTATTTATTTGCGCTTAGCTTGTCACTTGTATTCTTGGCAATTTGACATCCTTTAACCTCATCTTCATTAGAAGCCATGCCACTTTTGCCCTTGTCTTGATTTTGATTTTCCTTGATCGTTTTTTCTCAAGAGGCATTATGAATGTGGTTGTGGTTGAATTCTTCCTTAGGGAGCTTTGGGCACTCCCTATAATAATGGCACTAGATGCCACAATGGAAATAAGAGCAGTGAATTCACTCCATACTAAATTGAGGTGAAGCTCTCCAACATAGGGTATATCCCTCATATATCCAAGTCCAAAAAGTTTGGTTTTTTCTCTTCAACATTCCAAAGAAGATCGATCCTATTTTTGAAAGGGTTTTCTAGGGGAGGGATGTACAAGGGCCTTCCCAATCCTTTAACAATGTCAGGTAGCATGTTCCATAGGTAGGCTGGGAGGTCAAGAATCTCCATTAAGATAGGGCATTCATTGTGAATATTACCCTAGCCTCACCATAAGGATATATGAGAATACCAACAGCCATTTCCGACACATATTAGAGATGTCACTATTTGCGTCACAAATAGTGACGGTACTTAGACAAAAAAAAAGCGATCCGAAATCAAAGCGCAACATTTTGCGCAAAAGAGTGAAAGAGAGAGTGAACTGTATCGTGTGTTTGAGAGGGAGAGGGAGAGAAAGAGGGAGAATGAGAGCTTCTCACCGCTACCACCACCGTTTGCGAAGAAGAGGAGGAAGTGTACGAAGGGCGAAGAGGAGCCGCCGTCACGAATAGGAGCCGCCGAATCCATCCTCGGACCTTTGCGGTGAGTGCATTGCTCCCCCTTGGTTTGTTTTTGTTTTTTCTCCTTTTCTTTTGCTTATTTTTATTAAAAACGATGTGTACTAAGAGAGAAAGAGAGGAAATGAGAGAGGGAGAGGAAGAGAGAAAAAGAAAGAAGGAAGGAGAGAGAGAGAGAGAGAGAGAGAGAGAGAGAGAGAGAGAGAGAGAGAGAGAGAGAGAGAGAGAGAGAGAGAGAGAGAGAGAGAGAGAGAGGGGGGGGGGGGAGGAGAATGAATGGATAAAAAACAAAGAGAGGGTATTACTAGAGCACAAGAGAAGCAAGCTCTTGAGGAAGAAAATTTGCAATTAAAAGGAGTTGCAAAGGATAAATCTAAGGATGTAGATCCTAATATAGAGCTACGTGAATCAGACTCTCCTCAACTTTATTCAGATCATGTGTTATCACCCATGCCACCAGGAAATCTCAAAATTCAGATGGATGTAGCTCCTTTTCTTGAAAGACTAGCACCTTCAATGGAGGGAACAACAGAGTAAGAGGGAAAGGTGAATAAGGCTATGATATTTGGGAAGTACTAGAGAAAGTATATTTATCAATTAATCTCAAGAGGGTGCTTGGAATATAACCTAGATGCCGGAGACAACTCTATCATAAGCTAGTTCAACATAGAAGATAAAGAATTGAGATGACTATAAGTAGTGATGAAGTGGATATTTCATTAAAAACCTGATAAATGTATTTTTTGAGTTCCAAAAGGAACTATTGTTTCTAAGGAAGGTATTGCCATGGATCTTACTAAAATTGCTAAGATTTCTAAACTTCCACCACCTGGTGACATTATCCTTAACAAAACTTTCTATGAAAGGACACTTCTTTTAATTGGGATAGTGTCTATTAGGAAGATTTTGAATTTCTGAAGTAAAAGTTAGTTGAAGAACTAGTATGGGCACCCTCCAATTGTATGAAGGAATTTCACTCCAATCAGATAAATCTATGCATGATGTCAGAGCTATTTTATGTCAAGAAAATAACAATAAAGGGGATAATCTAATTTTTATGCAAGCCATAATTTATGTGATGCAGACATTTCTAATTTTCTTCGTACTACTCGGTATCCACATGGTGTAGATAAATGAAGAAAGCTAGAGATATTGATGCAAGAATGCTCGTATGGATGATAAGGGGGTTAGCTATATAAATTCTTCCCTAGAGAGGGCATTTATCATTGATGTGTATATGAAGATGAAGTTCAAGTGGTTTCAAAGTTATTACATGATGAACCTTGTGATGACCATTTTGCTGGTAAATTAACAACAAGGAAGGTTCTATTATCTACTTATTGGTGGCCTAGCTTACTTAAGGATGCGTATTATTATTTTCGAAAATGTGACGTATGTCATAGGATTGGTTGACCTTCTAAGAGTTTCGCTATACCTTTGACAACTATATTTGGGTTATATATCCTCTTTTGGGAAATAAAGCATTGATTTTGTGGGTCCAATAGATCGGACTACAAGATATCAATGCAATCAAGATATCTTTGTTTGTACTTACTATATTACTAAGTGGGTAGAAACAGAAGCTTGTAAGACAAATAAAGCCATTGAGGTGACTAAGTTCATGTATAAAAACATCATAACACATTTGGTTGCCCACTCAAATCAGTAGGTGATCAAGGTTCCCATGTCTTGAATGATCTAATTAGCAAAGTAATAGAACCATATAAGATTAAGCATCACAAATCAATGCTTTATTACCCTAGATTTCATAGCCAAGTAGAAGTAACTAATCAAATTATTTGTGGGATTTTAACTAGAACAGTCACTTCTTATAAATAAGATTGGGATGAGTATCCGTATGAGGCTCTTTGGGCGTATAGAACCACCTATAAGGTAAGAGTGCAAAATACACCCTCTAATTTGGTTTAGAGCATTGATGCTATATTTTCTATTTAACAAGAGTCTGATATTTTCTTTACTAGGTGTAAGAAGTTCAATTTCATAATCATTATTTTTACTTCCCATGCAAAACCTATAGCGTTCAGGTTGGACCATGCCAATACCATCATACATAAAGTCAAGTTGCTCCCAAGATGTTGGGACTCTCACTCCATCAAGGTTTGCATCCCATGTACCAAGTAGTTGCACTTATAGCTTACTTAAACTTGGCTTGCATTCTTCAACTCTTTGAGTCCTAGGCCTTGGATTGCCCATGTCTTCAAAAAATAATTGGAGTATGTTCTCTTGTGCACTGATTGATATTTGGTTCTCATCCTAAAGAGCTTGAAGCTCAATTATTATTTGTATAGTTTGTTGATATAATGATTGCTCAATAATAGATATGTGATTGTCTATAGAAGGGTATATTTGAGGAGACTCCGCATGGTTAATTGAGTTGTTGTCACGATCGAAGGGGGGACTTACATAAGTATGAATAGTTCGATCATTACCTTGTTCATGTTGCCTTTCATTAGAAGTAGTAAGACCAATTTGCATACTTAGTGCATCATATTTGGCATTCAACTATTGATGCCTAAGAAAAGTTTGTAGACCAATACTCCTCCCACCATTACAATATGCAACGCAATCACACCATGTATATCGTCTATTAAATCATCTATGTTAGTTCCACCATGCACTGGAGATGATTCTTCATGCCTTCAGTTCTCAATATGATCTCCTTGCACGTTTGAGTCACTTGGTTCACTAGCATGGAATATTTCTAGAGAAGAATACATAATCCCAAAGCATGTCTAAAATAAGTTCTAGGATTCACTAATTGCCAACCTTCAATACCATGTACACACTTATAGTCACATATATAGTTGTTTCTTTTTTTACAGAGTCCGTTCGATGCTCATTTGCGACGGGACAAGGTTTTGGATGGCGAGGATCTATAGCTCACCCTTGGATCCATGGAGCACACATCCTCTTCTTTTTTGGTCATGTGATTTATGTAGGCATTGTTTATGCACTATCTTATTATCATCCTTTGTATCTTGCCATGATTGTACCGTTGCTTTCATTATGCTTTCATTTATTTTATGTATTAGTCTTATGGATTCAAGTATACTTTGCCTTCATGAAAATGAGCATTGTACACTTTACTGTAACTCTTTTGTATGGCCCAAATAAAGCACATAGTGCTATGCTGCCCTACCACAAATTTTTTTCCCCCTATAACCATCGCTATTAGCATCACAAATTTACTGCATGCGTCGCAATTAGCGTCGCAAATCATCGCTATCAATATCACATATGGGACGTTGATAGCAATGCAAATAGTGACGCATATAGAGACGATTTTAGCGATTGTTCTATGGTGTCGCTAATACCAACGTTTTTTGCGATGATCGGGGCAAAATTTTTTATGAACATTTTCGTCGCTTTGAACGTCGATATGAGGCATGTATCTTGTAGTGCCTATATTAATGGATTACCAATCCATGATGTACACAAGGTCAAGGAGCCAAACATAAATGCCTTGATTGATATATTTCTATGTTGCTCCCTTATTGTTAAAGATCATCTCACAGAACTTCTTACCTCCATAGTATATTTGCTTCACTTTCCTATCGATTTTAAGGATCACTTTCAACCATGTTGCCATTTCCATTGCTTTGGGAGGTCTTCTAATGAAGAAAAGCCAATGTAGCTCTTGTATTCAATTGTAGGACATTGCTACACACCTTCTTGGCATCCAACACAACTTCGTTCAATTAGGCCTTACCTCTTTCATCCATGTTTATCTTAAGCACTGCTGCTACTATTTTTAAGACATCCTATGAGTTTGCTTCCAATGTAAGTCTAAATCCTCCTATGTGTCAATGAATGTCTCCTTTGATGAAGGGAACCTTCTTATTTCTTCACCAAATTGATGAACAAAAGCATTGGGTTTAGCTTTTGAGTTACACCTCTTTCTCTTGTGTAGAATAAGTGTGCTCTTGCTATGTACACTAGTAACTTTCTCTTCCTTAGTAGAGATACCTACCGTGTCACCATCCTTTAGTTCTAATGTGCTTAGATTACCATGACCCAAGCTCCATACACTCATTTGCATGTAGGGTGATGCAAACATGGCATGCATGCTTTAATAAGGAATAATGGTAATAAGTGAGACTCTAATAAAAGTAAATACACATAATTAAGTTTAATGACTCTACGAGCCCACTCTGTCCTTTGATCGTATTAAAGTATTTAGTGGAATCCACTCTCATCTCACCCACATTCAACTTCTCATTAGGTATTGGTTTTTTTTTTCCACATTTTTGGCTTGTATCGAGTGATAAATGTATTCCACCCCATGTTTTAATTAACTTTGTGTGTGTGCACCATGCATGTGTGTATGTGTGTTTTATTAGTGAGCATCACACTAAAGAATAGATTGTTGATTTTCAAAAAAAAGTGACAAAGGTCTTTCATCTATTTTGGCGTTGACTTTTGAGTGATACCTTGTATATCATAGCTTCAAAATTGCAAAAGGTTTATATATGCAACTAAACTTCAATGTGATCTCTCTCTTTTTGTCTCTTTTTGCAATTTTCTATAAACATTCTTTGATTGTGTTATTTTATTAACAACATGTCAATAGATAATCTTAAGTAAAAATAAATATCTCCATTACTTTTCATTGTTATATCTATATTATTCAATGACTATAGAAATAGGTATGTATTTTCCTCTGTGTGTGTGTGTTTTCCTCTATGTTTTGAATCATGCTATCCATTGTATTTTGAAGTTGCCATCGTGTATGCATCGCGCCATGATTTGGATAGGGAAACCTAACAGCCTCTAATCTCTACAGGGAAACTTGGTAGGCTCAGGGTGGGTTCAAACCCGGCAGACAAAGGGGCATCCCAAACGAAGATGGCCAATCAAATTTCAACATGGACAACTAAATGTTCACACACATGGTGGAAGGCCAAAAAATTTAAGGGCCCTTTTTGACACGTCAAGGCCAAGTTTTTGCTCCTCTCTTCTGGCATGCCCAGCATGAATACTTCTCTCCCTTTGCGTCATGTCTTCTCTTTGGCGCCTTCCATCTTGCCTATGCAACAAAAGCTTCAAGACTGCCATTGTAGTTCTTGAGCTCTCCCTCTCTCCTCTATATATACGTGCTGCTTCGATCACATCATCAAACTCTCATTGAGCTTCAATAATCTACAGGTACTCTCTCTCTCTCTCTCTCTCTCTCTCTCTCTCTCTCTGTGGCACAGTGATGTCAGGCGCATCTCTCCCTCTCTCCCCAGTGGGATGTAATCTTCATTGAAAATCTGTTCGTCTCTTTTCTTTTTCATAATAGTTGGGTGCATCTCTCTCTCTCTGTGTGAATATGTGCACAATTTGACCAGAATTTGCTTGATTTCTCTCTCTCTGAATTAGGCGCATTATCTATCTAAATCGGTGCATCTCTCTCTCTCTACGCTCCCAAAGAGGCATGCAATGTGGATTGAACTCAAAAATTGGGTGTATCTGTGTCTCTCGGCGCATTGGATCAATAAATCAAGTCTAGACATTGGATTTGTGTTGAAATTGACCTAATTTTTGTCTTTTGCCATCATGCAAGCTTTTCTCATGCCTCTGTTACGTCAAAGCACCTGCTCATCTTGCTTCACTTGGCATCACTGCTTAGCCAAAGGGATCACTTGGGTATGTACAAAAGAAAAGTAATTAGTAGACTCCATGCTGTCTTTTTGCATGCAAAAGCTGATTTGGATCATCTATAAAAAGAAAAGAATTTAGCAGAAGTTTACCAGAGGCATAGGTCAATTTGTGCAGTGAGAGTCTGCTTTTGACATGCAGCTTCTTCTCAAGCTGAAAGATGTTTGCTTCGGTGCATCTCTCTCTCTCTCTCTCTCTCTCTCTCCACCCCCAAAGAGGCATGCAATTGCATTGAACTCAAAAATTGGGTGTATCTATGTCTCTCGGTGCATTGGATCAATAAATTAAGTCTAGACATTGGATTTGTGTTGAAATTGGCCTAAATTTCATCTTTTGCCATCATGAGAGCTTTATCAGACCTTTGTTACATCAATGCACTTGCTCATCTTGCTTCACTTGGCATCATTGCTTAGCCAAAGGGATCACTCGAGTACGTACAAAAGAAAATAAATTAGTAAACTCCATGTTGTCTTTTTTCATGCAAAAGCTGATTTGGATCGTCTATAAAAAGAAAAGAAGCGAGAGTTTACTAGAGGCATATGTCAGTTTGTGCAGTGAGAGTTTGCTTTTGACATGCAACTTCTTCTCAAGCTGAAATGTCAGTTTATACAGTGAGAGTTTGCTTTTGACATGCAACTTCTTCTGCTGAAAGATGTTTACTTCGGTGCATCTCTCTCTCTCTATCATTTGTAAAAAGAAAAGAATTTAGTAGAAGTTTACGAGAGGCATAGGTTAGTTTGTGTAGTGAGAGTCTGCTTTTGACATGCAGCTTCTTCTCAAGCTAAAAGATGTTTGCTCTAGCTACCATGTGAGGGTGAATTCAATGCTTGTACAGTGCGGGGGCTCAAGACACTAAGGATATAATAGGCATGGTGATACCACAGCCGGGCCTACTCGAAGAATCTGTTGACGAGAGGAGGAGTTGTAACTCCTAGCTTGTATCACTACCCAGATCAGTACATCCTCTAATGGTAGTAAATGAAATATATGTGAAGTTTATCTATGAGAGAGGGCCCTGCATCACCTCTTTGGCAACCATTGCTAGGGCCGCATGGTTGGAGCCTGAACTTAGAACTATAGATGAGGAAGACTCGTCGATAAAGTTGTCACCCTTTGTCATTGGTAATGTTGTGTCACACTAATTTTCCTTTAAAATTGTAAAAGTGTTGCTTTTAGTACCGAGCCTTGGTTTGTAGACAGGTATTAGAACTCAATTTTGTAGCAATACATTATTTAATTTGCAGAATTCATTGGTGCACATCAGAACTCAATTTTCATTTGTTGTATCCTTCACACATGTGTTAGAAAGTGTGTGGAGCAGGATAAAATAGAAAAACAAAGTTAGGTACAGTTTTGCTATTCTTTTCTCTATATATTTGTGAATGTCATCTGTAAATAGAACTTGATTTTCGTTGTTGCATCCATTTGTTACAACCTTCAAATTCTTGATAGAAAGTTTGTGGAGGAGGACAAAACAGAAAAAGGGGGTTAGGTACAATTTTGTCTTTTTTTCTCTATATTTGTGTAAATATGTTGTCGATTGTAATCAAATGATTGTCTTATTTTGTAGGCTTGCAGCAATGGCTTTCCACCAATACACGCAAGACTCTCAAGATGACATTGTCATTGAATCACAGCCACAAATCTCTTTGGATAGCCAAATCTCAAGTCCTTCAGGTTTTCTCCCAAACGCATCGTATTATTTGCAGCATCTTCCACAAATGGGTATGCAATTCGGAATGCCTCCACATGGGTTTAGTGCTATGCTTAATGACGGCTCTATTCTAAACACTTGCATTACACAACACCTCAAGCTACCAATATGCAAGGGGTTCAACCCTTCTCTACCCAAGTTCATAATCTGGACCATCACGAGGCAAGTGTGCATTTACCTCAACAACCTCCAAACTCTCGGGGAACAAAGAAGTGTGTAGTGGCACCCAATAATGTGTCACTTACCCTTCCTCTCCCTAAGAAGAGAAAGACTAAGGGAAAGAAAGCCATGACCAATGACTTAGACAATGAGGAGGATGGAGAAGAAAAAAAAGAACAACTTTTGGAAGGATTTTTGGGTTGAGCAGCTAGTTCATGCTCGTGGTAGTATGAATGACTAGTTCAACAAGCCTAAAAAACAAGGTGTTGATCTTTGGGGCAAAATTGCCACACAATTGGCTTCCATGTATTCTAATTTTGATAAGGATAGTGAGTCTTGCAGGAAGAAGTGGACCCGTGTGTATCAACAATACAAGAAAGATAAAGCACATAACACAATCTCAGGCAATGATAGGAAGATAACATGTAAGTGGTATGATGTGGTGGATGAGTACATGCATGGCCGAGCTCATGTCACATGCATCAGCCATGCTTCTTCCACCCAAGAAAACTTGAATATAGAGGGAGAAGCATCCCCAGGGAATGTTAAAGGTAGTACATCTATAGAAAATGCACAAAAGATATTGGGATCTAATTGCACACGTCGCAAGCCCGCCGTTGATGACTACCTATCTGCAATGGTTAACACTGGACGAGAGCAGGTCTCACAACTAAAAGATTCATCTGAGCGATGAGATGCAATAGAATCTCGCAAGCTTGATATATTTCAAGCCATGCATGGTAGCATGGTGGCATTTCTAGAGCTAGCTAAGAAGCCTACTTAGTGTAGTAATGTTGAATTGTAATGGGAGTTTGAAGACTAATTTTAATTTCATGTTGGTGTTCCAATCTCAACATTGTAAAATGTCTCTACATGTGTCTTCAAAAATCCATATGTTGGTTTCAAAAGTATACTAACTTAAAATGTGTATCTTCAAATTTGTCTTTTAGGATTAGCATATGTGTATCTTCAAATTTGTCTTTTAGGATTAGCAAGTTTTGATTAGATTTTGTATATGGAGAGTCTATGACATGTAGTAGAGAGATGGCTTTGTATTGTGCTTGGGTGATATCTGTTATGATGCTAGCCATGCTAGATTGTATATTGGAGGAAGTTGATGATATTGCAAAGGCATGGCTTTATGAGGCAAAAGTTATTGCCAAGATGATGAAGGCAAAGACCCTAAATCATTGTTGAGGTCACCTTACTCGACGATGTTGGGCTTATCCATGCACCCAAAATTTTATCAAGCCACTTTGATGGGATCATACATAGCCCAAATGTTCAAGAAATGCCTTCATGTTAGCAGGGATACATTCCACTATCTTTGTGGCAAGTTGTCTGCTATGTTTGGGAGGCAAAACACTCGCATGAGACAAGCCATACCACTTCAAACCCGTATTTGCATAGCTTTGCATAGGTTGGCAAGTGGAACTCTGCTCGAAGTTCTTGCAGATCTCTATGGATGTGGGAAAGGTACAGCATGTCACATAGTGCTACAATTTTGTGCAGCATTGGTAGCATCAAGATTGAAGGATACATATATACGTTGGCCAACACCGTTTCGAATGCAAAAGCTTTCCTAACAATTTGAAGCTATCAGAGGCATTCCCTTTATGATTGGTGCCATTGATGGAACACATATCCCCATCATAGCACCTAAGGACAATGTAGCAGACTACTATAACAGAAAAGGTTTTCACTCTATTTTGTTACAGTTGACAGTTGCACCTGATTGCACTACTTGGGACTATGATGTAGGTTGGTGCGGGTCCATACATGACTCTGTGAACTTTGGCAACAGTGCACTTGGGATCCGATGCAACAAAGGTGACCTTGGCAAGTATTGCTTAGTAGGTGATTGTGCATACATAGCAAAATTGTACATGCTAGTTCCTTTTAAAGGAAGCAAGGAAGGCTTGTCTAAGATTAAGTATTATTGGAATTTCATCCAGTCCAGTACACGGATGGCCGTTGAGAGGGCTTTTGGAATGTTGAAGGCAAGCTTTCAGATTCTCCTAAAACGCATAGACATGGATCTGCTTAATGTTCCCGACATTGTCACTACATGTCTTGTGTTGCATAATATTTGCATACTACATGGTGACACCTTTGACATGGATTGGGTACGGGATGCTAAAACAACCCTTAGGCAATCAGTAAACCTTGAGGTAGGGACCACAAGGACATCAACATCCACCTTATTTGAAGTTCGTGCAGTTCTACCAATGTCAGAAGCAGAGGTGGTCAATCGAGCACAAATTGAAGCGGATGATGTAGAGACCAACAATATGGGTAGAGGTACTAAACACAGGGACAATTTGGCTTAAGTAATGTATAAGGAGCATTGTCGTAGAAACGTCCAAATGGTTTTTGGTGATAGTGAAGATGAGCATCTAGGTGAAGACGAGTAATCCATAATATAAATCTACAGATTCAGATTCAACTTTGTACAAATCTTCTTAGCAAATTTTAAAAATATTCTCTGAAATTTATACTCAAAAGTTACTTTTCTATACACTGTTACATGTTCATTTCTGTTCATTTCTGTGTACTCTGTTATTCTGATAACAAGTAATGGTATATCAGTAGCAAATTTTGCAGTGTAGTAATGTCTCCCTTGTATTTTGAAGGGTATGTAGTCCATAACACAATAACACTTTTGTTATATGGGACTCCTGCATTTGCTTGTGTTGCTATTCTTATTTCTCTAGCCAAGAGATGCATGCTGAAATTTGGAAATCAGGAGTAGATATAGATCTTTTTCTGAGCTGATCAACTGGTGGAGATTGTTAAGGTGCTAAAAATGCATTTTCATGGTTTTAGATAACTTTTAGTTTAGGGTGGTAGCTTTCTCTTAGCTGTTCATTAAATCTTACTCCCACAGATACTTCTTTGGATGTTCAAGACTATTTGCTCATTTGCCTTGTTTATTTGTTGTTGCTGGAAGGGGTGAGCATTGTTGCTTAGATAATGGATATGTTTGTGTTTTTCAAGACCACCTGAGGCAGTTGATTTGGTGTCTAGAATGTTGTAGAATTCTCCTAGCAATGCAGTAAGATCTATGTTTTTAATCTTATAGTCCTATGTAATAATATTTTCCTATTCAAGGTACTAAGCATTATGTTTAATCTTTAATGTGAACAAGAAAAGCGGCTTAATCTGCAACTGCAATAGTTACTTTATTGTGTCTCAATTTGCAACTCCAATATTTACTTTACCATCATATGAGTTCATTCTATTCTCAATTGTGTACCAGCTTGAAGCATGTGCACATCCTTTCTTTGATGAACTTCGTGATCCAAATACTCGACTGCCATCTAGAAGACCACTTCTTCCTCTAAACTTCTAGGTTTGTATAAGAGTAAGTTCTCCTACCTTATAGACACATCATTCCATATAATTGTGATTGATAGTTTTTTTGGATGTTAAAACAATAGAGTTGAAAGGTGCAACTCCAAAACTACTCCAGAAACTTATACCTGAGCAGGCTCGAAAGCAAAGCCAATGATTGCAATGTATAATATAAAGCCTTGAAGATTTCAGTAGTTGTACATGATCCATCAAAAGTTGGCAAGTTTTGTGGTACGACTTCATTTTTTGCAAAATTGGAGGAGAAAAAGCTTGGGCAAGCAGGGCCACTTGTAGTAGTTGTTTGACATTACAAAATTACAAGGTGCAATGAAATGGATGGGATTCAGGAATGGGGAACCTTTGGGTAGTGGCATGAAATACCTCCACATCCTAATAGTGGTGATCCTTTTGTAGAGCAAGTGCTTTACGTTAGTGTAGCTTACTAGTATAGCTTTTACACATATATGAAGCTAGTTGGTCCCTATATATGCAGGAGATGTTTAAGATGGCAGGTTGCTTGGATAATGCCATCTCCCATTCTTGAATGCATGAAAAAAGAGAATGCAATTGTAAATGTCTTATAGGTCTCTCATTTTGTGTGGTTTTTCATGGTGGCAACTGTCAGATTCCATGCATGTTGCAGGCTCATAGGCCATAATGCCAAACCAAGTGAGGCCTCCACCAGAAGAAACCAACCTTAGTTCTCCTTTGTGGGTTCTAGTCGTCTAGTAACTGGGGGAACTTGCTATACAATTGCTGCTTTCTCACAATTGGATTCTTGTTATTGTGCTTAGAACTGATCAACTTTTGTAATAGAAGATAATCACTTGGACTTCTGTGGCTTATGGTTGATTTTTGTCAGTATCTTTTGACTGGCCATTTTATATGAATGCCTAACTGTGAATTTTGTCATTCAATAACCTCCAGGTCTGTCACCTCATACCTGTTGTTGATAAGAGCTCAAAAATTTTGTCATTCAATAGTCTCCAGGTTTGTCAGCTTCAGAGAAAGAACAAACTTCGTTTGGATGCCTTCTTACATTTCTAAAGAATGTCCCAACAGGAGGTGAGCAGAAAATAGTGGGAGCAAGTGCAAGCCCTGTGAGTTGCGGCGAACAGCAACGGAGCGATCACTGTTATCTTCTTTCGCTCCTTTCGTTCCTTTCCTTCTTCCCCCAAGCTCCTTTTGCTCCTTTCCTTGTCCACCACTAATGTGAATGAGAGGGCGGACAACTCTTGGGAAATCCTTGTGGCTGGGTGGAAAAGGGGATTTTTCACCCTATTGTCCACCGTGCAAGTGTGAACCGGGCCTCAGAGGATGAATGTCGTTTGCTATCTGAAACATAAGACCGCCTCTCTACGGGTAGCCCTATGGCTCAACTAACCTGTGCAACCTGTACCCCAAAACATAAACCGCCGCCGCCGCCGCCGCCGGCCCGCCCCCCCCAAAGTGCTTGATCTTTGTGAAGTGCGGGATAATACAAAGAACGATCGATGCACAGGACAACATAATGTCCACAAAGAATGATCGATGGATGGGACGACGTCAACACACAGGAGAGGGCAGAGAAAGAGGAAAACATGGCTTTCGTTTAATGTTGGTGATGGGCTCCTTGGCTTGGCCGCACTGCTCGGTGGCGTTCCACGATTGGGCAGTTCGTGCAGGGTGGCGCTTCTCGATGACAAACCATAGCGAGGTAGTATTCCTTGGCTAGGCAGGGCGACAGTGGGACAGCTTTGGGATGTTCTTGATTGGGTGACGAGGAGGGCAGTCACTGTGGCGTGGTAGCAACAACGCACGAGGGTAGGAGCAATGCAGGAGGTTGAGATAGCCCATATCTGCCTCCCTCCCTTCTCGGGCTTCGTGTCGGGCCACATAAGAGACGCTATCATCTTCTTGACTTTGCTTGCAACGTGTTCATCGATGCCACACATCCAATCATGATTAACTCGGCATGTGAACTAAGTAGCACAATTAATGCCATGAAACATTGGCGTGACAGTCTTTGGCTTATTTAGATTGCCAAGGTCACCAAATTTGCATGGATATCCATATGTTGATCCTCAACCATTGATCCATCTCTTTTCGGGGGATATAGGTTTTTTATATTACATAATGACTCAAGGAGGGGTAATGCACCTGCACTCAATCACTCACATGATAGGGCATATAAAGGTAACATGATATGTGAGAGCAAAGTACACTCTTGTATTATTCAATGAAAGAAATGGTACAACATAGGCACATTCCAGAAATATACATTCGTGATGTCATACACATGAGGGTTCACCACTAGGTATAGAGAATCACACATAGAGTGGAAGCCAAGAAGGGCTTGGAGTCACTATTACTCCCTATATAGGTATTTCTAGTAGCAACACCATGGTATAACTATAAAGCCCTTATCCTCACCCAAATACAATGGATTGCTATCCTTAACAATCTAAGGATAGTGTTTATTGACTCATTTTGGGGTCGTAACGCAGCTCATGCTAGCAAGCTGGTCAGTGTCTACCTAGCTCATTTGCGAGGTCTTAACACGGTCTTTTCTATTAAGTCAATGTCTATCGTGCTACAACCTAGGGGGTCTTAGCATGCTTTTTCAATCAACCTAGCTAGTGTCTGTCCACTAGACTTTTTGTTTTTTATTAGTTTTTGGTATCGTCTACCCTCGACTCAAACAATGTTTAAGGACTAGAGGCTTCAAAGTCCTATGATATTCTAAGGTATGGATTAAGGTACATTGGAAGTATTGTTGGTATTCACCTTGATCCAGGTAGTGCCTCTTTGCCACGTTCACGAGCTTTTGCTTTCAAAATCTAAGTGGTAGGGTATCCTTTCCACTCGGTGAGATCCTTGGGGTAACCCTTGTGCTCTCGACGTTGAAGGATTGCTTCTACTTTTGAAGGGACCATTGGAATGAAGCAGTGGAATCTGTCGTGTCCATTAGGTGTTGAGGTAGAACTTACACAAAAGGCATGCATGGAATTCACTATGCATATAGATGCTCTTTGGTAGGTCCCCAACTTATAGGTGACCTCATTCAAAACCTGGGTGATACGATATGGTTCATAGTGCTAATACTTGTGAACTTTCATACTCTTTGGCAAGGACATATGCTTAGAACTAACAAGGACTATGTCTCCCTTAGTGAGCATGAGTGCCTTGTGCTTCTTGTTGGCTTGCTTGATCATGGTGATCTTACTCTTTTTCAAACGCTACTCAGCTCTTGCATTTCTCCATCTCCATTTCTTTAAGAAATCTTATGCATCATGATCTTCTACTTTGGCAGCTCCAAAGGCTAAGGCCGATGGTGTGATGACTTCTTTCCCTATCACTAAATCAAAGGGGGTATAACTTATTGTTGAATGGATTGAGCTATTGTAGTGGAACTCGAGTACATCAAGGTACAAGGCCTAATCTTTTTGGTCCACCCAGTCATAGATTTTGAGATCGTCTTCAATACCTTGGTTCACTCTGTCTTTAGGTGGAAGGATGATGAAGTTTTGAGTTGTGTTTCTAGAGACTTGAAGAGTTTATTCCACATGTCGCTCATGAAGTGACCATCTCGATGATACAATAACTAAGGGTAGCCCATGTAACTTGAAGGCATGAGTAAAGAAGAGGCAAGTTATCTCCTTGGTATTAAATGGTGGCTTGGCAGGTATGAAGTGTACACACTTGGAAAAATAGTCCACCACTACAAAGATGGTGATATAGCCATGGGATTGTAGGAGTTCTATAGTAAACTCCATGTTGATGATAGGGTGGCTTGACATTAGCATTGGTCAAAGTAAGTTAGCCGATTTGGTGCATAGAGCTTTCACTAGCTAGCAAGTGGGACAAATTTTGACGTAGTCTATGACCTCCTCCTTCATGCTTGGCCAGAATAACTATTTCCCTAAGGCCTCTAGTATCTTGCTTTGACCCTTGTGTCCCCCTAGCTTCCCATCATGCACTTCGTTAGGATGATCTTCTTTAACTCCATGCTATTGGGAATGTACAATCTCTTTCCCACGAAAAGGATCCCTTCTTCCATTGTATACATGCCATGTGTCATCTTCTCAACTCTCACTACTTCTATTAATTTGTGTATTTCCTAGTCATGCTCTAGGGCATTCTTCACTAACTCTAGGAAATTGCGATTGGCTATGCTCACTACTTTCAAATATGAATTGTGATTTAGTACTACTACCTTGTTCATGTGTCCATGCTTATATTTGATTTCCATGTCAAATTTTGCCAAGAAATCTAGCAATTTGGTTTGTTTAGCAGATAACTTGGGTTGGTAGTGGAAGTATTTGAGTGAGATGTTGTCTATGAAGACAACTATGTGCTTGTCTTATACTTAGTGCTTCCACTTTCTAAGGCAATGGATTAATACTAGCATATCTTTCTCATGTGTACTCCACCTAGTTTCTATGTGTGTAAACTTCTTGAATTCACAATCTACGAGGGGTGCCCATCTTGCATCAACACTCCTCCAATGCCATAATTATTTAAAGATATGACAAATGATGTATGCTCTAGAAGAGATGTCCTGAATCCCATATGCACAGTGAGGATAGTGGAACAACCCAACCACTATAAAGCATTGTACTTGACTATCACTTTCAAGATGAGTAATGCAATATCATGATGCTTGGTACTTTCAGTTAGTGTCATTGTCATTATCTGTCTCTTACACAAGATTGTGTTTATGAGTCCAAGCTTTCATCTTGGAACCTAATTCACTTGTGTAACATTCGGTCTGGTCATTGTCCATGTCACTATGAACCTAGTCTTCATTTTCCAACCTTCATAGCTACCATGCTCTAGATTCGTATTTTCAACATGGTATCAGAGCTTAGCTAAGCATGTCACAACTCCATACACTGCTTCTCTAGTCTCTCTTCACCTCTGGTCATCTCTCTGGATTCCAGCACAGTGCATGACTCCATTTTCAACTTCACCTTCATCTTGACCTTGTGTATGCCATAGGTAGCCTGCACCCACCTCTGTTTGAGCACTTAGATCTTTCAAACCAGAGCATATCTCTTCATGCTCTCTTCAAGAGAGTTGTTCCCCAGCTTGAGGCGCTCCTTGTTACATCAAATCTCAATATTGTGCCCTACAAGTAGGACTCGGCATTTCAAAAAATCTCAGCTCGTTGTAATTCTACGCATGTCATTGTTCGTACTGACATATCGTCTTCTTTGGAACCACTTCAATGCCTTCCTCTCCTATGATGAACCCTAGGAATTCTAGCTCTTTCAGTACTATGAATTCACATTTCTCTAGTTTTGCATATAATTTCTACTACCTTAGCTTCTCAAAGACCAATCTTAAATGTTTCTTTTGCTCCTCTGAAGCTTTTCTATAAACTAATAGATCTATGTATATAATGATAAGCACATCTAGCTCAGCCCTAAATACCTAGGTAAGTACTAGTTGGTTAATTGGATGGACCAATGGATCTACCAAATGATTAGTTTAGGATTTTTCTTTTAATTGTCAATATTGTGCCCGGTTCTTTGCACCCAATTTTGCGATAATGGCTATCTTTCAATTCATTTTATTCTTCCAGGTTCAATAGCTTTTTCTTCCATTTCATCAAAAGATGAATTTTCACCAATACAAGTAAGGGGAATATTTGCTATCCAAATAAGTATGGGATATTTGAGCAGAACATCCATTGTGCTCATTGTTATGGACTTTCAATTTATGGGAGGAAGCATGGGCTCCATAATAGGTGACCCCATCCATTAAACCACAAAAAGTTTAACGCCCATTTCTAAGTCCAAATCCTAGGACTAGCCACTCAAAGCTTCCATATCTAGTGCAAAAGGTTGTTTTTGGGATATCTTCTTCAGCTATGTAGATTCGACAGTAGCCTAACCTAAGATCTATGCAGCTAAAGTATTTCACTCCATGGATTCTATCTAACAAGTCCTCAACTAAGAGCATTGGGTACTTGTTCTTGATGGTGATCTTGTTAAGGGCCTTATAGTCTACACACAATCTGAGTCCACACCATCCTTATTCTTGACAAACAACACTGGGATACAAAATGGGGACTTGCTTGGCTGAATAAAGCCTTGCTCTTCCAATTCATACAATTGGTTCTTCAACTCCATCATTTCAATGTGATTCATTTGGTATGGGGCCCTAACTAGTGGGACTACCGCTGGGGTTAACTCAATCTTGTGGTCTACATGTCTTTTGGAGGATAAGCCTTTGGATAGTTCCACATGCATCACATATGCCTACTCCTTAAGTATGCCTTTCTACTTCTTTGTTGCCAACTTGTAGTTTGGGGCCCTTAGCAACCTCATTCTCCATGGGTTTGATTAAGCATAAGTACACTATATCTCTGTGCTTCACTAATTTCTCCACTTGTTTAGCACCATTCTATTGAAGAATCTTACTAGATTTAGAAGTCCTTGCAAGCTTTGAATTATGATTATCTAATAACTACATAGCATTCACAATCACATTAATATGCAATGGTTGCCACATGAGGAAATGTTCCGTGAAAATCTATGGCTGCCTTATCTTCATTGTATTCACATTCATGTAATTTATCTATTTGGTTGTAGCCTTTGTGCAATGCCTAAATGGCTAGACAATTATTTTTTTAAAGCCTTAGAATAGGCTAATTAGATAGGAGTTAGATATTATTAGGCCAAAAGCATGACATTCAAGCAAAGAAAGCAATAGTCCAAAAATGGTGCTCTCTTAATGCATTTTGAACACAAAGATATAATGCAAAATCCATAAATACATGCATGGGGAGGCACTCCTCAAATCACTAAGTTGCCACCTCATGGACACATCTAATATGGCATGTATTTTTATGGTCAGTCAAATATGCTATACTATGGACTAATTGTCATGTGCTTATGTTAGTTTTTATTGATTTTGCATATCCACTTGATTTCCATTTAGTGATGTCACGTGTTCCATATTGCATGGTGGTAAATTTGTTGTGGCAATGAGGTGACATTACATGGTGACTGCATGAGTCTGTGACATTGAGTCCACCTATCAAGAATGTGATGGGGCCAAGGCCCTCTTGTGTAGCCATGGAGTAGAGACTCATTCTCCACCCGATGAGAGTGCACCGTAGTCCATGGGGATGCCTAAACCAATGCATTGAATGAGCATGCCTTGAGTGATGAGGGTGGCTTGGGTGCTGCCCCCATGCCATTGGCAAGTAAACACTTTGATTTTGAATTGTTTTTGTAAGCAAGGCATTAACAAGTTAATTGATGCATACTTGCAATGCCCCTAATGTTGACTTGGAACTAATTAACTACCCTTACAAGGAGTATTACAATGAGGTTGGTAGGTTTGTATGGAGGTGCTATGGACATATATTGTGCAATAAGTTACATCCCATTTTCTAAACAAAAAGCCTTGGTTAAATACTTCAAGAAAGAGCATGGGATGAATGTTGATATCCCCTATAGGTAGCTTGGTGTAAAGAATGTCCCTTTTGTGAAGGGAGAGTAGATGAAGTTTGATGCATATAAGAGAGATCACTTCATAGCATACTTCCATGACACATATTGTAAATTTCAAATCAATAGTTGGAAGTATGAATGCATGTTGTTGGGGGTAAAGGCGCCTCTTCCTAGCCGCCCATGTATTACTACACTAACAGTCACCGCCATTGCACACTGCAGGTGGTGGTCGCCCGTTACCATCACTTTATTCTTTATTCTTTTAGTGACAGTTTGAATAAAGGAAGGCCCGGTCACACATTGTGACTGTTGGAGTTCCCATTTCTAGTCTCTCCCTTTCTTGCTCTTGCTCTTGCTCTCCCGCCATAGCTCTTGAGTCCAACCTTCGATCCGTCGCTCCCTTTCAACTGGTATCAGAGCTTTGCTTTCCGACTCTTGAGCTTGGTTCGTGGCATTCTCAGCATCCCATCGACTCCCTACTTGCATTGGGTCTCCTTCCCGGCAGAGCCATATCCGACTCATTCGAGCTCCCGTCACTCCCCGGCTTCTCGAGCACCTTCCCGGCATTGTTGGGCACCTTCAAGGCATTACATCAAAGGTATTTGATCATTTTCTTCAGGTTTTACTTCAATTCTCAGGTCTCACAGGTTGTAAATAAGTTGTGGGCAGCCATAGCTCACACCTCTTGGAACTTCCTTCACCTGGATCTTGCGTCCAGCCTATCAAGGCTTGCTGAGGCTTGGTGTAGGCCTTCTTTGGCCCTCATTTCTGCCCCCTTTGGGCTCCATTATTGACACGTGGGACAGCAAACCCCCAAAGCTAGTTCACATTTTTCTTTGCGCCTGTTTCAAAATCTGGCCCAAAAATCACTCTTTTTGTCATATCTCGGGCATTCGAAACTCGATTAGGGCAAGGTAAGAGTCTAAGTTGGGATTTTGGCATGCTCTAGACGTGATGGTGATGTCGAATTTGCCAAATTCTGGTGACAGAATCTTCTCCAACAGATTTCAGGTCTGAGACAGCATGTATTTGTATGCCTATGCTTGTTTGGGCATGACTACATAAACGGTTTGATGCCTATTGCATCCCAATTGATTGGGGGATTGAAGCTACATGTAATGCTATGATTTTGGCCTGATTTTGGGACTGGAAATACACAGTTTATAACAGTAAATGCATGCTGACTACTCTTGGGCTGAAGCTATCTTTCATGCTTTGACATATGCCTATTGGTTCCGGATGTATGTCTTGGGTTATGCTATGATATATTGATCATCGAGGGACGACTTTGAGCTTGTCATTGAATCCGGATGCTTTTGGAAGCTTGAGCTTATTTCAGCCCGCACTTATTAACATTGGTATATGCTTTGACAGTGATGCTTCTTGGGTTTATGCATACCCGCTGCCTACGGCTTGATGCTCATGTCACGGTTGATTACCCTATGCATACGTTGAGCTTGAGTGCTCATTGAAGCTCCACCTTGGATGCATTTTGGATTATCTGAAGTAGTCTTGGATGTTACTTGGCTTGTTAAAGTTTGGATTGGGATGTATTTGATGTGTTACATGCTTACGGATGCTACATACGAATGGTCTACCGCCTACATATTCGGGATTTACTATTGATGTATTGTCTTGGACTTATGTCATTGGCACTGTGCCTTGCCTTGGCTTGAGATCTTGAGCTCGTATATACAACTTTTGTGGCAGTGGGAGCATTCTTGGATGCTTATCAGACATTGAGCAGGCGGTACTTTTATGCATTGAGCTGTTACATGCCATTGAGCAGTTACAAACACTTGAGACTTTGAGACTTCTTACCTTTTGGGATGATACATCATATGTCTTGGTTCACTGTATGCTTATGAGCTAAGTCTCAGTTTTGGATCTGTATCTTTGTGAACTGACACCTACTTGTGTCAAGCTATGGTAGTGGCAGGAACACTTTGCCCTGTTGTCTAGGGGTGGTGCCTACTCACTAGTAGATGTTTGTATGACATACTTCGTCTTGGATTCATGCTTATCGGCCGTCATATGCTTATGTTATGCCCGCATGATGCCGGCTTTGGTCTTGGCAGTATCTGATTGCCTTGGGATTCGATTTTGGCACTGTTAACTCTCTTATATTGAAATCTGAAATTTATTACAGCAAGCATATATGTATGAACTAACATGGATTTTTCATGCTAAAACACTCTAAAATGATGTGCTTTCACTAGTACTTGGTGGGTAGCAGCTTTGGTTCCACTTTCCTCGCCATTTTCCCTCAATTTGGTGATTTTTTGGTCATTTATTGCAGTAAACAACAAGCAGTTTTGAACTGTCTACAATCTTCCAGTCTGCATTATGGCGAGTTCGTCCACTGATCATGCTATTTTCAACATCACTAAGCTTGATGGTACGAATTACTCTTATTGAAAGGGCCAGATTTGGCAGGTGTTGGTGCAGAAATCACAGATCAAACCTTTGAGGTTAAGCGGACATCCGCCTTCAACTATGCCAGATGAGGAATGGCTTGAGCTTGATGAGTTATGCAAGTCCACCATTGTATTGTCTCTCACAGAACAAGTTCACTACAATGTATTTGAGGAAGAACAGAGTGCATGGCAGTTGTGGGATAAAATCAAGAATCTCTATGACAAGAAAAGTCCAGCGAGTCAAAAGTATGGGTGGCTGAAGCAGCTTATGGATCTGCGTATGAAGCAGAATGTGACTATGTTTGCTCACTTGAGCTAGTTCCATGCTATACTCAAGAACTTGACTTCGCAGGACATCACTTTTGCAGAGGATGTCACTCCTCTTTTCTTACTTGGTACTCTTAATGAGTCATGGGATGTATTCCGCACTACATTATGTGCCTCTACTGCTACCTTGAAATTATCTGATTCTGAGAGTGCTCTTCTGCAAGAAGAGATTAACCGTAAGAATTTGGATGCCTCTCGTGTGTCACATGCTATGACAGTTAGAGGCAAGAATGATGGATATGGAAAGCATGGAAACGGCAATGGCCATGGACGGGATTCTCAAAAATCTCGGTCCAAGTCTCGTGGGAAGTCACGTAGCAAATCCCGTGGCAGGAATGCAGATGTTTCTTATCACCATTGTGGGAAAAAGGGCCATATTAGGCCACAATGCCATGAATTGCACAATGAAAGGTGCAAAGATAAGGGGAAAGACAAAGTGCAGGATAAGTCTTCTGATCGCAGCATAGTGCTTGCAAAGTCCAGTGTTAAAATTAAAGAGATCAATGTTATGCAATTTGAGGATGTTAATGATGATGATTATATCCTTGCAGCTTCTTCTAGTGCTTCGCAGATGACAGAGATATACTCTATGTATGTATAGTGTTGGCTCTTGGACTCAAGTGCATCCTTTCATGTGACACCTTGCTGAGAGTGATTTCATTCATACCGTACTATTTCGAGTATTGTGCGCTTGGGTGATGACAGCTCTCTTGGTATTATGGACATTGGTGATGTTAGGCTGCAGTTTCCTTCTGGCAGCAATTTTGTTATGCAGGATGTACGTCTTGTACCTGCTTTGACACGCAGTCTCATGTCAGCTAGACAGCTTGATGACGCAGGTTATCATGTATCTTTTGGAGACTCTACATGGAAGATCACTCGTGGCAGACTTGTGATTGCGAGAGGTACCAAGGCTGGCAATCTCTACCCCTTGATTGTATCAACTTCTTCCCTTGATTATGTTTTGTCTGTGGGTTCTATCCCACATGTATCTCTTTGGCATGCCCATTTGGGCCATATGTCTTTGAAGGGAATGAAAATGCTTTCTGGTTTGCAGTACTTACCGCCCCTTGATTATGCATGTTTTGATTCATGTGAGCATTGTCTTTATGGCAGGCAGACTAGATCTACGCATAAGAATTCTGGTAGGTCACGCATGAGTGAGCCCTTGGCATTGGTACATTCGGATGCCTGTGGGCCCATGCCTTGTCAGTCTATGGGTGGTGCAAAGTATTTTGTTACGTTCATAGATGATTTTTCACGGAAAGTTTGGGCTTATCCCATTAAGCTGAAATCTGATGTCTTGGCTGTGTTTCAGAGATGGCTTGCATTGGTTGAGAACCAGTCTAGGTATAGGCTAAAACGCCTAAGGACTGATAATGGGGGTGAGTATGTCTCACGTGCTTTTGAGCAGTTATGTGATGAGAGGGGTATTAAGCGTCAGTTGACCGCCCCCTACACCCCCTCAGAATGGTTTGGCTAGGCGGATGAATAGAACTATCGAGGAGCGTGTACGCAGTATGCTTAGTCATGCAGGCCTACCACAGAGCTTTTGGGCTGAGCCAGTTAGTACATCTGTGCATGTCATAAACAGATCACCTTCTAGTGGTTTGGATTTCTAGGTTACAGAGGAGGTATAGACTGGAAAACCCCCCTCTTATGTGCATCTCCGTGTCTTTGGATGTAAGGCATTTTGCCATGTACACAGGGACAAGGGAAGTAAGTTGGATCCCAAGAGTGTCAAATGCATTTTCCTTGGTTATGGGGATGCAAGCGAGATGGATTATCGTCTCTAGGATCCGGAGGCACGGAAAGTCATCTGCAGTCATGATGTAGTCTTTCATGAAGACAAGATGCATAGGCAGCCTCAGAGAGTTGTTGAGATCCGTAGGGTCATATCTCAGGAGGAGCCGAGAGCTCCCGCACAGCCAGTTGGACAGCCTACAGCTGCAGTAGATGCTCATGGTGAGGGCATTGGACAGGCAGCTGGGCAGGCAACATTGCCTATTGTGAGACGGTCTACTAGAGACAGACATCCACCTAATAGATTTCAGCCCTCGATGCATTATGTCTTGGTTACAGATGCATGAGAGCCTTTTGCTTATGATGAGGCTATGCCCAGGGGTGACAGTCACTCCTGGGAGAGGACTAAGCAGTCTGAGATAGACTCCTTGCATAAGAATGACACTTGGGATTTGGTTTCCTTGCCTACGGGCGAGAAGGCTTTGCCATGCAAGTGGGTGTATAAGCTAAAAAGTACCCCTGGACACCCCAAGCCCGCATACAAGGCTAGATTGGTAGCAAAGGGTTTTAAGCAGGAGCATGGTGTGGACTTTGATGAGGTCTTTTCTCCTGTGGTTAAGATGACCACCCTACACTTAGTCTTGGCTTTGGTTGCTTAGCTTGACTTGGATTTATACCAGATGGATGTCAAGACAGCTTTCTTACATGGGGACTTGCATGATGAGATTTATATGGAGCAGCCTAAGGGCTTTCCAGAACCTGGCAGGGAGCACCTAGTATGCAAATTGAAGAAAAGTCTTTATGGCTTGAAACAGGCACCTAGGGAGTGGTATCATAAGTTTGATGCCTTTATGCAGTCCCAGGGCTACAGCCGGAGTGCTATGGATTCGTGTCTTTATACGAAGAAAGCCCGTGATGGTTCTTTATTGATTTTGGTACTCTATGTGGATGATATGCTGATAGCAGGGAAAGCTCATGATGAGCTAGATGCTCTTAAGGCTCAGCTCAAGAAGAGCTTTGAGATGAAAGATCTGGGACAGGCCACTCACATACTTGGTATGCGCATTAGACACGACAGGCATCAGGGACTCCTCTACTTGTCACAAAGGGAGTACATTCATAAAGTCCTTGAGCGTTTCCGCATGTAGGATGTAAAGCCTATTGGCTGTCCATTGCCTTTTTATGTGAAGGTATCACAAGATGATTATCCGCAGACAGATGAGCAGAGGGCCGAGATGGCCAAGATTCCCTATGCATCCGCAATGGGCAGTCTTATGTATGCCATGATAGCCACTTGTCTAGATATTGCCTTTGCAGTTGGTGTTGTGGCATGCTCTATGGCTACTCCTGGCAAGAAGCATTGGGATGTCGTGAAGGGTATCATGAGGTACCTGAAGGGCACTGCAGATATGTGCATATGCTATGGCAGCCAGGATATATGAGTCGTGAGGTACACTGACTCTAATTATGCAGGACATGTAGATAGTAGGAAGTCCACTTTCGGTTATGTATTCACCTATGCTGGAGGTGCTGTTTCTTGGATGTCCAGGGTGCACAAATGCACGGCCCTTTCTACTACAGAGGCCGTGTGTGTTGCACCCACTGAGGCTTGCAAGGAGGCCATTTGGTTGGGTCATTTAGTTGCTGACCTTGGTATTGATGATATCCCTACATCGCATTCGGATTCTATAGGTGCTATTTGATTAGCCAAGAATCCGGTCTTCCATGCGAAGATGAAACACATTGTGGTGAGGTATCACTTCATACGTGGGGATGTTGAGGACAAGTCTATCGATCTTGTCAAGATCTTGACTGACCAGAATCCTGCAGATCTGCTCACGAAAAGCCTCTCTACAGAGTGCTTTGCCTTCCTCAGGAGGTTGATGGGCGTGGGATGAGATGACGTCTTTCCTCATCCTGTTGTACATGTGTACATGTTGTACTATCTTTTTTCTTTTTCTTTTCACTCCTCACTAGGGCAGATTGTTGTTGGGGGTAAAGGCGCCTCTGCCTAGCTGCCCGTGTATTACTACACTGATAGTCACCGCCACTGCACACTGCAGGTGGCGGGCCCCCGTCACCGTCACTTTATTCTTTATTCTTAGTGACAGTTTAAATAAAGGAAGGCTCGGTCACACATTGTGACTGTTGGAGTTCCCATTTCTAGTCTCTCCCTTTCTTGCTCTTGCTCTCCCGTCATAGCTCTCAAGTCCAACCTTCGATCCGTCACTCCCTTTCACATGCAGTGAAAAAAGGCTACTACACTCATCTAGGACCTTCTACCAAATGAGGATCGGATTATGACTAAGGATGAGTACATTTTTACATACATGTTAGTAGCCATGGAGAAGTACATGCCTATTGTGAGGATGCATGTATGGAGCTCACCATGAAGAAGATAGCTAGTGGTTATGATCACCCCATGAGTGCTTTATCTAGCTCATGGTCTACAACTATAATTTTGTTTAGGGTTGACTCCTTGAGTGCTAATATCTTGTGTAGGATCAAAAGAAGCCCCCTAAAAAGGAGCTTGTTCATGATGCCCCATGCGACAATGAGTGTGAGTCCTCTTACGACTCTAGTGAGTTGTATGTGGGCAATGCTTTGGTGGATTATGTAAGGCAAATGTGGTGCTATATATTTAACAAATTTACCGTCTAGTTGTCTAGAATATCCTTATTGAAGAATATGTGAACATGGTCTTGACAAAGAGGTATTGCGATGTTATATAAACATGTAGATAGAATTTCTAAATGCAATCCAAATGTTGCTGGCTTTTAGAAGCACATAAGTATTTAAAATCATGTTAGTACATGATATAATATTATGGAATGTATTAATGGAAGGATATTCTAACTATTGAGGTGCTAAGGAAGACTTGAATCATTTTAAGAAAATGCAATTAGTAGGGGTCCCTATGAATGCTGATAGGCTTGTTGTTTGCTTGAAATTCATGCAACACCATGGAAGCAAGAAAGCTAGGTAGAGGAATATGTATTGTGATAACTAAGGGAGATTTTGCACAAAGAGCCCTTATTGGCAAACACTTGATATGTATGGGAAGTGTAGCTTTATTGTAGAACCATATCATGTGCTTGACAAGGTGCATGTCAATAATGCAGTCTCATGGACTACCCTAATTGCACTGTATGTTGATTAGTCTCATGGTGAAGAAGTACTAAATTTTTCTAATCTAATGCCAGTTGCTACGAGGTATCCTTATAGATGCTACAACTTATGTTATTTACACAACACATCATTCCACATTGGTAGTTATCAAAGATATGTTGCATACAACTATGGAAGAGCTTAAATATTGAACATAGAGTTGCCTTCCCTATGTAGTTATAAAACTTTATATCTATGTACTTCTGGATATGCAATGTTATGCAATGGCGAAATGGCTCATAGCCTCGTCCACATGTAACAAATCTTGAGAGTAGACTTGTCGAAGACATATACTTACAATAAAGTGGTTTTATCCATGCACATTTTGAATGGCAGTGGTTGACTTTGTCTATAGGACCATATATAATAAGGATCTTATCCTAACATAGCATGTGTGTATGTACAAAACTACTATTTTATATATGCAAATATATGAGGATCTTATTCCTACATAGCACATGTCTATAGAAAACTACTCTCTAAACTATACAACAATATATATGTCTCTTCTCTACATAAATTAAATCATGGTAGTATCTATTACTTTTAGCAATAGAATATTAAACCAAAGTAGCCTCCATTGTTTTTAGCAATATAGTTTTCCTTGATTTGGTTGGTCTTAATAGCTGTCTACAATCTCTTTGATATTTGGGTATTGTTGTATTGCATATATATAAGTAACAAAAGTCTTAGAAAGATTAAGCATGTCTCTACAATCAGTCATGTCTTGATGTAATAGACTTGCTTCAACTATTCCCAAGCTTCAACATCCTGTATAAATAGGGCATGTGCCTACAATCACCTCTAAATGCATCAAACCTCTTGCTTCAAGTGGCGTTTGTTTTGCTCTTAAGATGACATAACATTAGGTCCAACATGTGGTACACTTTCAATGTCCATTTCACAATCTTCTTGAGGTATTGTGTAATAAGCAAGGGGAGACTCTCTATTTGAAAGTTCCATTTTTAAAGCTTAAATCAATTTTAAGAAACCTAGCATATCTATCAAGCCATGAAGCTACATTTCTAAGACATTATATCATTTTCTTTCTTGCTTTGTTGATAGTTCCTTGTCACCTCATGATGAAGAGTGGACCAAATGGCCCAACTAGTGTTGATGGTAAGTGGGCACCTATCATGAGATATGGGTGTCAATTCTATATGAAGTTAACCAATAGTATGAAATACATGTATATTGACATGCCAATCATGCAAGGCATTTTGGAGTCATAGGCAAGAATGTGTGACATCTAGATTCAAAACAAGAATGTGTGATATCACCATAGCTATGCAAACAAGAATGTGTGACATCTAGATTCAAAACAAGAATGTGTGATATCACCATATCTATGGAAACAACCCTCCTAAAAAATGTAAACAAAGGCCCTAGTAGGGTCCCGTCTTGTGCCTCTGCACATCTCATCTAACCTAAAATAAGAGAATTCGAGTATGATTCCTAACATGAAAATCCTTGGGATGTCTCAACGTCTTGCAAAGCTTTCACATTCAAGTAGCATAAGGATAGGGTAGTTTCCAACAATTTAATGTAATCCCAATCCTCATTCTAGAATTTAATCATAGAAATGCTTGGCATACTCTATCTTCTTCACATGTCTAGAGCTTTGAAAAGTGTTGATCCAATTGTGTAGCTCAGAATGCATCCCCACATCCCTACCTAAACATTCCCAATGATCAAAAGTCACTATAAAACTCTACCCTTTTCTAAAGGGTTCTACCACTACGTGGCTACAAAACCAATAGTGTAGCGCATCATGCTAGGTCATGGAGCATTTAGGAAAGATTTCCTACCACTTAGTACTTGTTTGTCTTCTAGTTTTGAATGTGTCCCATTTCTCTACTGTATCACGTAACAAACTCTAAGTAATATCAAGCAATGTGTTTGTGATAGCCCTGGGAAGAAAATACCCTTTCAAAGGATTATAATGTAAAGAAAAATGCTCGTTGAAGAGATTGTAGTCACCTCAATCCTAATGAAATGAGGTATGCCAATTACTAAGCTAGCCTACATGTGATGTAGCTACCATTGACTAAATGAAAATGTGCACATTCGAAATGGAATACTTGTTGACCCTACTTGGATTTCTACTAAAAAGATGTAACTCAAACTTGTGTAAGGCACATGCTCGTCAATGATGCACTATCAATCAGTTCTTCAAGACTTCTCCTCCCTTCCAATAGGCATGTAGGGTTCCCTGTGAATGTTGACAAGTTTGTTCTTTGCTCAAAAGCATATATCACCATGGGAGCAAGAAATTTAGATAGAGGAATATATGTTAATATAACTAAGAGAGATTTTGCATGAGATCCTTTGTTGGCAAACAATTATTTATATGTATGGCAAGTGTAGCTTTATTGTAGAACCACATCAAGTGTTTGACAAGCTACCTATTGATAATGTTGTCTCATGGACTCTCCTCATTGCATTGTATGTTGATTAGTCTCATTGTGAAGAAGCACTAAATTTTTATTAATCAAATGCTAGTTGTGAGGTATCTTTACAAGTGTTGCAACTTATGTTGTTGCAAAACATCTCATTATACATTGATAAAACTTTGGTAGTTATCATAGATATGTTGCGTGCAACTATGGAAGAGTAGAAATATAAAACGTAGAGTTGCCTTCCCTATGTAGTTATAAAAGTGCATTTGTATGTACTTCTGGATATGCAATGTTATGCAATGGGGCAATGCTTCATAGCCTCATCCACATGTAACAAATCTTAAGGCTAGACTTGTCCAAGGCGTATACTTATAATAAAGTAGTTCTATCCATGCACATTTTGAATGGCTAACCTAGTCTATAGGACCATATATAATAAGGATATAACATAGCATGTGTCTATAAAAGCTACTATTTCACACACACACTCTCTCTCTCTCTCTCACACACACACACAAGGATCTTATTCCTACATAGCATGTGTCTATAGAGAAATTTGTGAAATACTCAACAACACATATGTCTCTTCTCTACACAAATTAAACCATAGAAATCTCCATTGCTTTTAGCAATAGAGTTTTCCCTGATTTGCTTGGTCTTAATAGCTGCCTACAATCTCTTTGATCTTTGGGTATTGTTATATTGCATGTATATAATTAACAAAAGTCTTAAAAAGATTAAGCAAGTCTCTACAATCAATCAAGTCTTGATGTAAAAGACTTGCTTCAACTATTCCCAATCTTCAATACCCTGTATAAATAGGGCACGTGCCTACAATCACCTTTGTATGCATCAAATCTCTTGCTTCAAGTGGCTTTGGTAACATTTGTTTCTCTCTTAAGATGACATATTAGGTCCAACATGTGGTACACTTTCAATGTCCATTTCACAATCTTCTTTGATGTATTGTGTAATAAGCAAGGGGAGACACTCTAATCAAAAGTTCCATTTTTAAAGCGAGCTTAAATAAGTTTTAAGAAAATTGGCATATCTATCAAGCCATTAAGCTACATTTATCAGACATTATAGCATTTTCTTTCTTTCATTGTTGATAGTTCCTTGTCACCTCACAATGAAGAGTGGACCAAAGGCCCAACTAGTATTGGTGGTAAGTGGGCACCTATCATGAAATATGGGTATCAATTCTATGTGAAGTTAACCAACAATATGAAATACATGTATATTGACATGCCAATCCTACAATGCATTTTGGGGTCATAGGTAGAAATGTGTGATATCTAGATTCAAATCAGGAACCCAAAAAGAAAAAAAAAAACAGCAACAACGATGATGACAAATACATCTACACCACGTGCCAAACAGACCGGAACGAAACCATCAACATTAACTCACAATTTTTTTCTTAAAACCATAAATCAAACCAAAAGAAAAAGATATTGACCACCCACTACACTATAAAAGAACAAAATCCACCACACCTTTTTTAAACCCAAAACAAAAACAAAAATCACAAACTAAAACATAAACAAAGTAAACACAAAAAATGAATAAACCAATACAGCCACCACCACCATGCTCATAAAAACCAAATACACAACTAGCACCCAAATAAAAACACCAATAAATACAATTGAAAAACAAAAACAAAAACAAAATAACAAACACACCATTATGTCGACATACATTATACCCCAAGCCAACCATGCATCTCTTATTCTTTTTGTCTCTTTTTCTTGTTGTTGGATATTTGCATTATCATCATGATTACCCATCCATAGATTTCTTTTCTTGGATTTTGTGTGCATGTGGATGTGACTACCACTTAATCTTTTCAACAGTTGCCATCAACTTTAGTGTGCACCCACACACACATCTAGGTTTTCTCTTATTATTTTCTCCGTCATATCCAACCACACATTAATTATGTAAAATGAATCATGGACTCTTTCATGCACATCCATGCTCAAACACTTTTTATTTAATTCAAAATGGATCACCATTCAATTTTATACACACATATGTACTACACACACAACATAATTGCTAAAATAAACCCATCATCACCAATGCACACATAATAGCACTAAACACACTTGTAATTTGATAATTAAGAAACCTTATATTTAGAGATTAGTCAAATTGTCATAAGTCTAGGCTACAAAAATTCATTACTTCGTACTAAATAAAGATTTAATAAATTTTAAATTCATAAAGAATCATTTTCCTATTAAGGTTCATAACCTAATAAAAATATCACCCATTTTTAAATAATTTTCTTGAAAATAAATCCTAATCTTTAAATTTGAATCGACCCACTATGCATTGTAATTAATGAATTAATGAATGCGCTTCAAGATTTTGGTATGATATCTTTTCAGTCACCTAGATGCTAGTCTTGAGGTTCTTAATTCTTGATTGAGACATAATTGTCATGTTTCCTCATCGATGTTCTCTACTATCTTTATTATTTGTAGTCGAATGGTCAGTGGTTTATTTTCTATATTTGCTACCTAAAATATGGCATGCATGGCTTTTCTTTTGTTTTGTGTGCTTGATGATGGGGCTTTAGATACATTCATATCTACATCACATGAAGCTATCAGTCGCACATGTGCATAAGTCCCTACTACAAATGGTCAATGGTTTATTGTCTATATTTGCTACCTAAAATATGGCTTGCAATGGCTTTTTTTTTGTTTTGTGTGCCTAATGATGTGGTTTCAAATACATACATATCTACATCACATGAAGCTATCAGTCGCACATGTGCATAGATCCCTACTACAAATGGTCAATGGTTTATTGTCTATATTTGCTACCTAAAATATGGCGTGTATGACTTTTCTTTTGTTTTGTGTGCTTGATGATGAGGTTTCAAATACATACATATCTACATCACATGAAGCTATTAGTCGCACATGTGTGTAGGTCCCTTTTTTGTAGGACTATGGATCATTTTGGGGTGCTCTATTGCATCCTTCGATTATCGGTATTGTCTATATTTACTTCTTAGTCATGGTTTTGTGGTTTTTGCAAGAACTCGCTTTGTTCTTCTTGGTGTGCATATGTGTGATTTCATTCTTGTGTGATCTAAATGGCACCCATTCCTATCCAATATGTTTCTTTGGTTTTGCAAGATTAATCATTGCTTCTATAATTAAATCTTTATCTACAAGGCTTACCAACTTACATTATTATATGTGGCAAAACTACTTCCACTTCTACATGAGGATCTTCCTCTTTGTGATGCCTTTTTGTTTGACTATAACAAGCATACATGTCCATTCATGATATCACTGTGACAATGACTCCTAAAGGCTTTGGAAAAGCCTTGTGCTTATCATACAATGGTGAGGCTATTCAGATAGTTCATCAGTTGCTGCCTTCTGAAGTTATTGGGAAGATGTTGTAGAGAGACACCTCTAAGTCTTTGCTAATGAACAAACTCATCAATACTTTTGGGGTTTTAGTTTCAATGATTTTTGATTCCTTGTTGAAATAGTTGTGTCAGCCTCTGCATAATAGATTCATGCCTATCAAAACCTCTACCAACTATTTATCCAAGGAGCTATTCATTGCCTCTCAACTGAAACTAAATGGTGATGTGATTAATTTGAGGACCTATCTTTGCTAAAAAATGGAATAACACTTCATGAAAATGGCTGGAGGCAATGTTATTTACGTTGCATATCTTTATATTTGTCTATATTTCTTATTGTCTTCTCTCATTCCAAAGGTTTTCTTGCCCCAATTATTGGTAATCCCTTGTGTAGCACTTTTGAGCCTTCTTTTAATCTTATTCTAGTGGATATTGATACCAATTCTCTACCACTTGGTGATTTTGTGCACCAAACACATCAAATGCCCCTTCGATTTGGGATTTGCTATAATCCCTCCCATTTTTGCACTTGCACATCAAGAAGTTTCCTTCCTGCCTTTCTTAGTGGTCCAAATCTATTTTCAGTGTAGCATGAGGGTGCAGTTGAGGTGATAGCTCCCTCCCTCACAATCACCTTATGGTAGGAGATTCTATTCTGTTTCTATGCAAGGATATTCAATCTTTTGTAAAGTTGACATTGACAACCTATCTTAAGCAGTTATACTCTTCCATGATGAAATACGATAGACCACTAATGATCTTCGTGTTGATTTGAATAATGCTTGACTCAAGTGAGTTCCAGTAAGACATTGATTGATGTTACTTGCCAAATGAAAGAGTCAAGTAACTTGTTGGAAGCTTAGAGAACACTACTACTCTTCAATATAGTACTTCTTTATGTTCCCTCTTTCAAGCAAAGGTTGAAGGATTGTAGGCTCACATGGATATTCTTCTTAGTACTTTTGAGCAATTTATGGAGGGGGAGGGAAGAGAGAGAGACACGCACATAGCACAAGCTACCTGAGGCGAAGATAGATGCATGGACACACATGGGTGTAAGAGATGTGACTACCCCTCCATCTTCTATTTTCTTTATAGCCTTCATTCTCGTGTCATCATCACACAATGAAGATATGTAAATGTCACCAGACTATCATTGGTCGCAAATAATGAATCCAAACACAAGAATACCACCCAAGAAGTCTAGCTTTTTCGTCCCACAATTTTGTTTAATTAGTTTATTTAAGAAATTCAATAGAATCATGATTAGTTAAAAGGAAAAAGAGATTTAAAAGAACATACTTAAAATAATAACAAATAATCAATTAGAAAACTAGATTCTAAGGAAAAATATTAGCAATAATATAAGTAGTAAAATTTAATTGTATGTAAGAAAATATTATTTAGGAAAAAATGATAAGAAAACTAATAATATTATTAAATTAGAAATTTATTAAATGTTTGACTATTTAGTCCAAAATGCTAGGGAAAATTGTAGGGTAAGAACGAATTTAAGGAGAAGCTCAGTTGGTTATAGAAGCACGTCTTCCTTGAAGGTTGAGTTGGAGTGATCTAAGACTAAAGGCCTTTCATTTTAGCGGTACAAGAGAAATACCAATAATATCAAATATAATATTTGTGATACGGCCACCTTCTAGTATCACTTAGAAGAACATAGAATGTGTTATTGTAGGAGGGACCCCTTTAATATGGATTAGTCTGTGACATGTGTAGGGCTACCCAAGTGAAATCTATTAGATCATCCTATCAAGATTTGATCAAGGTAATATCTTGGTAAGAACAAGATACAATACCCATAGTTGGATTCCAACCCACTTGTATCCTATAATGATTTAGTATATTTGGGATAGGTAGTAGTACAATACAATGTGCAAATAGTCCTAGGTCTCAATCCATTTCATGAGGATTGCAACATGTATTTAGGATAGTATTTAAAGAGAAGAGGCACTCCCTATGAAGTACAATTAGTAGTTATGCAAATGTAGATTCAAATTGAAGAAGTATAATAGACTTTCAAATATAAAAAATTCCCTTGGAAATCAATGCATGTTACAGAAGTAAAAGTAGCTTTAAATCGACCAATTTAAGGGGCTAGTTGAGATGCCATCTTTCAATTTTACCATAATAGCATCAGGTGCCATAAGGCTAATTAGCTTGCCAAGTGTTGATGTCCTAGTGAATAGTAATAAGGGTCCAACTGACCTCTTGTATGCATTGGAGGAAATAGCATGAATATCCAAGATGTAAATGATTCATCTTTGCATGATGCTTGTGGGTCCATAGGTTGATCACAAGGTTTCTTCTTCATTAATGGCACACTAGCATTAGGCATAATGCTTTTTCTTTCTTATGTTGCACTAACGTTAGGCATAAATAAGATAATGATCAGTCAATTGTTGTTGTCTAAGTAGACCTACGTGCAAGTTCATTAGATCTCATCAATTATTTGTAAAGTATCATCCAGATATTGAAGTTCTTATGTGGTCAACGAATCTTTTTCTTAGAAGGATGAAAGGGATTCAAAACCTTATGCTATGTCAAAGACTAGGTAATAAACCATAGCTTAGTTTAAAGGACATGATTGTAGCTATAGCATCATACCCACAAGTGTGTGTTACACAGCTAGGAAATGGCAATATGACCCAACAAATTGCATTAAAGGCATGCTTCTATATTCAAGTGAATAGAGTTATTGAAAATTTCTTTAAAGATACAAAACTGAAAGGTACAAGGCATATATAATAGAGTCCCACATTGGGAAACGATAATGAAATAGAGTTTGGACCAGGCAACTTGGTTGCCATCCTACCACCATATCCAATTGGATACCAAATACCTGCTTGTTTGCATTGCACCAATGATCAATGTAGCTAGCTCAGCCATTGCTCCATTTCTGCAACAATTGGGTGTGTTTGCCAAGTATTCCATGGGGGTATTGAGTGTAGTCATAAATGGGGAAATTAGAGTCATGGCACTCTCAAAGATGAGAGAGGGCAAAAAAAAAAAAAAAACCTTTGCATTAGTTTGCACTACATATATCCCTTAGCATAAAATAACAAAAAGGGTGTATATAATGTGGACACAAGCATCTTAGATCATTAGGGTGCTAGAGTAATAGCGATTATGTCCAAAGCCTGGGCTTTGTAACTAGCATGCCTAAAGTGGATGTAGTTCAGTTGGTGATAAAGGAGGTTGATGAAAGTAAGAAGGAGGAGTACCAATAGCAAGGCTAGTATATCTTGGAGCCATTTTGACACTATAAGCATTCATACATCCAAGTCCTACAATGGTGGAAAGCATCAAATACCTGGGATAGGTGCACAAGCTAGGCAACCTCATTAGCCTGGTAACTGTCTTGTGTGAACAAAAGATGGCATGTTGCCTAACAATACAATCTTTTATGTGATAGAGCAAGGGGAGATATTGCTCATGTAGCTTAATAGATGGATGAGATAGATTGCCATGATACATAGCAATAAGAGAATGTGCCTAGGATAGGTCACCGTGAGGGGGCAAAGCAGCTAAAGAATACAAGCAAAGAAAGTGGACATAGTTTAGATGGTGATAAAAGAGGTTGATAAAATTGAGAAGGAGGAGTACCAATAGCAAGGCTAGTATATCTTGGGAACCATTTTGACATTGCAAGCCTTCGTACATCCAAGTCCTACAATGGTGGAGAGCACTAGATGCCTAGGATAGGTGTATAGGCTAGGCAACCCAGTTAGCTTGGTAACTATCTTGTGTGGACAAAAGATGGCATGTTGTTGGCAATATAGTGTTTGATGTGATAGAGCATGGGGATATACAACTATATAGCTAAGTAGATGTATGAGATAGATTGCCATGATACACATCAATAAGAGAATGTGCTTAAGTTAGGGCAACAAGAGAGGGTAAAGCAACTCAAGAATACAAGCAAAAGTCTAAACTAGGCCAAAATGGCAAAGTGCTGACAAAAGTGGTTGTTTTGAAAAGATAATTTCAATTATTTTTGTGTTGCACCACCTAAATGTCATTCAACAAACCTCATGTAACAAGCTAATTAAAGAAGTTGCTTTTATCTGTCCTCACAATGTTTGGACCCTTACCCACATAATAAAATGTCTAGTGATTAGGTGGAAAGTGGATTGATAGTAGCTACCATGACAATGATATCATGCAAAAGAGTGGACTCGATAAGTCACTCATAGAGTTTTTAGTACTTGAGGCAAACATTGACTTCCTAGGGTTGAGTCCATGAACTCAACTAGCACCATTTTAGGGGGCTAAAGTGAGATAATGCCAAGGCAAGGGGACAATGCTCATCTCCCCCTCATCTCTCACTCTCTTTGAACCAAGTTTGGTGCTAGCTGACTCTCAATCTTGATTGATTGCAAAGTGGTATTCTTGGGAGGTTCTTGGTCAAGCACTAGATTGTTGATAAAGACTGAGGAGCCATAGGCCCCTTAGGTCAATCCTATTGGGTCACCCCCTCATCTCTCACTCTCTTTGAACCAAGTTTGGTACTAGTTGACTCTCAATCTTGATTGATTGCAAACTAGTCTTCTTGGGAGGTACTTGGTCAAGCACTAGATTGTTGATAGAGACCGAGGAGCCATAGGTCCCTTAGGTCAATCCTATTGGGTCAAGTTGCAGCAAAGTAGACTCAAAAGTCGCACAAGAAGCTAGTTTTGTGAACTTAAGGGGTTCGAATGATGTTGCTTAGGAAAGATATCCATGCGACGACTAAATGTCTCCCCCCCTAGTATGTCACATATGGTATTAGAGCAAAAATAATAAATGTTACCTTTTCATAGAGAAGTTAAAGATGTGATGCAAATCTAAACTTAAGTGTAGTGTTGACTATGAAGTACCCCATGCAAGTAACAATACTAGACTTGCAAAGTAAATTTACTACTGTTTTACAAAGAAGATCTATGTTACTCAAGGTGATCAAAACCTCAATTTCATTAGATGCAACAAGGTAGGATATACTTAGGAAAAATGTCCCTATCATTGGTGCTCAAAGTGTAGCAAGGTGGGACACGTGCAAGCTAAATCCTAAATATGCACACTAATGTTGCCGAGGTAACAAATTTGGACACCTTTGAGCTCACTATCTTGCATGTTCGTAAGGGAAGGAGATGGAAGAAGGGAAACAAAACGTGCACACACACATGCATGCGAGTGCAAACATGTATTGTATAAAGTTAGCTAGGTTAGTGATTTAAGTAAGTAGTCTGTAAGCTAATGAAAAATGAATAAATGAGAAATATAGTTGAAATAATAAGAATTAGAATCAGTTTAAAATCCTTAGGAAAAATATTAGCAATAATATAATTGGTAGAGATTAATTACGTGTCAAAAAAATATTATTCGATTAAAAAATTCTAAGAAATGTTATAGGGGATTGGAAAAACTTATTAGAAGAATTACATGTTTGGTTATATAGTCCAAAATGCTAGGAAAAATGATAAGAGAAGAACCAATCTAAGGGGAAAGAGACTTTTAAAAAATTACAAGTAACTTAA
This sequence comes from Lygodium microphyllum, assembly GCF_053477565.2. Classification (NCBI taxonomy): domain Eukaryota; kingdom Viridiplantae; phylum Streptophyta; class Polypodiopsida; order Schizaeales; family Lygodiaceae; genus Lygodium; species Lygodium microphyllum. The sequence goes on along the minus strand of NC_141137.1, from coordinate 18,690,289 downwards.
GATGATGATTTATTACCCTTGTTAGAGTACAGGATTGCACATAAGAATGCAATAAATGATGGTTTAAGGGATGTGCTTTAACTCCCCCTAAGTTGGGAAAGATACTTGAGACATAAAATGCATATCTGAGATGGTTGTCTATGTTTTGGGTTGGTTGCATTTTGTATTTAGATGGGGATTATGCAATGGTATTGTGGGATAGTTGAGATGATGAGATGTATAAAAGAGGTAAAGTTTCTTGAACCATACCTTGTGCCTACATGAACACATTGTTATTGAAGATAGGGATCTTGCAATGGTATCAAATGTGCTTGCATAGATACATTTCTATCAAAGATAGAGGTCATGCGATGGTTTCAACTTGAAATGTCATGAACGCAAGTAGATTGTTTGAAATGAAACTTTGTTTAGTGGAAATGCTTGTGGATGTGACTGACAAGTTTGTGGATGTGACTAAAGAGGAATTAAAATACATAAATGAACAAGAATTGAGATTGGTATTGTACTTGTTAGATATGTTCAATGTCTTCATTTTACAAGGTGCAACCAATGATCCATGGTGTGAGCCCATGGATATTTATTGGGTTCTCATTTGATATACAAATGAGGTCTATGATACCGAATGGAAAAAAAGGTAAGGCAATCTTTGTGAGTCTAATATTTGGATTGGATAGAATAGTTAAGCTAGTAGTAACAGAAGGCACACTACATTGAGTTGTAGGGTGTGTGAGTTATTAGAGACAACTATTTTGGATTATGGACCAAACAATCAAGAGAATATAATATTCCTTGGCCAACTAATGAAGGTTCATAATATGGCAAGTCAGATTGTCCAACATGATCACCTTTGCAAGCTATAAAAAGGAGACCTCATAACCATTTCTTGCTTGGATTTTATACATTGTATAAAATCATTTTTACATGGTATCAAAGCCTAGCAGACTCCAAGGATTAAAAAGTATGTGAGAGGCAAGTGTTTCAACAATGAAGAGGAGCAATATTGGCATTAAAAAGACTTTTTGGAGCATCAAGTAGTGGTGTTGGTATAGTGGCAATTCAAACACCAAGAATTTGTCCACCGATCTTTAATAAAGGTAAGTTAGATGGTATAAACTACAGTTTGTGGATATTTCAAAATTGCAACTATTCTTGATTCTTATGAGCGCCATGAGACAGTGCTAGGGTGTGGGAGCTTTCACTCAACCGCCAAGACCCACGGACCGGTTATTGTTTCAAGCGTTCCAAGCGAGCTCTCATGGCTATCTCTTACCTAGCCGACGCGCCGTCGATCCTACGAGTGTAGTGAGCTTACCTTGATGCCGATGCGAGTAGCCTCCTCCCTCGCACACCTCGATAGCTCCACGATTCTTGATGCGAGCTCAAGCATCCTCAAGCCTCCTCCATCTCCAAGCTCTATCCTCCATAGCCGCGCGCGCAAGAGAAGAGAAGAGAAGAGAAGAGAAGAGAATAAGAGAAGAGGAGATGGTGAAGAGCTTCATCCACTTGATCCCTCACTCCCACACACTCACTCCCTCACACTCTCACACTCCCTCTCTCAAGAGCACACACAAGCAAGAAGGAGAGAAGAAGAGAAGAAGATGAAGACTCATTTTGCCACACACCAAAGAATTAGATTCTCATTCACTTTTGAACTTTATATACAAAACCCTAAATCCCTTTTGGGCGGTCACCCCCTTTTTTACAAGACCGGCCATTGGCCTAAGCCCATTTCTCATTTCCCACCATTCTAATTTATCATATTCCCAACTAATGTATACAATTTGCACAAGAGCGAGCCTGGCGCTCTTTTACAAGGATTCGTGAGTGCTTCCACATTTAATGGTGCGTCTTTTACTCTTTTGCTGTCTCGGGGCGATACTAAGACTTTCTGAGGGTCATGCCCGAACATTTAAATTTTTCAGGGTCTGGTTATCGGTCAAGGCGCCTTTTCCTTCTTTTATCCTGCACGTTTTTTTGCTATTTCCCTTTTTCCATTTTCCCGCTCCTCTACTCCATTTTCCCGCTCCTCTGTGCTGCGGTAAACACGGTAAACATTACCCCCTCCTAGCCAAGTGCCAGTCCCATGGCACTGTGGTGGGAAGTAGTGGCTAGTTGGGTCTGCTGCTAGGCGGAACTGGTAGGTAGATGACACTGATTCAAAGGTGATTATGTGAATGAGAGGTGACGGAGTTTAATGACGATGACCAGGAGAGATTCCAACGTGCTTTAGGCTTCATGAAGATGCTCGGCATTTCTCACACAGTTGTAGCTTCCATTCTGCGACAGCTGATAGGGGTTCCAGTTGGCTGGTGGAAAATATGTAGCCGGTCATCCCTTGAGCATCAGAAACGCTTGATCAATAAGCAATCCCTGTGGAGGATGGTATTGGAGGGATTTATCATGGAGGAACCCCTCCCCCTCCCCCCCCCCCCCCCCCCCCCCCCCAAACTCTACCTTGACAAAGATATGGTTTGTCTTCGCATTGAAGACCTGTGTCTTTGATTTGAAGATCTTCAATGCTGCATTGAAGATCTTCACCCTTGCATTGAAAATCTTCAGGCTTGTGGAATCAATAAGCGATTCGTAGATCTTGAGACGTTAGGAGCGGAGCCGGCCGACCGAAGCCACCAGGCATGCCTAACTTGAGAACCCCTAGGTGCAGTGATAGTGCTTATATGGTAATTGAGTGCTTCTACAAGTGAGTGCTTGTGTTGTCATGCTTTCTGCTTTGCCTTTCTTTCTTAGCTTTTCTCGTTTTGTACGTTCTTTGCTTTTTTTTTATTTTCTTCTCTTTTTTTTTTTTGGTTGTTAATAAGGGAAGAACTTACAGAGGAGGATATGGCTACTATTGCTCACTCCGATCATGTTGGGGAGGTTGGGGTTTGTGGGATCTATTAAGGAAGGATCAGCTTTGCAGATACCTACGTAGATCGAGGCGGGTTTGGAGTGTGGTGGTGAAGAGGAAGGGATGACTACAAGTCAAAAATCGGATGTCGCTTATATCCTCTAAAAGGGCTAGGCAAAACGAGGGTAGGAGCGTGGCTCGCATCATGAGACGGGCCATGGCACAGCTATCAATCATGTTAGGATCGAAGAAGAGAGGGGGTAAGTTGCGCTCTTGTGGAGTGGGATCTATCCTAAGGAGAATTCTACGTAGGCGAAGGTAATTACAAGTGGTGATAAATGCTAGGTCAAGGCAAGAGGAGAATGTGTCTAGGAAGTGTACAATGGCATTACATAGATCGCTAGGGGTGAAGGTAAGAGCATCCTCATAATTTGTACAATTAGGGTTGTAGATGATTGGGAAATCATACCTTCAATGGGCACTTGAGTCAAAATCGACTCCAATCCTCCGAGGGTACGACATGTGAGTGGGATCATTACGCTCGGAGAGGAGTGCATTGCAAAAGGTCATCCAAGTGTCCATATTCATCAAACATATCCTTCTCCTCCACAGAGGCTGGCTTTCGAATCCCGGCACAGATCTTGGCAGTCTGAATACCTTGTTCTGCCAGTATTCACGCTGTCTACATTGCTCCATGCACTAGAATGCTACTCTCTTTCCAGCAACCACTTGTCTCTTAGCCTTCCAGCAACACCTATGACTTCGTCCACCACTTTAATGGGTAAAACTCTTCTTAAGTTCAAGGGGAAGTTGAAAGTGAAGTCATAGGGTTGTCTATTCAGCTCCTGCTGCTCCCAGGCGGTGATGTCTGCTTGGAAGCGCGCAAGGCACTCTTCTAGGGTGGGCGGAATTGGCACTGTGGCCACTATCACTGGGGGTCGAGCCCTCTGTCTAGCCCTGACATCTTTAATAAGCTTCCTCTGCCTTTCTTCTTGAGCGGCTGTTCTCTCTGGGGATGGGTCAGTGGGCGGCTGGTCTTCTGCTGGTGGCGAAGGGGGTGGATGGACCAACTCCTCCTCTTGAGGCCCCTTTTCGAAATTGAAGTCGGTCTCATCTCCCTCTTGCCATTGCTCTTGCTACACTGCCTCTGCTATGAAGCCCAATGAGTCTATCTCCTGGGGAGATAGCCCTGCCTCTAGTAGTGAATTACGTTGTCCTTCTAGGCTTGGGCTGGCTCTTATCATTCGAGCCAGCAGCTGTAGTCCTGCTTTTAGTGCTCTACGTGCCATGCCTAGTTTCTTGCAGGCTGTTTCCACGATCTTGTTGTCTTCTGGTACCGTTACGTCCAGCAGGGTGGTCATGAAAGCACGTTGTTGAGCATTGAAGCTCATGAAGATGGCACCTGCCCTATTTTCCGCCATCAGTTTATCTTTCTCCAGCTGTCCTAGGCGTTGGGCGAGAATCTTCACCCGCCTTTCATTGTGAGCGGCCCACTCCTCGGCCCTCTTTCTCATATCCTCTAGACTCTCGTCTTGCCTTTGAGCCAACATTGCCAGTTCGCTGCTCTTGGTCTTGCATGTCCTTCTTCAGCTATACCTGTTTCTCTTGCTCCACACTCAGCTCCTGTTTTAACTTTTCTATCTCTTGCTCATACCTATGAGCCCTTTCTTCTCGTACCACCTCCAAGTCATTCGCAGCCCTCTGGATCTTCTCCCCCTAGGCCTACATATCCTCGCAAAATCCTACAAGTTCATCATTTTGCCGTTTTAAAGATGCCATGACCTCGGTGTCTTCACTGGCCTTGGTCTCATACTCGGCTTCCGCATCCTCCTTTTCCTAGAGCTGCCCTTTTAGCTCATGTAGTTCTCTCTGAGCTGCGGCTAGCTGCCTCGTTGTTTCCAGCTGGAAGGCAGCTCTAGCCTCTTTCTTAGCTTCCAGCTCAGCAGCCTGCTTTCTTCTCTTCCTTCGCCTTTTCCAGCTATGCTAGTAGCTGCTTCACGTATTCATCATATTCTTGTGCTGGCATGCCTGTTGTGGGGACGGAGGTGGTGGAAGTTTCTGTTTTTTGTCTCTTTGGGTCCCTTTGCGATTCTGCATCAACATCTATAGGTCTCTTAGTTTCGAGTCCAGAGGGCGTGACCTCTCCTCCTCCTTGGCTCATCTGCTTGTCAACCAAAAACTGCACCTACTCCAAGACATTGTTGAGATCAACCTCGAGAGTGGAGCCTTGGGTGGCGGTGGTAGTGGGCGTTGTCATGATGAGAGTGGCTGGTGTGGTAGGTACAAAGAGAGGGGGAATTTGCGCCATTAGTTCTTTGCCTTTTCCTTCTGCTGGCGGCGGGGGTGTGATTTCCGGCACACTGGTACTAGGACCAGGTGCTTCTGTTCTACATGGGCTCTTTGCGCCCTCCTCATCTCTTTTATGCTGCTCCTCAATGGAGTGACGGGTGGCCAACGCTATTTCTTCCTCTTCCTTTCTTCTCAACTCCTCTTCAATCTTCTTCCTCTCCTCCTCTGCCTTCTTTGATTCCATCTTAGCTAATCTTGCCTCCTCTTGCTCCTTCTTTTTTCTCTCCTCCTCATCCCTAAGCGACTCCCTCCGAGCCCTCTCCAGATCTTCTTTTTCTTTTTTCTTGCGCTCTTCTTCCCTTTTTCCATGCGGGGCTTTTGTTCTTTGTTCTGTGGGCTGCCCTGGGACTCTCCCTCTTTGTCTTTGTCAGTCTATGTTTCATCTGAAGACCTGTGATGTTATTCTGTGTGAGGTGGGGATTGTAACTGTGACTCGTCACTTTCTTCTTCGTCTCCCTTCTTATCTTCTTCTTTTATCCTTGCCCTAGTGCTTCTTGAATTATGGTAGTAAGGACGCCTCCAAACCCTATGGTTGAGGCCTTGGAGGACGATACCTTGCGTTTTGATCTGGACGATGGGGATTCTACTTCAGCGGCTCTTCCTCCCATTGCTAGAGCCTTAGCTGAAGCCTCTATGGTTCTCCTCACAAACCCATTCAGGTTTACCTCGTCCAATGATTGTGCCGCAATGCTTTCGAGCAGAGGCACGTTGATCCGGCTCATTATGGTGTTGTACCTGTGGCTCGAGAACAAAGTGTGCACCATTTTTGCTTACAGTTGGATATCTGGGTTTGGGATGTCTACCAAGCTAATCCCATCGTTGGTATGGACCTTCATCTTGTCCATTCCCAACATCATGTAGACGTCCCTCTTCGGCTTTCTTTCCACTTTATTTGGCAGCCCCAGTGCCCTCTCCACCAATTTCGGGGTCAGCTCAATCTGTATTTGCTGAGTGGCTTCATTCTCGCGCACCGTGATGGTGCCTCTATTTCTGTTAAAGGTGCGCAAAAAGTCGGCACACTAGGTGTAGTCCACCCTCTGGCCCACTGCTTCTAGGTATTTCTGCAGATGGCACTGGTCTATAATCTGGCATACTGCCGGTCGATGGCCACATCTTCAAGGTTGAAGATGTGATGGAACTTCAACTGGCTAAAGGTTCTAGTCTCCACAGTGAGCCCATACTTCGCTTGCTCCTCCTCCGAGAAGGGGAGCTTACCAGCCTTGTCCTGGCTTGCCATGATAGATGCCTGCAAGTTCAGCCATTTCCACTATTAGTGCTTTTTGACAAGTAACTTGCTGAAAGAAGAAAAGCATAGCAGATTTTATTAATCTGAAATATTTTGAGTGTAGCCTTAACTTTTCTTTTCAGACTTTTACCATTACATTTTACCATTGCATTTCAACTTTTATTGACATTTCATACTTGGTTCACTTTTTAAATTCCACCTTATCCCCCTCCCCCTTTGGAACGAGAAGAATCCGTCCCAGGATTGGAGGTTGAGAGGACAAGGGCATTCAACATAAAGAGCATCGGTCTATTTGCGCAGGAGCCAAGCATAGAAGTTGGGGTTGTACTCTAGCTGAGCTTCACGTTCTAATTCGAATGGACGAATACCCACGTGCATGATGTATGTCAGAACATCGGTTAGGAGATTGCCAGAATCGACGCGACTAGCAATGTGGAGTTCTTCCTCTGTTAAGAGTCGGTCAAGGTAGGGATGCCCCTTGATGTGCTCTTCCATGGGTCGGCCACGAAGAGTGGTTAATACTCGATACGAGGTTGACGCGATGTAAGTGAGATCGTACTCTGCCATTTTGATTGCGTAGCGCTACTCAGCGTTGGTCATTATGCGGCACTCCTCAACTTCCCATTGCAGCCTAAGATTGTACCAATGCTTCAAAAACGTGGAGTCAGTATCAGCGAGCTTGGATAACTCTGTGATTTCCTGATCAGTGATAGTAGAAGTGGTTCGCTGATCGTAGAATGTGATGAGACGTTGTTTAATGGCTTGCTCTTTGGAGATCTCGCTGTTGAGTAACTCAGTAGGCAGAGCGAGAAGCTTTTGCAAATGCAAATTCAAAGGTCTCCCAAGAGCAAGGCATATTGCGCACTTCCGTTGCAAAGGGTTCTTCTAATAGACCTAAGTCCAAGCGGTCATAGCTGAGGGCTAGCGACACAAAGGTGGCATCGAGTCGTTTAATGCATTCCACCACGTCATCCCCGGTGTCCTCAGCAAGGTCAGCAGCTAGAGCTAGAAAGAATTTTCGTTCATAGGAGGGCGTAAGGCCGACGGGTGGTCGAGGTTTGCTAGAACTAGAGGCCTTAACAATATAGAGTTGCGGTTGGGAGTTTCCTTGAGCCTGTAGTTGGGCTGTTTGGAATATGGGTGGATTAGGGTCAGCCACAACAGATGGACTGCTGCATTCACGTTTGCTTTGGGGAGTCGAATTGACTTGGTCGGATGAAGCCTCCTGTGACGGTGGCTGTTGCTTGGGCCGATAGGCCTGAGCGACTCTCTTGGGGCGAAACATAGATGAGTCGAATGGCTGGGGCTCTAGAGAGCACTGCAGCTTATGGTTTTGAGGTGTTATGGGACATGGGCTAATCAAGCTTGAGGGTGGCGTATGAATAGTGCCTCTGGCCGTGGAGGCCTTAGGGATCCACAGCCAGGTATTTCCCTCGTAGTAGCCTTACATATGCAAAAGGGCTTTAGGGACCCATCTTTGCTTAATCACATGGCGCTTCCTGTGATTGCGTCTTGGCCTCCTAGGTTTAGAGTTCTGGGTCTTATGAGGATAGGAGCGTCGACTCCTAGGCGGTTGTTGCAGCTGTTTAGGCACCCATTGAAGGCGAGACTGTTGGGCCTTAGCTTTGGCTGCTATGGGTTGCGGTTTATGGAAGTTGGGGAGTGGCAGCCGTGCACTACCCCCCTCCTTAGTCTTGCCTACAGATGTTTCTACTAGTGGCTTTCCGGACGGTGATGGTGTCGCACAACCCTTGCTGAAAGCTGTGACAATGCGCTCGTTGCCTATTGCTAGGTGGATGCACTGCGACTCATAATCAACATTGCAATGAGTGTGCTTTTTGAAGGTTTGCCCCAGCAGTGACTCCGTGCCTGCGTCTGTAGCACTTGGCAATACATAAAAAAGCATTGGAACAGTCTCAGACTCGATAGAAAGGGCGACTCTGCACTTGCCGAGAAGTGTGTATGAGTGGGCCCCATATGGGTTTAATTTGGCAGTTGTGGGTTGAAGTAGTGGTTTGCCAAGTTGGATCCAATGACTGTGGGTTAAGACATTGAAGTCTGCTCCCTCATCGATCAAGGCATTGAAAGCACATGTTTGCTTGTCAATTACCGTGATACGGAGGTAAGCGAGTTCTACGGCTTCCTCATCCTCTTTGTTGATTTCAATGATTGTAGCTACTTGTACTTTGACTGGGGGTTCTAACAATGGTGGCTCATGCAAAGGATGCGTGGGAGGGTAGTACTTCTTGACACAACTGCCATTGAAGAAGCCTATTCCCTCACCGTCTAGCGTCTCAAGCTCGACATTGCCGGTTCGGCTGATTGCATGAACCTTGAAGGGTCCGAGACCTCTAAATTTCATTTTTTGCTTATGCCCCTTAACTGAGTAAAGGAGCACTGAGTCACCCTGTTCGAACTTGCATTGCTTGACATGCTTGTCAAACCAACTCTTGCGTCGGGCTTTCTCACAAATAAGCACGTAGGTGGCTAGAAGACGAGTCTCTGATAGGCGTTCAAGCTCAACCAAGCGTTGCGTCCATGCCTCCTTCCCTTCCCATCGTTCTTGAAGTGCTATTCTTAGGCTAGGAACGAAGAATTCTAATGGTAGAATTGCCTCAGTTCCATAGGTCAGCCTAAAGGGGGCTTGGCCGACAGCCGTTTTATAAGCTATGCGGTAGGCCCACAAGGCTGCCATCAGCTTGTTGTCCCAGTCGCTGCGTGAGGCTGAGACTACTTTGGTCAGGACATTGACGAGAATTTTATTCATGGATTCTGCCTAACCGTTCGCCTGAGGGTAGTGTGGCGATGATTTGCGATGGATAATGAGAAAGGTAGATAGGAGATGCGCTATCACTTCGTTGATGAAGTGCATGCCTTAGTCACTGACCAGTTCGATGGGGCAGCCGAATCGCGAGATCACTTACTCCCATAAGAACTTGGCAGTCGTCCTAGCGTCGTTTTTACGTGTGGCTCTTACCTCTGCCCATTTCGTGAGGTAATCCGTGGCCACAATGATGTACTTGGCTTGTGAGTATTGCACCATAGGACTAATGGGTCCTATGAAGTCGATTCCCCATTTTTCGAAGGGTTGTCGAGCAATAATTGGGGTCAACTCCATTTGATCCTTGTGAATTGGGACTTTTGTCCGTTGGCACTCGTCACAATGCTTGACGAATCGTGTCGAATCGCGGAAAAGCGTGGGCCACCATAGTTGAGACTGTATCACCTTCCGTGCTGTCGTGTCTCCGCTAAAGTGTCCTCCCGCAATGCCGTTGTGTGCCTCTGAGAGCACATAGTGCATCTCATGCTCATATACGCATCTACGCAGGAATCCGTCTTGCCCCAACCTATAGAGTTGGCATGCAATCAGTTGATAGGGCTGGCTTGCAATCAGTTGATAGGGTTGGACCTTAAGGATTAAGCACCTAAGTCAGGCTTTTTCTATTGGTTGTCAGGTAGCCCATGCTCAAGCACTTGGACTATGTCATCTGCCCAATATGGCGTTATATCAGCCTTAAATAACTCTCTCTCGCTAGACAGGTTAAATAGATGGGCATCAGGTAATTCATCCACGATACCTTGTCCAGCGGCTTCTCCTGTGGGGATGCGTGACATGTGATCAGCCATGTAATGTTGTTTTCCCTTTCATACTACCACGGAGAAATCGAACTCTAGAAGCAAAAGGAGCCATCGAGCTATGCGTCCTGTAGCGCAAGGTTTGTTTACGAGATAGAGCAAGGCTTGATGGTCCACGAAGAAGGTAAAGGGTGTGGCCAAAAGATAATGCCGGAATTTCTTCACAACGAACACCATGGCTAATCCCTCTCTTTCTGTTGTCAAGTAGTTCATTTCCGTCTCAGTGAGTTGTCTATTAGCAAAGCTCACTGGATAATCTAAGTTTTGTTCGCCGGGTTGGCACAACACTGCCCCCATGGCAAACTTAGAAGCGTCGATGTGCACGTGGAAGATAATGGTCCAATCTGGGGCTAGTAGAATTGGTGCTGTTGTTAGAGCCTTTTTCAATTCTTCGTACACTTGTTGGCATGCCTCAGTCCATTCGAAGACAATAAGCAGCTTGTATAATGGTCTGACGATCAATGCATAGTTCAGTACAAACCGCCGATAATACCCCATATGGCCTAAGAAGCATTGAACTCCCTTGTAGTTAATTGGGGGTGGAAGGTCAACAATAACCTTGACCTTCGAGAAGTTAGTGGCAATGCCGTTCTTCGACACCATGTGCCCTAAGATGCATCGGTGCTTAACCCAAAACTGGCACTTTAAGGGGTTCAAGGAGAGACAATACAAGCGACACCGCTCAAAGACTGCGCGGAGTTTGTCTAAGTGTTTGATCCAAGTCGAGTGGACACAGAGATCATCAACAAAGAATTCTAACTCCTTGCAAAGCATGTCCTTAAAGATGGTGCACATGAGACGTTGGAAAGTGACAGGGGCATTGGTCAACCCGAAGGGCATGACTATGTATGCAAAGATGCCCCGCTTAGTGGTAAAGGTGGTCTTGTGCCTGTCCGCAGGATGCACTTGCACCTGGTTGTACCCTGAGAAGCTATCCAGAAAATTGTAGGCTTCCTTGCCTGCCACCCTCTCAAGCATGTGCTCGGTGTATGGCAATGGATAGTTGTCCCTCTTCGTAGCAGCGTTCACCTTCTTGTAATTGACGCACACTCAGATTTTTCCATTCTTCTTCATCACAATGACTATGGGCGATACCCAGTCTGTGTGCTCAATCTCATAAATGAATCCAGCTCTCATCAGCTTGTCAATTTTCTCTTTGATAGCATGGATTCATAGGGTACGGTCACTACTTGACCGGTGTTGCGTCTGGTGTCATGGGTATGTTGTGAGTCACGACACCCAGATCTACCCCCTTAAGCTCCTCTAAGGACTAAGCAAACACATCTATATACTCTCGCAAGAGAGCGACAAGACTCGTTTCTTCTTCATTGGTCAAGTCATCGGCAATGAATATTGGTTGGGGTGTTTCCCCTTCCTGGGCTAAGTCTACCTCCTTGACTTTGGCTGGTCCCTCGATTGGTTCGCTCGTCTACCCTTGACGTTTGGCACCTAACATAACTACTACCCTATCCCCTTTTTTGAATTTCGTGAAGCGTTTAGGGAGGTCCTATGGCTTTCACTGTTCTTCTGTTCGTGTATCCCTAGGTTGCTTTGCCTTTTCCTACCTTAACCGTCTGCGCCTCAGGTGGACGGGTAGGTCCCCCTTGGTACGCCTGGTCGTGGGCGGCCTAGGGCTCTCTGGATCACTATCCGAACTAACTTTCGATTCAGAGTCAAACCCTCCGTCTTCGCTAGAAGAGGTGGTCTCCCCTGGTGGCCGTAGTTCAGATGGTGATTCAGTCCTAAGTACTGATGCCGTTCCTGGCTGGGCTAGGCCTGCTTGCTCAAGGTCTATGGCTCCTACGTGTTCCAACCAAGCGTGATCACATTCCATGCGCATGACTCCTCGCTCTACCCTAAAGGTCTGCCTTTTCTGCGGCTTGGAGTCTGCTCAATTTCTTGTCCTTCAGTGTCGTATTCTACGATATCTACTTCACATTCGCTCTCATCACTAAAGGATTGGCAGTCTTCGTATTCATCGCTAGAATCTTTATCATCCGACTGCTCGTCGTCTCCTAGGGTTTGGTATGTCTCATGTCGTTGGTCAGAAACTAGGGCCTAGTTATACATGAGGTTTAAATCATGCACCCTGGTCCATTGCCACTTGGATTCCTCTAAGAGATCCTGGAGTGGTTTGAAGTTTGCAGATGGATTGCCAGCTAGCTTGTCCGTTAGGTATTCCAGTATCCCCTGGAGTTCCCTTTTGTTGGATGGTACTTGGAAGGTGACAGGCTTAGGCTTTCCACGGAGGCTTCCTGCCATCATGTAGACTGGTATAGAGAGTGCTTCATTAGACTTGCCGATCATTTTGATAGCTTGCTCATATGCCTCATGATCTGAGAATGGCAGGTCGATTGTAGCGAGAACGTGCATCCAATCCCGCTCATCCTCTGGGCATGGGATATACTTGGTCAAGGGCCCATAAGACTTCTTGACCTGAGTGTTACCCTTGAGCATAGCAGAGATGACATCTAGGTCGACTGGTGAGGTCTTCCAAGTGTCCATCTCTACCCTTACGTCATATGTTCTATTGCCAAGGAAGATCAAGCCGTTACCCCAATCTTCGATGACTCTAGCATCGCGCATCCAGGGTCAGCCTAATAGGATATCGTAGTCCACTCCCTTCATGACTATAAAGTCAATAGAGAACTGGACACTTGCGATCTTCACTGGCCAATTCTTAAGTACCCCGAATGGCTTCACTCTCATATCGTTTGCTAACGTGACATTAAACCTAGCAGTTTCGACAAGCGAGTTTCCCCAAGTCTGAAGCACAGCATTGCTAAGCACACTAACCCCAGCTCCCGTGTCTACGATTCCCTTTCTTGTTGTGTCACCTAAGGCTAAAACTAGTAAGACCGCATGCATCTCGAAACCTTCCCAGAAGGCATTGACGTGCAAGGATTTAGGCATAGAGTGCAGCGTCAAGCTTGATATTTGCATTTCTGCGTCATCGTCTTGAGGGTCTGCTGTGACCTGCTCTCGTGACCCTTCAACCCATTGCTTAAGATCTTGCCATAGGTTAGGATACTGCCTAAGCAGATCCCCTAGGCTAAGCGTTACAGTGGTAGTCACTAGGGTGGTCAGGAGATCGTTGGATACTCGACTTTCCCCTAACCTAGATTGTCCTGGCCAATGGCCACGACTGATCTGCGGCTTTATAGCATCAAGTCTTGGTCTTAGTGGCACTGCTTGTGGCGCGGTTGCTTCTGCCGACTTAGGTTGAGGCGGTGATATTGGCATGCTTACGTTGGAGAGATCATCAATCTCGTCCTCTATGATGGGCTCAGTGTCCTTGAGATGCTCTTGAGCCTCCTTCACCTTTTCTATGGCCTCTAACTCTTGCTTCGGATGCGGGTATTCCCCTACCTTAACACTTCCCTTTTCGGCCATCTTAGGGGCTAAAGTCTCTACCTCTGCGTTTGAAACCTTCTTTCCAGTAGGCAGAGTCATAGCACTCTCGATTTTTAGTGCGACTTTAGCTTCCGATCTCTTCTTCTTACGCCTGTGGCTTTTCATCCCTATAGAGGTTGCGTCAAGATTGCTAGGTCCTAGTGGAGATATACCGGCCTGCTTTGTTTGGGCTTGGGTCATGACCCGCAATGGGATAGGTGTGGCCTCCCTATTGAGGTTTTCGACACCAAACAGCCCCAATGGGACAGATGGTATGTTGGCTGAGCTAGAAGATGGCTTTCGCTTTGGGCAGTCTACAAAGAGATGGGTGATTCTGCACTCTGCGCACCTTTGGTCAGCCTTGTCTTTGTTTTGCTGCTTTCTTTCAGGGTAGCGTGATGAGACATGACCAAGGTGACCACAAGTCCAATAGGTGACTGGATCCTGCGTCTGCCCTCCTAGGCCTCTATCTCGTCCCCTTCCTAACACCATCACTAGCACGGGTCGATAATCCATGAGGACCACGTTGCCCTTGTCGTCGTGCGAGACGTAAGGGTATACGTAGGTCTCTTCCTCATTCGGCTCCTCCACGTAGTGGACTGGAGCGTTGCTCGGTGGATGGGTCACATAAGGACCGGGCGGTCTAAGAATGCCTGTAGGGTTTATGTCCATTCTAGGGACAGCTGGTTTTGTATCGTTAGGCGCGGGAAGAGCCAATGGGGCTCCCCTTCCGAAGAATGGCTGTGGCATGTTCGCTGGGTAAGGCTAGCCGTAGGGTTGCGAGTACGGAAGTCTTCTTGGTAATCTGCATTACGCGACGTCATGGCCAAACCTACCACAGTTAGCACAAGGTCTTGACCTAGGGTCTTGACATTCAGCCAGTAAGTGGTTTCTGACACAGTACACGCATTGGACGTGCAGGCACGTTGGTCGTCTCAACATATCTTGCAACTTGGCTAATTCCATCTTGACATCAGCCAAGCCTTGGTCTGTCTCGGTGGCCTTCCCCTTATCTTGGGATGATGGGATTGATCACTCACTAGAGGCTGACGCTCTCTCTGAGCTTCACGAGTTGGTCTCCTCTAGATTCGAGCTCCTAGAGTTCCGCTCCTTCAACTGATCATCGACTCTGATGGCTTCCTCAAACACTCTAGCTATCGCGTCTCGCTGCAAGCTCGAATTGCCTGCCAAAGTCTTATATAACTCCTCATCCCGAATGCCGCTAATGAATACAGTCGAAACTGCTCTTTCAGTCGGTCACTCGCCTAGAGGGATTCTCTTGAAGAGACTCCTCACATGGGCTCACATGGATTACATAGTTGTGGATGTCCTCCTTCTCATTCTGCTTGACGTTCATCAAGCGTACTAGTAGGTTATCGGAGTATCCGGGCTCGGTGAATCTCTTGATAAAGAGATCCTTGAGGCCATTGAAGTTGACTCACTCTACAGCATCTAGACTTGTATACCACGTCCTACCCTTGCCGCCTAGGCAAAGCTCGAACACTTGCGAGCGTTGAGTTAGGTTGTTGAGGCCGTTAGTCTCGCAGACTTGCTCAAACAGCTCAACAAAGCTGTATGGGTCGTCATGGGGTTGGTACTTATCGAGTTGCTTGGCAACAATCGGTATTTTGGACTGGCTCTTTGAGCCTTGGTTCGCCCCTATTCCTACGAGCAACAACGTCGCTAGTGCGGTGGCACTCTGCTCTGCTGCTATATTATCGAGCAGCCGCTTCATGAGAAGCTCGCTCAACGTCAAGTCTCCCTCTAGTGCTCTCTCATGGTCTATTCGGTTTCGGCCAGCTAAGTTCAGCACCTCATGCAGCTCCATCCTTTGCCTTTGGCTCCTAGCCTACTGATCCCTATTGTACTCGGCTATGCTTTGCAATGCTTTGTGGGCTAGCCTTCTCTCCTCTTCTAGATCTACGATGATTGCGTCTGTTGTCTTGCCGCGGTGCTCGTACCGGGCGTGCACGTCATAACTGCTCACCAGCTGGCTGAATAACATCTGGGAATACGTCCAAATCAAGCTCCTCATTAGACCGATGGTCTGAGCTCTCTTCCGCCATGGTCGAGTTCTCGCGCTCCACTAAGCTGTCGATCAGGTTGAATAGACCTTACTCTTGGTGAATGCTTTATGCTTTGGCTGTGGATGGCAGTTGTTTGAGCTCGTCTCGACATTCATTTGAGTATTCCCTTGAGCAATTGGACATTGACTTGGATTTTTCCGTTACGACTTGGATTTTTCCATTACGACCTTGGATGCTATCGAGGCATTGTCTTCGTTACCTGTCTTTGGTACTTTGACTTGGTTTGCTTGAGCTATTGAGTTCGTTTATCCACCTTTTGAGCTAGTGGGAGCATCTTGTATGCTTGACCAACATTGAGCAGGAGGTTTATGCTATTTGAGCATTTTGCAGATAGTTGAGACTTTGGGATCTCTTACACTTACATGTTGCATGGTTCATGCACTGATATCTTGGAGTTACTTTTGGCCTGAGCTTGGGCTTTGCACTCTTGTGAGCATACACCTACTGGTGTTAGGTCTTGCCACTGTTATGTATACTTTGCCCTACTGTCTAGAGGGTATGCCTACTCACTGACGGATGCTTTGGTGATATGTTTGGGTGAATGCTTAGGGTCTTGATGATTGTTTGGTGCTAATTTATGCCTATTTATGGCTGGTTATGTCTTGGTTGTCATTTATTGACTTGGTGCAGTGATTTGGTCAGAAATTGACTCTCATAGTACCCTGCTATCATTTATTATAGCAAGCATACAACTTCGGAATGACATGGATTTTTCATGCTGAAATATTCTAAAATGATGTACTTTCACTAGTACTTGGTGGGCAGCAGCTTTGGTTACACTTTTCTTGCCATTTTCTCTCGATTTTTGTGATTTTTTTGGTTATTTTTTGCAATAAACAACAAGCAGTTTTGAACTGTCTACAGTCTTCCAGCCTGCATTATGGCGAGTTCGTCCACTAATCATGCTATTATCAACATCATTAAGCTTGATGGTATGAATTACTCTTATTGGAAGAGTCAGATTTGGCAGGTGTTAGTGCAAAAATCGCAGATCAAACGATTGAGGTTCAGCGAGTAGTCGCTTGCAACTATGCCAGATGAGAAATGGTTTGAGCTTGATGAGTTATGCAAGTCCACTATTGTATTATCTCTCACAGAACACGCTCATTACAATGTATTTGAGGAAGAACAAAGTGCATGGCAGTTGTGGGGTAAAATCAAGAATCTCTATGACAAGAAAAGTCCACGGAGTCAGATGTATTGGCTAAAGTAGCTTATGGATCTGCGCATGAAGGAGAATGTGACTATGTCTACTCACTTGAGCCAGTTCCATGCTATACTCAAGAACTTGACTTTGCAGGATATCACTTTTGCAGAGAATGCCACTCCTCTTTTCTTGCTTGGTACTCTTAATGAGTCATGGAATGTATTCCACACTGCATTATGTGCCTCTACTGCTACCTTCAAATTATCTGATGTTGAGAGTGCTCTTCTGTAGGAAGAGGTTAATCGTAAGAATTTGGATGCCTCTCGTGTGTCGCATGCTATGATAGTTAGAGGCAGGAATGATGGATATGGAAAGCATGGCAGTGGTAGTGGCCATGGATGGGATTCTCAAAAATCTCGATCCAAGTCTCGTGGGAAGTCACGTAGCAAATCCCGTGGCAAGAATGCAGATGTTACTTGTCACCATTGTGGGAAAAAGGGCCATATTAGGCCACAATGCCATGAACTGCGCAAAGATAAGGGGAAAGACAAAGCACAAGATAAGTCTTCTAATTGCATTATAGTGCCTGCAAAGTCCAGTGTTAAAATTGAAGAGATCAATGTTATGTAGCCTGAGGATGTTGATGATGATGATTATATCCTTGCAGCTTCTTCTAGTACTTCGTAGATGATAGAGATACACTCTATGTATACACAACGTTGGCTCTTGGACTCAGGTGCATCCTTTCATGTGATACCTTGCCGAGAGTGGTTTCATTCATATCGTACTGTTTCGGGTTCTGTGTGCTTGGGTGATGACAGCTCTCTTGATATTGTGGGCATTGGTGATGTTAGGTTGCAGTTTCCTTTTGGTAGCAGTTTTGTTATGCAAGATGTACGTCATGTACTTGCTTTGACACGCAATCTCCTGTCAGCTGGACAGCTTGATGATGCAAGTTATCATGTATCTTTTGGAGACTCTACATGGAAGATCACTCGTGGCAGACTTGTGATTGTGAGAGGTGCGAAGGCTGGCAGCCTCTATCCCTTGATTGTATCTGCTTCTTTCCTTGATCATGTTTTGTCTGTGGGTTTTATCCCTCATGTATCTCTTTGGCATGCCCGTTTGGGCCATATGTCTTTGAAGGGAATGAAAATGCTTTCTGGTTTGCAGTACTTACTGCCCCTTGATTATGCATGTTTTGATTCATGTGAGCATTGTCTTTATGGCAGGCAGACTAGGTCTATGCATAGAAGTTTGGTAGGCTACGCATGAGTGAGCCCTTGGCATTGGTACATTCGGATGCCTGTGGGCCCGTGCCTTGTCAGTCTATGGGTGGTGCCAAGTATTTTGTTACTTTCATAGATGATTTTTCATGAAAAGTTTTGGGCTTATCCCATTAAGCTGAAATACGATGTCTTGGTTGTGTTTCAGAGATCGCTTCCATTGGTTGAGAACTAGTCTAGGTATAGGCTAAAAAGCCTAAGGACAAATAATGGGGGTGAGTATGTCTCATGACCTTTTGAGTAGTTATGTGATGAGAGGGGTATTAAGCGTTAGTTGACCAGCCCCTACACCCCCCCCCCCCCCCCCCCAAAGAATGGTTTGGCTAAGAGGATGAATAGAACCATCCAGGAGCGTGTACGTAGTATGCTTAGCCATGCAGGCCTACCACAGAGCTTTTGGACTGAGGCAGTTAGTACAGCTGTGCATGTCATAAACAGATCACCTTCTAGTGGTTTGGATTTCCATGTTACAGAGGAGGTATGGACTAGAAAACCTCCCTCTTATGCGCATATTCGTGTCTTTGGATGTGAGGCATTTTGCCATGTGCCCAGGGACAAGAGAAGTAAGCTAGATCCTAAGAGTGTCAAATGAATTTTCCTTGGTTATGGGGATGCAGGCGAGATGGGTTACTGTCTCTAGGATCCGCAGGCGCAGAAAGTCATCCACACTCATGATGTAGTCTTCCATAAAGACAAGATGCATTAGCAGCCTGAGAGAGTTGTTGAGATCCAGAAGGTCATATTTCAGGAGGAGCCGAGAGCTCCCGCATAGCCAATTGGATAGCCTATAGTTGCAGCAAATACTCATGGTCAGGGTGTTGGATAGGTAGCTGGGCAGGTAGCTGAGCTTGCCATGAGACACTATACTAGAGACAGACGTCCACCTAATAGATTTCAGCCCTCAATGCATTATATCTTGGTTACAGATGCAGGAGAGGCTTTCACTTATGATGAGGCTATGCGCAAGGGTGACAATCACTCTTGGGAGAGAGCTATGCAGTCTGAGATAGACTCCTTGCATAAGAATGACACTTGGGATTTGGTTTCCTTGCCTACGGGCGAGAAGGCTTTGCCATGCAAGTGGGTGTATAAGCTAAAAAGTACCCCTGGACACCCCAAGCCGGCATACAAGGCTAGACTGGTAGCAAAGGGTTTTAAGTATGAGAATGGTGTGGACTTTGATGAGGTCTTTTCTCCTGTGGTTAAGATGACCACCCTACACTTAGTCTTGGCTTTGGTTGCTTAGCTTGACTTGGATTTATACCAGATGGATGTCAAGACAGCTTTCTTACATGGGGACTTGCATGATGAGATTTATATGGAGCAGCCTAAGGGCTTTGCAGAACCTGGCAGGGAGCACCTAGTGTGCAAATTGAAGAAAAGTCTTTATGGCTTGAAACAAGCACCTAAGGAGTGGTAACATAAGTTTGATGCCTTTATGCAGTCATATGGCTACAGCAGGAGTGCTATGGATTCGTGTCTTTACACGAAGAAAGCCCGTGATGGTTCTTTATTGATTTTGGTACTCTATGTGGATGATATACTGATAGCAGGGAAAGCTCATGATGAGCTAGATGCTCTTAAGGCTTAGCTCAAGAAGAGCTTTGAGATGAAAGATCTGGGACAGGTCTCTCACATACCTAGTATGTGCATTCGACGCGATAGGCATCAGGGACTCCTCTACTTGTCACAGGGAGTACATTCATAAAGTCCTTGAGCGCTTCCGCATGCAGGATGTTAAGCCTATTGGCTGTCCACTGCCTTCTTATGTGAAGGTATCACAGGCTGATTGTCCGCAAACAGATGAGTAGAGGTCCGAGATGGCCAAGATTCCCTATGCATCCGCAGTGGGCAGTCTTATGTATGCCATGATAGCCACTCATCTAGATATTACCTTTGCAGTTGGTGTTGTGGCACGCTATATGGCTACTCCTGGCAAGAAGCATTGGCATACCGTGAAGGGTATCATGAGGGACCTAAAGGGCACTACAGATCTATGCCTATGCTATGGAAACCAGGATACAAGAGTCGTGGGGTACACTGACTCTAATTATGCAAGACATGCAGATAGTAGGAAGTCCACTTTCGGTTATGTATTCACCTATGCTGGAGGTGTTGTTTCTTGGATATCCAGGGTGCAAAAATGCACGGCCCTTTCTACTACACAGAGGCTGAATATGTTGCAGCCTTTGAGGCTTGCAAGTTGGATGGGTCGTTTGGTTGCTGACCTTGGTATTGATGCTATCCCTACAGTGCATTCGGATTCTATGAGTGCTATTCAGTTAGCCAAGAATCCGGTCTTCCATGCGAAGACGAAACACATTGAGGTGAGGTATCACTTCATACGTGGGGTCATTGAGGACAAGTTTATTGACATTGTTAAGATCTTGATTGACCAGAATCCTACAGAATTGCTCACAAAAAGCCTCTCTACAGAGTGCTTTGCCTTCCTCAGGAGGTTGATGGGCGTGGGATGAGATGACGCCTTTCCTCATCCTGCTGTACATGTGTATATGTTGTATTGTCTTTTTTCTTTTTTTCTTTTCACTCCTCACTAGGGTAGATTCGCCTTTAAGTGGGAGGTTGTTGGGGGTAAAGGCGCCTCCACCTAGCTGCCCGTGTATTACTACATTGACAATCACTGCCACTACACATTGCAGGTGGCGGGCGCATATCACCATCACTTTATTCTTTATTCTTTTAGTGACAGTTTGAATAAAGGAAGGCTCGGTCACACATTGTGACTGTTGGAGTTCCCATTTCTTGTCTCTCTCTTCCTTGCTCTTGCTCTCCCGCCATAGCTTTCGAGTGCAAGCTTCGATTCTTCTCACCTTTCACTCTCATAAATTTAGCAATTAATGCCATATCGACAATGTGAGAAACAACTTTTATTCTCTCCTATTTTCTTTGAGACTTCCTTGGTCTATCTACCTTTCCTCAATAGATGTAGGCATAGGCTTATTTCAATCATAGAGTTGCTTCACCCATCATAGCAATGGCTTCTCTAGTGGAGTGATAGCAGATTGGTAAAATCTATCCTAATTTTTTGAATATGATTCTTCTTACTCCTTAGGAATAGGAATAGCTCTTGGGATAGGTTCATAGTGGACTATTTCTTCACTTGATGATAAGGTAGAAGAACTTGTCTTTATCTCCAATGTATGTGGTTGCTCCTTGAACATCACATCACAGCTCACTGTGATCTTCTTTGTCTCTTGGTCATACAATTAAGCCTTTTTCTCATGACTATAATCCAAGAGAACATTTGATACTTTTTTATTTTAACTTGTTATTATACTTTGGAACACATACACAACATTCACATCCAAAAGTTCTAAAGTGTGAGATAAACGATTTCTTACCAATGTAGGCCTCATAATGTGTTTTTCCCTTGAGAGCCTTTGTGTAGCTCTGATTGAAAATGTAGAATGTAGTGTTAACAGCTTCGACCCAAAATTAGTTGTGCAATCCCTTGCCCTTAAGTATGCACCTTGCTATTTTCACAATGTTGTGATTTCAGCATTCAGCAACAATGTTATTTTGAGGTATATGAGGCACCATCAAGTGATGTTTGATCCCTTTACTCTTGCAAAAGTCATCAAACTCCTTTGAGTTGAACTCACCATCGCCATGTATTCTAAATTTCTTTACACCACTTGTTTCATTTTCCATAAGTTGTAGCTATTCTTTGAACTTATCAAAAGCTTGAGCCTTTATCATGAAGGAAGTATACCTACATCTTCTTGCTATTGTCAATAAATAATCAACATGAAATAAGAAGATCTCCCAAGGATTAAATTCTAGAGGAGCCTTTGCTCTATTTTTGTTTTCTTGTGGAAATGTCTTTCTTTGTTGTTTGCCTTTCATATGGTTCCTTCATTTCAGTCATTGTAGGTAGGTGAACAACCATAGCTTGCTTATGCATATTCTTTAATACTACAAATTTATTGTGACCAAATATTTCATGCTAAAGTTTACTTGTGCCTACTCCAACAATGGCTATAAAAGCACTTAGCTTATATAGGTTGTTTCTTTTTTCTCATTTGCCATCTATTTTACCAATGCTATTTTGAATTTATGTACCTATCTTAGTGGGCATTAAGCTTTTTGACTTTACCATTTGCAACAACAATGGAAATAGTACTCGTCCCCTCAATAGGGTATTTTGCATTGCTCCAAACTATCATAATAATAGGTTCTTGCAGAGGCTACATAAAATTGTATAAACATTTCTTATTGGTCATGTGACAGTAGACACCATTTATCCAATACCCATGAATCAGTGATAGATGTTTATTGTGCCAAGGAACACGCTTCCTTATTTCAGTTCTATTTCAACCATATTGGTTGTCTTCTTCCCTTTCCTTTTTAGGATACCATTCTTTTCATCTATCTTCTTAACATGACAATTTGCAACTATATTAGTTGTCTTCTTTCTTTTACTTTTCAAGGTACCAGTCTTTTCATCTACATTCTTGGCATGATAACTTGCAATTACATGCCCTTTCTTCTTATAGTAGAATCACTCTTCTTGAACCTTTTTCTTATCACCCTTCTTCTTTTATTCACCATCACTTTTGGTCCTTTGCCTTTTGCATTGGTAGAGAATGCAACATCTCCATTTTCCTTTTGGGGCTTTAAGCGACAACTCATTCTTCATTAATAATGCATAAAATTTCTCAAACATAAAAGCTTGAGATCCCACTTGAGTGTTAAGGGAAATTACCAATCCATCAAACTTTGGTGGACAAATATGAAGCCACCACCAAGCTACCTTCTTTTTAGTATTTTGTATCCTACCTTCATCCATCCAATTGTGTAGATTCTTGATCTAAGTGATAAATGTTTAAGTTATAACTCCTTCAAAAAACTTATGTACTACTAACCAATTCTCCAAGTTCTAGATCCTTGTTTGGTTTTGTGTCTCTTATTGACTCTTTATTATGTTCCAAGCCTTTGATACCTTAGTTGTATGTCAAATCAAGGGCAAATTATTGTAAGAATATCTTGTAACTAAGGTGCATAGGGCATCTATATTTTTTCATTTCTAAGATCGTAGAAGATCAACATTTGGAGAAATCACTATTCTCAAATTTGATAGGTTAGAGGTAGGTTATGGTTTTGGGTTAATCCCTATATTTACCGTGTTTATCGTAGCACAGAGGAGCAGGAAAATTGAAAAAATGAAATAGCAAAAACAAGCGCAGGATAAAAGAAGAAAAAGGCGCCTTGATCGGTAACCAGACCCTGAAAATTTTAAATGTTTAGGCACGACCCTCAAAAAGTCCCAGTGTCACCCCGAGACAGCAAAAGAGTAAAAGGCACACCATTAAATGTGGAAGCGCTCCCGAATCCTTGTAAAAGAGCGCCAGGCTCGCTCCTGTGCGAATTGTATGCATTAGTTGGGAATATGATAAATTAGAATGGTGGGAAATGAGAAATGGGCTTAGGCCAATGGCTGGCCTTGTAAAAAAGGGGATGACCGCCCAAAAGGGATTTAGGGTTTTGTATATAAAGTTCAAAAGTGAATGAGAAGCTCATTCTTTGGTGTGTGGCAAAAGGAGTCTTCATCTTCTTTTCTTATTCTCTCCTTCTTGCTTGTGTGTGCTCTTGAGAAAGGGAGTGTGAGAGTGTGAGGGAGTGAGTGTGTGGGAGTGAGAGATCAAGTGGGTGAAGCTCTTCACCATCTCCTCTTCTCTTCTCCTATTCTCTTCTCTTCTCTTCTCTCATGCACGCGGCTATGGAGGATGGAGCTTGAAGATGGAGGAGGCTTGAGGATGCTTGAGCTAGCATCAAGAATTGTGGAGCTACCGAGGTGTGCGAGGGAGGAGGCTACTCGCATCGGCATCAAGGTAAGCTCACTACACTCGTAGGATCGACAACGCGTCGGCTAGGAGATAGCCATTAGAGCTTGCTTGGAATGCTTGAAACAATAAGCGGTCCGTGGGTCTTGGTGGTTGAGTGAAAGCTCCCACATTTTGGTTCCGTTGCTGGGACCAACGGATTCAAGCTTGAGCACTTGTGCGCCTCATATCGAGCATCGAAGTAGGGGTTTCATCCCCAAAACGGAGCTTGAAATAAGTAGGAAGTTTGGGTGTTTTTGATCTTCAAAACAAGTAAGTATTTTGGGATATTTTGGTTGTTTGATGATTAGAAAACATGGAGAAATTATTTCAATTTTTTGCTTTCGATTCTTGTTGCGTTTAGAGTAGGCTAACATTAGGAAATCACACCCGAGAGGCATAGGGTTTGCTACTATAAAATAAGGAGAAAATCGGGAAAAACAAGTGGAAAATGGAGGAAATGCTCATTTGAATGTGTAGGAATCGCAAGGAGAGTGATCGATAACATCCCGGTAATGTCCAACAGGGATATAAGTTCTTGGAGGGCAAGGAAATCCTCATTTGCAACTAGTTGTGTGTGTGTGTGTGTGTGTGTGTGTGTGTGTGTGTGTGTGTGTGAGAGAGAGAGAGAGAGAGAGAGAGAGAGAGAGAGCTTGGGTGACCCATTTCGATCGATCAGTGCGAGAAGTTACATTGCTATCACCGATCCCCAGGTATATAGATATCTTCCCTATCACTCCAGCATCATTTCTGTTGAATCTTGTAGCTTGTAATAATCAATACCTTAAGATTTTTTACGAGTTCATGCTTGAAAGTGCATTCGGGTCAGCGGAATTGGACACCCGATCTAGTGTCCGATTCTGAGAATCGGACGCTCGGACATGTCCGATCGGACCACTCAGACCAACCCGTCCGATTTTGGAAATTGGACCACCTGTCCGATCGGACGCCTCGTCCGATCGAGGTAATCGAACCCACCCATGTCCGATTCGTAGAATCGGACCCATGGATTAGGACACATCAGCAATCGGACCACCCACCTGGTCCGATCTTTGAAAATCGGACACTTGACCCCTATCCAATTCTGAGAATCGGATAGCTCAAAATCGAACCCACCTGGTCCGATTCTGAGATTCTGAGAATCGGACCACTGGTAAATTGGACGTCCGATTCTCGGAATCGGACACACCCTTAGGCAAAAAAAAAAAAAAAAGAAAATATCAAAAATTGACCCCCACGACCGACTAGAAGCGCAACCCGCTCCGGGACAACATAGCGAATGCCTTGTAGGCAGTTCCCGACGTAGGAGTCATGACCAAGGGACAGGGGAACAGTGCTGGAGCACTCCACATCAACCTGACGCATCGAGAACATAAATCCAATCGTAGAACCTGTGATTGACCCTCGAGTGAACAGCAAGAAGCAGCGCAGACCCTAGAATCCGCTAGAACGACTAGGACTTGGGCGACGAAGCTTATTAGGCCCGAGACGAGACAAGAGGGCGTAAGCATATAGAGATTGTTTGCCGCACTCACATTGAATTCCGCACTTGAAGTACACATAAGAAAGTTGAAAGCCTAATTGACTACAAGTGCACGAGAAATGACACACACTGAGTGATCATAAATTGAGGATTGTATTCAATAATTCAAGGAACTCACTCAGATAAAACCACTCAAGGAACCTACGAGTAGGAGAGAACCAAGACATAGACAAACCATCAAAGTGCAGAGTAGGACCAAGCAAGGAGTGCCAATGACGTGGATCTAATCTCAACTCAAAAGCATTCCGGAGCATAAACAAGACATGTGGCATAGTCCAAATACATCATGACATCATACCGAGTAGTCGGGAGCACCCCGTGACCAATAGGCATAACCCAACTGTAGCATAAATAGCTTCAGCCATGAAGTTTCCAGTAGTATATATCCTCTATAAACTAAGCAAATCAGTGCTCAATCCAATCTCAAATCCATAGGCAAACCATAGACATACATTCCCGTATGTATAGGCACCAACTGGGAATAATCGGGCATCAAATGCCAAGATCTGTAAGCATAAAATTGAAGTAATAGGTGGCCGCCTTGTTTTGGACAGATCTGGGATTGTTCAAAATAGTCAATGGCTGAACTAAATTAGCTCCAAATGCGTCTCACATAAGAGATGCTATCTCAGACCTGAAATCTGTTGCAGAATATTTTGTCATAAAAATTTTGGCAAATCCGACATCGCATCGCATCCGGAGCGTGCGAAAACCTCAATTTAGACTCTTACTCGTCCTGAATCGGGTTTCGAATGCTTGAGATATGACAAAAAGAGTAATTTTTGGGCCAGATTTTGAAACAGGCGCAAAAAAAAACGTGAGCTGGCTTGGGGGGTCTGCTGCCCCATGTGTCAACGGGAGCTTAAGAGAATGAGCTATGGCTGCCGAGAAGGAGACCCAATGCGAGTGGGGAGTCAATGGGAAGCTAAGAATGGCACGAGCCAAGGTCAAGAGTCGGAAGCCATGCTCTGATACCAGTTAAAAGGTGAGAAGGATCGAAGCTTGCACTCGAGAGCTATGGTGGGAGAGCAAGAGCAAGAAAGAGAGAGACAAGAAATGGGAACTCCAGCAATCACAAAGTGTGACTGGGCCTTCCTTTATTCAAACTATCACTAAAAGAATAAAGAATAAAGTGATGGTGACGGGCACCCGCCACCTGCAGTGTGTAGTGGCAGTGACTGTCAGTGTAGTAATACACGGGCGGCTAGGCAGAGGCGCCTTTACCCCCAATAGAGAGAAGTAAAGGATCTAATTGACTTGGAAGAAGCACTTGCAAACCCAACGTGGAGATCAACTATACAAGTTGTGTATATTAGTATAATGAAGAATGACACCTAGAAGCCAGTGGATCAACCACCCAAAAGAAAGATCATTAGTATAAGCAAGTTTAAAATGTAAATTACAAGGTCGATGGAACCTTAGAAAAGTACAAAGTCATATTAGTTTTAGTTGCACATGGATTTTCATAAGTTAAAGGGTTTGATTTTCAAGAATCGTTTGGTCCAACTACTAGAATGACCAATGTTCGCACAATACTTGTCACTCATAAGAAGTGGACAACTTACTAAATGGATGTTAAATCAACATTCTTAAATGGTGACCTCAAGGGAGAGATATACTAACTCAACCATTAAGGTTTGAAGCCCCTTGAGAACAAAGTTTGTAAGCCGAAAAGGCATTATATGGGTTGTAACAAGCCCTTGGAGCATGGTACCAATTGATAGATACGTTTTTTTAGGCTTAAATTTCAAAATATGTGCTTCAAATACTAATTTGTATGTTTATAGGGATGCTAAAAAGCTTGTAGTGATTGTCCTATATATGGATGACCTTCTTATGATAGGTAACTATGGAAATATGTTTTATCAAACTCAAAAGGAAGGCATTGAGCTCTAAGTTGGAAATGATAGACTTATAGTATGGTACCAATAGATGGATAAGTTAACTTTAAGCTTAAACTTCAAAACATGTGTCTCAAATGCTAACTCGTACATTTAGGGGGATGTTGAAAAGTCTATAGTGACTATCCTATATGTGGATGACCTTGTTATTACATGTGGCTATAAAGAGATGATCCATCAAACTTGAAAGGCATTGAGCTTAGAATTTGAAAAGATAAACTTAGGCTTATTTCACTATTCTTTGGGGTTGAAGTCTAGTAAGATCTAGGAAAAATATTTATCCCCTAGGAAAAGTATACAAAGGAGATCTTAAAAGTATTTGGCACAACTCATTGCAAGGAGCTAGGTACACCTATGGAGGCCAATATAAGTTATCCATAGAGGATGTATAAGTACTAGTAGACATTGGGAGGTACAAGAGTTTAGTATGTAGTCTCATTTATTTGTGCAATGCTAAGCATTATATTAGTTTTGGTTTTGGTGCTTGAGCATGTTCTCAAACAAACCCCACCAGAGCCATTAGAAAACTGGGATGTGGGTGCTAAGATGTTTGAAGTGAACTCTCAACTATGGTATCGCATACACTTCTAAAACTTTCATGACAATAAATTGTGACTTAGACTAAGTAGAAGATAAGGATTCTAGGAAGTTGGTATTTGGCTATTATTTTTCTTTGAATACAAGAATTTTCTATTGGATTAGTAAGAAGCAACCAATAGTGGTGTCACCTTCTACTAAAGCAAAGTACAAGAAAGCTTATTTTGCTACATGTTAAGTGTTGGAGCTACATGGAGAATGGAGATCACACACATACACACACACACACACTAAAGACACTATATTTGTGGTGCCTCAAATTCCTTTATTGTGAGTAGCACCTTATTGTCTTATCACTCAAAGAACAGAGAATGAGTGTGTACATATATAGTTAGGGTTAGTAAGTAAGATAGGTAGTTGGCTACATTAACATTTACACCAACATTAAATAATATGGTTAAGGAGGATCCTATGGTTTATTGAAGTACAAGATGAAGATTCAGTTGTGCCAAGATGTGATAACCAAAATTGCATCACCGTTGCCAAAACTCCAATGTTTCATATATGTACCAAACATTTAGTATCACTATGTCTGTGATTTTATCAAGGATAGAATAGTAGAGTTGGTTTATTGTCCAAGAGAGAAGTATGCAGCATATATCTTATGAAGGATTTGCTTGAAATTCATCTTTAGAGACTTTGTGTTGGGCCAAGCATTATGTAATTTTTATAGTACTCTTCCAAGTCTTGTCAAGGTCAGCTTTATCACACTTAGTCGGATTGATTATAGTCTAGTGTATGAGATTACCACCTAGACAATAAGGGAAAACGTACAAGGAAGATTCCCTCCTATGGTGGCATGAGGCCAATTTGGGACTTTAATCATGTTAACATTAAATCCATGTTTATCTAAGACGAGAGAGGATATCCTTGGCAATTGTTTGCAAAGTGACCTTCTTGGCCAAGTGCTAGATTACTGATATAGACCTAGGAGTCATAGATCCCTTAGGTGGGATCCTAGTGGATTGACACCTTGATGTTCCACTTGAGATAGACTCCAAGGCCAACTGACTAGCTAAGTCTATGAATCTTAAGGGGCCCAAAAGGTTTTGCTTATTAGAAAAGGCATCAAGTGACTATTAAGTGTCTCCTTCCTTGGCATGGCAAGGTGTGGGTATCTCACACTCAAAG
The DNA here is from genome assembly GCF_053477565.2 of Lygodium microphyllum. Taxonomy (NCBI): domain Eukaryota; kingdom Viridiplantae; phylum Streptophyta; class Polypodiopsida; order Schizaeales; family Lygodiaceae; genus Lygodium; species Lygodium microphyllum. Next base: position 18,661,285 of record NC_141137.1, on the reverse strand, counting down.
AGCTTTCATAATATAGTAAGTGACTTCACTTATAGGAATGCATAGTTAAGGACCCAAGTGAAAACCAAGGTTTATTATAAATAATAATTGAAATTTTATTCATATATCTCAATTATGTACATGTGGGAGGAAGAATAAATGCAATTTACTTTTGTGCATGTGGGCACATGCTTTTGAAAATAGAGGTACGTTCATCTAACTCACCAATGATAATTGAGCCTCTCTCTCTCTCTCTCTCTCTCTCTCTCTCTCTCTCTCTCTCTCTCTCTCTCTCTCTCTCTCTCTCTCTCTCTCTCTCTCTCTCTCTCTCTCTCTCTCTCTCTCTCTCTAGAATTTAAAGTTCATTGTCATTCACTTATTGCCTCTATCCATCTTTAACCATAGGAAGGTTGAGAAGAAGAAGTAAGAATATGATGCATAAGCATGGAATATGTATGCCTAACAATGCTCTTAACGTGACTAAGCATAACTTGGGGATGTGAAGCACACTTTGTTTTAATAATGTCACAGAAAGTACATGTGTAGTGCTTCAAAGTTGCAACTTAGTACCTTATATATAGGGTATCAAAGTTTTTTAATTAGAAATAATTAGAGTAGACCTTTGGGGTATGTCAAGGTTGGTTTCCTTGTGCCTCCACTAGCCATTACTCTCACCAATGCTTGTAGAGAAAAATTGAAAATTTTATAGTAATCAAGTGGGTATATATAACATGATCCTTATGTGTGAACCCTCTTGCCACATGAAATCTTAGGGCGTGAAGTGCCCTATCTACTAGCAACATTGAAGTGAAGCATAAGCTTAGTGCCACGCTTTGTGTAGCCTAGGTGCAAAGCATGTAGTAAACAACATAAAGACAAGCATTGTGAGAGTGACTTACAATCAAAAGATCATGTTAAAAACATCTTCACAATTTAGAAGTTAGAAACTTGAAGATATATTTATCAAATAGAAAGTTGAAGTCAAAGGTCAAAGACGCAAGATCACATTCAAAAGTTAAATGAGATAAACATATAGGAAATCCCAATAATCTCGCCTTGCCCAAGCTATATAAGCTCAAAGCTTCTAGCCATGAGACACAATCGACTTGGTCTTAATTACTGATTAGGCAAGGCAGAGGGGCATAGAGTGACATCTCTAATATTTGATATATATTAATACAAGGTTTTGAAGGTGCCATGTGTCTGCTAGGGGTGCCACGTGGTAATTGCTTATCGCCCCCTGAAACCTTCTAAGTTATTTTTAAAAATAAAAAAAGGCTTGCTTGACTACTAGTTTTACCTTCTCTCAAGCCTAGCTATTCTTCTCAATTCTTTGTCCTTCTTCTCATTCTTCTTCTATTCTCTTACATATGCTTTTTTCTATCCACCTCTAATGCACAAATTGGATGTTGTATGCGCGCGTAGTGAACGTTGGAAGGTTCCCAAGAACAAAGAACCCTACAAAAGCTTCATTAAAGCAATAAAAGAGTTTGTACGACACGAGACAAAAAGACCAATTAGGTGCAATCTCCCCCCATGCCTTGTGTGAGTGTTTCATAAGGCATGTATTTATAGATTTATTAATCTCCAAGCTCAAAAAATAGCCTAATTTACAATTAGCTTGCTTTTGGCTTTTGTGTTTACTTTTTCCCAAATAAAGAGTAAAGCGTTTGGGCATCCAGAAATCAGGTTGTGCCCAAATACAATGTCAAATAATGAAATATTTAAACCGAGCATTTATGCCATACAAAATAATAAATATTTGTCAAGCGCTTTAATAAATAAGCGCACCCAAATAAATATTGATGCTACGCTTTTAGTAATAAGATGCGCGCCCATCAAAAATAATAATTCTTCTAGGTAATCTAAATACACGCCATCGCCGAGTGCTTCCCAACACCACCATTGCCTGCTCTACACATCAATTGAAGCATTCACAATTGTTAGAAAATAATAAGATAAAACCCACAAAAGTGAATACCTAGTAGCCTTCAGCTACAAAATAATTAAATAGGTTGGAACTCTGTCCTAACTTTAATTTAATACGAGTGCACTCTAAACTCATAAATTTCCATTAATTTAATATGTATTTTGCAGAATCGCCTACTGTGGAATCATCCACATGCACATTAAAATAATCTGACGCCCGAAAAGAACATGCGTCCCTGTCAACTTCTCGCACAAGGAATCCACCTTGTATATGAGCCCCAGTAAATAAATATAGTTTTACGAAATCCACCGAAAAACCTCATGTCCCCGTGGTGGGATAGCAATTGCCCTCAATTACTATTAGCTTAATGTGGAGTGAGCAGTGAGAGGTAAGGACTTAGATCGCGAGCGTGCATTCATTGGGCTTCTTCAATAATATGCTTTTTAAACTTAACCAAATATCTAGAATATCTATGGCTAGTTCTAGTGATCATAAAGTCAGTGTCTAGAATAGTTTCAGATTCAAGGATTTCAGTTTCTTCTTCTAACAAAGGAGGGTTTTCATAGACAAGGTGGACATGTAATTGGCCTCTAAGAGGTCGTGGTAAACTTATATGAAAAGTATTATGTGCTTTCCAATGTTGGGGTAGTTCTAAATTAAATGCATTGTCATTGATCTTGTGAATTATTTTGAAAGGTCCGTAAAATCTAGGTGCTAATTTAACAACAGGGTGTTTCTCAACACTTTGCAATCTTCTCTTTTCAATGCGTAACCAAGCATAATCATCAACATTGAAACTCATGGCTTTTCTTTTCTTATTAGCTTGTTTAGTATATGATTGCTGGGCTTTCGCAATCATATCTTTAACTTGAGCAAAAATAGTAGCATGCATATTTGCAATATCATCAGCAACTTTAACTTTGTTCGACAATGATGTAACAAGTGTAGGCAATCTATGTCCATACATGCTTTCAAAAGGTGCTTTATGTGTAGTTATGTGTGGTGTATTATTATATGCAAATTGAAGTAGATGCAAATGTGTATCCCATGTTTGTGGTTTTGTATGCACGCAAAAAGATCTAGAATTGTACTATTAGTAGCTTCTGTTTGCCCATTGGTTTCAAGATGGAATGTAGATAAGAAATCAATCTTAGTACCTAAATTAGCAAACAAAGTAGTCCAAAAATTGTTACAGAATGTAGAATCGTGATCATAAATAATAACTTTTAGCAAACCATGGTTAGTGAAAACAGTCTTCAAAAACAATTGTGCAGCTTGAGATGCAGTTAATGTTTTCTTACAAGGTAGGAAATATGATTTTTTGCTAAATCGATCTACTATAGTCCAAATCATATCATGATTAGCTTGTGTGTTAGGCAAACCGATTATAAAATCCATTGAAATATGTTCCCATGGATGTTCAGGAATTGGTAAAGGCATTAACAAACTATATTGCTTACCATAGTGTCGCTTGACTCTTTGACAAATTAAACACTTAGAAATAAAGTTAGAAACATTAGATTCCATTTGTGGCCAGTAAAACACTTCAACCAATATTCTTAAAGTGGATATAATACCTCTATGGCCTTCATATGGAGGACAATGAATTTCATGCAACACAAATGGTCTAAATGGAGTAGTGACACATAATCTTTTCTCATAAAACATAAATCCATCAGAATAAGACAAAGAATCAATTGGAATCCAGTTATTAACAACTAATTTGTTTCAATGAGCTTGAAAATTGGGGTCATGGTCATAGGTATCCTTAATAGGAATAAGGAAATCAAAAGATAGAATAAAAATATTATGGATACTTGGTCTTCTACTCAATGCATCAGCAACAATATTCTCTCTACCTGGTTGATATTGGATAAGTGGATGAAAACTTTGAATGAAAGCAACCCATTTAATATGACGATCAGAAATTTGTGGCTGACTAAGGAGATGTATGATACTTTGTTAGTTAGTTTTGATCATAAATTCGGATCCCGTTAGATAATGATTCCATTGACGTAAGGCTTGAACTATAGCTAACAATTCTTTATCATAGATGGGATACTTCAGTTTAGAGGGTTTAAGTTTGCAACTAGAATAGGGTATGGGATGTGAATCTTGTATGAGGACAGCTCCTATTCCCGATTTGCTAGCATATGTGACTACTAGGAAGAATAATAGATTAAAATCAGGTGATTGCGAAACAAGTGCATGTGTTAAAGCATATTTCAATAAATCAAAAGACTTTTGCTGATTGTCAAACCAATGATACATAACACCTTTCTTTAACGATTTCGTTAAAGGTAATGCAAACAATGAATTTTTTTTTACAAATTTTCTATAAAAGCTTGTAAGACCTAAAAAAGAATGTAACTCATGCACATTTTTAGGGATTGACCATTCAAATTTGCCTCTATCTTTTTAGGGTCAACACGAATACCATCAAAAGAAACAATGGGACCTAAGTATATCTAAGTTTGGAAAAATTCACTCTTGTTAGGGTTAGTATATAATTGATTCTCTTTCAACAATTTCAAAACCAAAGATAGATGTTCATAATGCTCATTCTCATTCTTAATGAAAACCAATATGTCATCAAAGAAAACAATCACACAATTCTGATACTTCAAAAATATGCGATTCATCATATGATTGAATGTAGCAGGTGCATTAGTCAAACTAAAAGGCATAACAAGAAATTCATAATGACCAAATTGAGTTCTAAATGCAGTCTTAAAAATGTCAGATGTATCCAATCGTACTTGAGGATATCCAGATTTGAGATCTATCTTGCTAAAAATAGTGGCCCCTTGCAGTTTATGCATGAGGTTGCCTACCCTAGGAATCGGATATCTATTCTTAACAGTGATATTGTTTAGGGCATGATAATCAATGCACATCCTATAGGTATTACTTTTCTTCTTAACTAATACGACATGTACACCAAAAGGAGAACTGTTGGGCCTAATGAGTCCTCGGTTCAACAGTTCTTTAACTTGTGCTTGGATTTCTTTCTATTCAATCTAATTGTGTCTATAAGATGCTTTACATGGTGTTTGAGAACCTGGGATTAAGTCCATTTTATGGTCTTCAAGATGTGTAGGTGGTAAACTAGCTGGCAAATCAACAGCTAAAAAATCTTTAAATTGTGAAAGAAATTGTGCATGCCTAGGATGCATCTAATTTTCCTTAGCTTCAATTTCATTCACCCATACTAAGTATGATTTGCTAGCTTTTCTCAATGCATGTTTAGCCTATGTGTGACTAAGCAAGGGAAATTTGTCAAAGGTGTGCGATCCATGTAATGTGATTTGTTTTCTGTTAATATAAACTTTCATGGAATGTGCGGATATAATCTATGTCCGGATTATATTTGTGACGCCAAGGCATTTCTAAAATAATATCACTAGCTTGCAAAGGCACAACCAATTTCTATGCTCGATATAATCACTAATTTTAATTTCTAAAACATGAACTTCTTGTGTATCATTGTATCCAGTGCCTAAGAATGCAGCCTTTATGCGATAATGAGTTGGAACAGTAGGTAAATTTAATTATTTTACCAGCTTTGTAGAAATAAAATCATGGGTACTTCCATCATCATGCAAAATAATATTTTCTTAACCATGTATAAAATATTTCATCGTTAATAATGAATAAGAATTTGGCATACTTGGTAAAGTATCTGAAGCATCGCCGATATCATCATCATCTTCAATGAAGTCTGGCATATCTTCATGGTCTTTGTCTTCAACCGCTCCCAAGTGATTGATTTGAACAACTTGCTTCTTGGATTGACAATTTATTACTGAGTGTCCAGGTTGATGACACTTGTAGTAAACCATAGGCTTTGCTTTGGAAACATTATTGGTAATGGCTGGAAATTTGAGTATGTTGGGATTTGGCTGGAGAGAAGGCTTAGGGTTTGAATTTGTGTTTGATGGTAAAGCAGGAGGTCGAGTCCAAGGTTTACGGAAAGAAGAAGAAACAAAGAGATTTTGATTGAATCTTTGGAAGTTAGAATTGAATTGCTTTGTACCAAAGTTACCATTAGTTAAAAATTGTTGCGATCTCTTTTCTCGTCCATGAATTTTATCTTCAGCATCATGCCCTAAAGAAATCACATCCTCCAAAGTCTTTGGCTTGACATATTCATTTCCGCATAGAAGTGGCCAAGCAAACCGAACATATACTTGTGCTTGTGGATCACCTCAAGAACATCTTCAAGCATTTGAAGTTGTAGTAAGGCACTCCAAAAATGCTCAGTGTATTGCGGTATGGATTCACAATCTGTTTGTTGCAGAAGATCCCACTGCTTGATTGCTTTTTCATGGAATTGAGGTGGAAAGAAATTCTGCAAAAGTTTCTTTTGAAAGGCCTCCCAAGTAGAGGTACAATCAACACTCTTGAGGACAATAGTCCACCATAACGATGCTATGTTTGCTAGATGGTTAGTGACGCATTTAAGTTTATCTTTTTTAGCATATTACTTTTCATAAAAATAGTCATCAAACTGACTAATAAAAGCAAGAACAAATTTGCTGTCACATTGCCCATTAAAAGCACGGAATTTGAAATTTCTTTTACTTATATTGGCTTTTTTTTTTAGAGACTGTGCATCGAGTGTCGCATCAATCGTACGTCGAATAACATCTTCACATTGTGCTTTGTCTTGATCGACAGTGGATCATTGAAGTGTGGCCAATTGTGATTGCAAATTTGGACGTACTCTTCGCTCTTTTATTAGGTCCAATTTTGCTCCATAGTTGGGTGTGGCAAATCACCTTCGCCCATAAAATCTTCCCATGTTTTGATCGGACATCCTGCAAAAATCTCAAACAACCTCATACACTCGAAATCTCTCTAGAAGGATGAGCATAGCTCAAATTTGGGTTTACAAGGCTTGCTTTTTTAAATAAAAAATATAGCTTTTACTTTTACGATCTTGTTTCTTTCGTGGGTACGATAATTGATGATGGGTCTTCTTCCAAGTGAAAAATTATTCCGCATAGACTGCGTGTGATAGCCTGCTTGCTGTGAATCAACTCTGCCAAATTGCAGGTGTGAACAAAGGCTTTTTGGAGTTTCGAAACGGGTTCGGGATTAATTCGATAAGAACTCCCACTATGGAAGAGATTAAAGATTAAGTCTTTAGCCTTAGTAAGGCTTAAAACTTTAAGCTTTATATAAAAAGCTTAACTAAATCGTTTGATTAGCGTGACAGGATGGCGACATCTTTTTAACGGCGACGATTGTAGTGAGTACATGCCACATTACCAAATTGAAGAGTTTTGAAGCTTAAGCTTTATAAGCCTAAGCATTAAGCTTAATAATTAACATAAACTTCAGCAATTTTCCTCTGATAAAAAATGTATTGACAAAGGGGGTTAAGAAGTGGTTCTCCGCCTCTTGGGTGAGGTCCTTCGCAATCTGAGAGTCCAGCAGGGGGTTCTTCAACGCTAGGAACACGCCGGTATTGATGGGTAAGTGATTGGAAGCCCTTGATCTCGGCTTCGCTCTAATACCACTGGTGCACAAATTGAATGCTATATGCGCACATAGTGTACGCTGGAAGGTCCCCAAGAACAAAGAACTCTACAAAAGCTTCATTAAAGCAATAAAAGAGTTTGCACAACATGAGACAAAGAGACCAATTAGATGCAATCTCCCCCCATGCCTTGTGTGAGCGCTACACAAGGCATGTATTTATACATTTATTAATCTCCTAGCTCAAAAAATAGCCCAACTGACAATTAACATACTTTTGGCTTTTGTGTTTGCTTTTGCCCAAATAAAGAGTAAAGCATTTGGGCGTCCAAAAATCGGGCTATGCCCAAATACAATGTCAAATAATGAAATATTTAAATCGAGTGCCTATAATAAGATGCGCGCCCATCAAAAATAATAATTCTTCTAGGTAATTTGAATACATGCCATTGCCCAGTGTTTCCCAACGCCATCGCTACCTGCTCTATACATCAACTGAAGCATTCACAATTGTTAGAAATAATAAGATAAAACCCACAAAAGTGAATACCTATTAGTCTTCAACTACAAAATAATTCAATAGGTTGAAACTCTATCCTAACCTTAATTTAATACGAGTACACTCTGAACTCATAAACATCCATTAATTTAATATGTATTTTATGGAATCACTTGCTGTTGAATCACCCACGTGCACATTAAATTAATTTGATGCTTGAAAACGGCAGGTGTCCCTGTCAACTTCTCACCCAAGGAATCCACCTTGTGTACGAGCCCCGGTAATGAATATAGTTTTATGGAATCCACCAAAAAACCTCACGGAATCCATCATGGAATAAAAATTTGATGGAATCCATCGTGGAATATGCCTCTTGGCATCATTCTCCTCCTCCTCCTCCGTCTTTGGATTCATCTTTCATAGTTTGTTCCTTCTACCCATGTTGTAAGCAAAAGGCCAAAGACTCCATCTACTTCTTTTATGTAGCTCCTACATATGTAGATTTTTATTGTGCTCATAAAGAGGAAAACTTGCATGGCTCACAAGGCATACATTGGCTCATCCTCTTCCACAATTCATTATTTATAGGTTGATTTTGCTTGTAATTAACAACATAATGCAACATGCAATATTGCATAGGCATATCTCCCAAGCAAAATGCTAATTGGTTTGCAAAAGTGGTGAGATGAAGCATTCCAACAACTTGGAGGATGACAATGGATTCCTGAATGCTCAATCCACAAGGTGCTACTAACTCCAAGTACTCACCAACCAAGGTTGTCCTTCCTTGAGCCTTGTCCTTGAGTGGTTCAAGGCCAATGCCTCCTTCTTCCTTAGGTGATGCATTGTCCAAGGTTAAAGAGGCATGGCCCATCTCCTCATGCATGAATAACCACTTGTTTATCAAATATCTAGTGAGCTCTTAGGGAAATGCCCTGGCTACTGTAAGGAATATGTTGGATTTTAGGGAACCCAATGTCATGTGGCTTCTCAAAACCATGGAGTCATGTGAGAAGATTGAGTTGAGAGGTGGGTTTAGAACATGGAAGGTACACTTGAAAAAAGCATGGAGAGCTAACCCTTCCTTTAAAATCAATGCCTTGTTATGGAGGGTTGCAGCTAATCAGCTGGCCAATAGGGATTGAATCTCCAAATTTCTACAACTGTCGCCCTTGTGCATGTTTTGCAAGAGAAAGGAAGAGTCAATTAAGCATGTATTTTGAGAGTGTCGAGAGATGCATTGCTCTAGATAAGGATTAAAAGGGCTTTGGAAAAAACCAATCCTCACCATGTAGTTGGCTGGAAGTAGATTTTGTTAAGTGATCATGGAAATCTAAATGAGGTCTTGGTGAAGATGTGGAATGGTGTTTGAGGAGAAGCTCTTTTCAACACGTGGGACCTTAGGAATAACATTGCTTTTGCCTATGTGGGTTCTGGCTTTGCTACCCCTAGAGGATTTGTCATGGCGTAAATGTTAAGCATTAGGAAGATGATCACAACCCCCTATCCAAGAAGATGTTAGATTGGATGTTAGACGTGTCCTTTTGGCGTGCGTGCGCGCACGCACACACACACACACACACACACACACACACACACACACACACACACACACACACACATTCTCTCTCTCTCTCTCTCTCTCTCCTCCCCCCTCCCTCCCCCCCAAAAAAAAAAACATTATAGGATATATATATTTATGCAATGCTTTCTTCATTTTTATTATAATCATCTACAAGATCCATTAAACTTCATCGTTCACAATAAATTTATGGACTTTGTTTTGAATGTTATCTCAAAAGCCATTTCATGGAGCAAAGGACTCTTATGTTGGAAGAAGTTGGAGCTATCAGAGAATGTTGTGGTTGAAGCCCAATCCCTTCAATTGCGAGAGACATGAAGATTATTGTGGTAGGTAACCTGTAGAGTTGAGGAAATGAAGGCAAGAAAAGGCAAAGCCAAGGATACACAGTGATTAGTAGATCCCAAGGTACGATTGTAAAGGAAGCTATGATGTAATGCATGATAAGAGGAGAGTTGAAAAGCGAGACACCTATCATGACTTGCTCGTGCCTCCACACATTTTGTGCTATACTTTGTGTGGCCTAAGTGTGAAGTGCCTAGTGTATACGTAGGTAGGTTTCACAACTATTTGCACAACTTCACGTGCAATAGCCTATGATGATGTGTTGTAATCCCAAGCCCTCAAAAAGTTGTCTGCACGAGGAAAAACTTGTCTAGCATGTATAGGCCTCCCAAGCTCAAAATAAACTAATTTTAGTGCCAAGAAAGAATTGAACCTGTCTGCCTCAAGCCATGTGCCTATAACCTCACAACTGGACCAAACGCTGTGTATTGTAATGTTTATGAACATGAGAAACTGAAATAGTGTGTCTGATTGGTATGTAATCATACATCATTTATGAAAGGTGCACCTAGTCCATGAGCACTAGTGTGCACGGGGCCTTATGTTGAAACTAAACTGGGTTCCGTATTCTCACATTTTATGGAATAAATGAATAATTTGCGTTAATTTGGTAGAGTCGCAATATATGCAGCAGCAAGTGAAAACCATGTATATAGTTGAGAGTTTATTGGGTCACGAAAACGTGTATAACTGTATAATGCTGTTTTGTTTTGTTTGGAGGAAAAAAGGAGTTCGCAGTTGGCACCTCCTGCTGCTGCTGCTTCTTCTTCTTCTTCTTCTTCTTCTTCGTCTTCTCCTCTGTGTGTGTGCGCGTGAGTTGCCCATCTTTCCATCTCGCGTCTTTTATTCTGGCACTCGACAATAATTCGAACGCGGGCAAATTTCCATCGCCATCTCGAGGCTCTCGGCTTCTGCTGGCTGCTGGCCATCTTGATCATCTTGTCCCCCGGGTCATCATATTCACCCTCCCGTCACCATCACCACCTGCACCTACCAGCAGGCGTTCATAACTGCGAAAGCTGCCCTTCTCAGCTCGCCATCATCGCGCGCAGCAGCAACAAAGAGAGCGAGAAGACAAGGATTTTAAGCAGAAGGAAAGAAGAAAGGGGAAGACGACGCGAAGCCGACGGAGCGCAGGGAGGTGGAGAGAGTGTTTTTCCATCGACATTACAGCACTGCTGGAAACATGAATCATAACCGAGGGCCAGCCCCCCCGAAGGTGAGTTCACTTGATAATATGGTTCGCTTCAGGCCCTTCCCGTTTAGGTCGATCGACGGGCCTGCATAGGATGTCAGCTTGCGCCCCACATTCATGGTCCACCAGCTGCAGCTGTCTTTGCCTGTCTCAGGACGTAGACCACCTCACCCCCTGCACCAGCCCGCCTTTCACGTTAACGTACACTTCTCTCTTCGAGATCGACCAAGCCATTAGATCCTGCAAGCTTTTATGGCGGCTTGATCCATCAAGTCACACCTTAGCACATGATTGACTCGTACCTTCTTTGGTTGGGCTGGCCATATTGGTCCCCTCTACTTTAGGTCCTATGGACCTATGATCACCCAGGGCTTTCCACTTGCCGAAGGCAGTTCCCTTAGGTCATATTTGTCCCTACCTTGGCCAATGATCACTTTAGTTGTCTAAGTATGCTAGAATCAAGTCACTTCCGCAGGAGTATTACATGCGCATGATGGAACAATGGTAATTGGGTGGGCAATAAGAGTGGGTGCAGTGTGTGTCCACATATGGTCCAACCTTGGAAACATTTTCCTAGAGATCCCACTATTATCTAAAGACGTTTGCTTGACAAGTTTAGGTTGTTTAGACCTAGTTAGTCTATTATCTACTCTGCCAAAGGGAAAGTTTACCCTTTAGCAACATTGGACAAATCACGGTTCTTAACCTTATTTTTTCCAAATGCCGGAGTTATTTGATATTTAAAGCTTTCCAAGGTGGAACCTTTATTGTTTGTTTTGACTAAAAGTTTGTGTTTGCCAATTGGTTACATCGTTCGCTTTAAGAATCGAACTTGGCAACCATGCTCTTGCCAAGCATGTGCACATTGATATTGACAAAAATTAAATCATTCGCCTCTTATATGTGAAGATAGTCTCTTTTCTTTGATGCTCTATGGTTGTAGGAGCTCCAAAGCTGCTCTAAACAAGATAGACTAACTACTCGGTTGAGAATATGAATGGCCAATTGCTACAACTCAAGCCCATTTGTACCAAAATTCTCCACATCATAATGTTGCCTCAAATTTGAAACTATCCTCCTATTCATGGGGACAACCATAGGAGCTATGGGATGTTCTATACTTAGCTAGTTGGTTTCTATTGTTCTCTTGGTGGTAGGATCAAACACGAATTTATCCAAGGTAGTCCTCCAACGAGCTCATAAGTCTTTGTCAGCTACTTGATCCTGCTCATAAAGTCTGCCACAAACACTATTCCTGCCATAAGAGAATAGTAGGAAACCCATCTAATGACACACAAGTGAGGAATAGCGTTGTATCATTAGCATTAGGCTTTGAATGCTTTAGCCTTTCAATCCTTTTGTCCATGGCCTCATAAACCTTGCTTATGCGCCTCAGTAAATGCAATACAAGCTGTACCATGGCAGCAATGCCAACCAATGGTGAAATAGTGAACTAATAAATAATCATCTTAAAGCTATATTGTATGTCCTCAATTGACCACACATAATTAAAGGCATATTGAGTATTTTGATATTTGAGAAGCATTTCTTTGAAATATGGTTGGATTCATGTTGCAAGAATTGTTGGTTTAAGACAAATGATATCATGTGATTGCCTTATCAATGATGGGTTATATTCATGTTGATGACTTTCCAATGTCTTTCAGCAAGTTGTTAAATAGTGTGTCATGCAACAAGAGACGATAATGTAAGGATATACATATCTTGCAAAATGCTCCATATTGCCCTACTTGTGGGTCCATCATCAACAAGAACAAGTGCATCAATTGATTCCTTGTACTTGAAGCATCATGAGATGAAACAAAGCATTTCTTCCCTTGAGCGCATAAGCAACCACCCCAAGGATGGACCTTGTGCACTTGATCCACTTGCAGAAGTGACACAACATTCCATTGTTGTGTCCGTTTTTCTCTATTGCTTGCTTTGCCACACGTCTTTCCTTTTCAAGCAATGTGACACACAAGGTTTCTAATGAAGGAGGAGTATAACTTGGATCAAACTCTCCCCATTTTTTTGCACATTGCTTTGAAGTTCTTAGATCATCGAAGATTGAATGGATTATGATCATGCCAAAAATTAAACTTGCAATAGTAACATAAACTTCCTTTTGTTTTTGTTGATCTCATATCGCCTCAAGAGTGCATTGTCACCTTTGAGGATCCATAGATGCATGGCCACGAGATGCACCTATTGTAGATGCATTTGGGATGAATGATGTGTGACTAGCCAAAGCTGTAGATGGTGAAGCAAATATAATAGGGTCAATTCTTAGTGGAGGATATGCTCTCCTTGTTGAAGGAGAGGCCTATAGTCTTGTTGTCTTCTCCAACATCTCTCTTCTCTTTGTAGGAGCCACGTGGCAATAGAATTGTACCTCATGTCTTGACTAGTGCAAAAAGTGTGCATGAAACTTTGTTGTCCGACTTGTGTGATGGTATGGACACAATTTGCCATGTGTACATGAGGGATCCTCAACCACTTCTAGGATGCTTTAAATTTGCCTCATCCTAATAAGACCATTCGTTGGTTTTAGTGTGTCATTTTATTATGTCAGTGTGTCATCTCTTGGTTGTGAGCTCCGTCAGAGTTTGATGGAGACATTGGAGCTTTTACTGTTATTTCCACCTGGTTTTGTGTGAATTTCTTTCTTAGTCAGTGTCAGGTGTGTTCAAATTGCATGGTGAGCCACTTTTCCTTGCCTGGCAGTGATTCTATAGTCCTTGATGATTGTTATTTGTGTAGGAGTGCCACATCAGCATTTTAGCCTCTTGTTTGGGTTGGTCGGTGAGATTTAGTTGCCTGACTGCATTTTGTACACTCCTTGTAGCTGGTCGGCCAGATTTGGAGATACTTGGCTATTTATAGCGAGGCCACTAGTTGGGATAGACCATTCTTTTTTGTCTTTTGCAGGTTGCACACTCTATTTTTGTTTTTGGTGCTGCCATCATTTTCAGCTTGATTTGGTGCCCTCATCGATGCCTTGGGTTGCGTGCAAGGATTGATTAGTCCATCATTGTATTTTGCTTTCTTTCCAAATTCAATGCAAATTTCTCTTCCATTCTTGCTGTCTCTTAATTCTCCTTTTCTCTTTGTGTTCGTGTTCCTCTTTCATTAATGCACTCTCACATGGTATCATTGCCTAAGTGAGGACATGGAGGTTTCCTTTAGAGAAGACCACCCTATTGCTGAAAACACAAATTTTCAATCTGTTGTCTGTTACAGAAAACATAGATTTTCTGCATTCTAGAGGTGCTTTTGACAAAGGCAAGACATCTATAATTGATTTCTTGTAGGTGTAGTTGATTGGGCTCTTTGTTCAGCCTCTTCTACAGCCAAACACAGCAAATTTAGTGTGTTTACAAGTGTAAAGACATGGATTATCACTAGTTCCAAGGCTTTGATGATCATATGAGGAGTCAATTTGTATTCCCTTTGATAGATGGCATGATCATTGCAAAGATCGGAGGTCAGAATCTTGTTTTGCATAGGAACCCTCACTTGACTAGTCAGAGATTGGATCAGCCCTCTCCTCCTCCCTCTCTTCATGTGTGCCATAGGGGTTGTCCTTTTGGCTATGATGCACCTTTTGTATAGGTGCTCGTTCTTTCCTCTTTACCCAAAGAAGATCTCTTGGAGGGGTCTAATTACTCCCTTTGGTTGTGCAAAGTTGAGTGCATTCTTGATACCTTTGATCTTTGGGCTTGTCACTACCCCTATTCCTCGGCTAGTGGAGGATCTCGCTCTTGGTTCATCTATGGATCATGCAACCCTTTGGGATAGGATCAACTCTTGAGTTCAGTTCTCTCTCTTTATGAGCCATTAGGATTTTGTCCTGCCATCTCCAAAGTATGATGTTTTCTATACAATTCTTTTGACCTCGAGAGTACATGAGACTTTTCTTTGGGAGGAGTTAGTCCCCCTTGTCTTGGAGCATGACGAGTGTCTCAAAGAGATACAGGCTAGTGGATTCGAATGTACCAAAGCTTTTATTGCAGGTGCAGGAAGGGGAAACAAGAAGGTGAACAAGAAGGTGCAAATAACAACAAGAAACTTGATAGTGAGAAGGATGGAAAGAAGGATGAGAAGTCTAAGCCCAAGTGCCCACATTGTGGGAAGGGTACTCATCCCGAGAAGTGTTGGTAGAATTACCTCCATTTGAAGCCAAAGGATGGCTCAAAGGACTCCAAGGCTACTCCTTCTATTGAGTTTGGTTTTGTGCATCTATTCGAGGTTGGGATACAACCCTTGCTTCCTCCATTAAGGAGAAGCCATGATTCATTCACAATGGGGTTACTTCCCATATGACCTACCGATATGATTGGCTTTAGGATCTTCATTCTAAAGGGGGTTTGTTCACCATTGGTAACAACTCTTCCATGCTAGATTGTGGAGTGGGGACCATTTCTCTTTTGTTGGGCCGTCCGGCTTTAGTGGCCAAAGTCCTTTATGTTAGAGCTGGACATTCCCTAGACAGGCAGGAGTAGCAGGAGCAGCTGGTGCAGCAGGCGTCCAAGTGTTGGATGAGTGCCATGTGGCAGCTCATCAGTCGGACAGCAGTCAGATTGTGCAGTGGGACAGCTGCTGTCCAGTCAGCTGCATTAATTGCAGCCAACCTGCATTATTTGTGGCATTTTTTCCAGCCTATTCATAGGCTCTGATTTCAGCAGTCTCAGTCAGTTGGTTTCACATATTTCAGGCTGCAGACCGTGGAGATTGCCCTTGGGGCTGACGGAGACTAAGATCTTCGAGGTGGAGACATATGCAAATATTCTCTCTGTACTCGTGTATAATTCTGCATCCCTATACAATATTCTTCGTTGTAGATTTTCTGCATTTCACTGTCTCTTTCTCTCTCTGTCTTTTCTTTCTGTTCACTCTTTGTCTTGGTCATTCGCTTCGGCATTGCTTCACTCTGACATGGTATCAGAGCATTGAAGGATTGACCTAGGGTGGACCTTGTTAGAGTCATTCCTTGGATTGGTAGGCAATGCCACACAGGCAAGCTGCCACGTGGCAGTAGTTGGACTGCATTTGTCGGCTGCATTTAATGCAGCCAACCTGACAGCATTCTTCATTGCAGATTCTCTGCGTTTCACTCTCTTTCTCTCTTCTCTCTTTGTTCACTCTTTGTCAGGGTCATTCGCTTCCTCATTGCTTCACTCTGATATGGTATCAGAGCATCGAAGGATTGACCAGGGTGGACCTATCTGAAGAGGAGTTTTCAGCACGACACACAAGATTGCGTTTTCAGCGTTCAAGTGTGAGCAGGTAGGCTTTGCATTAGAACAAGGCTGAGGCGAGCGTGGGCGTGCAAGAAAAGGGAAGATTTACTGAAGCTACTGTTGTTTTTGCTGTTAGAGAAGGAAGAAGGCTGCGTTTTTGACCTTCAAGTGTAGATTTTACCTTTTCATTGCCTCCGGTGGGTGGAGAAGGAACGGGATGAGTGAACCTCAGCCCTAGCAGGCTGTATTTTCACAGTCAGAGGGGACTGCTTTTGGTGTTTTGTGCAAGCATTGTAGGTGAAGATGTCTTCTAAGGCGGAGATAGAGTTTCAGACGATCATGGACTGGAAGGTGCTTGTCCTATTGGCTTTTCGTCTAGATCAAAAGCTTGATGGTGAGAACTACTGCATTTGGCAGTTCATGATGCTTGCTATGTGGGAGTCCTATAATTTGGCAGAGCTTGTTACGGAGGCTATCAATTGTTCTTTTTCATGAGATGAGTCTAGATTCTCTTCTAGTGAGAAGGTAGAGTTGGCAAAGGCTCAGCTACATTGGGATAAACTGAGTGCTCGCATTCGCTCGTTTTTATTTCTCTCATGTACTACAACTGTTATCTCTCATATAGAGCATTTGATGGTGGCTAGGGAGATATGGTTGGAGTTGGATTAGATGTATAATTGAATGATCGTCATGAAGTGAGTTTCTTTGGAAGTGCAAATGAGGACTATGAGTGTCAACAAGTCATCCTCCATGCGGGAGCATATCAACAAGCTAAGGCAGCTTCAGATGCAGATTCAAAATGCAGGGAAGGTGATCACTTCTGAAGACATGGCGATAACTCTACTTTCACAGTTACCGCCTCGCTTCAGTGGTTTTTATTCCGCCTTGATTGCTTCAAGGCGGTCTAAGACTCTTCGGTGAGAAGAGTTGGTTTCTATGGTCTTGGACCAAGAGGAGCAATTGGAAGGAACCGATGCTTTGAAATCTAAAGCTTTGTTTGGTCAATTCTCTCAGAAGAAGGGGAAGGACCAAAAAAAGAAAAAGGAAGACAAATCTAAGAACAAAGACAATGAGTCTACTTGTCACATTTGTGGTAAAATAGGTCACTGGAAGAAGGATTGCCCCGAGAAGGAGAAGGAGAAATTTTCAAAGGATTTCGGAGCGGTGGCTATTTTCTCATTAGCTGCTTTCCTCCATTTGGAGGTGGTTGAGGATTCGACCGTGTTGGCTTTTGATGCTCTGGTGACGGCCCCATTTACTCGGGAGTGGATTGTTGATAGTGGTGCCTCTAGGCACATGACTCCTTCTGTAGGTGTTACTCATTTGTGGTCTTCTTATGGTTAAATTCTTACTGGTGATAGTTTGTCTATTCCTATTTAGGGACGGGGTAACATGCATCTTATTCTAGATGGGCATGGTAGTGCCTATGCATCTGAGGTACTTTATGTGCCAGCTTTGGGGTATCATCTTCTCCTGGTGCACAAGATTTGTGCCCTTGGCCTCTTGGTCAAATTTGATGTGGATTCTTGATCGAGGATCAAGAGTGGTTCTTTCTTCAGGTTATGAGGAGAATGGAATCTACAAGTTGGGGTCTTCTTCTGCCTTGACTTCTCTTCTTCTTACCTCCCAAACTTAGTCCAAGCTTTGGCATGCTTGGTTTGGTCACCTCAATTATGAATACCTTCGGAAGGCGTCTAAGTACCAATTTGTACGAGGTTTGCCGGATATTGTGGTGAGTCAGTAGCCTTGTGTATCCTGCATCCGTGGGAAGCATACTCGTGATGTTGTTCCCAGCAAGGCTTTGAGGCGGTCTTCAGCACCCTTGGAGCTTGTTTCTACCGATCTTTGTGGACTGATGAGGACAGAATTCCTTCTTCGAGGAAGTTTGTATTTCATGCTCATTGTAGATGATTACAGCAGGATGACATGGGCCTATTTCTTGAAGCTGAAGTTGGAGGCTTTCTCCAACTTCAAGGATTGGTTACTCTTTGAGGAGAACCGATCGGTGCGGAAGCTAAAGACCTTACGATCGGATAAGGGTGGAGAATTTGTTTCTAATGAGTTTGCTTGGTTTTGTGTAGATCGTGGTATACACCAAGAGTTTGCCAATACAAACACCCCTTAAGAGAATGGTGTTTTGAAGCGGAAGAATCGAAGTGTGATCGAGATGGCCTGTACCATGATGGATCATCGTTAGACACCTCAGTGTCTATGGACTGAGGCTGTGGCTACTTCAGTTCACATCCTTAATTGTTCCTCTACTTCGGCTGTTGTTGGTATGACTCCTTTTGAGGCATGCTTTAGCTCAAAGCCCGATGTTTCTTATCTCAAGGTTTTTGGGTATGATGCTTATGTTCACATCCTGAAGACACAGCGTGACAAATTTGAAGCGGCTTCTAGAAGACAGGTGTTTGTGGGCTATAGCTCGCAATCTCAAGGCTACTGATTGTACGATCCTGTTAAGCGGGATGTCTACATGAGCCGTGATGTTCGGTTCGTGGAGGTTTCAGTCCCAGAGGCGGGTGAGAATCACCTTGTACATGGAGATCTCGGTGATAGTTGGGCCCTAGCGACCGTTCCTCTCGAGCTTGTATCTCTTGAGGACTCTTCTTTGGATGAGGAGCCTACTTCCCAGCCATCGGATTCACCGATTGGTCCTTCGTTGATGGTGGACCTTCTAGAAACTTCAGCAGATGGAGAGCACCGAGGCAAGATTCGGCCTCCTCCTCGTTGGGCTTGTGACACGCTCCGAGATTCAGGGATCAAGGGGTTCCCTGAGGAGTGGCAACCGCAGGATGGACCGCGGAGGTCACGGCGGCACGAGGCGCATACTGTGGAGCTTGTTTGCTCTAACTATTGTTTGATGTCTCGTGTTATGCAGGATAGAGAGCCTACATTAGTGAAGGAGGCTTTACAATTTGATCATTGGCGGAAACCGATGGAAGTCGAGTTGGAGGCTATTGAGCGGAATGGCAGTTGGTACCTTGTGTCTTGTCCCTCTCATAAGAAGGTGATTGGTGTCAAATGGGTCTTCAAGACTTAGTACGATAGTGATGGCTCTTAGGACAAGCACAAGGCTCGCCTTGTTGCTAAAGGTTTTGCACAGCGCCCAGGTGTTGATTTCCATGATATTTTAGCCCCTACTACTCGCATGGCAACTATTCATGCTGTTCTTGCCTTGGGCTGGTGATAGGAGATGGCCTGTCTTTCACTTGGATGTGAAGTCGGCCTTCTTGAATGGTGATTTGAAGGAGGAGATCTATGTAGAGCAGCCTCCTGGCTTTGGTTCCTCTGATGGGAAGGTTTATAGGTTCTAGAAGGCCTTGTATGGTTGGAAGTAGGCTCCTCGTGCTTGGAACGAGAAGATTGATTCGTTTCTCCAGGCCACGTTAGGATATCGGTGCTCTAGGGCTGATCCGCAGCTTAATGTGCACACTTCGGAGGGTGGTCGTGTGTTGTTTGTTTTGTATGTTGATGACTTGATTGTTACAGGTGATCATGCCTAGAAAGTTGAAGAGACGAAGGCAACCCTACATCAGAAGTTCGAGATGACGGATTTAGGACTTCTCCATTTCTTTTTGGGCCACGAGATTTATCAGACTTAGAGAGGGGTTTTCATCTTTTAACAGAGATATGTACAAGAGCTCTTGGTGACTTGTGAGATGGAGGATTGTCGGTCTATTTCTACTCCTATAGATCCGAACTGGAAGGCCACTTCACACACAGATTCTCCTTTGGCAGATGCTACCCGCTACCGTCAGTTGATTGGATCATTGAATTGGCTTCTCAACACACGGGTTGATCTATGCTTTGTTGTAGGTCTTTTGATTGGCTTCATGAGTGTACCTTAGAGGATACTTTAGTTTCCGAGGGGGACCTCCGACCTTGGGATTTCCTATTCAGCAGGTACAAGTGCTTTTGATCTTGTTTTTGCAAGTTGGAGTGATTCGGATTGGGCTGGCGATATGGACCAAAGGCGGTCTACTAGTTATTGTTTTACCTTTGGTGCTGGTGCTATCTCTTGGAGTAGCAAGAAGCAGCCCACAGTAGCCCTATCTTCGACTGAGGCAGAGTATCGGGCTGCGTCTTCTACCACATGTGAGATTGTGCGGCTTCGGCGTTTCTTGGAGGAGCTTGGCTGCCCTTTAGATGACTCCTACTATTTTGCGGTGTGACAATGAGAGTTGCATTGCCTTGGCACGGAATCCCGTATTCCATGCCTTTGTCCATGGTTTGACACAACTAAGTACTTGCGTGGTCTTTACCTAGGATGTTGTGATCGTTGAGGATTCTTGTATAGGTTCTATTCTTTGGATAGGTACCTAGGAGAGTGGGCTTTTCAAGCTCACTTTGCTGTTTGTATGGACTTCTCACGAGCTTGGGCTACTTTGGCATGCCCATTATGGGCACCTAAACTTTGACTCCATACACAAGGCTTCTTAGAAGAAGTTAGTGGAGGGTCTCTTAGATTTTTCTCTTATTCACACTTTGTGTCCTAGTTGCTTATGTAGCGAGCAACATAGACAACCTCATCCATAGGTTGCTTCTTGGAGGGCTATTACACCACTAGTTGGTTTACATCAGCTCATGTGGACTTATGGGCATGGCCTCCCTTGGAAAGGCCTAGTATTTGATGTTGATTGTTGATGATTTCAGCAAATATGTGTGGCCATACATCTCGGAGTATAAGAGTGAGGCGTACTTCAACTTCTACGATTGGAAGGTGTTTGCAGAAACACAAATGTCTTTCAAGGTTCGTGTATGAGTTGACCCTAGTGGCGAGTTTTGCTCTAACGTTTTTTCTAAGCTTTGCAAGGATCACAACATTAGGGTAAAGTATTCCCATCCGAACTCACCGTTAGAGAATGGTGCGGTGGAGTGCGCCAATCGAACCATGCTTGAGATGGCTTGATTGATGTTGGATTTGCTCTATGTTTTTAAAAAAAGTTTTGTAGGAAGTGGAGTATTTCCATCAAAACTCGTTATCAAAGAATGGTGTGGTGGATCATGCCAATAGGACCATGCTTGAGATGGCCCAATTGATGTTGGAGTATCGGAGTCTACCTTGCTCTCTTTGGGGTGAGCTGGTTTATCCGCAATAGGTCTCTGACTTCTGCATTGTAGGATATGACTCCTTATGAGGCTTTCTTTGGGGAGAAGCCTTCCGTGTCCCACTTTGGCATCTTTGGTTGCAATGCTTATATTATGTCCATGTGGACAAGAAGAAACAAGACAACAAACTTTACCCGAAGTCAAAGAAGCTTATCTTTGTGGGATACAACATGACCACAAAGGGCTACAAGCTCTATGACCTAAAGACACGAAAGATTGATGTGAGTAGGAATGTGATCTTTGATGAGGCTCTTGGTCTCTAATGATTCCATTGATGGTGCTTCTTCTATAGGTGGTTCTTCGTCATAGATGGACCTCCCTGCATCATCAGCTCCACCCCTTTCTTCTAGGTTACCTATTGGCATTCCTCTTGTCAAATAATGATGTACTAGCGAGACAGTAGGGTTTGCAGCGGAGGATCCCGGAGTGAACTCGGTAAACACTAAGAAGAGAAGAGAAGAGAGAAGAAACTCTGATGAATGGAATGATGAAGATCTAAGTCATGGAGTGAATGTGATACAAGGGAACAAGGGTGCCGTAGCACAAGGAAGATGATGAAGACAGCCACGAACCAGGAACCGCAATGTCCTCTTGACGGGGTGTGAGGGTAGTGGAGATGTTGGAGAGAAGAGATGATGGATTGAATGAATCAACCGTAAGGAATGAATGAGAGAGTGGTCTATAAATAGGCACAGTCAGTCTAGGGTGGCGCCCCTTTTTGGGGGCTGCAAACCCTAAACGCAAAACACTAAAACGCAAAAAGGCAAACTACGAGTGAAGGGTTTCTCAACATCCCCTGTCGGGCCCAAAAGAGGGAACAAGAGAAGAGTGAGGGGGAGATGGAATGCTACATGCTGAAGAATGCTCATGCAGCAGGTGCCACTTGGACAGTGTTCTTGTGGGAAATTGTTCACTTGCCCAAGCACCCTAGTACAAAGATGATGAAAACATGCAATGCATAGGAGGAATGTTGGACTTTGTGTGGTGCTGAGAACCATAAGGATATGCCCATACTGGATCTCGGGAGGTGGCTCCATGCTGACCAAGGGACGAAGAAGATCCACTCTATAATCTGAGAATACCACCTGAAAGGAGGCCTTTGAAGATAGTTAGGAGACTGGATGAGCTATAGAATCCGAAACTCAACCTTGGGAGAGCAGCCGCTAGCTCCATGACTCCATGCTGAAAGGAATACGAAGGCCTAGCCACCAAGTCGCTGCTAAAGACCCAAGGGCCCTGATCTAGGTAGATGCTCTAGATCCTGGGTATGAGTAAAGGAAATGACTGCTCAAAGGAGAGCCACTCCTCGAAAGTGAAAGGTGGTACTAGTTGCGTGACTCCATGTTGAAAGGAATACGAAGGCCTTGCTACCAAGTTGCTGCTAAAGACCCAAGGGCCCCGATCTAGGTAGATCCTCTAGATCCTGGGTATGAGTAGAGGAAATGAGTGCTCAAAGGAGAGCCACTCCTTAAAAGTGAAAGGTTGTAGTGTGTGAAGAATTTTATGGCACATAGGGTCCCTCTTTGAATTGGAAGGAGTAGAAGTAGGAGCCCCCTTTGAAGCCGAAGAATTGGAAGCTCCCTCTAAGGGCGAAGTAAGAAAATCTCCCTTTGAATCCTAGTCTGAGAGAGAGAGGGAATCCAACCACTCATGGCTCACGGATTGCAAAGGATTTGATGATGAAGTGCCGTGGATTGTGCCGAAGAAGGTATCTGGGGCTCAGAAGAAGCCGAAAAGCACCTAGAAGTGGCCTCTCGAACTTGAGTGGAAGAGAGTGGGGAAGAAGGAGGCTTAGGATGAGCCAAGGGTTGGGAACAGTCGCGGGCTTTTAGGAGAGTGGACTGTGGAGGAGATGTGGGCCGTGGAAGCCACTGTACCCGGAAGTAGGTGGGGGAAACCTCCATGCAGTGGGGTGGTCTACAGGAGGGCTTATCGCCTTGGAAGGTCTTAGAGCCTCCGTGTGCTCAAAAGGACTCAGTGCGCGTCGGGTGTAGCTTATTGCCTTGAGCATAATACTTTGATAGCTGATGCAAAACGATCTCTGTGGCCTAGAAACGAGAGGCGGCATAGGAAGTGTCAGGTGGGAGACGCATATTCTCGGGGGAGATGGGGAGCAAAGGTTGAAGTCGGCAAGCAATGGTGTTGTGTTCGGTGATGCCACAATAGGAGCACCCAGTAGATTGGCTATCTGCTGGGTAAAGAAGCCATGGGTATCAGTGTGCCTTGCTGAAGAAGGATGAGGTCAGCCATGAACCATGAACTGCAATGTCCGCCTCAAGGGCTGGGAGGGTAGTGGAAGGGCTGGAAGTGAGTTGCCAGTGGGGGGGGATGCTACCAACAGTAAGAGGTTGCAACCAATAGAAAAACGCATGGTACAACAGTATGGTGGAGCTGTTGGGTTGTAGAGAATAGCTGCCAGTACACTAACTGAGCCTCCAAGTTGTAGAGAACAACCGCTAGCAGTAGGGAGGAGCTGCCAGCAGTCTGGTTGAGCCGCCAATAGCAGAGAACAACCGCTAGCAGCAGGGAGGAGCCGCAAGCAGTTTGGCTGAGCCACCAGCAGTCTGGCTGAGCCGCCAGTAGAGCAGGAAGGAGCCGCTAGCAGTCTGGCTGAGCCGCCAGTAGTAGAGAACGGCCGCTAGCAGCAGGGAGGAACCGCCAACAGCAGGGAGGAGCAGCTAGCTGATTGGAGGTGGAGGTGGCAGCAGTAGCCTTGAACGCAGGCTGGAAAATAACAAAGGCAAGAGGGAGCAGCCGCCAGTTAGGATGTTGATGCAGCGAAAGAAGAAGAGAAGTGGATGTCGAACCTGCCACTGGTCTTTGCCTTCACTGGAGTGGAGGATCTTTGCCACCGTTTTAGCATATCTAGCTTTGATACCATGTCAAAAGATGACGTACCAGCGAGATAGTAGGGTTTGCGGGGAGGAACACGGTGTGAACTCGGTAAACACTAAGAAGAGAAGACAAGAGAGAAGAAACTTTGATGAATGGAATAATGAAGATCTGAATCATGGAGTGAATGTGATACAAGGGAATAGGGGTGCCGTAGCACAAGGAAGATGATGAAGGCAGCCATGAACCACGAACCCCAATGTCCTCCTGAAGGGGGGTGAGGGTAGTGGAGAGGTTGGAGAGAAGAGGTGTAGCACAAGGAAGATGATGAAGATAGCCATGAACCACGAACCCCAATGTCCTCCTGAAGGGGTGTGAGGGTAGTGGAGATGTTGGAGAGAAGAGGTGACGGACTGAATGAATCAACCGTAATGAATGAGAGAGTGGCTTATAAATAGGCGCAATTAGTCTAGGGTGGTGTCCCTTTTTGGGGTTGCAAACCCTAAACTCAAACCCTAAATGCAAAACGCAAAAACCCAAACTGCGGGTGAAGGGTTTTCCAACACCTCTTTCATCTTCAACTTCTTTCCCTTTGTCCCCTCCTCCCCCTTTTCCTTCTCGTCTACCCTATGGCTCCTCCTATTCCTTCATTGATTTGAATGCTAAAGAGAGTAGAAAATTTACATTTCCATTGTGAGAAAATGAAAAAAATCAGATGCTGCCTTGTGTAGATAGCCATGAAAGTTATCTCCACTGATGAAACACCTTGAATATGATGTTGCTTGGCTGAAACAACCCTCAAACTGCTTTGACCTATCGATGCAGACTCTTTTGGACATGTCTCTAGGTGTTGGAGGATCTTCTACTGGCTAGAAGTGGCTTGTCAATTGTTGTAGTAGCAATGGCAGCCTTCTCTCTCTCTCTCTCTCTCTCTCTCTCTCTCTCTCTCTCTCTCTCTCCCCTTTTAAAAAACATATTTTCCACTTGCATGGGAAAGTTTTGCCAAGTGGTAGCCTTCTAATCTCATTTTTTAACATTATCCAGTTGATTAAATTAGTTTTTAGAATATTAATTTTGAAAAGTAATTTAATAATTATTTGTGTTTAGAAAAATAATCTAACTAGCCAATAGTTAAATTGGCTAGGTTAATTTATCACCCAAGTGATCCTAAGCACTCGTTAGCTTAGAACTGACATCAATTCCCTAGTGTTACTAGTAACACTAAACGGCTAATTAAATGTCCTAGGCTAAGTTTTGATATTTGGTACCTATCATGCATAACTTGTTACAACTTTCGCCTTTGGCACCAATTGATATCTCAAGGTCCTAGGTCCCACAAATATGTAATAATTGACTTACACCTCACATGTGCAAGTCACGTTTACACATTTGATTAACTTTAGTCAAATGCTAAGCAAAGCAATAAACTTTTATGTCCACATGACAAAATAACCACTTCACACCAATCACCTTTTAGTTCCGTGGGACGCGGAACCAACTCTTAAGTCTGATTACGCTCGATTGTATCAGGCTCATCTTGCATAGCACGATGCCAAATATCTTCTACAAGATTCTTAGCAACTATAGTAGGCTCATGATTCTAAAGAATCCGTGACATAAGAGTGTAGTTCACATAGAGTGAACTATCCCACTAGGCTTGTATCCTGGTGGGGCTGATCTATGTGGGTCTAAAGAGGTTGCAAGAAAATGAGTAACACCCATATCCTCCATGAGCTGTCAATACTAGCGAGGAATGGTGATAGGCTCATCATGATGCAAGGGAGGTTGAGAGGCTTCTGGTACTTGCATTTCACCTATTTGGGATGGAGACTTTCTCTCATTGGGTAAAGGTACATCTTCCTCATCAGAAGGGGAGGGCTCCTCCTTAGACGACTCAAGTTCCCTAGAAGACACCTAAGGGAATGGGAAATGAGTAGAAAATATAAAGAAATATTAAAAGGGGTGTTGTCATGAGGACATGTATTTTTGGATAAAGAAATACTAAAAGGGGTGCTGTCATGAGGACATGTATTTTTTGAAACCTCACTTAACATGTGGATTAATTTTTAATCACATGGTTAAGTAAATGTTGCACATGTGAGGTGTAATTGGGATTAGAGTAAATTTACGAGCCTAGGACTCGAGGAAATCACAGGATGTTAAAGGCAAAAGTTGTTATAAGTTATGCCGCACAGGTACTTAGTGGTATCTATTGTCAGTTGTTGGTGACACTAGAGAAGTGACGCTTAATGGTACCTAATGTCAATTTGATGGTCAAAGATGGTGCAAAGACACTTGGGAATGAAAGTTACCTGGCCAATTAATTATTGGCTAGTCAGATTATTTTTCAATGCACCGAAATAATTATTAGATTAATTTTTAGTATTTAAATATTAAAGATTAATATTTAAATATGGATAATGCTAAAAAAACCATTTGGGAAGGTTGCCACTTATTAAAACAGCACATGTAAGCTTGAAAAACGTCTTTAGAGGCTGGAGAGAGACATTTTAGTGCATTTAGCTTGCAAGAGAGAGGGAGGAGATGCTGCTGGTTTGATTTGCAGCCATTGGAGCACCTTCTGACTGCCACTTATAAAAAATGTCCAAGCAAGCTTGAAAAACGTCTTTAGAGGTTGGAGAAAGGCATTTTAGTGTATTTAGCCTGCAAGAGAGAGGGAGGAGATGTTGCTGGTTTGATTTGCAGCCATTGGAGGACCTTCTGAGGCAGCCAAGGGTAGGAGAAGGCCAATCAACAATAGATGATAGCATCTACAGGCTGTTGAGATAGGGCAGCAGCAGTAAATGATTGATTTTCTTCAATTCTTTGCATCTACAAGCTGTTGAGATAGGGTGGCAGCAGTAAATGACTGATTTTCTTTAGTTCTTCGCGAAGAAAGTCTGAATTTTCTCTCTCCTTAGCATTCTCTCTCATCTCCCAGCCTTTCTATAGCCTTGCTCGGAAGATTATAGCATTGAGATCACCAGAGGCTGAGAAATTTCAGATTTTTGTGATGTAAATCCTAATATGTAGACAGAAATCAGGGTCTAGCAACAGCCTCGGGAAGCGTACCAAAAAATTGGAAGCTCCAAGACTTGGATTCAACAGGGCTGAAGTTGTTTTTAGTCAAATTCAAGTGGAGGGACTAGCAAATCAATGAATTTGGGGCATTTTCCATCTCCATGGAAGCGAGTGAAGGCCATTTGATTGCCCGAATCAAGGGGCAAATCAAATCGAAGACTGTTGGTCATTTTGGATAGCAAGGAGAGTTGGAATACTGAAAGGGATTGGGTGGAAAATCCCATTGTACATGAACTTCTTTTTCAATTAAGTTAAATAAATACCAAAAGTGGTGTCACTTTTGGGCCAATAGGGTGTCCATTGTCCAAGATTGTAAGTTAATTTGCATTTCTTGGTTTTGTAATAAATGTTACTGCTATAACTAAGTTATAATTAGGGAATTACCACCTATCTAGGGAAGAAAGGCTTGTTATAGGCTCCCGTTTTGAGGCCAACAAGTTGTCCATTGTCCAAGATTTAAGAGGTAAAGTGTGCATTTCAATTCATGTGAATTGATTGTTAAATCAAGTTGTTACTCCTCTATTTGAGAAGGAAGGCTGGTTTTAGTAGGGTTTACTGCAAGGATTAGTCAAAATCTGCATCTTCAATGGTTGATTCTGCTAGAAATTACTGAGAGAGGGTGAGAATAGGTTGGAGGATGAGAGAGAATGCTGAACAGAGAAAATTCACTTATTGTGAAAAAATTGAAGAAATTAACTGCTGCCTTGTCTAGACATCGATGAAAGTTGTCTCCACTAATGAAGCACCCCGAACATGATGTTGCTTGGCTGGAACAATCCTCAAATTGCGGTCATCTACTATTGTAGACTCTTTTGGACATGTCTCTAGCTCTTGGAGAGCCTCCTGTTGGTTGGAAATAGCCTATCAATTGTTGTAGCAACAATGGCAGCCTTCTCTGTCTCTCTCTCTCCTCGAGCCTCAAAAACGTCATTTCCACTTGCACGGGTAAGTTTTGCTAAGCGGCAGCCTTCTAATTCCATTTTCTAGCATTATCCATCTTATCAATTTAATTTAATTTTTAAAAATAATTATTTCTATGACAAAAAAAAGAGAACTTGCCATTAATCAAATTGGTTGGGCTAATTTATCACCCAAGTGATATTGATTACTCATTAGTTAGGAACTAGCATATTGATTAATTAATGGCAATTTCCTAGTGTCAAAAGTGACACTAATGGCTAATTAAATGTTCAAGGTCAAATTCTGACAATGGATATTGCCTAGTATTTATTAGATATAACTTATTACAACTTTTGCCTTTGGTGCCAATTGATATCTTAGGGTCATGGATCCCACATTGTGAGATAATTGACTTGCACCTCACATGCGCAAGTCACATTTTCACATTTGATTTTTTAATCAAATGCTAATAAAATTTCACGTCCTCATGATAGAGCACCTCCTTGAAATCCTTGCAATCATCCTCAATTGCATTGCAATGTGCCAAAGCAAAACATGCTACATTGGAATTTCCCAAAAGACATCATAGTAGAAACAACATTGGTCACTCTTGTTGAACCATGCTGATGCCAATACTTGCTGAAAATTTCCAGCCAGCATACATAAGGCATAAGACTCATAAGGAATCCAATACCGTTGCCAAAAACCCATAGAATGCATTTCTCATAAGCATATCTAAATTATTTTGGACAAACGACCATAGCAAAGTATAATTTGAGCATGAACCATGTCTGAAGTTTGAACTATCAATGGCATTCATGAAACATGCTATTGTCCACAAAGCTGGTTGAATATCATTGAAAATTGATGATCATAGACTAATGCAAATTGATGCATATTCATGCAAATGTATAGTTTTAGAGCTGCAGTGGAAATCATAACAATTTGCATACCAAACTACAATGACTAGTATACTAAATAGTGACCTTATGGAAAACATATTGTTAGTTCATTACCTTGGATGCATGCTAAATATATCCAAGATTCACTATATACGAGAGCTGTCCATCACTGGAGAAGTGAAAGTGTTATCTCCCCCTTGAGCATCAGGCAATGTTTTAGACCCATGCTTTGCTAAACCGAATTGAGTCCAATCCAAAGTCGGCTCTAACTGAAGAGCCTCGAGGTAAAGTTACAACAAGCGAGGATGGTCTACTAAGTCATCCTCTTTCATCCACTTAGTATCTATTGGTGAATAGTTTTGAAACTTCACTTAATACCTTTTGGAAACTTTACTTGTGATCTTTCTCTCTTTATGTGCCAAAATCAGCTTGGGTACGAAAATCTCATCGAGCTCTTCTACCTCGGGCTGAATGTCAGGAGATACATCCTTAGACACATCACCATGTGTAACAAACCTTTTGTATATCAATTGTTACCAAGACATATTGGCTCAATGGTTTCAAATGAATTTGATACTCATGTACTTTGAAATGTGATTTGTATTATGTAAGTGTTTCAAGATATGGTTAAATATTCATCTTTCTATTTAAGGGTGGCTAATGGCCAGAATGCTCTATAATTATACTTGGGTCGTCATTGACGAGATGCTCGAGAGAAATTAGAAGTTTAGTTCGATGGTCAGATTGATTGGAAAGCTTAGATGACTAAGACTTTTACACTTAGATAGTCACATTGACTAGAAATCCATATAATGAGTAGTTTTAGAAAGTGAAACCAAATGCTTATGATTGAAAAAACAAATCATGAATCGGTGAACCTATATAACGAAGCTTTACATAGAAGCTTAATTTGGTGACTTCTAAAATTTAGGAGGTTACTATTTTTGGAGTTGCTCAAATGGAAATTTTGTTCGCGTCAAAGGCTTTGGGATTTTGCAAGGAACAATTTTGTCTTTAGCAGCTATCTTAAATTCTTAACCATTTGAGAGATTTTTAGAGTATAAGGTTTGGAAGCTTCTTTATCTAGAAAAGGGATGCGTGGCATCTAGAAGAGGACATGGGTTATTTTGAAGAGACAAGTGTCTCTACACTTGTCATTTTCAGCAAACACTTGTCATTTGTAGTCTCTACTTTTCACTTTTGAGCACCCAAGCCCCACACCTTATATTGGAGGTCTCTCTCTTTATTTGGCATAAGCTCTCACGGTGAAATTTTTAGCCACATGCTTTGTACTTTCTTATCTATCTCTTATCCAAGAAGCACTTTTTACTTAGTTTGATCTAATCCAAGCATTAAAGAAGAAAATCAGCCTGGTGCTTGGAGTTTTTTGTCATTCTCACGTTCTTCCCCGCGTTTACATTGGTATCAGAGCAAGGACTTCTTCTTTGCAAGAACTTTTTTGGGTGACAAGATCTTTGGGCCCAACTTTCTCACCATGTCAACAGGCGAAGATGAGAATTTTGGTGGACAATTGGAAGGCTCTAATTTTCATGGTGATAATTGATCGAGTTGGTTAAGTCCAAAGTATTTTCATTCTCACGTTTGTCCCCGCGCTTACATTGGTATCAAAGCAAGGACTTCTTCTTTGCAAGAACTTTTTTGGGTGACAAGATCTTTGGGCCCAACTTTCTCACCATGTCAACAGGCAAATAGGAGAATAGATTTATGCTTGAATAATCAAATTTTAATGATAAATTAAAACTTGTAATTGAAAAGGTAACAAAATGCATGAAAAGAAGAAGAAATAAATGAAAGGAGTTAGAACATAGCTGTCTCTATTTATGAAGGCTATTTTTGGGTAGATTGTGGCTGCCACCTATACATCCATTGCCTCTTACTGCTGGTCATGGCCGTTTATGTGCTGATTGTGCCGTCTAATGAGTTGGCGAAGCTGTTCTAATACTACCAATGCTGTCTATCATTCGGATGAAGCTGTTATGAAATTGGCAATGTTTTTTTCAGCTCAATGAAGTCGTTCGAGTAGGTGATGGCAGTTGTAGGGTGGACAATGGCTGTTTTGGTCCAGGGATGGTGTTCTATGCTAGGTGATGTAATTCTGGAGATGTGCTTTTGTGTTGTGGTTCATGACATTCGGGAGAGATTTATCGCAATAAATTTTGCATAGATAGAGGTGTTTGGCAAGATTTAGTGTTGAGTAGATTGATATTCTTGTGCCTTTGAGGATTTATAGTAGTTTTTCTTAGATTTGGTGTTCTTGGTCTTAGTCCGGAAGAGCAATAGGAGATAGTTACCAGAGGATTGCAAATTCATGAGCAATTGTATTAGATTAGCTTGTTGATGGTTGGGTTTGGAAAGTGATTTGTGCTTTTCTGTGGAGTTTTGTGCTTTTTTGCTGTGCTTTGTGACATTTTGAAGAGATTTGTCGCCACAAATTTTGTTAGATAGAGGATATCTTGCAAGATTTGGTGTCGGGCAAGTTGGTCTTCTTATGCCTTTGAGGATGCATAATTGTTTTTCTTGGATTTGGTGTTCTTGGTCTTGCATGGGAGAGCAATTGGAATAGGTAGTAGAGCATTGCAAATACGTGAATAGTTATACTAGATTGGCCCATTAATATAGCTGAGTTTGGAAAGCCAATAGTTAGGGCTTTTTGAGCAATAATAGATGTAATGACAATTCAATAATGGCAAAGCAATACTTCAAGGGGTGCTAGACTTTGGGGGCAATTTTTCTTTGTGTCCATGTGTAGGAGCATTCTAGCTCGGCTATTTGATTTGTTTTTCAGTTGCCAAATTTCTATATTTAAGATTAAGTGCTAGCAAGTAAAAGTTCATTGCCCTTTGCTTCATCTAAGGTCAGTTTCATGGTTCCGTTGCTTGGAGATGACTTACTTCTTTAAGAGGGTGAGGCCATGATTGCTCTAGTGCAAGAAATTAAGTCTTAAATTCAGCTAGACAAAAAAGCATCTTGGAAGGATGCTTCACAAGGAATCTAGCAAAGATTGTTGTTGCTTTATTCAAAGCACAACTGCTTAGTACAATTGACAAGTTTACTCAACTTTGTAGTGCACTGGAGACTCTTGCCCAGTTTATGAAGAATCCTAAGATTGCTACATTGTTGGATTCTTCAAAATTGATAAAGGGGAGGCAAGAGGAGATTGATCTGAGATTCGAGTGTGTTTGGGAGACAGCCTCCTCAATTTTAGTTTGCAATCAGACAACAAAAGGTGGTACTGCTAGTGCGGAGAGCGCTTAAGTTTAATAGACAGCTTTTTTTTTTGGGGTGGGGGGTAATATGCCGAAGTTAACGGACAAAGTGATAATTTTCAGCAAGTGCAGCAGAGGTACAGCAAGTAGTTTAGCCACAATCTATGCATCCTGATTCTTTTGGAGGTAGGTGGTACTGCTAGTGCGGAGAGCGCTTAAGTTTAATAGACAGCTTCTTTTTTGGGGTGGGGGGTAATATGCTGAAGTTAACGGACAAAGTGATAATTTTCAGCAAGTGCAGCAGAGGTACAGCAAGTAGTTTAGCCACAATCTATGCATCCTGATTCTTTTGGAGGAGTCTTTGTATTTTATGCAATGTCAAGTGATGTTCAGGCTGGCCAAGGCGCTAGTGGGTGGTGTACAAGTAGGCTTACATGGGAAATGTTTGTAGGTATGCAAACTAAGTTCACCTAATTTTATGTACAGGAATGCGGGCACTCAAGCAAGCTTCTAGGTTGAGGTGCAACTCCATCTATAGAATATTTTGTTCTAGTTTTTGGTAATGTAAATTCAGCAGCAATGGTGGGGAATATTGGTGAAGTAGTTGGTGTGGAGATACGCTAGGGTTTGCAAAAGGAGACAGGGAGTTTGCAACTATGACTGTTAACATAGTAAACAAAGACACTAATGCAAAAAGCAAAACTAAAGAATGAAGAGTGCTGAATAATGAATAAATGAACGAATGAATGTGTGTGCACAATGCTCAAGGGTAGAGCAGTTCGACAGCTGATGGTTCTCTTGGGAGCGGGTTGAGGGAGGAGTGTCTGAGAGTGTCGTCCTCTGGTGATGAACCCTGTGTGTAGCAAAGACAGTGTCAAGGCAAAAGATGATGGGATGCAGTGGACTGGACAAAATGCAACAGGTCTTTGAGGTTGGAGAATGTGAATGTAGTAGTGCACAGCCTGGCCACAGGCTCTGGATGATGAACGATGGTGCTGGACATGAATTGCAGCAATATGATGAGTCTGTAGGTGCTGTACAGCAATAGGGCTGCTTGCTGGAACAAACATAGTTATGTAGATGTTCTCCAGGTGATGAACAGCGATAGGGCAGCCTGCTCAGGAGAAATGCAGCTGTTGTTGAGGTTGTGCTAATCAGGGCAGTGGTTGGATACTGTTTGGCAGGGGCTGCAGCAGTCGCAAAGGGCTGATTTGATGGTGACCGCAGGTTGGAACCAAATGCAAATGAGGACAGCCACTAGAGGATGAGGGTAGCAACAGCAAATGGCCATGGCAGTAGCTGGAGTGATGGGCAGACTAGATGGCAAAGGGTTACAAGTGACCTAGCACACTCTCTTTTTATAGAGTTTGAACCAACCAAAGTATGTGGGATTGCTTATGGGACACTAAAGCACACTTTGTGTTTTAGTTTTGGGGCTGTTTGATGGTCTAATGAAGGTTTAATGTTTAATGCACCTTTTTAGTGTAACAGTTGGTACTGCAATTCAGCATATATTCTTGCAGCCAACTGCCTATGACAACCTCACTCCAAAGGAAAAAGCAAAAGACTCTAAAGAGGGAGGACAATCAATAAAGTTTGAGACCTTCTCTGGAATCAAGACAACACGAAAGCTTTGCCTTTCATCCAACATTTTAATGTCACTTAATTAGTGGAACTGTATTGGATGTTCCAAGGTGCGCAAGGCATTTGTGTTCCTCAAAGGAAGTGCACAATAGTGGTGGACAAATCTTTTGGATTAGGGAAAAGCATCAAAAGTTTGGGTATTGTTCAAGCAAGGATTTTGCAATACATGTCTCACTCACACCTTTGAGGTAGAACTGAAGACTATTGATATGCCAGGGTTTGCACTGAGAAGACAGAGAATGAATGAACATGGCTAAAACACAATAACTCAAAAAAAACACAAAACACAAGATAGGGAAGAATGAAGATGACATTGAATGAATAATGTATGCTAAATGAAAGAAAGAATGTACACAATGTTCAAAGGTAGAGCAGTTCAATAGCTGATGACACTCGTGGGAGTGGGCTGAGCGAGGTATTAGAGTGTGTCATCTATCAATGTTGGGAATAAAGACCCTCGTGCCTTTTAAGTGTGCTCGGGTGTGAACACACCCTCAGCACTTGTAACCTAAAGAGGTACACACTCTATTGTACCCACAAGTTGTGCTCACTTTCACTCACAACCCTGCACTCTCTCTCTCTATCTCTCTGCTAGCAATCACTGCGTGTCTCGATCTCCGTGCCCTCTGAGCTTGACAAGCTGGTATCAAAGCAGGCAAAAGAGTGTACACTTCTCGAGGTAGGCAATAGTCAATAGGTCAGCCTTGACCAGACAGTCAAGCGACGGGGTTTACATCGACTACAGGTCAGCGAGCAGTTGACGGGCTGACGAGCGTGCGACAGGCTGGGCAAGCAGGCAACGGCTTGGTGAGCAGGCGACGAGCTGGATAGGTCAGTTGCAGGACCAACGGGCGACTTCACGGCACGCGACGGGACGAGCAGGTGACAGGAACTTCACGACGGGTGACTTCATGCCAGCGCGACCAGACCTGACCTGACGGGTCAACGTTAGACGTGACCTTTTTTTCTTCTCGTCATTTTTCTGGCAAATTCTTGGAATTTTTTCCTTCTTCCCTTGTCAGGTGTTCACATGTATAAGCACAAAAGGTCAGATTTGTGCAATCTTGGCCCTGAAATTCGGGGCTTTTCTAGATTGAGTGCTGTTCATGCAAAATCCAGGCATTTGCGTCAGAAATTGCAGACATTGTGCGCGTTTGAATTGCGGATTTCGCCAGATTTATTGAAATTTTGTTCATTTGAGTGAAATTTCTCAACATTGGACCCGTAAAATTTGGGGCTTTTATTGTATTGGTGAAATTCTGTTTAGCTGAGTCAGATTGGCTGATATTGGTGCACATTTGGACCCGAGAAATTTGGGGCTTTTGCAAAACCTTGTGAAATTTTGCTAATTTTGCCCATTTTATACTTTCAGGAACATGCATTAATGCAATTTGGATACCTAGCACTTGGAAAAATTTGGGGATTTTGCTGAAATTGCTCTATTTTGGCAAAATTGGCCTGTTCTATGCATTTTAGAGACAGTGTAGATGTATGGTTGATGCTTTGAGCACAAAAATTTTGGGGCTTTTGATCGTGTGTGTCAAATTTTATGCCCATGGGTACATGTACAACAGAAACTGCAGCTAAAATTTGGGACTTCTCATATAATGTGATGTATTTGCCCTTGGAACAGTTGTAATCAGTTGTGGAATGCTGTAGCACATGGTTTGGTGCTTCTGAAAATTTACTTACAGATCTGAAATTTCTGCTTCTATGTGGTCATTTATTGCTGGTTGGTACTTGTTTGTACCTTGGTCACTTGTGTGATAGTTTGGGCCTGCATTTGCTGAAGTTTTTGGTCACATTTGGGCTGAAAATCATGGCTAGCAGCAGTGATAGCAGTAATCTCATGCACATTAAGAAGCTTGAAGGAAGGAGTACATAACTTTGCAGTTTGGCAAAAATAGTGCTACAATATCTTGTTGTAGAAAAAGTAGACAAAGCCAATTAAGACCAAAGGAGCAAAGCCCGCAAATATGGAACATGAAGATTGGGATGAGTTAAATGAGCTTGTACGCTCAACCATCGAGCTATCGATTTCTGATGCCTTGCTATTTAACATTGAAGGTTTGGATTCTGCATATGCTATTTGGACTGGACTGGAAGAACTGTATGCATAGAAGAGTTCTGCAAGCAAAGTGTTTTGGCTGAAGAAGCTTATGGATTTGTGTATGAACGAGGGTGTAGCAATGCCTACTCACTTGAGTGAGTTTAACTCCATTTTCAGTCAGCTGGTTGCCTTGAAGTTTTTGATTGATGAAGAATTTAAGGCTACGTTCTTGCTTTGCACTCTTCCAGAGAGTTGGGATACATTCAGGACTACTATGAGCAATTATAATGCGATTCTTTTGTTTGTTGATGTAGAGAGTGCTCTACTCATGAAATAAATGAAACGACAGAACAATGCATCCAGTAAGTCTTCCAGTGCTTTGCATACTAGGGGCAGATCACAGCAGAAAGGCAAATTTGATAGCAAGGGATACAGTAAATCACATGGCAAAGATGTTGAATGCCATCATTGTGGCAAGAAGGGTCACTTTAAATGTGATTGCTACAAATGGAAAAAAGAAAAAGGAAAGGACAAGAAGACAGATGATAGCAAGATAGCAAGGAAGAGAAGAAAGAGAGTTAGCCTAAGAAGAGCAGTGTCAAAATTGAAGAGTTGAATGTAGTTACTCATGACAGTGACAGTGGGAATGACGTACTCTTTGTCTCTTCACACTTTGGTGCACATGCTTTACTTGCAGATATAGATGATGACATGCATACCTAGATTCTCGATTTAGGTGCTTCCTTTCATGTCACCCCTCATCATGAGTGGTTCTCTACCTATACAGGGGGTCGACATGGTGTTGTCCATCTTGGGGACAACTATGCATGTCACATTGCAGGTATTGGCAGTGTGCAGTTGCAGTTTTAGCATGGTTCTGTCTTCATACTTCAGCATGTACGGTATGTACCTCAACTCAAGAAGAGATTGATTAGCACATGGTAGCTAGATGACGATGGATTGCTAGAGGTTGTAAAAGTGATACCTTGTATCCTCTCCATGTATCTAGTGTGAGTGATCACGTTGTTACTGTGACTGAGCAACCAAGTGTTTCTTTGTGGCATGGCCGGTTGGGACACATGAGTCTAATTGGAATGAAAGTGCTCTCTCGTTTGGGTTACTTGCCTAGTCATTGTGATCATTGTGTTTATGGTAAACATGCACAAACGTCTCATAAAAAGTCTCTTTCGTTGAAATCTTCTTCTCTAGAGTTAGTACATTTCGATGTATGCTAGATGCCAGGATTGTGATCATTGTGTTTATGGTAAACATGCACAAACGTCTCATAAAAAGTCTCTTTTACTGAAATCTTCTCCTCTAGAGTTAGTACATTCCGATGTATGTCAGATGCCAGGATTATCTTTAGGGGGAAAGAAATATTTTGTCACCTTTGTCGATGATGCTATACGGAAGGTATGGGTTTATCCTATTCGTAGCAAGGATGAAGTGCTTGACAAGTTTAAAAAATTCTTGGTATTGATTGAAAATAAAATTGATAAGACACTTAAGTGTCTTCGATCTGACAATGGTGGGGAATATGTATCCAAGGCCTTTCAAGCATTTTGTGATAGCAAAGGGATCAAGAGGGAGCTCACTGTCCCTCATAATCCACCCCAAAATGGATTTATAGAGCGTATGAATTGGACCATATGGGATAAGGTCCACACAATGCTGTCTCATGTTGCATTACCCCATGGTTTTTGGGCAGAGGCTGTTATGACAGCCGTACACTTGAGTAATCGGTCACCAAACAGGTCTTTGGAAGGGGGGAGTTCCCCAAGAAGCGTGGTCGGGCAAGCCACCTTCATATGCTCACGTGAAAGTGTTTGGCTGTGAGGCTTTTGTGCACATTCATAAAGAAAAACACAACAAACTTGAGCCAAAGTCTTGTAAATGCATTTTCCTAGGATATGGTGACGAGAGTGAAATTGGGTATAGATTATGGGATCCCGAGAAAAGGAAAGTAGTACGTAGCAATGATGTTATTTTCCAGGAAGATCGCATGCGTAAACCGCCCGAAAAGACCGAGGAGGTCCGTAGGGTTGTATTCCGGGAAGAAATATCTTTTGGACAGCAAGATGTGTCCGCTGTACAGTAGCAAATACCTGCTGTAAATGAACTTGTAAATGCATAAAATAATGCTGGAAATGATTGCCCATGATAATGAGCCATTACATATGTAGGAATAGCTAGGACAGCAAGTTGGTAATATTGATTTGCAGGCTGAAATTTGCAGGCTGAAATGCCAGGACAGCAAGCTGAAAATGCTCAACAGCCAACAAACAATGATCATTGGGTTAGGAGATTGTCTAGGGCTACTAGACAACCTGATAGATTCATTCTTGGTGTAAACAATGTGGCTGATTATGCTACGTTGACAGATTGTGGTGAACCGTCTTGCTTCAATGAAGCAATGGACAGACATGAGAGCAAGAAATGGTATAAAGCCATGTTGTCAGAAATGGAATCTCTTGAGAAGAATGGCACTTGGGACTTGGTGCAGTTGCGTAAAGGGCAAAAAACACTTCCATACAAATGAGTTTATAAGATGGTCACTTCTGGCTCCTCACTAAAGTACAAAGCAAGATTGGTTGTGAAGGGGTACAAGCAGGAACATGGAATTGACTTTGATGAGATATTCTCTCTTGTAGTCAAGATATCTACATTGAGAACCATTTTGGGCTTGGTTGCAGTTGAAGATATGAAGCTCATAGAGATGGATGTAAAGACTGCATTCTTACATGGTGATTTGCATGAAGACATATATATGCAGCAACTTGAAGGGTTTGTGGAAAAAGAAAAAGAGAAGATGGTATATAAACTCAAAGGAGTTTGTATTGGTTGAAACAAGGACCAAGAGAATGGTATCATAAGTTTGATACATTATGCAGTCTCAAGGTTTCCATAGAAGTCAAGTGGATCATTGCTTGTACACCAAGAAGGCAGTAGATGGCAGCTTGATTATCTTGGTTCTGTATGTTGATGACATGCTGATTGCTAGCAGGGATACTCATGCCGTGGACTCAGTGAAGTAAGTCTTCGTGGTAGCTTTGATATGAAGGATCTTGGTGATGCAAATCACATTCTTGACATGTGAATACTTAGAGATAGGTCAAAAGGATTACTCTATCTATCTCAACAGGAGTATATCTCCAAGGTTTTGCAGCGTTTCAATATGGAGGGGGGAGGGAAAACAATTGGGGTTTCATTGCCTCCATATGTGAAACTCAGTGTAGAGGATAGCCCTACATCTGATGATGAGAAGGCTGAAATGGCCAAGATACCATATGCTTCAGTTATTGGCAGTTTGATGTATGCTATGGTTGCTACATGTCTTGACATTGCCTTTGCAGCGGGAGTGGTTAGCAGATACATGGCAAACCGTGGTAAAAAGCATTGGGAAGCAGTGAAAGGTATTATGAGATACCTCAAAGGCACAAAGGAGTTGTGCATTTCCTTTGGAAAGCAGAAGGCATTTGTCGTTGGCTTTACGGATGCAGACTATACTGGTCATGCGGATTGCAGAAAGTCCACTTCTAGGTATGTCTTTACCTTAACAGGAGGAGCAGTCTCTTGGCTCTCCAGGTCACAAAAGTGTGTTGCATTGTCTACTACAGAGGGAGAGTATGTGGCTGCCAATGAGGCATGCAAGGAGGCTTTATGGCTTTCACGTCTGGTGGGAGAGCTTGGCATTACAGAGTTACCTGTTCTTCATTGTGGTAGTCAGAAGTGCTCGGATGTGAATACCCCCTTAGCACTTGTACTTTTATATATCTATCTATCTAAAAACCTAAAGAAATACACACTTGATTGTACCCACAAGTCGTGCTCGCTCTCACTCACAACCCTACACACTCTCTCTACTCTCTGCTAGGAATCACTACGTGTCTCGATCTCTGCGCCCTCTGAGCTCGACATCAAAGACGGATCTTTAGTGGAGCAGCCACCAATAGGAGCATAGGATGATGTAATCAATTGCTGAGAGCTAAAAAACGACTTGTTGTAGATGCACACACAAATTAGATTGATGTAGAAAAGTGCTGAAAAACTTGAAACGTAGCAGCTGGCGGTATGGATGTGATGACATGGCAATCAGAGCGGCTTGCTCATTAGTCATCAAGAGCAGACTAGCAGCAAGGTGATGATGAGGGAGTGCTGTAAACAGTGAAATGCAGCTTGTATAACTGATGGTAAAAGGCAGCAGTTAAGGACAACACGCAGAGCGGGTTGGAGTAGCAGTTTGAGAAGACCTTTAGGCGATGAACAATAGTAGGGCAGCCTATTCCGTTGAGAAAGCAGCAGTTCACCAGATTATGATGAGTAGGGCTTAGTTGGAAACTGGGATTTGAGCAGTTGCAAAAGGGGCTGAAGTGATGGTGATAACTGCTAGAGCAATGTAGGTGTGGACAACTGAAACCAGCCTTCCTTCTTGGAATGGGTGGTGATAACCTGATTTAAGAGTTTATTACAGCAATAAATAAATGCACATAAAATGAAATACACACTTTACCATAACATTCTTGGACAGTAGACACCCTGTTGGCCCCAAAACTGGCGCCCCTTGTGGTATTTCTTTAATTTTCATTCAATTGGAAGGAGTACAACTCGAGATTCTTTAATCTCCTCCTACTAACCAATTGCTCTTGTTGTCATAAATGACCATAAGCCTTTTGGGTGATTTGCGCCTTGATTCACCCAAGACTTCTTCTCCAATTTGACCCTTGGCTGGCCAAATGCTGCCCCAAATCAATTTGGGATGGGTTGGCTCTTGAAATCCCTTGATAATCTTCAATTATCAGCTGCTGATTTCAGTCCCTTGAGCCTTCAATCTCTGGCACGGGTCCCAAGGTGAATCAATTTGGGATGGGCTAGCTCTTGAAATCCCTTGATAATCTTCAATTATCAGCTGCTGATTTCAGTCCTTTGAGCCTTCAATCTCTGGCACGGATCCCAAGGTGACTACTAAACCCTAATTTCTGCTGTAAATTAGGGTTTAGTGCAGAAATTACAGATCAGCCTAGCAAAAATGACTGAGACCTCCTCCGAATGGCTGAGAATGGCTGAGCATAGGCTGAAGGAGACGAGAGAATGCTGTAGAGAGAGAAAATTCTGAGATTTGTCGCGAAGAACTGATCAAAATCAGCAGCTGCCCTGCTGTACCAGCCCCAAATGGATGCACCAACAACAATAGGAGTATCAGAGACAGTGATCTTCAGAAGAAAGTGCATCAGTAGCAATTGCCAGCTTCCCAAGGTCAAGAATATGCAATCTCCATCACCAAAATGGTCTCCAATGATTGGGAAATGGCCCTAACAGCTGGCAGCAACAGTCCAACATCTCTTTCCAACAGCTCCAAAATGAAAAAACGAGATTTTCCTCTCCCTTCAGCCCTATTTAGCCTTTCCTCCACTTGCATGGGAAAGTTTTGCCAAGTGGCAGCTTTCTTAATCCATTTTTAGCAATTTTCAGCCATTTAATTAATTTTCAGAATTAATTAATTCAGCCCTTAATCCATGCCCAAAAAATTGACCTTGCCCATCCAAAAATTAATTGGCTAGGCCATTTGCAACCCAAAGTGGTCCCATGCATTAATTAACCCTTGGACAAGCATTAATCCATTAATTAATGCCTAGTCCCTAGTGTCACCACTGACACTTCATGGCCAATTAATGGTCCTAGGGGCAAACTGACACCAAAATTCACCTAGAATCTAACAAGTGTAACTTGTTACAACTTTTGCCTTTGACATCCATCTTTTTCATAGGGTCCTTGGGCCTTGAATTGTAAAAAAAGTATTTTGCACCTCACATGTGCAACACATGTGCACCTTTTAATTGCACATTTGATTAATCCTTTAATCAAATGCCATAAGCAAAGCATCAAATTTTCACGTCCTTGTGACAACAACCTTTAGACGGTCACATCAATAGTTGGTCATGATGGCAGATTGGAGAGATTGGGATGCAAAAGGAATGTAGAAAACTTAGTATACTCTCCATTTGCTTATGGGACAGTACGACATGTTGAGAAACCCTTCACCCTTCACGCGCAGTTGACATTTTTGCGTTTCTGTGTTTTGCGTTTAGGGTTTGCAGTCCCAAAAAGGGGCGCCATCCTAGACTGATTGTGCCTATTTATATTCCATTCTAGCAGTTCATTCCTCATGGCTGATTCATTCAGTCCGTCACCTCTTCTCTCCAGCGTCTCCACTACCCTCATACCCCTTCAAGAGGACATTGCAGTTCCTGGTTCGTGGTTGCCTTCATCATCTTCCTTGTGCTATGACACCCTTGTTCCCTTGTATCACATTCACTCCATGATTTAGAACTTCATCATTCCATTCATCAAAGTTTCTTCTCTCTCTTCTTCTCTTTTCCATATTTGCCGAGTTCACTTTGTGTTCCTCCCCGCAAACCCTATTGTCTCACTGGTACGTCATCTTTTGACATGGTATTAGAGCTGGATTTTTTCACCTAGTAGCAAAGATTCTCCACTCCAGTGAAGGCAAAGACCGGTGGTGGGTTCGGCATCCACTTCTCTTCTTCTTCCGCTGTATCAAAATCTTGTTTTTGTAGGTTTTAGGTGTTTTCGGCTTGCTATCCACACCCCTTTTACAGAGGACATCGTAGTATCAGCTGTCCCTTGCTGTCATCTACAATATGGCGCTTGTTTCTAGCCTTTCACCCGCAGTTTGTAGCTGTTTACAGCAGAGCGACTGCTGCTGATCACTCTCCATTCAGAAAACAATCTCGTTTTTGCAGATTTCAGGTATTTCAGCTTGCTGCCCACACCCGGGACGCGGAGGACATCGCGGTCCAAGTTGGCCATTGCTGTCTTAAACAGTTTGGTGTATGTTTCTAGCCTACCACACACTATTCGGAGCTGATTTTAGCATATTAATTGTTGTTACTGGTTTTTCTTGCGTTTTTAGTATTTCTCTCTCCTGCAGCCTGCGTTTTTAGTCTTTCTCTCTCCTTCTCACTAGAGAAGACAAAGACCGATGGCGAGTTCGGCATCAACATGATTTCTCTATCATTTCCACTGCGCATTGGGAGATATTCTTTTTTCTCCCTCTCACCCTTCCTTCTCTAGTTTGCCACATCGGTACCATGGAGTCTCCACTGACAGATTGCCCTTCTATTGGGTGCTACTATTGTGGCAAGAACGATCATCCCACCGAAGACTGTCGACATCGACCTTTGCTCCCTACACCTTGGGAGTATATGCGTCTTTCACTAGGCACTCCTTGTGCCACCTCTCCTTTCTAGGTCATAGAGATCATTCTGCATCAGCTATATCAGAGTATTAAGCTCAAGGCAATAAGCCGCACCCGACGCGCACTAAGTCTTGTTGAGCACAGGGTGGCTCTAAGACCTTACGAGGCGATAAGCCCTCCTGGAGACCACCCTACTACGCGGAGGTTTCTCCCAACCCACTTCCGGGTACAGTGGCTTCCATGGCCCACATCTCCTCCACAGTCCACTCGTCTAAGAGCCCGTGACTGTTCTCACCCTTGGCTCATCTTGAGCCTCCTTCTTCCCCACCCTCTTCCACTCAGGTTTGAGAGGCCACTTCTGGGTGCTTTCTAGCCCCAGATACCTTCTTCAGCTCGGCCGGCGATACTTTCTTCGTCATCAGATGCTTCGCAATCCGTGAGCCATGAGTGGTTGGATTCCGTTTCTCTCTCAAATTGGGATTCAGAGGGGGATTTTCTTACTTCGCCCTTACAGAGGCTTTCCAGTTCTTCTTCGGCTTCAGAGGGGGCTTCTACTTCTACTTCTTCCGATTTAGAGAGGGACCCTATATGCTATGAAGCTCTTCACACACCACCACCTTTCACTTTCGAGGAGTGGCCCTCCTTTGAGCAATCATTTTCTCTACTCCTACCCAGGATCTAGAGAATCCACTTAGATCGGGGCCCTTGGGTCTTCAACAGCGACTTGGTGGCTAGGCCTTTGTATTCCTTCCAGCATGGAGTCACGGAGCTAGTGGCTTCTCCC
Source organism: Lygodium microphyllum (assembly GCF_053477565.2). NCBI lineage: Eukaryota > Viridiplantae > Streptophyta > Polypodiopsida > Schizaeales > Lygodiaceae > Lygodium > Lygodium microphyllum. Next base: position 18,617,280 of record NC_141137.1, on the reverse strand, counting down.
CCTAGGTTGAGTTTCGGGTTCTACAGCTCATCTTGTTCCCTGACTATCTTCAATGGTCTCCTTGCAAGCGGTATGCTCAGATTACAGGGTGGATCTTCTTCGTCCCTTGGTCAGCATGGAGCCCACCCCCGAGATCGAGTATAGGCATATCCTTATGGTTCTCGGCACCACACGAAGTCCAACATTTCTCCTATTCATTGCATGTTTTCATCATCTTTGTACTAGGGCACTTGGACAAGTGAACGATTTCCCCACGAGGGACACTGTCCAAGTGGCACCTATTGTATGAGTATTCTTTTGCATGTAGCATTGCATCTCCACCTCACTCTTCTCTTGTTCCCCTTTTTGGGCTTGAGAGGGGGTGTCGAGAAACCCTTCACCATTCACCCGTAGTTTGCATTTTTTCCGTTTTGCGTTTAGGGTTTGCAGCCCCAAAAAGGGGCGCCATCCTAGACTGACTGTGCCTATTTATAGGCCACTCCAACAGTTCATAACTCACGGCTGATTCATTCAATCTGTCGCCTCTTCTCTCTAGCCTCTCCACTACCCTCACACCCCTTCAAGAGGACATTGCGGCTCCTGGTTCGTGGCTGTCTTCATCATCTTCCTTGTGCTGGAGCACCCTTGTTCCCTTGTATCACATTCACTCCATGATTGAGAACTTCATCATTTCATTCATTAGAGTTTTTTCTCTCTTTTTTCTCTTCTCCATGTTTGCCGAGTTCACTCCATGTTCCTCCCCTCAAACCGTACTGTTTCGCTGGTACGTCATCTTTTGACAATACACACTAGCAAATGTGAGTTTTGGGGCTGTTCAATGAGCTTAATGAAAGATTTAATATTAATTCACATTTTTTTAAAGCTTAATATTTCTCTCAAGTCCAAAATGGATATTAGGAGATACAACCAAGTGAAGCTCACCCCTTTTTTCATGGCAGGTTCCACCTAAAAGTAGCTAGGACATCCGTGAAGTCGGTTGCTCAAGAACCTACCAAGACTAAAGAGGTGATGGTTATTCTTCCTTTGGATCTCGAATGATTTTCCTTGGAGAGTCTGAAAAAAATTTGTGCCTAGTCGGGAAGGGATGGTTGGCTTGCAAGTGACAAAACACAGGGCATGTATATAGGCACCCACATGAAGAGGTATGTAGGTGATGGGACCGTTGGGGAGATTACTCGGGATCCAAAGTGAGCAAAGTGCTCGTGGTTGTTTTGCACAATGAGATGCATAGAGAATGCCACACAATGCAATGAGGATGGCCATGCAACAAGATGCCACCTGGACAATGTCCCTCATGGGGAAATTGTTCACTTGCCTAAGTGCCATGTACAAAGATGATGCCATGCAATAAAAAGGAGATACACAAGGAGGGGATCTTGATGTTGAAGACAAGAAGACAAAGTTGAAACTTGTAGGCACCTAGGAACCCACTCCCAACCTTGGATCGGAACCTTGGATGTCAATTCCAAAGGAGGAGCATCAGCTTGATATTGGTCTTTGGTGGCGCCGAGAACCATGAAGAAGGATGGAAAAGAACCACCCCGATTTGAAAATCTAGGAAGAAGTAACCGTCGTGGTAGCAACAAGTGATGCTTGAAGATCCACCTTGGAAGATGAAGCCACCATGACTGTAGAAGAATAAGTCTCAAAGGAAGATGAAAGTATAAAGGAACGACTAACAAATGGTGTCTTCACCCTAGTAAGGATTGGTTTAAACCTGCCAAGCTAGTCCTTAATTGAAATACAAAATCGAGCATGGAAGTACAAGCAAAGACGAGAACTTGCATATTAGTGCTTCATATTGAGATGCTTTGGTGCTAAGCAAAGAAAAACAAAGCAAAGCTAATGTAAGACTAAGATGTTGTAGAAGATTAAAAGTAAATAACTTAATGTGTGTAGGGAAGGTAATTAAATTTCCAGAGCAGCCCAAGGACAATCAGCCTATGGGCTTGACTCGATCGTAGTGTACCCTAAGGGATGTGGCTAGTGTGGCAAACCAATCATGCGGACCTTCAAGTGTTCTTAAAGGTGCTGGCTGAGGGGACTGTCCAGATGCCACATGTTCAGTGGTCCACCATTGAGTTTGGTGGGTACCAACAAGAACATGAGCAGTAGGTGTAGGTGTTGAAGGATGACCCCCTCTTGATTGCCAAGGAAGTAGTGCTTGTAGGTGTAGTTCTGGTCTATTATGGTGATGATTTAGGTGGAAGACCCTAGGCCTTATAATGACACTCCCCATCTATATGAACCAAGCGCTAGTAGTGAGTGCAAAACCTAATATTTACAGGGAGTTGCTATTAGGTTGGTTTAGATTCTTTGTTTCCATCTAAAGAAGGGATGTCACTCTAGTTAGGACTTGCCTCCATTTCTTGAGAGTTCTTGCCACCTCCGGACTTTCCCTTCGAAGAAGAGGATACGGAAGCCCTCTTTGAAGTGGATAGTATGGGGGAGGTCTTTTTGTGGGCTTGTTCATGCAGCCTTGTGTAACGCAAGAGTTGTCACTCCAATTCATAAAAGGTCGGTAGGTGGTAATTACATCCTTGGACATTTGGATGGGCTAGGTTGTCAGTCCAACTCATAAAGGTCGGTAGGTGGTGTTACAACCTTGGACATTTGGATGGGTGCTAGTAGCCCATCCAAATGCCAAAGGATATAATAGGTGGGGCCACAAATTGACTTGCTGCATGAAGTGGAAGTATTTTGGGGGTAGTATAGAGAAATGCTTGAATAGAGATAGACAACTCAAAGTGTAAGACAAACACAGCGAAAACAGATCCCAAGAAGAAGGGAACTGAGAGTTATGAATGAAAGTAATGAATGATCAAGTTGTATGCTGGTGTGATCTACTGGGCCTCAAACCTCCATGTCTCGCATGGACCAAGGATGACGCGAGCTAGAAGAGGAGTCGGAGACATTAATGATAGCTCTGAGAGTGTCGTACATTGGACGGATCTGGAAATGCAGTAGGCAGTCTCTGACGATGTCAGCATGTTGGTGGCAGCTGAATGGACGACCCGGTGACTGAGCACACAGATCAGCGTGCATGAAGATGATGCCACCTGTCTAGATCATGTTAGAGACTCAAGGTAACAGCATGGCAGCCTGCTGGGGAGCAAAACACAGATGAACAACTGCTGAATTAGACCTCCAGGATGCAAAATGCAAGGCTGAGATTGAAGGTGACGAGCTGATCTCGTCCTCATGATTGGGTGGAGCAAACTGCAGAAAATGCAGGCAGATCTGGTCCCGAATAGCAACAGGCGTGATTTGGGAGGCATGTGGCAGCTGGACATTGAAACGCAGACAGTAGATGATGCCGATCAGCTGCTTGAGTGGTCAGATCAGGTAGGCAACAGCTGAAATCAGTTTGTCTGCGACTGGAGGATGGCTGTGGGCAGCAAAAGTGATAGGATCCTCAAATTGAGGTGTCCACCCGAAAGGATATAGACAGCAGACGATGTGAGGAGAGCTGATGGAAGCTGACTGAATAATGAATGAAGAATCAGGATGCACTCACCAGAGCTCCTATTTATGGAGGATTGAGGGTGCATTTGACCTACTGCCAAGACTAAGCCATTTAATTAAAATAATTCAGCATTAATGTACTTTTGAGGCTGGTTTAAAGAGACTTAATTATGGATTGATGAAAACCTCAATTTTAGTGGCTCAACATGCAGCCTGTTTGAGAATAATGTGACTAAGTCATTGTTTGACTTTTGGGAGCAAGTGATGAGTAGTTGTCTATACTCGGCCAACTTGACTCCCCTTCATTCTGTACGAAGAACACAATGCCTTGCAAGGTGTTGGGGTTTATAGGTTGCTTGTGTCTCATAGTAGCAATGGAATGGGAATGGGAACGGGAACGCGGGCCCCTAAGGGAACGGGAATGAAGCCCCAAGGGGAATGGGAACGACTTGCACTGTATACATGATTTATATATTTCAAACTATTCATTTATATATTTCATAAAAGCTCTTTGAAAAACACCTGCACAATCTATAAAACACGATAGTCTTTTTCATAGATGAAAGATTGGTTACATTGAAATGGCACATAAGATCCAAAATAGATGATAATTTAGGATTATACTACATAAAAGAGTCAAGAAGCATCAAATAGCAACTATAGTGGACAAAATATGGTAGCTTGGAATTTGAAAGTCTCTCAAAGTAACCATTGGATCATACATGGCTGCCACTAGCAGCAAGACTCTCCAAAAGTCTATCATCCACATTGTCTAAGAAAGCCATATCATCATCAAAATCAGCATTTGCAAGTTCCAAAGCATCTTGATCATCAATTATATGTGTAGGCATAGGTGTCTCCCCATCCTCATCATTAGAGGACTCTTCTTTATCAAGAGCTATAAACTTTTCTGCCTTGAGGGAAGCCACATCTGCAAGTGAGTGCAAGTTTACACTGACAAATATCGAGTCATTCACTTGTTTTGTCCCAAACCTATTCCGCTTTTTAGATGCAACATGCTGACAAACACTCCATAGTTGCTCAATGGGAGAGAAGCTTGCACCTTGATACAAAATCCGTACTGCCAATGTTTGAAGCTCAGGTGTACATGTCCCATAATCTTTCCACCAGAAGGCAGCCCCAATCTCAAATAGATTTATTTATGCATCAGCAGACCCAAACCTTCCCAACTTGTTTCTATAAAAAGCAAGCTGATCTTTCACCAATCTTCTCTTAGTATCAATGGGAACCAACTTAGAAAGCACTATGTCCCAACCTTGCATTACCTCATCATCCTTCTCTTGACCACACCCTTGAAACTTTGGATCTAATACATATGTTGGTGCATAGGTGAGTGATAAGCATTCCATGTTGCCTCACATAAATCATAGACTTCTTGATACTTTGCATCATCTAAACTGAGCTGTCCTAGCTTCTCAATCATGCGATCTGTCCCCTCGTAGACCTTTCCAATGCATGGCTCTCGTCCATGTGCAATTCACATCAAGCGCATGATTGGTTTCATGATGTTCTCCACTACTATACTGGCTCCTTGATCTAGAAGTAGCCCATCCCATCCACTCATTACTTACTGCCAATTGCTTCAAGGGTAAGCTTACCTTCTCGAGTCTCTTTATCATGAGAAAGTTATAGCTAAAGTGTGTCTCAAAGTACTTTTAGAGATCTTTTTTAGGTGATCTCTTGTGGAACTCACTAAGAATGAATTGATGGCTTTGGATGAAACTGATTATATCCTTGCCGATTTGGATGAAGGGATCAATCCATGACAAGTTGTCAACAAATTGCTTAAATAACGAGCAAAGCATGGGCTGAATGTGTTGAGAAACCCTTCACCCTTCACCTGTAGTTTGTGTTTTTGCGTACGGCACCCTTGTTCCCTTGTATCACATTCACTCCATGATTCAGATCTTCATCAGTCCATTCATTAGAGTTTCTTCTGTCTTCTCTTCTCTTCTCCATGTTTGCCGAGTTCACTCCGTGTTCCTCCCCGCAAACCCTATTGTCTTGCTGGTACGTCATCTTTTGACATGGTATCAGAGCCGGTTCTGCTCAAACAGTGGCAAAGATCCTCCACTCCAGTGAAGACAAAGACCGGTGGCAAGTTCGGCATCCACTTCTCTTCTTCTTCTGCTGCATCAAAATCTCGTTTTTGCAGGTTTCAGGTGTTTTCAGCTTGCTGCCCACACCCCTTTCGCGGAGGACATCGCAGTCTCAGCTGTCCCTTGCTGTTATATACAATCTGGCGCCTGTTTCCAGCTTTCCACCCGCAGTTTGCAGTTGTTTACAGCAGAACGACTGCTGCTAATCACTCTCCATTCAGAAAACAATCTCGTTTTTGCAGATTTCAGGTATTTCAGCTTGCTGCCCACGCCCCAAACGCGGAGAACATCGCGGTCCAAGCTGGCCATTGCTGTCTACAACAGTCTGCCGCCTATTTCCAGCCTATCACACATTGTTCGGAGCTGATTTCAGCATATTGACTGCTGCTGCTGTTTTTCCTGCGTTTTTAGTCTTTCTCTCACATGTTGCCTACGTTTTTAGTCTTTCTCTCTCCTACAGGCTGTCCTGCCTGCGTTTTTCTACTGGTTGCAACCTCTTACTGTTGGTGATATCCTTCTCCCACTCGTAGCTCACTTTCAGCCCTTTCACTACCCTCCCACCCCTTGAGGCGGATATTGTGGTTCGTGCTTTGCATTGCCCTCATACCCCTTGAGGCGAACATTGCGGTTCATGATTCGTGGTTGACGTCTTCCTTCTTCAGCAAGGCACACTGGTATCCATGGCTTCTTTACCAATAGATGACCAGTCTACTGGGTGTTTCTATTGCGGTACGAACGGTCATCCCACTGAAGACTATCGACATCAACCTTTGCTCTCTACCCCCCCAAAGTATATGCGTCTTCCACCAGGCACTCCTTGTGCCACCTCTCCTTTCTGGGCCATAGAGATTATTCTACATCAGCTATTAGAGTACTATACTCAAGGCAATAAGACGCATCCAATGCACACTAAGTCCTTTCGAGCACATGGAGGATCGATTGGTGCTACGACCTCCTGGAGATCGTTGCAATGCCAACGATAGTCTTCTCCCACTTATTTTTAGGTACAGTGGCTTCCACGACCTACGGATATGCAGTCCGCTCCATCGAGAGACAATGATTATTTGATACCGTCTCCTCGTCAGTCTACTCCTTGGAGAGACAGTGGCTGCTCGACTCCTTCCTCTTCTTCGGCTACCCAGTCCGCTCCACTGAGAGACAACGATTGTTGCCCACCTCTTGCTCATTTTAAGCCCCACCTTTTCCCACCCTCGACTACTTAGGTTCGAGAGGCTACCTCTGGGAGCTCTTCGATATCCCCGATATCTTCTTCGGCACGATTGGCAGCACTTTCTTCGTCATCGGACATTTCAGAGTCCGTGATCCATGAGTTTTTGGATTCCCTTTTTATTTCAGAGGGGGATTCAGAGGGGGATGTTCTTTCTTTACTCTCAGAGGGGGCATCTACTTTTTCTTCGACTTCAGTGGGGGCCCCTCCATCTCCCACCTCAGAGGGGGAACCTACTCCACATGAAGTTCTTCACCCATCCTCTACTTTCTTGGGGTGGTTATCTTCGCCTAGTCATCTCTTCTACTAATACCCAGGATCTTCAAGTACCACCTAGATCGGGACCTCGGAGGTTCAGCTGCGACTTGGTAATGAGACCTTCATATTCCTTCCAGCATAGATGCACGAAGCTAGTGGCTTCTCTCCTGAGGTTGAGTTTCGGGTTCTCCAATTCACTTTGTCTATTGTTCTTTACTGCAGGTTACCTTTCAGGTGGAAATCTTGGATCTTAGGGATCCTCTACATCTTCTTTCTTCTCTTCTCTTCTTGCCTTGGCCACTTGGTCAGCATGCAGCCACCTCCCAAGATCGAGTACATGCATATCCTTATGGTTTTGGTACCACATAAAGTCCGATATTCCTTCTATGCACTGCATGTTTTCATCATCTTTGTACTAGGGTGCTTGGGCAAGTGAACAATTTTTCCACGAGGGACACTCTCTAAGTGGCACCTGTTGCATCTCCACCTCATTCTTCTCTTGTTCCCCTTTTTGGGCCTAAGAGGGGGTATTGAGAAACCCTTCATCCTTCACTTGCAGTTTGTGTTTTTGCGTTTCTGCGTTTTGCGTTTAGAATTTGCAGCCCCAAAAAGGGGCGCCATCCTAGATTGATTGTGCCTATGTATAGGCCACTCTCTCATTCATTCCTTACGGCTGATTCATTCAGTCCGTCACCTCTTCTCTCCAGCCTCTCCACCACCCTCACACCCCTTCAGGAGGACATTGCGGTTCGTGGTTCGTGGCTGTCTTCATCATCTTCCTTGTGCTATGGCACCCTTGTTCCCTTGTATCACATTCACTCCATGATTGAGATCTTCATCATTCCATTCATCAGAGTTTCTTCTCTCTTCTCTTCTCTTCTCCATGTTTGCCGAGTTCATTCCGTGTTCCTCCTCGTAAACCCTACTGTCTTGCTGGTATGTCATCTTTTGACAAAATGTGATGTGCGGGTATCTCTCCTCAAGTCTCATACTTGTTGCCCTATTTGTTGCCTCACCATTAGCAATAATCTGGATTATATTTTCAGCCCTAACTTTTTCAACACCTTCGGCCCATTCCTTCACAAGCTGATTTGCACTTTTTCTTGTACTTGAGACATCATGTGAGGAAATGAATTGCGTCTTTCCTCGGGAATAAGCAACCATCCCATGGATGGATTGTTTTCGAGTATCACTCCACCCATTCGCTATCAAAGAAACACCATTTTTTACTCAACTTTCTTGCACAGTTGCCAAAGCACATTCAATTGCATTCTTTTCCTTTTGTAACGAAGTGGTACGTAGTGTCTCTTATGATGGAGGCTTATAGGTTGGACCGTACTTTGCAATCTTTTGGACCATCTTAAAGAAGTAGGGAGATATTACAACATTGAATGCGACATGATGATGGTAGAAAATCCTTGCCATAGCTGCATCTACGCTCTCGTTTCTACAAGGATCCCAAGCTATTTCCAAGGTTTGTTGCTTGCTGCATTTTCCATGAAGGGATTGTGAGGATGCAAAAGTTCCAAGTCTCCTATGCATGGTTTCATCACCCATGAATGACTATACCATCAACTTGTTCTAAAACGGCCTTTTAAACGTGTGTAGTGTATGGCTTAGGAATTACATACTAGGCCACCCCTATCTAAACACATTTAACATCACATATTGACTCCACACATCCTCACATCTATCACTAAACTATTGTACAATGCCAAGCAACGGCCTAGATCCCTCACCCACTGTGTGAGAGAGAGAGAGAGAGAGAGAGAGAGAGAGAGAGAGAGTGAGATGAGATTGCAGTCCACTGGACAGTTTTCTCTTACCTAGCGATTGAAACAATTGCTCGTAAGTTGCAACACACGACACCCTATCCTCGATAGTCTGACAGTCTGCATGCCACTCATGACAGTTCGGATACCTCGTGGATCACTTCTGACTGTCCCGACAACACTTGTCACTTTTCCAACGTTTCCCTTTGGAGAACGGCAGCATGCACATTTTCCCACTCTCCCCCATGTTCCCCCATAGCCGTTTTCCCTTCATAGGCGTTTTCTTGCAGCGTTTCCTTGTTCCTTCAGCTTTTTTTTGGTGTGGAATGGGTTCCCACGTTTCGAAGGGGGTGAAACGGCATTCCCTTGCTAATATATTGTATCTAGCAGCCTACATTCTACCTCGTACTCCATGCGTGCATGCCTGTACATTGCAGGTGGCGGGTGCCTATCATTGTTATCTTTATTCTTGATTCTTTACTATGGAATATTGGAAAGGTAGGTCACACATTGTGATTGTTAGAGTTCCCACATACCGGTCTTGTTGTCTTGAGTTCAAACCTCCATAGCCATAGCTCTTGCTTCCGCTTGTGCTCTTCACACTCTCACTTCTACTCACCCTTTTAAGTGGTGTCAGAGCAGGGATTTGAGAAGCTTTAGCCATTCTACTTCAACTCGGGAAAGAGAGCTTCAATCGAGTTTCTATGGTAGGAATTTCTTTATTTTTTTGAGATACACAATAGCTCCCTATCTTCTCGAGCTTTTTTCCTACCTCCATGAGGGCATTTTAATGATTGCGAAGTAACCAATGAGGTCGGCCATAGCAAAGCAAGCCCTAGGACAACAGCCCAAAAATTGCGGTGCAATTTTACGGATTTTCCTTGTATTTACCATATCAACTTTCTGCTTCTGGTTTTCCTCTTGCTCCTTGCTCAGCTTCTGGGTATTGTTATTGGTATATTGGACTGCGTCTTAGGCACTATGTAAGGCAGAGATGATCAGCCATTGATTGACCATTGTGAATAGACTTGCTATTCACAGTTTGGGGCAATAAAATTTTGAATATTTATGCTTCTTTGATGCTTGCTTAGTGAAGCTTTAATATTGGGATGATGTGTTGATGCTTGGGGATGCTCTTCAGATTGATTAGAGCTCACTTTGCTTAGCTATTGGAAGGTTTATTGCTGTCATGAACAGTGGAGAACAAGCACCTATGCATTGATTATAAGTGAAATACATACTTTTATGCCACTTGGGAATGCTCTTAGATCATATGTATACTTACACTATTGGTTATGTTGGATATGCTCTTCTTTGAGCTTGAGCTTTTATTTTAAGCTTCTTTACATAAATATTTGGTAGAGGTTGCATTGGTCAGTGCTCTACTACTTAAAGGCTTGGATATTTATTTCATATATATGCTCCTTGATGTATTACCTGGTATCATCGGGCTTCTAGATGCTATGATGTATATACATTGAGCTTACTTTGCTCTTGGATATTTTGGATTTGCTTCAAGTGGGAGTACTTTCAGTTTTTATTGGGGAGTTTGGCCTTTGGAGATTGTGGGATCTCTCTATTTGCTGATTGGTTTATATAGACATTGTTCTTGTAATTATTGATCACTATGGGCTGATCTTTACTTGATATTTGGTTATGTGGTACTTCCTCTCGTCAGTTAGTCATACATGCTTCATGATGTACGAAGCTTATGGAGCTTCATTGTTCATGAGTAGTGAGTTGATTGCAACTTGGTAGATCTCAACATTGCTTGGAGATCTCTTATGCACAATTAGCTTATGTACTTGGCTACCCCATGGTTGGCATGCATCTATGTATTTGAAATTCTTGAATTATTTGATAGTATTTGGTACTTGGAGTTGCATCCTCTTTCTTGGATACTGCTAGTTGTATTGTAAGGACTGTTGCTATCCAGACTTCCTTGGCAATGGGAGCATCTTATCTTCGACATTTGCCTACAGTTGACTTATCATTTGCTATAGCTTTATGGACAGCATTGCTGAAATTTAGTTTTGAGCTATTTTATTGAGAGCAAGCAGTTGTTTCAGGTACTCTATTGCTCCTTTTTTGTGGATAATAATACATTGAGTTGTGGGTATCCATAGTGGATAGTTTGATATATGCCATGATAGCCACTAGACGTGACATAGCATTTGCAATGGGAGTTGTGGCTTGTTATATGGCGATACCTAGCCGATCACATTGGGACACCATGAAGGGTGTCATGAGGACATGTATTTTTGAAACCTCACTTAACATGTGGATTCATTTTTAATCACATGGTTAAGTAAATGTTGCACATGTGAGGTATAATTGGGGTTAGAGTAAATTTACGAGCTCGGGACCTGAGGAAATCACGGGATGTTAAAGGCAAAGGTTGCTATAAGTTATGCCGCATAGGTACTTGGTATATCTGGTGCAAGTTGTTGGCCTAGGTCATTCATTTGGCCATAAGTGTCAGTTGGTGACACGAGAGAAGTGGCGTTTAATGGTACCTAACGCCAATTTGATGGTCAAAGATGGCGCAGAGACACTCGGGAATGAAAGTTGCCTAGCCAATTTAACTATTGGCGAGTCAGGTTATTTTTCAGAGCATCGAAATAATTTTTAGTATTTAAATACTGAAAATTAATATTTAATTATGGATAATACTGGAAAATCCATTTGGAAAGGTTGCCACTTGTCAAAAATGCCCATGCAAGACTGAGAAGTGTCTTTAGAGGCTGGAAAGAGGCATTTTTAGTGTATTCAGCTTGCAAGAGAGAGGGAGGAGATGTTGATAGTCTGATTTACAGCCATTGGAGAACCTTCTGAGGCAGCTAGGGGCATTGCATCTACAAGCTGTTGTGGTAGGGCAGCAACTGCATTTGACCGATTTTTAGTCATTCTTTGCGACAAAACTCTGAATTTTCTCTCTCTACAGCTTTCTCTTTCATCTCCCAACCATTTCACAACCTTGCTCTGAAGATCTCAGCATTTGGACCCTTGGGGGTTGAGAAAGTGCAAAATTCTTTAATGTAAACCCTAATTTACATCAGAAATTAGGGTTTAGCAGCAGCCTTGGGAAGCGTGCCATAAATTGGAGTCTCCAAGACTTGGATTTTTCAGGGCTGAAGGTGAAGTTCAGCTAAGTTCAGGTGCAGGACTAGCCAGGCATTGAATTTGGGGCATTTTCATCGTCTATGAAGTGGGTGAAGGCCAATTAAGTGCCCGAATCAAGGGGCAAAATAGATTGAAGACTTGCTGGTCACTTTGGACAGCAAGGGGAGTTTGGATTGCGAAGGGGATCGGGAGAATCCCATTGTAAATCAACTTCTTTTTCAATAAAGCTAAAGAAATACCGAACGGGGCATCAATTTTGGAGCCAATCGGGTGTGCATTGTTCAAGATTAGTAGGTAAATTTGTATTTTTAGATTTGCATTAATTGTTTGCTGCTGTAATTAAGTTGTATTTAGGGATTTACCACCCATCCATGGAACGAAGGTTGGTTACAAAGGGTATCATGAGATATCTTAGGGTGGTATCATGGGATACCTTAAGGGCAGTGTAAGACTTATGCCTTTGCTATGGCAGCCAAGATATTGGAGTTGTGGGTCACATTGACTCAGATTATGCAAGATATGTTGATAGAAGGAAGTCCATCTCTGGCTATGTCTTCATCTTTGCTTGAGGTGCTATTTCTTGGATGTCTAGGATATAGACATGCACAACCTTGTCTACTATTAAGATTGAGTATATTGCAGCTATTGAGGCTTGCAAGGAGGCGCTATGTTTAGGTCGTTTGGTTGCAGACTTTAGTATTACTTACTTCTATGACTCCTACCTTTCATTTGGATTTTACGAGTGCTATCCAATCGGCATATAATTCAGTCTATTATGCGAAGACTAAGCACATTGAGGTGTGCTATCACTTCATAAGAGAGGTAGTTGAGGACATGCACATAGAGCTTGTCAAGGTCTTTACAAACAAGAATCCTCCTGGTTTGCTCACTTAAAGTCTCCCATTGGAACGCTATCCATTCCTTAGGAAGATGATGGGCATTGGATGAGATGATATCTTTCCTCATGGAGTTGTACTTATGTGTGTATTTTGTATTTTTCTTCTCCTCACTCCAAGCACATTCGCCTCTAAGTGAGAGGTTGTTGGGCAAAGGTTGCCTGTGCCTAGCCATCTACATTTTATCTTGTACTGAGTGTCAAGCTCTTTTGAGCACATTGATGCATTGAAAAAAAGCTCTTGCAGAGGCAAATACAGATTGTTGTTAATGTCTCCTCTCCCACCTCTTTCTTTTCTCAAGGTAATAAGATGCCTACAACTTGTGCCAAGTTTTTTCGAGTGTTTGAAGGTCATGAGGTCCCATTGGGCAATAAGCCTTCTTGGAAATTGCTACAACAAGCTATGGAGGTTTCTTCCACCTATTTTTGGATAAAACTATCCACTTCCTTGTGAGACATTGGCCATTCGCCATCTTTATCTCCATAGTCCCTTGTCCATGAGACAATGACAATGACTGTTGCACTCAGCTGCGTGTAGTACCATAGGAGCAGTAGATCCCCACTACCTTGTACGACTCCACTGACACAAATTTTACCACTAGTATTGAGTAGAAAATTTTTTATACTTTTTGTTCCATCCCTCTTTTATACCTCTACTGGTTTCTTTCTCTTTGTTCCACAATTGCATTGATCTTAGGTACCGTCTTCGGTCCTCTGAAGGACATTCATTCTTCCAATTCTTTGGAGGTTGTCATTCATCATTGTTTGCTCTCTTATCTTCTTTAGAGGGGATCATGGTCCATCGTGACCATTCATCGTAGGAATGGATTTTTCTCCCTCCACTCTTAGTCCTAGTTATGACCATTTTTTGCCCCCATATTCCTACACAATGGCAAGAGCTGTGGCCTTTCTTCTTCTTTTTAGACTTCAGCTCTCAGGGTTTTTTAGCTTTGCCTAGACTAGTGACTTGGTTTTCAGTGATGCCTTGGTGGTTGTGGCTTCACATCTTGTCCAACATGGAGAGAGGGATAGTGTCCCCTCTTCTGGGGCCCAAGTTGAGGCATCTCTTTGTATACTTGCTTGCATGGACACGGAGCCAATGGCCTCTCTCTCTCGAGGCCGAGTTTTGGGCACCTTGAACTACCACTTTGGCTATTGCAATCCTCTTAGGTTTTCTAGCTATGGTGCATGTGTTTCTTTCAACCTTCTTCCATTGGACTATTGGTGTGGACTGTTTTTTGGTCCCAACTTAGCTACCGAGATGATTCTTGTTATTGACACCCTTGCCACATAATTGTTCTTAATGGGGGATCCTACTATCTTTGTATTGCCTTAAATGGTTAAAGTTAATGAAAAAAGAGGCCATAGTAATAGCTCACCACATCATAGGACCCTTTTGCGCCTAGGAGGTGTTAGAATTTGCCAATTCTATGGGCAGTGCCCAATGTTTTAGTCTTTAGTTCTTTTTTACTTCTTAGTGTGAACACAACTAAAGTTATAAGTTGTGTCACTACTCCTAGAGTTAAGGTTAGAGTTAGTTAACTCTAGTTGAGCTAGAGCTAGGTTTATCTTAGATCTATCTTGTACCTTTCATTCTCATTCTTTGAGTTCAGCAAGTACACTATACTCTTTTGCTTCAGTACACTCTCATTGTCTCTCTTTTCTCTCCTCCATAGGTGGCTGTCATTTTCCAACATTTGGTATTAGAGCAAGGTTCTACGTGTGAATTTAGTTCAGTCACCGTCAGCCGGTGCTTCCCTACCTAAGGGCCTGTTGCTGTCAGTCAGCTCTCTGCCTGAGGAAGAGAAGGATGAGCTGCTGCTGTTTTCAGTGTGTGCACAATCCTACGTAGTCCCGTACGTAGCCCACATGCAGCTTGAGGAGCTACTATTTTGAAGGAGCTGCTGCTGTTTTCAGCTCTGCCCCATATTTTCTCACCTCTCCCATGCATATTCTCAGCCTTGCCTGTGATTTTTTGCAAACCCTAAAAAGTGCAAAAACCCTAAATTTCAGATTTGGGTTTTTTTTTTTGAAAATTTTCCAATTTTCCATCCATTTTGGCTATGTCTTTCAGAATCTCAATTTTTGCCGCTCAAAATTTGGGTTTTTTGTCAATTTTCGCTCTGGGAGTTCAAATTGACAATCAATTCGAATAAATTTCGCAATTTCTTTGACATTTCCGTCAAAATTTTTGGGGCTTTTGCCTTATTTGTAGTCCCATGTGCGAGTTTTCCTTGGAAACGCCAACATCGCACAATTTCATTGACATTTGTGCAAGAAATTTGGGCCTTTTTGTTGTAGAGGCTCCGACATGTATCATGAGGCATATTCTAGTTGGCACCCCGAGGTGACATTATTGCGGAAATTCAAGCTATAAGATATAAATTTCTTCAATTTCTTTGAAACTTTAGGAAGATATTTGGAGCTTTTGTTGGACACACATTCCAAGGCAGCAAACATGTAGTACACTTACTAGCATTTAATTGTTGTGACAGTTAGATTGAGAATTTTTTTTGGGAGAATTTAGTAAATTTTGAAAAAATTTCATAAGTTTTGGTAAGAATCGACATTAAGTTGCTGTAATCTGTCATTTTGAGGGCATGCATTGCGAGGTAGGCATGGTACAACTATGCATTGCTGTTATTTCTTGGCTGAGTGTTGATTTGGGTCAAATTGGACACACTTTGGCATTTGTGTGACAATTTGGTACTTGTTGCATAATCTCGAGGGGATTTTGGGTACTTTGAGCAGTACAATCTATACTTCAGCAGAGAAGTATTTGGTTACGAGTCCGGGACCTGAAGAAATCACGGGATGTTAAAGGCAAAAGTTGCTATAAGTTGTGCCGCACAAGTACTTGGTGATATCTGGTGCTAGTTGTTGGTCTAGGTCATTCATTTGACCGTAAGTGTCAGTTGGTGACACTAGAGAAGTGGCGTTTAATGGTACCTAACTCCAGCATGATGGTCAAAGATGGCGCGGAGACACTTGGGAATGGAATTTGCCTAGCCAATTTAATTATTGGCCAGTCTCATTATTTTTCAGGGTATCAAAATAATTTTTAGATTAATTTTCAGTATTTAGAGACTGAAAATTAATATTTAATTATGGATAATGTTGGAAAAACCAGTTGGGAAAGCTGCCCTGTCTTAAAAATGCCCATGTAAGACTGAAAAACCTCTTTAGAGGTTGAAGAGAGGCATTTTTAGTGTATTCATCTTGCAAGAGAGAGGGAGGAGGTTTATGGTCTGATTTTGCAACCATTGAAGGACCTTCTGAGGCAGCCAGGGGCAGAAGGAGACCAATCAACATTCTTTGCATCTACATGCTGTTGTGGCAGGGCAGCAGCTGCATTTGACTGATTTTCAGTCATTTTTCGCGACAAAACTTTGAATTTTCTCTCTCTACAACTTTCTCTCTCATCTCCTAGCCATTTCATAGCCCTGCTCTTTGAAGATCTCAGCATTTGGACCTTGGAGGCTGAGAAATTGTAAATTTCTCTGTTGTAAATCCTAATTTACAGCAGATATTAGGGTTTAGCAGCAGCCTTGGGAAGCGTGTTAGAAATTGGAAGCTCCAAGACTTGGATTTTTTAAGGCTGAAGGTGAAGTTTAGCTAAGTTTAGGTGGAGGACTAGCCAGCCATTGAATTTGGGGCATTTTCATCGTCTATAAAGTGGGTAAAGGCCAATTAAGTGTCCGAATCAAGGGGCAAAATAGATTCAAGACTTGCTGGTCACTTTGGATAGCAAGGGAAGTTGAAATACCGAAAGGGATTTTGGGAGAATCCCATTGTAAATCAACTTCTTCTTGAATAAAGCTAAAGAAATACCGAAAGGGGCACCAATTTTGGGGCCAATCGGGTGTGCATTGTCCAAGATCAGTAGGTAAATTTGTATTTTTAGATTTGCATTAATTGTTTGTTGTTGTAATTAAGTTGTAATTAGGGATTTACGACCTATCCATGGAAGGAAGTTTGGTTTCAGTTATGATGTATGTGGTCTTGGGATAGTCACTATTATTGTTGCAGATGGTTGTGATTTCATGCTTCTAGATGTCTTGTTTGTACCTGGCATTACAAAGAACTTGTTGTCTATCTCTGCTTTTAATAAGCATGGCTTTCGGGTCATCTTTGAGGATGACAAATGCATTGTTAGAGACAGAGAGATGGATTATGCACTTAGGCTTGTCTGACACCTTGCATAATGGTCTATTTTTGTTGGATACATATGACAGACAGTCTCATGATGCTTTAACAATCACTACTCTTTCGCTCGCTATGCAAAATGCGGAGCTATTGCATGCCCACTATGACACATGAGCTTTGGGAGTTTGATGACCCTTTAGAGGTGTCATATGGTAGATCCATTGCCTCCAGTGGAGACTCCACCTCCTCATGCATGTGAGGGATGTATTTTGGGCAAAATGCATAGGTTTGCCTTCAAAAAGGATGGTGTAGTGTACGTTGTCCGAAAAATGCAGCTTATTCACTCTGATGTTTGTGGTTCCATGAGGACACGTGCACTTGGAGGACATCAGTACTTTGTTACATTTATTGAAGACTACTCTTGGTATACATGGGTGTATGGGCTGAAGGCAACATCCGATGTGTTCATGCATTTCAAACATCCTGTTCCAAAGCTTGAAGCTGAAACTGACTTAAAAGTGCAGATACTTCACACAGATAGAGGGGGGGAGTACATGTCTCGTGCTTTTGAGACATATTTGCTTAATCGTGGCATTACGTATCAAGCCGTTGTTAGAACGACTCCTCAGCAAAATGGTGTTGTTGAAAGGAAGAATCAGACTCTTATGGAGATGACTCGTTGTATGCTAAAAAGCAAGGGGCTACCTCATAAATTTTGGCTAGAAGCATAGTTACCAGGAATGAGGAATGGGAACGGGAACGGGACTCCCTGGAATGGGGGGAATGCCTAAAGTTAGGGCATGGGAACGGAGGGAACGGCATGAGAGAGAGAGAGAGAGAGAGAGAGAGAGAGAGAGAGAGAGAGCGCGCAGAGATGAAGTTAGTTGGAAGATTGCAAATTGGTTTATCTAGTAGCATGGTGGAAGTGAGAAGGGTGGCATGATATGCTAGGTACAATATGGGACAACTAGATTATGGGTAGTAGTATGGTAGGCATTGAAAAGGTCATGTTCGACGTGCCAATTTAGTGACCTAATGGATCACGCTTTTCAAGGGGGGACCAACAATACAATTAGTAGCAACATGATTAGTAATCATATGTCACACGCACCCACACATGCACACATGTTTGTATATATGTGTGACGTGTGTGTATCTAATATCTATCTTGTGTGTGTGTGTCTCACCCACTCACTCACTCAGGTCGGCAGGAGAGGTAGGAGCAGGTAGGGCCTAGGCGAGGGAGGCGGAGAAGGCAACAGAGGCAGGAGCAGGCGGGTTCCAGGGAACGGCCGTTCCCTGTTGGAACGGGCTTGGGAATGGGTAGGAACGTTCCATTGGCGTTTCGCTGGTAGACACATGCTGGAACGCGTTAATCCGTTCCTAAGGCCCGGAACGGGCGTTCCCTGTTTCTATGGCTAGAAGGCCTTCAGTGTGCAAATCATGTGTTGAACCGTGCACCTACTAAGGCATTGAAGACGATCACACCATTCAAAGCTTGGCATGGCAAGAAACCTAAAGTAGACCACTTTTGGGTGTTTGGTTGCATAGCCTATGCACATGTTCCGAAAGAGCTTTGTGGGAAGCTTAATGACAAGGCTGTAAAATGCATATTTACTGGCTACAGTTTAGAGAGCAAGGACTATCGCTTGTATGACCCACGCACGAAGAAAGTCTTTGTTAGTAGGGGTGTCCTATTTGCTGGAAATGCTGCATTTTTACATGTTCAGTTTCAAAGGCCAGCCACCCATGACATTGGTGATGTCTTTGAGGGTCTTTTGTCACTTACTTTGGAGTTTGTGCTTGCTGTAAATGGCAGGACAAACTTAATACAACAAGCTGTTGCTGCACCATATGGTCCCGAACAGCAAGGTATCGATGATGGTTTGCCACATGCAGTGGAAGAAGTAGTATAGTATGAAAGGGCTGCTGTAAATGCAGCCAAAACAGTCCCAAGATGGTTGTTACAAACTCTTTAGGAGAGTAAAATGGATGCTCCTATACCTCAACGCACTAGAAGGGCTGCCAGAAATGTAGCAAATGATACAAGGGGGGCACATTTGAT
Organism: Lygodium microphyllum; assembly: GCF_053477565.2. Classification (NCBI taxonomy): domain Eukaryota; kingdom Viridiplantae; phylum Streptophyta; class Polypodiopsida; order Schizaeales; family Lygodiaceae; genus Lygodium; species Lygodium microphyllum. The sequence continues at coordinate 18,598,208 of NC_141137.1, read as the reverse complement.
TGATTTTACGGAAGTAGATGATTGTAATGAGCATGTGTTTATGAGCTCACAATTGGATGATGATGAACGTACTTCCTTGGACGAAGCTTAGCAAGATGTACATTGGATGTAGGCCATGCAGGATGAGTTAGACTCTATTGCCACTAACTCTACATGGGATCTTGTAGATTTACCACTTGGCAAGAAGGCCATTGGCACAAAATGGGTTTTTAAAGTTAAATGCAAGGTTGATGGTACAATTGTCAAGTACAAAGCACGGTTGGTAGCAAAAGGCTATGCACAAAAGAAGGGCATAGATTATGAAGAAACTTTTGCTCCTACATCGCGTATGAGTACGGTGAGATGTGTGATTATTATGGTTGCAAATTATGGTTGGAAAGTATATCAGTTGGACATTAAGACAACATTCTTGAATGGGGATTTGCATGAGGATGTTTATGTGTCACAACCTCCAGGGCTTGTGGTTAAAGGGAAAGAGCACATGGTATGCAAGCTAGATTAAGCTCTTTATGGTCTCAAACAGACTCCTCGTGCATGGTACTCCAAAATTGATGCTTATTTGGCTAGCAAAGGGTTCAAAAATAGTCCAACTGCTTCCACTCTATACATTAAGAATGAGGAGGGGGGGAGGGACTTGCTAATTATCATTCTTTATGTAGATGGCATGCTGCTCACTAGACCTATAGAAGGAAAAATTTCAGATTTTAAGGCTGAATTAAAACATGCATTTGCTATGTCAGATATGGGTTGCCTACACTATTATTTGGGGATTCAATTCACCCAAAATCAGCATGGTATCATCATGTCGCAGTCACAATATGTGGATAAGCTGTTACATAGGTTTAGTATCTAAGATTGCAAACCTATGTGCACTCCTGTGGAGCCAGGCTTAAAGTTGTCTATGCACGATGGTGAAGAGATGTTTGATATTGCAATTTATTTATCTTTGCAACACATGCCTCGACATTCAGTATGCAGTATCTCAGGTGAGCAGGTATATGCATAGCCGATGGACCATACATTGGCAAACTGTTAAGCGGATCTTCAGATATTTGCAAGGTACTCAGTCATATGCATTATATTTCCTGGGGGGGAGGGACTTGCACTTACAGGCTTATAGTGATTCAGATTGGGTTGGTGATGCAGATACTAGACAGTCTACTAGTGGACACTGTTTCTTTCTAGGCCGTTCATGAATTTCATGCCTAGCAAGAAATAGCCTACAATGGCTACCTTGTCTTGTGAGGTTGAGTACATGGCGGCCTTCACGACAATAGTGGAATGTGTATGGTTGCGCAGATTGTTGGCTGATCTACATTTACCATTGGAGGGTCCTACACCTATTCTTGTTGATATTCAGAGTGCTATTGCAGTAGTACGAAATTCTATGTTTCATGCTCGCACGAAACACATAGAGGTGCATTACCATTATGTCAGAGAAAGATGCTATGCTGGAGAGATTAGCTTGATGTATATATCCACACAGAAAAATGTTGCAGACATTTTCACCAAGGGACTACCATGCGAGAAGTTTGAAGCTTTTTGAAAGTCCTTAAACTTGTTACCCTTTGGTGATTGATCATCCTTGTACTTCATCCCATTGGCACTGCAGGGGGATGTTAGAATTTGTCGATTCTATGGGCAGCGCCCAATGTAATTTGTGTGGTGTGAACACTTATTAAAGTGTCAATGTAAGGTGTGTACACCTAGTGTCTTAGAAACTTAAAGTAGTGACACTAGGCTCTAGAGTAAAATAAACCTAACTCTAGTTAGTTGGTGGAAGGCTAGTCAGGTTAACCCTTGACCTAAACATAAGTTGTACTTTCACTCTATCTTTCATTCTAGCAAGTACACGCTTTTCTTTTTGCTTCAGCTCACTCTCTTGCTATCATTGTCTCTCCTCTCTCTCTCCATAGCTGGCAGCTATTTTCGAACAGGATATTCCTTCGAAGTGAAAGCCTACCATTTATTCAATTCTTAGACGAACAAGGTGATCGTTATAAGCCTTGAGATGACAGACCTCGGTTTATTGTCTTACTTTTTGAGAATGGAGGTGGTTTGATTTGGGGGTTGTATTTTTGTGTCATTGCAGAAGTATGCACTTCAGCTCGTGGAACAATTCACTACGGATTAGACGCGACCAATGGCCACACCTCTCAATCCTACTGTCCACTTGTCGAAGAATACCCTAGGTTAGCCCTTTGATGCACATACCTATAGGTTTGTTGTAGGGAAACTTGTTTGGTTAATTTACACTTGGCTAGTCGTAGCTTACTCAGTCAATATTTCATAGCACCTAGGATGCCACATTGGCTTGCATGTCTTCGTGTGTTGTGTTGTTTACGGTGTATCTATTCTTATGGCCTTACTTATGGTTCTGATTTAATGTGTAGTGGTATACTGATTCTGATTGGGCAGGAGATCTTGAAACCCAACATTCCCATGGCAGCTATCTCTTCACCTTGTGCACGGCTCCCATTTCTTGGTCCAGTGGTATACTAATTCTGATTGGGCAGGAGATCTTGAAACCCAACATTCCCATGGCAGCTACCTCTTCACCTTGTGCACGGCTCCCATTTCTTGGTCCAGCCGTAAGCAAGAGATGGTGGCGGCTTCCACGGCTGAGGTTGAGTATAGGGTTCTCTTCGATGGCATCGCTAAGGCCATCTACCTAAGGAGCTTATTGACGGTGCTTTACTTTCTTATGTCTCTTCCACCATTGTCTAATGCGATAACTAGAGTGCCATTATCCTTGTGGGCAATCTGATCATCACACCTCAGATGTGGCATGTGGGAGTACACTTTCACTTTTCTAGAGAGCAAGTTAAGCTAGGTACTATCCACTTAGAGTTTGCGTCTTTAATAGACAATTTTGCAAACATTTTGACCAAAGCAGTTAACTGGCCGGTTCTTCAGTGCTTCCCTCTTGCTTTCCCTTTCATTCATTTATTCTTTTGTATTGTACTTATGGACATTTGTAACTTTGTCCGTACTGTCATGATGACGTGATTGTAAAAGGGCACTTGGGCAAGTGAAGAATTTCCTTGCGAGGGCACTGCAAAAGTGACAGCGTTGCATTGCATTTTGCGTGAGTATGATATCCTGCATCTCCCTTTGCATTACCCCATGTATTGGCATTTTGTTCATGTAAATATGCATTTGTGTATATTTATCCCTTTTCGGTCTTTTGGAGTAGTCGACTTTGGATCCACCATATTTGTGGCATTGCACATGGTAGTCTCCAAGGTAGTTCTCCATAGCTTGCTTGCTTGCTTTGCTTGTCTTACTTGCTTCGCATCTTTGCTATATTTGTGTCATCCACACCTTAGCCGTTTTTATTTTTCATCGACACCCAATAATGGTAGGGATAGTATGCTTGTTTTGTGAAGGTCTTGGATCACATCATGTGTAAATCTCTTTCATTTAATATGATGGAAGAATAATGGAAGAAGAACAACAATGAGCTAAGGCTCATCTTCTGCTCCACTCTGTCTCTCTCCCTCTCTTTCAACATGGTATCAGAGCTTGAACGCCTGAAGCCTGAAGGCTTGAAAGTGGCCATTTGACATCAAGACATCAGATTTGAAGAAAACGTCATTAAAGGAGACTGTGCCTGCAACTCGTTTTTTTGCAGAAGCTATATCTTGCTACAGAAATGGTTTTTGGAGAAATGGCTCTACATTCTTGACCTTTTGACGTGGTCTACAACTTTGCAGAAGAAAGTTTTTTCAAATTTATCACAGATTTTGAAATCATCTATGATAAGTCTCATTTACCACCCATCCTTCTTACGAAGGCATGCATGAAAAAAATCCTAGAGAAATTCTTAACCACAAATTTCAAGGAATCATTTGGGTTTGTATGAGATGTACTGAGAATAGGGTGCAAGGAAGATACTGCACTTTCCAAAAGAATTTATGATTCTTTTTTCTCTATCAAAATAGGATTTTTTCAAGGACTAAGATTTTTGCAACAAAATATATTCTAAGAAGTTAAAATTTTGATTTGTATTGAACTGATGAAGCCTCTGATTGACCAATAACCATTTGGCAAACTCTTCTCATTCAACATAGCTCTTTCTGATTCCATCAATACCTTATTTTTTCTTTATTCTACACCATTTTGCTGTGGTGTATAGCTGCAAGTTGACTATCTTCTGATCCCATGTTTAGCAAGGTACATGTCAAAGTAATTAGAGGCATATTCTCCACCTCCATCTGATCTAAGACATGAAATTTTACAGCTCAACTCATTTTCAACATGCTTCTTGAAGTCCTTGAATTCATCAAACACACCATCCTTATATTTCAGTATGTAAAGCCAAGTATATCTGCTGAAATCATTAATGAAGGATACATAGTAATGAGCACCACCAAACGAAGCATTTTGAGATGGACCCCATACATCTGAATGTACCAACTGCAAGAGTCATGAGTTATTCCGTACACGTCTCATAAATGAAAATCGTGCACATACATGTCCAAAGTCATGATACTTGAACTTAGGCAGTCCAAGCACAATATCCTTCTACTGCATAGATTTAAGCTTTTGTACATTCACATGGCCAATCCGCTTATGCCATATCTCAACATCCCGTATAGCACGATCATCATGTGCAAACATGGCTGCTTTCAATTCTAGAATTGACGCATCGAGTAAACATTTTGCCATCTCTTTGGCCTCTAGCAATCAATTTGCAGCCGTTACCATATTCTTCAATAAAGCATCCATCTCTATTAAATCTCACCTGTAGATTTTGATCTTCCATTTGCCCAACTGACAAAAGATTCTTGGTTATTGTAGGTACATGTAGTACATCATGCAGGCTCTTTTTCTTGCTATTGGGCATCAACAAAGGTACAACTCCTTTATGATGAATAGTATGTTGGGTGTAATACCTAGTACGAACATGTCTATGCAAACCTACAACCATCTCATCAAACCATTCTCCATGGGGTGTCATATGATTTGAAGCTCTTGAATCAATGTACCATCTCTCATCTCTATTCTGCCTAGATGCATTCTTAGACACATGTTGCATGGCAAACAATCTGTCAACCTGCTCATCATGAGCACCGTTAGAAGATGCATAGTGCCCATGATGTTTGTCCTTTGCCTTTATATCTCTCTACTTCTTGTAACAATCCTTTGCAATGTGTCCATATCTGCCGCAGTAATGACAGTCCTTATCTTTGTTTGACTAATCATTTGACTACAATGAATCAGATCCACCACCTCTACCATGGGGTGATCTTCCCATACCTCTAAAGCCACCAGATCCATGCTGGCCTCTATGTATTTGTGCCATGCGAGGCATTTTGCTGATGTTGTCCATAAGCATTTCGAGTGTCTCCTTGACCTTAAAAAAGAGCCATGGCCTCTACCGCCTCTACCACACTGGCTAGAGTAAAGAACAATGTCTCTGCTTTTAGATGTACTAGAACTTTTATTCACCCCAAGCTTAACTTCCTCATGAAGCAGCAAAGCAATTATCTTGTCCTAATCAGGGGATTCAGCTCTCACAAAAATAGACGTATCAAATGCTTTATACTCTTTGCCAAGTCCATTCAATGTCACTGCAATCATATCATCCTCAGACACTGAAGATCCAATGGTGGCAAGCTGATCTGCTATGTTATTGATGTCTCTAGTGTATGCGTGAATGCTTCTACCATTCCTAGTGTATGTGTGATCTGCTATGTTATTGATCTCTCTAGTGTATGCGTGAATGCTTCTACCATTCCTAGACATGTTATTGAACTGTTGCTTTAGGTGAATGTTTCTTGCATGTGTTACATTTCCATAATTCTTCATGCTATGTCCCATGCATCCTTTGAGAAACTACATCCAGTAATATGTATAACCATAGCATCTGAAATACATAAGAAAAACCAATGTAACACCTTGCATGCTCTCTCAGTACATAGCTTATAAGCCGTCATGATGGTTTATTATTGATTTTGGTACTCCATGTGGATGACATGCTTTTAGCAAGGAAAGCTCATGGTGAGCTAGATGCTCTTAAGACTCAGCTCAAGAAGAGCTCTGAAATGAAAGATCTGGGACATGCCTCTCATATACTTAGTATGCGCATTATGCATGACAGGTTTCACATGGACTACTCTATCTGTCACAGAAGGAGTATATCCATAAAGTCCTTGAGCACTTTCATATGCAAGATGTCAAGCCTATTGGCTATCCATTGCCTTCTCACTGTGCACCCTTTGTCTGATGCCCTGGTCCTGGGGTGATCACTTGGGCTCCCCTGGTAATATTACCATCGCCTTTGTAGTCTTAGTAGGCCATTGGGCAGCCAATACGCACCCTTTGTCCGATGCTCTAGTTGCTTCAGGTGGGATGACTTTGGGATAAAAGATAAATAAAAAAAAGGACTTGGTTGGCCTACTTCTCGTGGCATCGTTGTTGGGCTTGAGAGGGGGTGTTGAGCTAAAAATGCATTAGCTTCACTTAAATAGTCCTAAATCATACTTAATTAAGGAAGAAACCTTGTTTATTTAAAAAGAAATGCGTTCCTAGAGAGTGTCTGTATCCCATAGGCACAAACCCATTTGGGAGGGCCTAAACTTTCTATAAATAGGTATGATGCCCTACATTCAGACCTAATCTCGTTTTGCAGGTTTTAGGTGTTTTTAGCTTGCTGCCCATGCCTCGTTCGTGGAGGACATCGCAGTCCAAGCTGTCCATTGTAGTCTTCACTCATTTGGTGCCTATTTCCAACCCTTTGTCATCAGTTTGTTGCTGTTGCCAGCTAGGCAACTGTTGCTGTCTGTCATCCAGCTGTCGTATAGCTTGCCACGTCAGCATATTGCTGCATTTGCAGGCCCTAGCTGCCGCCTTGCAGATTTTCTCTCCTCAACTTGCATTTGTTGTTTTTTCTCTCCTCAGCTTGCATTTACTTTTTTCGCTCTCCTTAGCTTGTCGCTGCTGTTTTCCCTCTCCTCTCGGCTAGAGATTCTCTCTCCTCAACTTGCGTTCTCTGTTTTCTCTCTCCTCACGTGCGTTTTTGGTCTTTCTCTCTTGTGCATTGCCGTCTGTATTAGATCCAACCTTCCTTGGCTACGTTTGCTAGTGTTTGACATTCGGAGGTTGCCTTGTTGCGACTCAGGATCCGTTCGGAGTACGACACACTCTCCAACTCATTACCCTTGCCCTGATCCTTGAGATATAGGAGTTCGAGGTACATTATTCATTCACTACATAGTGTGTTTGCTGCATGAGCATTGTATATTCAATAGTCTTATCACTTCATTCATTCTTTGTGTTCATTGTCTCTGAGTTACCTTAACCCTAATTGTGTTCTTCTATTAGTCTGTGCTTTGTCGTATAGTGTTATTTTTGTTTTTACGCTAGGGTATTTCTTCACAGCTAGGTCTATCTTAGACATATCTTGTACCTTTCATTCTCATTCTTTCAGTATTAGCAAGTACACTCTACTCTTTTGCTTCAGCACACTCTCATGGTCTCTCTTTTCTCTCCTCCATAGGGGGTGTTGAGCCACCATAATTAAGACATGCATCAAATTGTAATTTGTTATGCAATAATACCTACTTTTGCTCCATTAAAACAACCCCAAAAAGAAATATATTTGTAAAAGGTTCTTATTTCAGCTAGTAGGACCAATGCTAAAAATCCGTTATAAGACATGTTGTGGGTATCCCATTCCTCTCATACATCTTATTGATCATTATCATGTTCTTTGTATACTTTCCTCATTATTGATCATTTTTTGGAAGATATGAATGAAATGCTAAGATTAGCTCAAAGCAACATTAGCAAGGCAGAGGATAGAGCTAGCTGCTAGAGGCTATACTGATCCAAATAGAAGGCCTCTTTCTTTTGAAGAAGGAGAAAACGTTTTCCTTACAATGTGTGAGCATTTTGAATTGGTGAGAACTGCACCGTCTCCAAAATTATCACCAAGATATTGTGATCCATCCACAATACTTGAGAAAATAGAAACTATGGCTTACAAGCTCCAACTTCTTGCTACTATTAGTAACATCCACTAGTATTTCATGTGGAAAGTTCAGGGGGACATTAATAATCTCATCTTAGGGGACGAGATTATGGAATCTTTAAAAGGTAGACAATACCTTATGAGCATAGTCATTAGAAATGCTTTGTTCTTTTTTGTGTTTTGAGGTTTCTTTTTGTGTTTCATCTTATTAGTCACTTCGAGATTTTGAGTCTTTGGAAATATTAATTATATTAATTAAAATTACTATACATTAATAGTATTAGAGAAAGAAAATAGATCCATAAAATGAAAATGATCATTCCAATTCCCACCTAGATCCTAATTTGTAGAGTAAAAAATCTAAAGCCTAAAATAAATTCTTTTCACCTACTCATTATATAGATATGCAGTGTGGTTCACTTAACCAATATGAGGATGTCTTCTCAATTTCAAAAAGTTAGGCTCTCTTAACTTCAGATGAGCACATGAGTGGGGTGTTGGTTTTAGTTGGAGTATTTTTAATGTGTTCATGTTATTAGTGATTGTCTTGAACTAAAGCTATACTTACTACAGTTCAGTATTGGAAAACACATGCTTAAATATGCTTGGCAGCAAAAATATGATTTTGGTGACAAAACAGCAGGTTGTTGACATCTTTGGAGCTGTAGAAGAGCTGCACAACTTAAGTGCAAAAGAAATGAATAAGCTCTTAAGAGACTCACAACATCTTTTCACTTTACGGCTGCGGACTGGTCGGGGATCCTCTATTCGGGTGAGTGGTGGTGGCTGCTAAGCATATAGTCATTTAATATTTGTTCTGGACATAAGCATTGAAAGGATGCCTTTTGGGTAATCAACATGTGGCTGCCCTGCAACAACAGGTAGATCTAGAGCGCGTTGTTTTAGGTCTGCCTCTGCATTTACTTGCTTGCTTAGCCTCAAGAGGAGTTGATCCTCAATGGCGTTACTTACTGCGCGGTGTACGCCTTCTTCATTCCCTTAGTGACCTTGCACTTCGTCATCCAAAACTGGAACAGGTATAAAGCAGTTTTTCAGTCTGGTTATATGGAAGGATTTTGCATTGACTTTTACAAAGGGGAAAAAAGTAAGATGCTTATGTTTTGGAATAGTGACATGAAGATCTCTGAGGTTTTCTTTGTGTGTTTTTCCTCTATGATAAGATGCACAGCTGAACGCCCACTTGGTGTATTTTGGGGGGGGGGGATGCCTCCCCTCTGAAAATTAGCTGAGAGTGTGGGAAGAGCTATGCTGGCCCTATGCACAGTTTGTGGACTTCTGTTCTCACTTACGACAAATGCACATTGCATGCAGGGATTTCCATCAAATTTCGTTGCTACCCTGTTAACAGTAAAACATGTTTCTTTCAGATATTTTTGCAAGAAGTTAAAATAAGGGAGCAGATATTGGATCTTATTGTGTACATGCTAATAACATTGGCAACACCAGAGCAGGTAGATAACCTCCTCTGACATGTATAGCTGTTTCACCAATGCATGACATATGAGATGCCTATTCTTTTAGGTTGGTTCGTACAATGCCTATTTGTTTGTTACTTTTGATAGTGCATGCTTGCATTCTTGCAGGAGGGACGGCTTGGAAGTTCTTTTACAATTGTTCATTCTGCTCTAGTTGCGTGCACTTTGCATTTGCTGCCTGCATTCGTGGCAGCTGAGTGGTCAGATGTGGTGCCTGTTCTTTTGGAACATCCGAAGGTAGTTCTTCTTCCTTGTACTCTGTGGGTGCCCATGCAGGCTTTCAGGCATGTGTATTTGTGTGCGTTCATAATTCTTTCCATGAGGAACACTTTAACAGGCGGGCCTCTGAAGCCTTTGCAAGGCTACTATTCTGACACATTAAGGGCCAAAGCATTTAGTCCACCTTGATTATAGATGAAATTGATCATCTTGTAGCTGTGAAGGACACATACAATATCACATGGCATGCGATTAATAATGGTAGAAGTTAGAAGATGGGCATGCTAGTAGAAAGTACACAAAACACTGTTAAGGCAGAAAAGCTAGACATTTCCAATTTGCATTCTTCTCTCCTCTATGTAAAAGGGGAGGTGGTGCAATATGTTCCTGTTAAATGGTTAACTGAGCTGTCAATGGTGCTATTTTTTATCTTTAAACTTATTCTAACTATTTGTTGCAGTTAGATATCTTCATGGATGTGGCATTTGATGCAGTAAGAAGAGATATTGGGCTTCTGCAAAGCAAGCTTCGTGTCCTTAATTCTAAGTTGGTGAGCAATAAAGTAACAGGATCAGTGGCAGAATGCATGGCACAAGTGATCGCTCAGCAATGTGAAGCATCTTTACAAGTACTACAATCTCTTTGCCAACCTCAGAGTTTCAGGGACAAGCTCCTTAACCATAAGGTAAATATAGAAACTTCCTGACTGCCTCCGGTTTGGAAAATTAGCATTATTCTTCTGTCTATTGCTATTCGGTGTCACTATCATTGTGATAGTTATATCTCTACCCTAAATGAATGTATTCCCTTTATTTCAAAGAATACATGAGCATATTCCTTCATTATTCTTCAATGGTTGTCTGTGCCATTAACCTGCATGAGCTGATACCCTTATTGTTCTCTTCCCTGTCATGTATCCTTTTGTGCTTTCTGGTTTTACTGAAGATAAATCAAAGTGTTCATAATCAGTGTCGCCATTGAATATTTGACTAAGGAATTCAAGGCTACTGAATTGGCGCATTTTTTCTTTCTTTGCTACTGAGTACTGTTAGATTGCATTTCAGGAACCACAGAATGGAAGATTTGAAATAAAGAATGGAAAAGAGACTGGGATCAGAGTTTATTCTTGATGTTGAAACAGAGTGCATTGTTCATCTTAATCTATTGCAATTGACTTTTTATTTCCTCACTGACATGTTCTTTGCCCTTTGAATCCTTGAATAATGGAGTTTTAAAGTGGAGAGAAGGCTATAATAAATGGACTTACATGTTCTTTGCCCTTTGCATCCTTGAATAAAGGCATTTTAGGCTGGTTAGCAATTTTGCTGAATAATGACCTTGTGTAGCTTGCAATTCATAAGCTAGCTGTATTGCTTTTCAATAAAAAGAACTGGTGTTTCTAGGTAAATACTGCCGACAGGTGATATGTCACAATAGGCTTTGAGAATAGACCACCTTGGATTTCTTGTATTATGCTTGTGCAGGGAAGCCCTCAGATGTCTCATATTGGTTTTGCTTATTTGGCAGGAACTTTGTGGAAATGGTGGTATCCTTCGCTTGGCATTGGCTGTTTTGAAACTTCAACTGCCGATGCTGCTTGCAGAATCGAAGTACCTCAGTTCATTAGTTTCTCGACTGAAGTCGAAATTGCTAGCTATGGTAATTCAATATTCAATGTCTGCAGATTAAGAACCAGAACAGAAACGTTTAAGTTTGATGCCAACTTTTGTGCTGTTTCAAGTAGTTTTTCTTGCTACACCTTTTCTAGCAAATGTTTTCACAGTGCATGAGGTACAGTGCTTCATGCATACATGCTTAAGGTCAAAGGTTCATGCATACACGCAAGCATGGTGCCGTCTGCGCTTAAGGAGAAAACTTTCTTGTTTTTGCAAAATTGCTATCATTGAATCAACGTGTATCAGAGAACAAAGAATTGAACTCAAAATACAAGTGATTGATTTGCAGGCTAATTAATTTTATTGAATAGCTCCCAATTCAGGGTAGAAAAATCTAATGTTCAGTGCACATGCTATTGCTCAGCTGCCAGAGGTCCTAGGGGCACAATTCCCTGTGAACCCTATGGCTATCAACCGAAACGAAAACGGCAGACCGGCGTTTGGGCATCCTCCGGTCCGTTTCAAGGCACTCCAACTGCCGCCGCCGCCTCCTCCTCCTCGTCCTCGTCCTCTTCTTCTTCTTCTTCCCCCCATTAACCTTTACTTCTTACTCTTCTTCCTCTTTCTCCTCTTCTTCGTCTTCGTCTTCCTCTTCTTCTTTCTCTTCCTCTTCCTCTTCCTCATCCTCCTCTTCTTCTTCTTCCTCTCCCTCTTCTTCCCCCCATTAGCCTTTACTTTTTCCTCTTCTTCCTCTTCCTCTTCCTCCTCTTCTTCTTCTTCCTTTTCCTCCTCTTTCCTCTTCTTCCTCTTCCTCCTCCTCCTCTTCTTCTTCTTCCTTTTCTTCCTCTTCCTTTTCTTCTTCTTCTTCTTTCCCCCATTACCTAAAGGCTAATCATGGCGTTGGATCCATATTGGAGACACGTCACTCCAATCAAGGGATACGAGACTAGTATATAGTGCTCAGTGCTCACTGGACTTTGGGGTTTTAACTGATTATTCACATGACATAGTTATATGTATCATTATATCTTGATTTCACTTATTATGCATCTTGATTCTTGTTCCATTGTTCTTGATGTCAGTCTCTATTGTTTTTGATGTCAGTCTTTCATTCTCTTTAGATCATAGATGATTTAGGAGTCATAAATTATAATTCATTTGTTGCCTTCAGTTTTGAAAATTGAGTCTTAATTGTGTCAAGCTGTCTTAAGTTTCAACCATTGAGTCTTAACTCTTCAATCTTCACTCGTGAGTCGTGACATGTGTAATGAATCATGATTTTAATCATATAACAGGGACTCAAAAGTTTTGTATGAAATTTGGGTACATGTTATTGTAAGCATTGATATATTTACATACCCACATAATATTGTATTTATTTTAGTGTACAATCCGAAACGCCGTTTCCCCGTTTTCAAAATTTGGTCGAAACTCTGGTTTTTCTCGTTTCCGTTTCCCCTGTTTCCGAAACTCCCCCGTACTATGGTAGGTGGTACCTTATCATTCTCAATCACCTCAAATGGAGCTTTGCCAGTGGGACTATGCACTGTATTATTGTAAGCAAACTCAACCAAGGGCAAATACTGCTCCAACTGTGTCTTGTGATGTGAAACATAGCACCTCGAGAGATCTAACATTGTGGAATTTGCTTCCTCAGATTGACCATCTGTCTACGGATGGAAGGATATTAAGAATTTTAGCATGGTATCCATGTTCACAAACAATCCATTTCAAAATAAACTAGTCATCCAAGGTGTCTGGATCACTAATGATCGACTCTGGTATACCATGATACTTGAAGATGTGCTGAAAAAACAATCGTGCCATATGATCATTCTTTATTTTCTTGCTCACCGAAATGAAATGGGCTTGTTTGCTAAACTTGCAAATAATAGTCTATATCCAATCATTCCTTGTAGGTGTCTTAGGAAGCTAAAAAATAAAGTCCATTGCAGTGCTCTGCCAAGGCCTATCTGGAATAGGCAAGGGCTGCAACAAACCCGGCATCTTTTGCCTATTATGCTTTACATTTTGAGATATGATGCCTCAAAGCTATTCAATAAAAGAAAGGCTCCACTGCCTTGACCGTGGCATCAATAGCTCTGTGTCTTACATATGGAGGAGCATGGCTTTCAGCAATAACTCATAGCAAAGTTGGAATTAGCAACATATTGCTCTTTCGTGGCATCCAACTCAGTGTGATAAACCATGCTGACGGTTGAAATTTGTGGCTTATGTGACAATGCATCAGCCATAACATTCTTTTTACCATCAATATGTACAATCTGAAAATGAAACATAGAGAGAAAATTTGCCTATCTCATATGCTTCTCTGACAACTTTGTCTGCGCTAGAAAGTACCTCACAAATAATGTTTTCATGTAGACAGTGCATGAATTACAGCCAAGAGCTTTTTCTCATAGACCTGCAAATTCTTTTCTGCACCGTGGAGAATTTGACTCTTATAAGCCACAACTTGGCCATCTTGCATAAGAACAGTCTGAATGCTGTTACCACATGCATCACATTGAACTATGAATGACTTTCTTAGATCGGACAACATAAGTGCAAGATCTAAAGTTATATTTTCCTTCAACTTTTCAAATGCTGAAATTTTCACTGCTGTCTATCTAAATGGCACATCCTTTTTCTGCAAGGCATGCAATGGAGATGCAAGTTCAGTAAACCCGCGTACATACTTCATGTAGTAAGAACATAAAACCAAGAAGATGTGGATCTCATGCACAATGCTCAAAGGTGGCTATGATCATATTGCCTTAACCTTTGCAAGGTCCATGCAAATACCATCAGCCGATTATTGCCCCAAAAAGTGGATTTCATGCAATAAGAATTCACTTTTCTTGTCATTGATAACCACCTATGCTTACGTAGTTCATTGAACACAATGTCCATGTGTTTTCTATGCTCTGCATCATTCTTTGAATAGACAATCATGTCATCAAAGAAAGTGTCCACAAATCCTCTATGTGGCTTGAAGATACGATCCATCATCCGATTAAAAGTGACAGGAGCATTCGTATGTCCAAAAGGCATAACAAGAAACTCATACAATCCAAAAGATGTCCTGAAAGCTGTCTTAGGCACATCTTCCGGTCTAATGCGTATCTGATGATATCCACTTTTCAAATCTATATGGCTAAATATGGCTGCCCCTTGCAATCTATCTATAACATCATTGATCTGAGGAATCGGAAAGCGATTCTTTATTGTGATCTTGTTAGAGCACAATAATCAATTCACATACGCCATGAACCATCCTTTTTTTGCACCAAAAGCAGTGGAGAATAAAAGGAAGATGAGCTGGGATGAATCAACCCTTTTTCTAACAACTTATTCTCCTGACTCATAATCTTCTCCTGTTGGGCTGCATTGACTTTGTAAGGTGACTTATTAGATGGGTTCTTTCCAAGGATAAGATCTATGTCATGATCTTTTGGCCTTTTAGGCGGTAGTTGCCTTGGAAGTGATTGAGAAAAGCAATCAATATATATTTTCAAAAATGACACGCGATCCTTCTCAAACTTAAGACATGTTTCCAACATTCTCACTATCATCTTTATCCTTAGGAAAAACCAAGTACGTTGAAAGATGATTTTTCATTACTTTAGAAATGGCAATTGTTGCAAATAAAACAAGGACAGATCCAACTTTCAACTTTACATCAAGTGGGAGTGCTTTTTCCTTTGGTTGAATAGTAATCTCTTTTGTATGAGAGTCAATCACTGCATGTATACGGTGATACCATGGCATACTAAGCAACATATCACAACCCTCAAGTGGAGCAATGAAGAACTCTTCGTTGTCCATGTATCCTTGTATGTGCAACTGAAGCTTTTCAATGAGCGGTGTGATGGGCTCTGCATGGCCTTTACATGCCATTCCAAGTTTTCCCATGGGTTCCATTTCATCCTCTCTGATGTCTAAATGGGTTGCCATGTCTATAGAGATGAAGTTGGCTAGTGCACCATTATTAAAGAAAATCAATGCATGATGATTCCTAATTTTGCCCCATGCTTTGCACAACTCAATAGCATCATCATTGGGCTGATCACTAACAACATCGAGCACCAATCCCACTGATGATTTGGGCTTCTTTCCTTTATAATCAACCCGATTTTCTAATTTTGTAGCTTGTTGCCTATTGGGACAATCCCTTGCAATGTGACTCTCCTATTCACAAATAAAAATTTTATTTGTAGCCATCAATTCCCTACGTTGTGCCAATGTTTTGAAGCCCTTTCTTTGCTATTTTGGCTTCTTTTCAAGCCGATTTTCAGATCTGCCCCTTTTCTTAGCCTTAAGAACTTTTTATTTGGCTTTTCCCCACTCTCTAGGAAGCCCAAATTTTTCCCACACAACAAAGTATTGGTTGTAGCAATAGTCTCTATGGGCTGAGACATGCTAGACACGGTGGATTCAATGCAAAAATCCCTGGTTCCTTTGGGCAGTCCATAAATATATTTTTCTACTTGCTCATGAAGGGGTACGGGGTGATAAGAAGTAATAGGCAGCAATGTATCCTAAAACTTCTTATTATATTGCTCCAAATTCTTGCATTCCTTAGCATCAAGCTTATTCCAAGCTGTCATAATTTCCACTTCAAAGCTACTAGTCAACCAATTCGATGCAAATATTTGCTTGAATTGTACTCACATTGATGGTGCTCTACCTTGCATTAAAAGAGTGGACCACCATTGCAATGCATTCTCTTTTAAGGTTGCCTTTCAAATTTTCGAGGGCTTGGTAAAATTCCTCCCCGAATAGGTTGCATCAAACTGTTGAATGAAAGTCAAAGCTTTCAGCCTATCTTCTACACCATTGAAGGACTCAAACTTCATTGCTTTTCCATCCTCATCATAGTCTTTTATTGCTCCTTTGGGTGTCAAGTTATCATACACTGGTTGTTGCAAAAGGGTGCATTCACTGAATTTATGTCAAAATCAACACCAAACATAGCATTGTATGACCCACACTCATTCTTTGAGCCCCATAAACATTCGGGAGGGCAGATGCATTACCGAATATGCTACTTTGTGTCCCAGGCATCAAACCAATGTTGCCATACATAGGATTTTGCACATTTCTAGCCATATCCGATTACATTGGGCCTTGCACACCATGCATTGGCTATTGCATACCATAGGGATTTGTGCCATACATTCCCCTATGTGATCCCTATCTAACCACAGCATGAAAAAATTGTGCTTTCATCAAAATATCATGGCTACCCCATCATAGTGTGTATATGCGGTTGTCCAAAATCCATTGGATTGGCACTTTCATGATGGCCTTGCATTTGCATTCCTTGCCCTATATGTACGAACTGTTTCACTTCATTAGCATTTTCGGAATCTTTAAATGAAGGCTTTGGCATTACCTTCGGTGTACCTTGTTGTCTCGAAGGTGTAGAAGATGTCTTATTCTTCTTGCCCTTGTTGTCCTTCTTAGGAGCATTCAAAAATTGGGTAAAGTGAGAATCCTTTTCCAATTTAGCAAAGAGATTTGTTGCTGTCCTCATCTGATTCTTGAACTGGTTATCAAATTCTTCTTCACTTTACTAGTCATTAGCCTCATTATGCCCTGCATCTTGCCCAGCAACAACATTTTCACCTTGCTGTCCATGGTTTGAACCTTGCCTAAGGTCAAGTATTGCATTTCCTTCATTCTAATGTGAATGTTCATATTGAGAGGCATTATCATGGCTTGATTGCATCTCAGTATATTAAGACATATTGTTGTAATTTCTCAGCTGAGAGAAAAAATCAGCACTAGCACAAAGCTTTGGCTTGCAATCAAGTGCCTCGGGTCTACCTAATCAAAGGATTGAGTGGTGTCCTGGCAACGGAACCGTGAAACCAGCCTTCCTTCTTGGAAAGGGTGGTAATTCCCTAATTAAGCACTTAACTTAAAATGCACTAATTATCTTAATAATCTCGGACATTGGATATCCTGTTGGCCCCAAAATTGGTGTTCTATTGGTATTTCTTAAACTTGATTGCTAATGGAATGAGTACAAGTTGTGAACAATATTTTTTGTTGTAGCAACAATCAACAATCGATTCGGGCTAATTACCCTTTGATTTTTCACCCAAGACTTGCATGAATGGAACCTCCAATTGGCCAAATACCACCCCAAATTACAATGAATGGGCTGGTATCTGAATTCCTTGACAATTACACAAATTTTAGATGTTGAATTTAGTATACAATGTCTTCATCAATTCGTAGAGGTCCCAAGGTGGTTGTTAAACCCTAATTTTTGTAGAAATTTAGGGTTTACAACAAAGATCTCTTTACTCTCTACCAAATTTTGCTGAGATCTGCTCAAAATGGTTGAGATCTCTTAAGAATGGTTGGAGAAGGTGAGATAAAGCCAAGATGAGAGAGAAATCTGATTTTCTTCGCGAGAAAATCCTAAATTCTGCTACTATTTGCTCCAGCTTGCATTTAATGCAGTCATCTACTGCTAGACCTCTCCAAGATGCTGCCACTTGATCAACAATGCTGTTGCTAGTCCTTGGAAGGTGACTTCTTGCTGTTCCTTACCTGTTGAGGCCTGTAGATAGCTGTCTCTTGTAGCAAATTATTGTTCTCTGATCAGAAAATGAACCAAAAGCTCGCTCTCTCTCTCTCTCTCTCTCTCTCTCTCTCTCTCTCTCTCTCTCGTTGTAAACTAACTGAATGGCGAAGACCTAGCCCATCAAGAATGTTCTCTCAATTTGCATGGGCATTTTTGCCAAGTGACAGCCTTTTAAACAGATTTTTCACCATTATCCAACAATTTAATTAAATTTCAAAACTAAATAATCATGAATATTAAATTTAGTCCTTCTGACCCTGCCCAAAATTAAATGTGCCCATCCATAATTAAATTGGCTAGGCCATTTCCAACTTGGAGTGGTCCCCAATCTTTGTTGATCTTAGATTGACATTAATTAATTAATTAATTAATTAATACTAGTTTCTAGTGTCACCCGTGACACTTTAGCCAAATAAGTGTCCTAAGGTTAGAACTGATACCAATTTATCCCCAAAGCCTAGCTAGCATAACTTATTACAACTTTTATCTTTGACTCCCAGTGCATCCTCGGGGTCCTTAGAATGTTACTATGGAATATTTGGCATGTGCATCACATGTGCTTAAACAACCTTGCACATTTGATTAATAATTTTATAATTTAATCAAATGTTATCAGCAAGATTAAAGCATCTCAAAATTTCATGTTCTCATGATAGGTTGCTATCTCCATTCATTGGTGGTTTGAAATCATGCTCTCTTCCATCCTCCGAATCCTCAAAGTGCACATTGGTGGCCTTTCAATCAGCCATGTCGAGCCACAGTTAACATGAGCACTTCTACTTGCTTTCCATGCTTACACTTGCTAATCCAGCTCACACACTTGTCTTTGACTATTGTTGACAATGTGTTGAAGAGGTCAATTGATGACCATAATGATTGTTCAAGATGATGATGATGAATTTGAAGCTTTAGATAGACATGAGCGAACAAAAGAATCAGATTAACTTGCATGTGAAGTACTAACATGAAATGGATGTGCTTGGTAAGAGTATTCAAGGTAGTGGTATTCCAAGGTAGAAGTGGGAAAAAATAGGCAAGCATGGGTAGCATGATGGTTTGTGCAACTTTGAGACACACATGGAAAGGTCAAGCCTTGGTTTTCAAATAAAAAGATTTAGCCTCCAATTTTTGTGAGATCCATTTCAAGAAGTGCATGTGAAGGGGTTAGTGACATCACTATTCAACATGACCCGTGTAAGGAAGCATTGATATTGATAGCGTATATCAAATGAGACATACAGAAGACAAAAACCATGATATGCATAAGCACTGCACCAAAGGACTAGCTTTGTACCATGAGTTGTCAAATGAAGCGTAAAAATTGCATGATATCTGGTGATGCCGATGACAAATCACAGTTGACTTGCTCCTATAAGTTCTTTCTTGCATGCACTTGATGTTAAAATTTGAGCAGATAGACTAAGACACTCTTAAGTCTTTGGTAGATGGTTTGGCCCATTGATTGCAGACTTGAGCAGATTAACATAGACTTACTCATTTTGACTTTTGAAACTTGGGACTTGCTGAAAGTAGAAGGCATAAAGATACTATGCATGATTGGTAAACATATAGATAGCTCATAGCTCTATAGTCCAAACAAACAAACAGAATGCTCATAGCTTTCTAGTCTAGACAATGTCCACACCGCACTTAGAAATAGGTTGTGTGGAGCATGTGACAATTAATCAAATGTATTGGAAAGAAGGTGGAGGTTGAAGAAATGTATGTGGATGAATAGGACGATGGAATTGCTAAAGGGATTTATATGCCATCAAGGGATCGACTTACAAGAAAATAGATGCCTTAGAGATTGCACTGTCTTTTGTTGTACGCACAAGGTGAAACCAACCTTCCTTCTCAGAGAGGGTGGTAATAATCTGATAAATCACTAATTACAACAAGTAATTAATTCACATAAATTGAAATGCACACTTTACCACTTTAATCTTGGACAATGGATAGCTTGTTGGCCCCAAAATTGGTGCCCCTTGTGGTATTTCTTTAGCATTTATTGTAAATTGATGGAGTACAACTGAGATTCTATGATTCCCTCCACTAATCCAAACGTCTTTTGTTATCAAAACTGACCAACAAGCCTCCAAACCAATTTGCCCCTTGGTTTGCTCAAGGATGGGTCTTCACCCTGCTTCTTGAAAGATAAATTTAGCCGCAAATTTGATATTGACTAGCTGGTCTCTTGAATCTCCATGAAATTCTTCAACTTCAGCTATTGGAATTCAAGTTCTAGACCCTCAATTTTGAGCACACATCTCGAGGTTGCTGTCAAATTCTAATTTCTGCTGTAAATTAGGGTTTACAATAGAGATTTTCTAATATCTCCATCTTTGATGAGTCAAATGGTTGGATTTTGTTGAGATAACTTGAGAGATGGTTGGGGGATGAGAGAGCATGCTGTAGAAAGAGAAATTTCAAAGTTTCATTACAAGAAATGCTGCAAAACTGTTGCTGCCCCGCTCAAACAGCCATGGAAGCTCTCACCTATAGCTTAGGACCACTAGAAAGTTTGTTGTTCCCTTTTATATGCTGTCACGTACACTAGAAGGACCTTGGGTTGCTATCACTTGCTCTTGGAGTGCTCGAAATTGCTATCCTCTGCTATAGGATTGATCCCTGGTGGTTGCAAATCATGTTAGGTAGCATCTCCTTGCTCTCTAAAAGCCTCCTTCTCTCTCATAATGGCTGGAATAGACTTCCACCAGTGCCCAAAAACGTTTTTTCCACTTACATTGGCAAGTTTTACCAAGGGATAACCTTCTAATTTCATTTTTCAGCTTATTAAATTATTTTTTAAAGATTAAAATTTAAAATTAATTTGATAATTATTCTAGTCCCCAAAAAATAATTCCACTAGTCAATAATTAAATTGACTAGGCCAATTTTTCTTCTAAGTATCCCTGAGTAGTTATTGATCCTTAGATTGGCATTAATTAATTAATGCCTTGTCTCTAGTGTCACCACTGATATTAGTAGCCAATAAATTGATCTAGGCTAAAATCTAGCATCGAGTACCATCAAGTACTTGTCAGATATAACTTATATTATAACTTGTGCATTTGGGACCAAAAACTGATATCTCAGGGTCTTGGGTCCACACTATGAAATAATTAATTTGCACCTCACATGTGTAAGTCACATTAGCACATTTGATTAACTTTTAATCAAATGCTAAGCAAAGTAATAAAATTTTATATTCTTGTGACAAACTATCCCATCGAAATCCTTGTAATTGTCCTCGATTGAACTGGAATGTGCCAAAGCATCCATTGCCATTATTGGAAATAAATGTTGGAATCATAGTCAAACAATGCATTTATTTCTTAACCATGCTCATGCCATCTACATGTATGAAACACTAGTCAGTTAGATGAGTTATGATTCACACACATGAATCATAATCACTGTCAGAACCAAAAGGGATACATCCACATACCCAAACCCAAAAGTATTCTGACCACCGAGGCATTGTAATGTATAAACTGAGCATAAGCAACACCTCATAGAATTGAGCATAAGCAATACCTCATAGAATTGATGTACCACATGATAGTCATGTAAATCATACATCAGCTGCAAACCACATGTAACTTATGCAATTGTACTTCTTTTCCGTCACTTGCAAATGTACATTGCATGCCATCCATGTATCCCCTACATTCTTTGCAAATGCACATCACATCCAAATATATATTCCATGTATTCTATACATGTCAATAACTTTTCAAATGTATAGTTACAAAGCGTAGGTGCAAACCATACACGTGTATATCAACTTATAGTGACTACTATATTGAATATTGACCTCAATGGCAGAAATACTATGAGTATATAGTACCTTGGATCACACGTGTACTTGACATGCTATGAGCACGAGATCCATACTAGCCATACCAAGATGCATTTTCCCATACATTGCAAGCATGACTACCTGCATTTTTCCTCATGACCAGCACTATATAAAGCATTTGCATTACCAATACTAATACCACAAGTCCCAAACACAATGGGCTGCATATATGCATTGCCAAACTTGCCAATTTGTGCCCTAGTATCATGCCAACATTGCTATACATGGGGTTATGCATATTATCAGCCATACTTAGTTACATTAGGTCTTGCTTGTCATGCATTGGTTGCTACATACCACAAGGAGTTGTGCCATACATTCCTATATGTGGTGCTTGACCAACCATAGTATGGAAACTAGTGCCACCACCAAAGTACCTTGGCTGCCCAAGCATTGCGTTCATGCCCTGTTGTCCAAAAAGCATTGGATTGGCACTTCCATGTTGGCCTTGCATATGTATCAATTGCCCCGTTGGCATTATTTGGTCGTGCTCACTGCTCGTATTTGGAATGTTATGCAGCTGTATTGGCTCATTCTTCGGTGCATCTCTTGCTATCCCGAAGCTCTCGAAGATTGTTTCCTCTTATCTTTGTTGCTCTTCTTTAAGGAGTCAAAAAGCGCATGAACTGAGGATCATTTATTGCCAATTGCACAAACAATTTAGTTGTTGTCCTTAGTTGATCTTTAAATTGGTCATTAACTTTTTCTTCCTCTTGCTGGCCATTAGCTTCAAGAGACCTAGGAGGACCCACCTCTTTTCCAATTCCCTCATTTTAGCTTGCTGCTCATGCTGTGTGCCTTGTCCAAGATCGAGCATTGCATTTTTTCCAACACTTTGTGAATTTTCAGATTGAGAGGCATCATTCTTGCTTTATCCCATCTCACTATCTGAAGACATTATTGTTGTAATGCTTAGTTAAATACAATTTCAGCACTAGAGCAAAGTTTCTAATCTTCAATCAAGTGCCTTAGTCCACTAATTGGAGGGAATTGATGGTATCATGGTGACCGATCCTTCGACCCAGCCTTCCTCCTTCGAAAAGATGGTAATAATTTGATAAGTCAATAATTACATCAAGTAATTGATTCATATAAATTGAAATGCACACTTTATTACCTTAATCTTGGATAATGGATAGGTTGTTGGCCCCAAAACTAGCATTCTTTGTGGTATTTCTTTAACTTTTATTGCAAATGGATAGAGTGCAACTGAGATTCTCTGATCCCCTTCGTTAATCCAAGTGCCTCTTGCTATCAAAATTGATCAGTAAGCGTCCAAATCAATTTGCCTCTTGGTTTGCTTGGGGTTGGTCTTCACCCTACTCCTTGAAAGACAAATTCAGCTCCAAACTTGATATTGGCTAGTTGGTCTCTTGAATCTCCTTGAAATTCTTTAATTTCAGCTGATGGAATTTAAGTTCTAGGCCCTTAATTTTGAGCACGCATCCTGAGGTAGCTGCCAAATTCTAATTTTGCCATAAATTAGGATTTACAGTAGAGATCTTTCAATATCTCCACCTCTGATGACTCAAATGGTTGGATGTTGTTGAGATAACTTGAGAGATGGTTGGGGGATGAGAGAATGTTGTAAAGAGAAATTTCAAAGTTTTATTGCGAGAAATGCTGTAAAACTATTGCTGCCCTGCTCAAACAGCCATGGAAGTTGTCACGTACAGCTTAGGACCACCAAAAAGACTGCTGCCCCCTCCTATGTGCTGTTATGTGCACTAGAAGGACCTTGGGCTGCTGTCACATGCTCATCGAGGGCTCTAATCCACTGTCACATGTTGTAGGATTGATCCTTGGTGGTGGTAAATCATGTTAGCAACATCTCCTTGATCTCTAACGGTCTCCTTCTCCCTCATAATGGTTGGAATAGACTCCCATGAGCCCCCAAAAATGTTTTTCTCACTTGTATAGGCAAGTTTTGCCAAGTGGTAGCCTTCTAACTCCATCTTTCAGTATTATCAAGCTTATTAAATTAATTTTTAAAAGATTAATTTTGAAAATTAATTTAATAATTATTTTAGTGCAAAAAAAAATTCCACTAGCCAATAATGAAATTCACTAGGTCAACTTGTCTTTCAAGTATCCTTGAGCAGTTATTGATCCTTAGACTGGCATTAATTAATTAATTAATTAGTGTCTCGTCTCTAATGTCACCACTGACATTAGTGGCCAATAAATAGGTCTAGGCCAAAATCTAACACTGGGTATCATCGAGTACCTATCATAGATAACTTATTATAACTTTTAGCTTTGGCACAAAAAACTAATATCTCGGGGTCTTGGGTTCCACACTGTGAAATAATTAACTTGCAGCTTAGATGTGCAAGTTGCATTAGCACATTTGATCAACCTTTAATCAAGTATTAAGCAAAGCAATAAAATTTCATGACCTTGTGATACAAGGAAATTCGGATATTCCAATGTATACCTCAATTTGTGAAGTGCCCAATTAGTTTCTTGTTGAAGGTACACTTTGCAATGTATTTGGTATCCCAAGTGCTATATTGCCTCCTTAGGTTTGAGAAATTGACTTGACCAAAGGCAGTCATGGGAGGACTGAACAAGAAATGTTCTATTTTGAAATTTTTGTGCAAACCACCTGCCAACCCAAAAGAAGATAGGATATTTTTATAAGACATATACTGCAATGTGCACAAGGGGGGTGTCTCCCCTCCCCATGTTAGTCGAGAGCATGCTAGCATTCTTCGTATGTGCAAATAGGATAGCTTGCAAGCTGAATGAACAATGGTGATCATGGAGCTTGATCACATTGGAACCCTCCTCCTCTATGACCCTAGTAAGTTGGAGGACCAACTTAGTGTTCGAACGGGCAAGAGCTTGAACTTCGACACACACACAATGTGAACATAGGTATCGAATGCTTTTGCTTCATGAATCTGAATGATTTTGACATGCTCCTTTATACAGTTAACTTGCTCAATGGCAATATAGATGTTTACTACATTGTTGTTAAGGATGCGTGCATGCCACATACACACATTCAATATAGGTGTGCAGTGTGGGTGGAGCAGTATGCTGGCTGCTATACAGTCATGAAGTCTTTGGAAAGGCTAGAGAAATATCTTTGGAAATCTATGAAGTCTCCACAAATGCTACATAAATGTCTCTGAAAATGCTGCAGGAATGTCTATTTGTGAAGTCTCTAGAAATGCTACAGAAATGTCTCTGGAAATGTTTCAGAAAGGTCCCCCGAAGCATTGCAGAGATGCTCCAGAAAGGACGTCCACTAAGTCTGGAGAGGGGTGTGCAAGTCTAGAGGGAAATGGAAGTTTAGGAGTACCACATGAAGTGCGAGAGAAATACAGGGAGAATCTCTAAGGAGAACTATAGATCCATAGAGGGAATGCAAATCTGTAGAGAATGTTGCAACTTGCAACAGAGGTGGAGTCAAGGGAGGGGTGGAGTAAGGGTTTGAGTGAAGTGAGGAGTGTGACAAAAAGAGGAGAGTGAGAAGCAGGGGAAAAAGCACACTTATATTCAATTTCATATTTTACAATGGTAATTCCCCTTTTTTAAAGAAGAGGGAAGAGGAAATCTCCATACATCTTTCTCTTCAACAAGTTATCTTCGGAGAAAACAAAAATCTGTGCAGAGAACGTTCTTGATGCCAAAAAATCTCTGGAGTACTCTCACATGGTCAAAAACGAAAATATTTGCAGAGGACCTGCTTCACCCAAAACATCTCTGGAGAAATCTCATGCCGTTGAGTGGAAAGTCTCTGTAGAGACCTAGTGTCCAAGGAGAAATATTAAAAAGTCTCTTGAAAACTAGATCTCTCCAGAAAAGTGAAGTCACATAAATTGACTTGAGTGTACAAAAGTAAAGTAAGTAAAGTCTTAAAAGTAACTAGTACATCCCTAGTAAGAGCTTGTTTTTTATGCTTCGTGCACAAGTGGTATATCAGAGCTAGTTTTAATACTATGCATATGAGTGGTGTACAGGGAGCAGTTGAATATACATGTTGCAAATACACATTTAGACACTTCATGCATGCACATAAATATTTAACTAATAGGCACAACCATGGGATTGTAAAGACTTCTGTATGAACCTACATTTGTGTTTTTTGAAATGACAATGTGTGCGTGTATATTCTGCACAATGAATTATGTGGAACTCCTCCCATTGAGGGTTCCACATTGTTCATTAACGATTAAAACATTAGTCAGCTGTGTGTGTGGGGACGTTCTTAAATAGAATCTGTGCTAATAGTGACTTATTGTTTGAATATAAGCTCCATTTTATCATTTGTGAGTTGGGTTTAATTTGCCTTTTAGATGGTGAAGTTTTGCGAGACGGAGTCTGTTTCCTTTCTTGACGAGGTTGCTGCTGATGTAAGGTCTATGAATATGGCAGAGATGGTTGTTGAGGAGGTTAGTGGTTTTGGATGTTTGAGGATTTGCAGTTGGGAATTTCAATTATAGGCATTGATGGAAATTCTACATGTAGGATATTCCATGTGTTTAATGTTATTGGTTTAAACTTTGTGGCTTGTTCTCTCTTTTACTATTACCAAGTACCTACCTCGATTATATCTTTTGTCTTGGGGAATGGATGATGGAATCATCAAAGATTCAAGATTAAGTTGCCAGTTAATTTTAGTTCTTAATACCAGTTTTCAGTTTAGTCAGCTTGTTTGATAAACATACTTAGTAGGGTGTAAATGACTAGTTTTAAGAAAATATCCGTTTGATTTGGTAATAAGATCTAGGGTCATGGACGGGACTGATTGACACATGTTAGAATACTTGCATATGTTTTGTCGTATGGAAACTATGTTTGTTATTGTTAATTTATTTTCCTGTTCATGCCAACAAAACTGTCTTTATGCTTGTTATTAATTTCGTTTTTCATTCCTTGCTTCAGCATTGTGACTAGAATACAAGTATTTGCAATTGAAATGCAAATATGTGCTTGAATGCCACTAGAGCAAGGAAGTACCATTTAGAAAGAGTGAGAAGCTGAAGTGGTGAAGAAAATTCTATACGCTGGAGACATCCTAATTGTGAGAATAATTTTCAAATGGAAATCAATGGTCCTTCCCTTTAGCCTTTGTTGTGAATTAGGAGAGAACAGTTATAAAGGCAACAAGACTCATCTTGGAAAGCAGAAAAGGATGTGTAGTCTGCTTAGTGTGACCTCCAACTGATGCAAGGGTAGGCGATTCATCTGGATAGTGGTCTGACATCAACCAGAGGCTTGGACTGCCAAAGAGTTTGCAACAAGGCTTATCTTGGAAAGCAGGAAAGGATGTGTAGCATAGCAACATGGAATGGGCAGTTTTGGGTCCCCTGTCCCCGTTCCATGCCTATTCCATGTGACTATATAGCCACATGGAATGGCAAATCATGCATGGCGTTCCCCGTTCCTGTTTCCCATTCCATGTTGTTGCTATGATGTGTAGTCTGCTTAGTGTGGCTTCCAACTGATGCAAGGGTAGGTGATTCCTCTGGATAGCGTCTGACATCAACCAGAAGCTTGGACTTTTGAAGAGTCACATCATCTGGGTATGTATCAAAGTAGTCTCAAAAGCCTCCAGAATACTACTCAAATTGGGGCAGGTCCCTGGAAAGTGCTAGTTCATGGTGAATGTTGCAGTTTGTGACCTTTATCTATATGAATATATCAATGATGGTCCATTGGAGACCCACCTAACTGGGTGCTCTATTGGAGATGTCTTGTATGGATGGATACTATGTCTTGAAAATTGACTCCATGTGCCCTATTTGTTGGCATATAAAGTAGTATCTTGGCATCGCAAGCACAGTTGCCAAGAAACATGCTTCATACTCGTAGGATTTTATTTATGGCATTATGCTTCTTCTTTATGTAAGTTGATGGTTGTTCATGGATGATGGATAGGGCATGTAAATTGTTGGTCTTTTGTATGTTCAATCATATTTTGTATATTGTGATGAATCATGTTCAATATGTGTTTTGCCATGGGACTTGAAGAATATTTAGCTCTAAAAAATATTAATAATTTTCATCTTGAATGAAACCGGTTCCTTATGTTTCACAAAACTTTTATGAAACCTTTGAAACTGGTTTCAGACCTCCCGTTTCTGAGACCCCAAGCATCTATGATCGCAAATGAGAAGTAAATTGTGTGAGTATCCTATATTCTTGAAGTATTGGAAGTAATCTACCCATAGCTTAGTATTGATAGGATGTCATCAAAAAGTCAATCTCATTAGCAGAGGGATCTTGGGTTGAACCCAAAAGTTGTGAGACCTAATGTTCCAGTAAATCAAACCATCCTCTAGCCAAAGTGGGTGCCCAATCATTTTGGAGTCAATGTATTGTAACATAGGGGTATGCATTTCTTAGAAAAATGATTTCCAAATTTAGATACGATGCATGCCAAGCTATTTTGAATAATACACTTTGTGAGCATTAGATCCTTGAAACTTATAAACCATGTAACTTCTTTTCCATCACTTTGCAATAGTTAGGTACATGATTACCAGCTGCGGGCATTCGCTATGAAAGATCAGGTCAAATCAACCCTTGATTATTTGCCAATTCATTTGGATCTCTTGCAATACTGAAATGGCAAAACTTGAAATGTTCTTGTTGGGCATTTGTACCATTGACTTAACCCACTGACCATTGTGCGGTTCATTTGGCACTGATACTCACTGCTGTTTGGACCCGGCCTACTGCAAATGCAGCCCATTGCTGCCACTATGACTGATACTTACTTCTGTCTGGAATTGCCCTGCTGCATATGCAGCTCCTGCTGCTGCCATGACTGATGGACAGGCTACATTTTGCTGTCCTAGAGTTGTCGTTGTTTTCGTCATCAAAGGATTTATACTATACCAGACTAAGATACTGAACCGTACATATTAGTACCATAATATACTGTACTGTATGTATTAGTACCATAAGGTTACAGCTTAATGGATACTACTGTTATGGTCCGATCCGCACATTGGGATGCGTTAAATGCTTCTTATACTAGTATGATTATGTCATGGGATCATGTTGTTTCAGATTCAAACAACTTCTCTACCTTTTTTAATCAGGAAATTCAGTTTTAATCAGCTTTTAGCAGAGAATGGCATATTTTTATTGTACCATAACTTGAAAAAACTTAAGGTGCCAATTAGTACCTTATTTTATTGTATTGTCCTATATTGTACTTTTTGTACTTGACAACCATGGCTCTTGGATAATAGGTGTCTCACATGAAAAGTTTCCACACGAGATGATAGCCACTCTCAACCTGCAAACTTTAGATGACACTGATAATTCTTGACGCAATTTTGCTTCTTGTATGCCACATATCATATGTGGGTATGGAAAATATTACATGGGTCTAAATAGGTTGGTATGGCAAATATCCCATGTCATATGTGGGTATGGCAAATATTGCATGGGTCTAAATAGGTTATTTGATCAAGAAGCTAAATCGATTTTGGAATGTTGCAGCCAACAATTAGTTCTTTACTTGTCTGAACTGGATAAAAGCTGTTTTTCAAAACGTTTCTTTAAGGGGCTGTCACATTCAATGCACTCAGATTCCTGAAAAAGGGGGGTTGAAGACTGATAGTAAATGGATTGTTTCTGACATAGTAGCAATGAAGCGGGAATGGGAACGTGAATGTGAACACAGAGTCCTAAGGGAATGGGAACGACTTGTACTGTTTACATGATTTGTATATTGCAAACTATTCATTTATATATTTCATAAAAGCTCTTTGAAAAACTCATGCGAAATTTGCAAAACATGATAGTCTTTTTTATAGATGAAAGGCTGGTTACATTGAAATGGCACATAAGATCCAAAATAGATAATAATCTTGGATTATACTAAATAAAAGAGTCAAGAAGCATAAAGTAACAACTATAGTGGACAAAATATGGCAGCTTGGAATTTGAAAGTCTCTCAGAGTAACCATTGGATCATACATGTCTGCCACTAGCAGCAAGACTCTCCAAAAGACTATCATCCACATTGTCTAAGAAAGCCATATCATCATCAAAATCAACATTTGCAAGTTCCAAAGCATCTTGATTATCGGCCATATATGTAGGCATAGGTGTCTCCCCATCCTCATCATTAGAGGACTCTTCTTTATCAAGAGCTATAAACTTTTCTGCCTTGAGGGAAGTCACATTTGCAAGTGAGTGCAAGTTTACACTGACAAATATCAAGTCATTCACTTGTTTTGTCCCAAACCTATTCCGCTTTTTAGATGCAACATGCTGAAAAACACTCCATAGTTGCTCAATGGGAGAGAAGCTTGCACCTTGAGACAAAATCCGTATTGCCAATGTTTGAAGCTCAGGTGTACGTGTGCCATAATCTTTTCACGACAAGGCAACCTCAATCTTAAACCAATCTATTTTTGGATCAACAAACCCAAGCCTTCCCAACTTGTTTTCATAAAAAGCAAGCTGATCTCTCATCAATCTTCTCTTAATATCAATGGGAACTAACCTAGAAAGCACATGTCCCAACCCTGCATTACTTCACCATCCTTCTCTTGACTATACCCTTGGAACTTTGGATCTAATACATATGTTGCTGCATCCGTAGGTGAGTGATAAGCATTTCATCTTGCCTCACATAAATCTTGGACTTTTTGATACTTTGCATCATCCAAACCGAGCTGTCCTAGCTTCTCAATCATGCGATCGACCTCCTCATAGACCTGTCCAATGCATGTCTCTCGTCCATTTGTAATTCATATCAAGCGCATGGCTTCATAACAATATTGATGCTTTTCAATTCATTCCAAAATGCACAATCTTACATGATGTTCTCCATTGCTATACTAGCCCTTGATCTAGAAGTAGCCCATTCCATCCACTCATTACTTACCACCAATAGCTTTAGGGGTAAGCTTACCTTCTCAAGTCTCTTTATCATGAGAAAGTTATAGCGAGAGTGCATCTCAGAGTACTTTAAGAGATCTTTTTTAGGTGATCTCTTATGGAACTCACTAAGAATGATCTGACGGTTTTGGATAAAATTGACTATATCCTTGCCGTTTTGGATGAAGGGATCAATCCATCACAAGCTACCAGCAAATTGCTTAAACAATGAGCAAAGCATGGGTTGAATGTGATGTGCAGGTATCTCTCCTCAAGTTTCATATCTGCTTTTCTATTTGTTGCCTCACCATCAACAATATACTGGATTACATTTTCAGCCCTAACTTTTTCAACACCTTTTGTCCATTCTTGTACTTGAGGCATCATGTGAGGAAATGAATTGCATCTTTCCACGGGAATAAGCAAGCATCCCATGGATGGACCGTTTTCGAGTATCACTCCACCCATCCGCTATCAAAGAAACACCATTCTTCACCCAACTTTCTTGCACAATTGCCAAAGCACATTCAATCGCATCCTTTTTCTTTTGCAACAAAGTGGTACACAATGTCTCATATGATGGAGGCTTATAGGTTGACCCATACTTTGCAATCTCTTGGACCTTCTCAAGGAAGTAGGGAGATCTTATAACATTGAATGTGATGTGATGATGGTAGAAAAACCTTGCCACAATTGCATCCACCCTCTCCTTTTTACAAGGATCCCAAGCTATTGCCAAGTTTTGTTGTTTGTTGCATTTTTCATGATGGGATTGTGACGATGCAAAAGTTCCAAGTCCCCCATGCATGGCTCCATCACCCATGACTATATCATTAGCTTGTCCACTAAAAAAAGACGCATAAATTGCTTGCTTTTTCTTTGCATATGCTTTGTCTTCTTCACTTGGGTAGTTTGCCATGAGTTGCCGTTGCATTTTGGGTGTGGTATTTGGGCAGAAATTTCTTTGGGCTCCGTTGCCAACATGGCGTAAATGTTGCTTCACACAATTGGATCCTCCTGTTTTCAATTGCTCATACCTTTTGCATTTCCATTTCTTTGCACCTCCCTTTGATGCATGATGGTCCATTTTCTCAACCTCGTCCCACCAACTAGGCTGAGATCACTTATTACTGGAATGCTTTGATCCTGAGGAAGCCATGACTTCTACAAATTCAGGAATCAAAAGCATTAGTTGACCCTCCATGAGGCTTAGCTTGGTTTGAGAGAGAGAGAAAGAGACAATTCTGTAAAAACAGAGCTGTTTGAGAGAGAGAGAGAGAGAGAGAGAGAGAGAGAGAGAGAGAGAGAGAGAGAGAGCTGTAATTAGTAAAAGAAAAGGCTGATAGCTGTAAACAGTAAAATTTGAGTCTCTAAGCTTGTTGAGAGAGAGAGAGAGAGAGAGAGAGCTGTTTTTATGAAAAAAAAAAAAGAGAGAGAGAGCTGTAAAAACAAAGCTAAGACAGGGAGAGAGCTGTAATTCGTTAGGCAAAGGCTGAACAGTGAAAGCTGTTTTAGAGAGAGGTATTGTATGAGAATCTAGAAAGAGAGAGAGCATGCTGTATTACAGGTTGTAGCCAAACAAAGAGACAAGGAAGAGTTTCAACTTTTCGCTTAGTGCTGCAGCCTATTTTGAGAGAGAGAGAGAGAGTGCAATGCGGATATTCCCTCTACCTCTAAAGCTGGCCGTCAGAACTCTTTTGCTGTGTTAGCTAACTTTTTGGATGAGGGAGTCCTTGACATTCTGGCAGAAAAGGTTAAATCGAGGCAAGCTGTGCCTCATTCCTGATTTCCTTTTGAATACACATGAAGATAGCCACGTGGAATGTGCGAGGCATTTGTTCTGGCCATAAGCAACATGCCGTGTGGACTGTATTGTATGAGAATTAGTGGGATGTCTTGTGTGTTGTTGAGCACAAGAGTCATGGTGAAGTAGGAAAGGCTGTAGATTGCCACGGGTTTCGCTTGTTTTACGCAGGGACACATGCCATGCATTATTCTGGTGTGCTTATGATTGTACACGAGAAATATCAGTCTGTTCTCATTAAAAATGATGTACATGGCCGTTTTGTGGTGATTGAAGTTTTATTTGAAGGAGAGATCTTATGGTTGCTGGGCCTCTATGCTCCGAATGACCTGTTATTCTGCCGGGATCTTTGGAATACTTTGCAGAGCTCCTTGTCACTTGGTAGACGGGGTTTTTTGATGGGGGATTTTAATATGTGTGTTGATTCTTCACAGTCCACATCAGAACATTCGGTGATGGACGCTCCGAAAAGTCGTGTGTGAAATGCTTTTGCTCTTGCTATAGTTAAGCAAGATCTCTGGTCTTGGCTACACCCCTCTTCTATAGGGTTTACTTTCCATTCTGCGCAGTATGCAACTACATGGTCGGGGTTGGACCGCATGTACATCATGCAGGATGATGATTTTCTTCTTGAGATGCTGGAAATGAAAGTGTTGCAGCAATATGCCTTGTCGGACCATTTCCCTCTATAGCTTGAGATACTTGCACAACCCATTGCACCTTTTAAGCAATTCCTGAATAGACTCCCTTTGCGCTTCAACTCCTCTTATTTGAAGCATGCAATCTTTCAGGGCTATATGCAGCAATTGATTGATAGATTTTTATTGGACTTCGCCGCTGAGGGCAATGTTTCTTTTGAACGATTGCTCTCTAATGTGCAGCGGGTTGCTCGGCAGTATGGGATCCATCATGCCTCTCTTTGTCGGCGGCCTTGGCATGCAGCGGATGTCTTACTAGCTTTGGTTCGTTCTCTGTTGGGGGACACTCCAGATGATGCATTCCTGCTGTCATTGGCGATGCGTTTGGCTGATCTTATTAAAGAGTTTCAGTTGAAATCTTATCAGCAGGCCAAATTGCAAAATTTGAATGACAACTTGCAAGACAGTGCTTGTCAGACTCATAAGTTCTTTCGAGCTCTACATGCGTCTCCTGCTTGAGAAAATATGACAAGACTACAGAATCCAGAAGGTCGAATGGTCATTGATCCCCAGACGATTGTGAATATGTGCAGGAATTATTTTGTTGACCTTCTTGGTTCTTCTCCTTCGCCTTCTGACCACGTTACTCATGCACGTTCAGTTTTCTATGATTTGGTCTGCAATCAGGTTCCACTTGATATGCAAACTACTTTGGAGACAGATTTTTGTGAGGCAGAGGTTATGGATGTTCTGTTACACCTGCCCAAGGATAAAAGTCCTGGTTGGGATGGTCTCACCAATGTATTCTTTGAGACTTTTACTACCCAACTGGTGAAACTATTGATGGCTATGTTTTAGCAGGTTTGGGAAACGGGGTTCATGCCTTCCTCATGGAAAGGTCTTATTAAACTGCTTCCTAAAGTTCCTTCGCCGTCAACGTTGAAACATTGGAGACCAATTTCTTTGATGGGTTCGATGTATAAAATCTTTTCCAAAGTGATGGCGAATCGGCTCCACAAGCATCTTCCGACCATTGTGCATCTGCTTCAATATGGTGTCATTAAGGGCCGAAACATTCTACACAATATCTTAAATGTGCAAATGGCTATCGACTATGCAAGGCACTCGAATCAGCAAGTGGTTTTGATTCAATTGGATCTGGAAAAGGCTTTTGATTATTTAGACTGGTCTTTCATTGCACAACTTATGTCTACTATGGGCTTTGGTACTTGGATGTCCCGCTTGATCTACACCATTAGTATTGCGGCTTCTTCGCGAGTTATGCTAAATGGTGGTGTCACTGAGCCATTTGTCCTTGCATGCTCTGTGAGACAAGGTTGCCCTTTGAGTCCTCTCTTCTTTGCCCTTGCGACTCATCCGGTTCTTTCCATGTTATCTTTCATGGCAGCTTCTACTCAGTTGGCTAGATTGTCCCTTCCTTTTGGACAGCACTTCATTACTCAATCTTTGGCTGATGACAGCTTTATGATTCTGCGTGCTGACAAGGACAATCTTCGCAAAGCATTAGATGTGTGGATGCTCTTTGGTCATGCTTCTGGTCTTCATATCAATGCTTTGAAATCGGCCATTCTCAGTTGCACGGAGTTCGATTTCAGTCGTTGGGTTGGCAGGGAAAGGTTACTCCCCGTGGTTCCATTGTCAGGCATCTTGGGTACCCTTTGGGTGTTGATGTTCGGCCAAAACAACTTCTCGCCTGGATTTCACAGAAACTGGCAGCTAAGTTTCTGTATTGGAGGTCGTAGGCTTGGCCCTTCCATGTTCGTCTCAAAGTGGCTCAAAGATAAAGTCCATAGCAATGCCCTGCCAAGGTCTATCTGGAATAGGCAAGGGCTGCAACAAGCCCGACATCGTTTGCCTATTATGCTTTACCTTCTGACATATGATGCATGCCCTAACAAACTGCTCTACATCATGCCTCACAGCTGGCCAATAAAAGAAATGCTTCACCGGCTTGACTGTGGCATCAATACCTCTATGTCTTGTATACGGAGGAGCATGACTTTCAATGATCACTCTATGCCTCAACTGCTTTGTGACACACAGTCGTCCATGCATCAACAGAAATCCATCTCTTAGTATAAAATGCTCATGCCTTTGGCCATTGCAAAGCTGATCATAAACATTAGCAAAGTCCGAATCAGCAGCATATTTCTCTTTTATGGCATCCAACTCAATGTGATAAACCATAGTGACGGCTGAAATTTGTGGCTTATGTGATAGTGCATCAGCCACAACATTCTTTTTACCATCAATGTGTACAATTTGAAAATGAAACACAGAGAGAAAATTTGCCCATCTCATATGCTTCTTTGACAACTTTGTTTGCGTTAGAAAGTACCTCAAAGTCTGATGGTCTGTCTGTACTGTAAAATCAGCTCCCAACAAATAATGTTTCCACGTAGACAGTGCATGAATTACAACCAAGAGCTCTTTCTCATAAACCTGTAAATTCCTCTCTGCACCATGGAGAATTCGGCTCTCATAAGCCATAGCTCGACCATCTTGCATAAGGACACCCCCAATGCTGTTACCACATGCATCACACTGAACCACAAATGGCTTCCTTAGATCAGGCAACACAAGCACAGGATCTGAAGTCATCTTTTTCTTCAACTTTTCAAATGCTGAAATTTCTACTGCTGTCTATCTAAATGGCACATCTTTCTTTTGCAAAGCATGCAATGAAGATGCAATTTAAGCAAACCCGCGTACATACTTCCTATAGTAAGAACATAAACCCAGGAAGTTGCGGATCTCATGAACATTCTTCAAAGCTGGCCATGAACGTATTGCTTCAACCTTAGCAGGGTCCATATGAATACCATTATCCGATACAATATGTCCCAAGAAGTGGATTTCATGCAAAAAGAATTCACTCTTCTTGTCATTGATAACCAGCCTATGCTTACGTAGCTCATTGAAAACAATGTCCAAGTGCTTTCTATGCTCCGTCTCATTGTTTGAATAGACAATCATGTCATCAAAGAAAGTATCCACAAATGCTCTATGTGGCCGAAAGATGCGATCCATCATTTGGTTAAAAGTTACAGGAGCATTCGTAAGTCCAAAAGACATGACAAGAAATTCATATAACCCAAAAGATGTCCTAAAAGCTGTCTTAGGCACATCCTTCGGTCTAATGCATATCTGATGATACCCACTTTTCAAATCTATACGGCTGAATATTACTGCCCCCCGCAATGTATCCATAATATCATCGATCCAAGGGATCGGAAAGCGGTTCTTTATCGTGATCTTGTTCAGAGCACGATAGTCAATGCGTCATGAACAATCCTTTTTTTACACCAAAAGCGTTGGAGATCAGAAAGGAGATGAGCTGGGCTGAATCAGCCCTTTTTCTAACAGCTCATTTACCTGACTCATAATCTCCTCCTGTTGGGCTGCACTGAATCTAGGGTGGTTTATTAGGAGGGCTACTTCCAGGGATAAGGTCTATGCCATTATCTTCGGGTCTTTCAGGTGGTAGCTGCCCTGGAAGTGACCGAGAGAAGCAATCAGCATACATTTTCAGATATGACATGCGATCCTTCTCTAATTTAGACATATTTCCAACATTCTCACTATCATCCTTATCCTTAGTAAAAACTAAGTACGCTGAAGGATGATTTTTCATTATTTTAGAAATAACAACTACAGATACAACAGGGACGGATTTCCCTTTCAACTTTACATCAAATGTGAGTGTCTTTCCCTTATGTTGAATATGAAAGGGAGTGACGGATCGAAGGTCGGACTCGAGAGCTATGGCGGGAGAGTAAGAGCAAGAAAGGGAGAGACTAGAAATGGGAACTCCGACAGTCACAATGTGTGACCGGGCTTTCCTTTATTCAAATTGTCACTAAAAGAATAAATAGTAAATTGATGGTGACGGGCGCCCGCCACCTGCAGTGTGTAGTGGCGGTGATTGTCAGTGTAGTAATACACGGGCGGCTAGGCAGAGGCGCCTTTACCCCCAACGACCTCCCACTTAAAGGCCAATCTGCCCCCAGTGAGGAGTGAAAAGAAAAAGAAAAAAAAGACAGTACAATATGTACTCATGTACAACAGGATGAGAAAAAATGTCATCTCATCCTACGCCCATCAACCTCCTGAGGAAGGCAAAGCGCTCTGTAGAGAGGCTTTTCGTGAGCAGGTCTATAGGATTCTGATTAGTCGAGATCTTGACAAGATCAACAGACTTGTCCTCAACGACCCCACGTATGAAGTGATACCTCACCTCAATGTGTTTCGTCTTCGCATGGAAGACTGGATTCTTGGCTAATTGAATAGCACTCATAGAATCCGAATGCAGTGTAGGAAAAGCATCAATACCAAGGTCAGCAACTAAACGACCCAACCAAATGGCCTCCTTGCAAGCCTTTGTAGCTGCAACATACTCGGCCTCTGTAGTAGAAAGGGCCGTGCATTTCTGCACCCTGGACATCCAAGAAACATCACCTCCAGCATAGGTGAATACATAGTCGGAAGTGGACTTCCTACTATTTGCATGTCCTGCATAATCAGAGTCAGTGTACCCCACGACATCTGTATCCTAGCTGCCATAGCATATGCACATATTTGCAGTGCCCTTTAGGTACCTCATGATACCCTTCACGGCATCCCAATGCTTATTGCCAGGTGTAGCCATATAGCATGCCACAACACTAACTGCAAAGGCAATATCTGGACGAGTGGCTATTATGGCATACATAAGATTGCCCACTGCGGATGCATAGGGAATCTTGGCCATCTCGGCCCTCTGCTCATCTATCTGCAGACAATCAACCTGTGATACCTTCACATAAGAAGGCAATGGACAACCAATAGGCTTTACGTCCTGCATGCGAAAGGGCTCGAGGACTTTATGAATGTACTCCCTCTGTGACAAGTAGAGGAGTTCCTGATGCCTGTCGCGTCTAATGCGCATACCAAGTATGTGAGCGGCCTGTCTCAGACCTTTCATCTCAAAGCTCTTCTTGAGCTGAGCCTTAAGAGCATCTAGCTCATCATGAGCTTTCCTTGCTATCAGCATATCATCCACATAGAGTACCAAAATCAATAAAGAACCATTAGGGGCTTCTTTGTGTAAAGACACGGATCTATAGCACTCCAGCTGTAGCCCTGTGAAGACTGCATAAAGGCATCAAACTTATGATACCACTCCCTAGGTGCCTGTTTCAAGCCATAAAGACTTTTCTTCAATTTGCACACTAGATGCTGTCTGCCAGGTTTTGCAAAGCCCTTGGGCTGCTCCATATAAATCTCATCATGCAAGTCCCCATGTAAGAAAGCCATCTTGACATCCATCTAGTATAAATCCAAGTCAAGCTGAGCAACCAAAGCCAAGACTAAGCGCAGGTTGGTCATCTTAACCACAGGAGAAAAGACCTCGTCAAAGTCCACACCATGCTCCTGCTTAAAACCCTTTGCTACCAATCTAGCCTTGTATGCCGGCTTGGGGTGTCGAGGGTTACATTTTAGCTTGTACACCCACTTGCATGGCAAAGCCTTCTTGCCCGTAGGCAAGGAAACTGTTGTCCATTGGAAAGAGAGTCTAGAAAGCTCCACTCGTCACTCCCAAGGAATATTACGGATTTTGCGATCTAGGACTTCCCGCATCTGCCACGTTGCGGAAGTATTCCGGCCGCTCCTACTTAGGATAGACCTAGTTTCGCACTTGTTGGCAAGTCGAAACCCTTAAACCGAAGGTCCTACCCACATTCACGGAATGTTGGGTCAATTGGACGATCACGCAAGTAACGATCTAGGGTTTCTACCCTAAGGATCATTCGTTCAAATGTTAAAACTCGGTTTGAGTTTGAATCCCTAGGACCGGACTAGTGTATTTAGGTTTGGGTTGGGCAAGAAGACACCCTAAACCCTGCTTCTTGTCTAAACATAATTCATTGATCAGAAAAACGCCGTTCAATGGGTGAAATGATCCCATGGAATAGATGTGACACTTGTGCAACAAGTTGCAACGTCGCATGGTCTTGTGGTTTGATCACAAGAGAGTTTTTCCATTCCTTGGAATAAGGTTGGCAGGTTCTTGTGCAAGTTTAACTTACAAGAGGATGAGTAATCATCTTGCTACATCACCTTTCTTGGGAAAAATTGCCAAGTTAAGAAAAGTTAGGTATTTGCTTGGGGACAGAGGATTAATCAATTTAGAGCGACATGGTCGCCAGGATTTACTGTTAATTTACGAACCCTAAGGTATTGGTTAAGTTGGGTTAATAGGGTATGGCCCTAACCCAAGGAAAAAAGGGTGAACAAACAAACGCAATTGATCCCGGATGGAATGCTGGATGCATTCAGTGAAAAGGATTCACTCCTTAGCAGTTGGCCAAATAAACGACCACTGGAATTGATTGTGCTCGTAACAGTTTAGGAGCACTGTTTGCATTTGTTTGCTCAAGGAACTAAAGAATGGAAAGATATTTAATGCTTCAGGTTGAAGGCCTGAAGGGAGAGGCAGCTTCAGTTACCCCCGACTGTTTGCTTGACCCTAACCAAGGGGGTTGTTAACCGCGCCGAGAACGTGGACCGGACCCGCCGCGCGAGGTCTCTCTGTTGAGCGCTACTTGGAGCAGGAGGACGCTTGGGTGCCAGGGGGGGCTCTGGCCGTAAATCCCTTGCTTTCCGGGTCGTGCACAAGAGGCCAACGTGACTCCGGATTGGATCTCGAGGCCCGCATACTAGTTTACGGGCGGAAATCTTGGATTAGTAGTCCCTGTGGATTACTGGATAGCCTTCGGGCGGATTATGGATAGCCTTCGGGCGGATTATGGATTAGCCTGCGGGCTGGACTTTATGGATGTATTCCAAAGATAAATAAGATAACCTGTTGAAACGGAACTTGTTTGAGATTGTTTTTTATATGTCAAGTGCTAAGATTACGTGAAGGAACCAGTGTCTAACTAGCTAATTAATGAAGTTGCTTGATGCATGACCAACTAAATGTGGTAGGTAATTAGACAACTAAAGCAACCTTGAGAAAAGTGCGGTGGATGTGGCCATGGGTCCGTCCTACGGATTGGTGGTCCCGGTTGGCCGGAAACTTTTCTCAATCGAAATGGACAGCAAGGAGCTCTTCTCGAAGGAAATGAACAGCAAGGGCGCTGACTAGGGTTTAGGTTACTAGAATCCCGATTTATGTTGTTTTAGGGGAACGGGATGGGACTATGCCTTATGGGCAGAGAGGTTGAGCCTTACATCTCTCTCGTTTCCCATTCTCCTTGAACCAAGTGCAGCATGAATCCACTTCGTCCCTGGCGTTTCTACGTAAAGTAGTTCACTTGGGGGTTCGACGCTAGCTGCCGTTTAGGAAAGTGACCATTAGGGAACACTCTAATTCAGGTTGGTCCTAAGTGGGAACGGCCGGAATACTTCCGCTACATGGCAGACGGGGGAAGTCCTAGATCGCAAAACCCGTAACATTCCTTGGGAGTGCCGGGTGGAGCTTTCTAGACTATCCTTTCCGATGGACTGCTAAGACGTGTCCTGAAAGCAAATCCCAAGTGTCATTCTGATGTAGGGAGTCTATCTGAGACTGCATAGCCCTCTCCCAGGAGTGACTGTCACCCTTGCGCATAGCCTCATCATAAGTGAAAGGCTCTCATGCATCTGTAACCAAGACATAATGCATTGAGGACTGAAATATATCTGGTGGACGTTTGTCTCTAGTAGACCGTCTCACAGTAGGCTCTGCTACCTGCCTAGCTGCCTGTCCAACGCCTTGACCATGAGTATCTACTGCAGCTGTAGGCTGTTCAACTGGCTATGCAGGAGCTCTCGGCTCCTCCTGAAATATGACCCTGTGAATCTCAACAACTCTCTCAGGCTGCCTATGCATTTTGTCTTCATGGAAGACTACATCATGACTGCGGATAACTTTCCGCACCTGTGGATCCTAGAGACGATAACCCATCTCGCGTGTATCCCCATAACCAAGGAAAATGCATTTGACACTCTTGGGATCCAGCTTACTTCTCTTGTCCTTGGGCACATGGCAAAATGCCTCACATCCAAAGACACGGAGATGCGCATAAGAGGGAGGTTTTCCAATCCATATCTCCTCTGCAACTTGGAAATCCAAACCAGTAGAGGGTGATCTGTTTATGACATGCATAACTGTACTAATTGCGTGAGCCCAAAAGCTTTGTGGTAGGCCTGCATGGCTAAGCATACTACGTACACGCTCCTGGATGGTTCTATTCATCCGCTCAGCCAAACCATT
Organism: Lygodium microphyllum; assembly: GCF_053477565.2. Lineage (NCBI taxonomy): Eukaryota > Viridiplantae > Streptophyta > Polypodiopsida > Schizaeales > Lygodiaceae > Lygodium > Lygodium microphyllum. The sequence goes on along the minus strand of NC_141137.1, from coordinate 18,556,875 downwards.
CTGGGGCGGGGTGTAGGGGGCGGTTAACTGACGCTTAATACCCCTCTCATCACATAACTGCTCAAAAGCACGTGAGACATACTCACCCCCATTATCTGTCCTTAGGCATTTTAGCCTATACCCAGAGTGGTTCTCAACCAATGCAAGCCATCTCTGAAACACAGCCAAGACATCGAATTTTAGCTTAATGGGATAAGCCCAAACTTTCCTTGAAAAATCATCTATGAACGTAACAAAATGCTTTGTACCACCCATAGACTGACAAGGCATGGGCCCACAGATATCCGGATGTACCAATGCCAAGGGCTCATTATGCGTAGACCTAGTTTGCCAGCCATAAAGACAATGCTCACATGAATCAAAACATGCATAATCAAGGGGCGGTAAGTACTGCAAACCAGAAAGCATTTTCATTTCCTTCAAAGACATATGGCCCAAATGGGCATATCAAAGAGATACATGTGGAATAGAACCCACAGACAAAACATAATCAAGGAAAGAAGTTGATACAATCAAGGGGTAGAGACTGCCAGCCTTGGCACCTCTCGCAATCACAAGTCTGCCAACGAGTGATCTTCCATGCAGAGTCTCCAAAAGATACATGATAACTTGCGTCATCAAGCTGTCCAACTGACATGAGACTGCGTGTCAAAGCAGGTACATGACGTACATCCCGCATAACAAAATTGCTGCCAAAAGGAAACTGCAGCCTAACATCACCAATGCCCACAATATCAAGAGAGCTATCATTACCCAAGGGCACAGTACCTGAAATAGTACGGTATGAATGAAACCACTCTCGGCAAGGTGTCACATGAAAGGATGCACCTGAGTCCAAGAGCCAACACTGCGCATACATAGAGTGTATCTCTGTCATCTGCGAAGTACTAGAAGAAGCTGCCAGGATATAATCATTATCATCAACATCCTCAGGTTGCATAACATTGATCTCTTCAATTTTAACACTCGACTTTACAGGCACTATATTGCGATCAGAAGACTTATTCTGCACTTTGTCTTTTCCCTTATCTTTGCACCTTTCATTGCGCAATTCATGGCATTGTGGCCTAATATGGCCCTTTTTCCCACAATGGTGACAAGTAACATCTACATTCCTGCCACGGGATTTGCTAAACGTGACTTCCCATGAGACATGGATCGAGATTTCTGAGAATCCTGTCCACGGCCACTACCATTGCCATGCTTTCCATATCCATCATTCCTGCCTCTAACTGTCATAGCATGAGACACACGAGAGGCATCCAAATTCTTACGGTTAACCTCTTCCTGCAGAAGAGCACTCTCAACATTAGATAATTTCAAGGTAGCAGTAGAGGCACATAATGCAGTGCGGAATACATCCCATGACTCATTAAGAGTACCAAGCAAGAAAAGAGGAGTGACATCCTCTGCAAAAGTGATGTCCTGCGAAGTCAAGTTCTTGAGTATAGCATGGAACTGGCTCAAGTGAGCAGACATAGTCACATTCTTCTTCATGCACAGATCCATAAGCTGCTTTAGCCAATACATCTGACTCGCTGGACTTTTCTTGTCATAGAGATTTTTGTTCTTTTCGCACAACTGCAATGCACTCTGTTCTTCCTCAAAGACATTATAGTGAACCTGTTCTGTGAGAGACAATACAATAGTGGACTTGCCTAACTCATCAAGCTCAAGCCATTCCTCATCTAGCATAGTTGCAGGCGGATGCCCGCTTAACCTCAAAGGTTTGATATGCGATTTCTACACCAACACCTGCCAAATCTTGCTCTTCCAATAAGAGTAATTCGTACCATCAAGCTTAGTGATGTTAAAAATAACATGATCAATAGACAAACTCTTCATAATGCAGGCTAGAAGACTGTAGACAGTTCAAATATGCTTGTTGTTTACTGCAGAAAATGATAAAAAAAACACCAAAATCAAGGGAAAACGCCGAAGAAAGTGGAACCAAAGCTGCTGCCCACCAAGTACTAGTGAAAGTACATCATTTCAGAATGTTTCAACATGAAAAATCCATATCAGTCCATACATATATGCTTGGTGTAATAAATTTCAGATTTCAGTAAAAGAGAGCTAACAGTGCCAAAATCGGATCCCAAGGCAATCAGATATTGCCAAGACCAAAGCCGGCATCATGCGGGCATAGCATAAGCATATGACGGTTGATAAGCATGAATCCAACACCCAAGTATGTCATACAAACATTTGCCAGTGAGTAGGCACACCTTCTAGGCAACGGGGCAAAGTGTTCCTGCCACTACCAAAACTTGACACAAGTAGGTGTCAGTTCACAAAGATACGTATCCAAAACTGAGACTTAGCTCATAAGCATACAGTGAACCAAGACATATGATGTATCATCCTAAAAGCTAAGAAGTCCCAAAGTCTCAAGTGTCTGTAATTGCTTAATGACATGTAACGGCTCAATGCATAAAAGTACCACCTGCTCAATGTCTGATAAGCATTCAAGAATGCTCCCATTGGCACACAAGTCGTATGTATGAGCTTAAGAGCTTAAGCCAAGGCAAGACATAGTGCCAATGACATAAGTCGAAGACAATACATCAATAGTACATCTTAAGCATGTAGGCGGTAGAGCATCCGTATGTAGCATCCGTAAGCATGTAATACATCAAATACATCCCAATCCAAACTTTGACAAGCCAAGTAACATCCAAGACTACTCCAGATAATCCAAAATGCATCCAAGGTGGAGCTTCAATGAGCACTCAAGCTCAACGTATGTATAGGGTAATCAACCGTGACATGAGCATCAAGCCATAGGCAACGGGTATGCATAAACCCAAGACGCATCACTGTCAAAGCATATACCAATGTTAATAAGTGCGGGCTGAAATAAGCTCAAGCTTCCAAAAGCATCCGGATTCAATGACAAGCTCAAAGTCGTCCCTCGATGATCAATATATCATAGCATAACCCAAGACATACATCCGGAACCAATAGGCATATGTCAAAGCATGAAAGATAGCTTCAGCCCAAGAGTATTTAGTATGCATTTACTGTTATAAACTGTGTATTTCCAGCCCCAAAATCAGGCCAAAATCATAGCATTACATGTAGCTTCAATCCCCCAATCAATCGGGATGCAATAGGTATCAAACCGGTTATGTAGTCATGCCCAAACAAGCATAGGCATACAAATACATGCTGTCTCAGACCTGAAATCTGTTGCAGAAGATTCTGTCATGAGAATTTGGCAAATCCGATATCACCATCACGTCCGGAGCGTGCCAAAACCCTAACTTAGACTCTTACCTTGCCTGAATTGGGTTCCGAATGCGTGAGATATGACAAAAAGAGTGATTTTTGGGCCAGATTTTGAAATAGGCGCAAAAAAAACGTGAGCTGGTTGGGGGGGTTTGCTATCTCACGTATCAACAATGGGGCCCAAAGGGGGCACAAATGAGGGCCAAAGAAGACCTACACCAAGCCTCAGCAAGCCTTGATAGGCTGGAAGCAAGATCCAGGTGAAGGAAGCTCCAAGAGGTGTGAGCTATGGCTGCCCACAACTTGTTTATAGCCTGTGAGACCTGAGAATTGAAGTAAACCTTGAAGAAAATGATCAAATACCTCTGATGTAACGCCCTGAAGGTGCCCAACAATGCTGGGAAGGTGCTCAGGAAGTTGGAGAGTGACGGGAGCTCGAAGGAGTCGGATATGGCTGCCGGGAAGGAGACCGAATGCAAGTAGGGAGTCGATGGGATGCTGAGAATGCCACGAACCCAGCTCAAGAGTCGGAAAGCAAAGCTTTGATACCAGTTGAAAGGGAGCGACGGATCGAAGGTTGGACTCGAGAGCTATGGCGGGAGAGCAAGAGCAAGAAAGGGAGAGACTAGAAATGGGAACTCCAACAGTCACAATGTGTGATCGGGCCTTCCTTTATTCAAATTGTCACTAAAAGAATAAAGAATAAAGTGACGGTGACGGGCGTCCGCCACCTGCAGTGTGCAGTGGCGGTGACTGTCAGTGTAGTAGTACACGGGCGGCTAGGCAGAGGCGCCTTTACCCCCAAAAGAATAGCGATCTCTTTTGCATACGAATCAATCACTGCATGGATAGGATGGCACCATGGTATACCAAGCAATACATTACAACCCTCAAGTGGAGCAAAGTAAAACTCTTCGCTATCCACATATCCCTGTATGTGCAACCAAAGCTTTCCAATGAGTGGTGTGACAGGTTCTGCATGACCCTTACATGCCATTCCAACTTTCCCCATGGCTCCCATCTCATCCTCTTTGATGCCTAGACGGGCTGCTATGTCAGTAGAGATGAAGTTGGCTCGTGCACCATTATCAAAGAAGATCAATGCATGCTGATCCCTAATTTTGCCCCATGCTCTGCACAACTCAGTAGCATCATCATTGGGCTGATCACTAACAACATCGGGCACCAATCCCACTGATGTTTTGCAGCTTGTTGCCTATTGGGACAGTTCTTTGCACTATGACCCTCCTGTTCACAAATAAAGCATTTATTTGCAGCCATCAATTCCCTACGTTGTGCCAATTTTTTCGAGCCCTTTCTTTGCTGTTTTGGCCTCTTTTCAAGCTGGTTTTCAGATATGCCCCTTTTCTCAGTCTTAAACAACTTTTTATTGGGCTTCTCCTCACTCTCTTGGAAGCCCGAATCCTTTCCATGCAGCAAAGCATTGGCTGTAGCAGCAGTCTCTATGAGTTGATACATGCTAGAAACGGTGGATTTTATGCAAAACTCCCTTACTCCTTTGGGCAGCCTACATACATATTTTTCCACTTGCTCATGAAGGGGTATGACACGATAAGAAGTGATGGGCAGCAATGCATCCCAAAACTTCTTATTGTATTGCTCTAAATTCTTGCATTCCTTAGCATCAAGCTTGTTCCAAGTTATCATGATGTCCACCTCAAAGGTACTAGTCAACCAATTCGATGCAAACATTTGCTTGAATTGTACCCATGTTGACAGTGCTCTACCTTGCATCAAGAGTGTGGACCACCATTGCAATGCATTCCCCTTCAAGAAAGTGGTTGCCTTTCGAATCTTAGAGGATTCAGTGAAGTTTCCCCCTGAATAGGCTGCATCGAATTGCTGAACGAAGGTCAAAGCTTTCAGCCTATGTTGTGCACCACTGAAGGACTCAAACTTCATTGCTTTTCCACCCTCATCATAGTCTTTTGCTTCCCCTTTGGGAGTCAAGTTGTTATACACTAGCTGTTGCAAAAGGGGTGCATTTGCTGTATTTACATCGTGACCAAGCCCAAATGAAGCATTTGGATGACCAACAGTCATTCCTTGAGCCCCATAAGCATTCGGAGGTGTAGATGCATTGCCAAACATTCCACTTTGTGCCCCAGGCATCAAGCCAATGCTACTATACATAGGGTTTTGCACATTTCCAGCCATACCCGAAAACAATGGGCCTTGCACACCATGCATTGGCTGCTGCATACCATAGGGATTTGTGTCATGCATTCCCGTATGCAGCCCTTGGCCAACCATTGCATGAAAAATCATGCTATCACCAAAGTATCCTAGCTATCCCATCATAGCATGCATGCCCGGCTGTCCAAAATCCATTGGATTGGCACTTCCATAATGGCCTTGCATTTGCATTCCTTGCCCCATAGGTACCAACTGTTTAGTTTCATTGGCCTCTTTAGGAGCTTCAAGTGAAGGATTTGGCACTACGTTCGGTGCATCTTGCTTTCCCGAAGGTGTAGAAGTTGACTTCTTCTTCTTGCCCTTGCTGTCCTTCTTCAGAGCATTCAAAAATTGGGTGAACTGAGAATCCTTTGCCAATTCAGCAAAGAGATGCGCTGCTGTCCTCATCCGATTCTTGAACTGGTCATCAAATTCCTCTTCACTTTGCTGGTCATCTACCTCATGACGGCTTCAAGGCCCTGCATCTTGCCCAACAGCAACATTTTCAGCTTGTTGTCCATCATGAGAGCCTTGTCCAAGATTAGGCATTGCATTTCCTTCATTCCCACGAGAATGTCCATATTGAGAGGCATCATCACGCACTATATGAAGACATGTTGCTGTAATTTCTCAGCTGAACACAAAAATCAGCACTAGCACAAAGCTTTGGCTTGCAATCAGGTGCCTCGGGCTCACCAAATCAAGAGATTGAGTGATTATCCCGGCAATGGAACCATGAAACCAACCTTTCTTCTCAGATAGGGTGGTTTAACTTGATTAAGTACTTAATTACAGCAATTAGCAAATGAATATAAACTGAAATGCTCACTTTACCTTCATAAACTTGGACAGTGGACACCCTGTTGGTCCCAAACCTAGCGCCCCTTTCGGTATTTCTCTATTTTCAATTTTTGATGGATAAATTACAAGCCGAGATTTCACAATCTCCGTGGCTGATTCAAAAGCCCCTTGCTGTTTCAATAATCAGCAAAGCATTCGGGCAAATTGCCCCTTGATTTTCACCCAGGACTTACTCTAATGGAATCCCAGCTGGTCAAATGGTGCCCCAAATTCACAATAGATGGGCTGACATATGAAATCCTCACAATTCCACGAATTTCCGATGCTGATTTCAATGTACAATGCTTTTGACTGATGGCATGGGTCCCAAGGTGGCTGCTAAACCCTAATTACTTCTGTGATTTAGGGTTGATAGCAGTAAACTCTCTGCTGTCCACCAAATTTGGCTGTACTCTGCTACCCATGATTGAGAATTGCTGAGAATACTTGAGCATAGACTGGAGTAGATGAGAGAATGCTGTAGAAAGAGAGAAAATCAGCTGAAATGTATCTTCTGATTTGTAGCTGTAAAATTCCGCATAAGCCCCCTAAACAATTTGGATAAATGGAAATTTTTTTATTCCCCCCCTTATCCCTCCAACCGACTGATGAGCTGGAGGGGGAGGGAAATAGTAGGAGCTATTAAGCTCCTTGTTAGGGCCTTATGGAGGGAGGGGGGACATGCGTGATGACACGCAGGGGAGGGAAGATCCCCCTCCCCTCCACTATTTAAATGAGGGGGGGCTGCTGGAGTTGGGAGGAGGATGTAGCCGTGCGGAATAGAGGAAGAAGGGTCGGAGGAATCCGTGTCGCTGTTGCGTCGTGTGGAAACCAAGAGTGAGGGAGGAACGGAAGACGCTGAGGCCTCGCCACCTGACCATCACGCCTTCACTCGCCGCTGGATCACCACGCCTCCACTCGCCGCCACACTTTGCCTAATAAGCTTTCCCCCCCTCCCACGTGGAAGCTTTAGAAGCTTCCTGGGGGGAAGCTTCTAAAGAACCTTCTTAGCCCCCTTTCAACCCCCCCCTCCCCCCCCCCCCGAATTCCCCCCTAAACCCCCTTTGTTTCCCCCACCCGGGTTTAATTACTCTAAAGTCTTTTTTTCTATTTTCCCCCCGGGTTTTAAACCCCCCCTCATAACTCTCATTTTTCCACAACTCCCTAAGCTTTCTTTCTAATCCCCGTATCCCCATTATTATTTTCCCCCCGAACCTAAAAATCCAAACCATCATCATCGCTCGGATGGTATCCCGTAAGGAAAAAATAGCCATGAGATAAAAGATAGGGAGGGACAGTAAAGGGAGTGAAAAGAAGGAGTGAAGGAGGAAGAGTGGGAAAAAGACAAAAGAAAGAGAAGGAAGGAGAAGACGGTGGAATTCCAGAAGAAAGAGGAAAAGGCAATCTCACATTCGAACTACGATGCCGCCGAAGAAAGTCCAATGTGTAGCTGTGGGAGGGTCATCCCCCAGTATCCATGTGGATATCTCACCTCAAAGCCAGGTTTTTTTTTTCTTCTTGGCGTTAATTCGGTTTTTAGTTGATCATGCAAAGAAAAATTGTTAAGGATAGGATATTCGAGTTATTTGTAACGAAGGAGTTTAGCTTATGAATGACAATGTATAGAACTTAGCTTTCTTCAAATTGCATCAAGCATTATAAATTACGAGCAAGATTAACCATTTACTATAGTAATATATTCCTAAGGTGTAGAAATTATATCTTGTACCATTAGTCTTATTCCTTTCGCAACGAATCGTTGTAAATGGTTAAAATCATGAAAGGTTTCTTTCGATGCTCAAATTACTAGGAAGTTATCTTGAATATTTGCACATCTTAGCAAGGCAAGTGTTGTTAGTTGGCATGAGGTCATCTTTAAGGAAAACGGAAGTTAAATTAAACTGTATTAACTGGGAAGTAAATTGTCACAAGGATAGCAAAACCGTGACAAGACGATTAATATTACCTTCCAAAAGATAACTGAACCAATCTAAATATAGAAACATTCATACCCTAAACACTTGACTACTTTCCTTACTGTAGGGACAATCAATTCGTAAAGATAAGGAACTAGGGTTTGTCCCTAAGGTTCTTAAAAGAAGAAACCCTAGGCCTGACATATGTCAGCTTAAAGAATCTAAATAGATTATTTCATCGCAGGACTTGCGCAACAAGTATGAAATCATTTAGTCTTGTGATTGATTCACAAGGAGAAAGGGTAAAATCCCTCATTAAGGGCGGCAGATCCCTACGCAAGTTATCTTGCAAAAAGACGTATTTTTGGATATCCTTCTAAATAAGGAGAGTTGTAAATCGGAAACTAGCATATCTAAGGCACTTAGGGTTAACCAAATTGGGTATGCCCTACACGGGAATGTAAAAGATCTTGCCAATTTACCAGACACCTTGGGAACGAGTGCTGTTACACTCAAAAGGAAAGAACACTTCCTTAGCAGTTTGCCAAACAACTCGGTTGATTAACGGAAATGTTTGTGCTTGCTAGAGATTTTAGAGCTCTGTTTGAATTATGAATTACAAATTAAATAAGTACCTATACTTCAGGTTAAAGGCCTGAAGGGCGAGAGGCAGCTTCAGTTAATCCTGACTGCCTGCCTGATCCTAACCAAGGGGGTTGTTGACCGCGCCGGGAACGTGGACCGAACCCTCCGCGAGAGGTCTCTCCGTTGAGTTCTACTTGGAGCAGGAGGACGCTTGGGTGCCAGGGGGGGCTCTGGCCGTAAATCCCTCACCTTCCGGGTCCTGCACAAGAGGCTAACGTGACTCGGGATTGGATCTCGAGGCCCGCATATTAGTTGACGGGCGGAAGCTTGGAATAGTGATGCTTGGAGATTACTGGATAGCCTTCGGGCAGATTATGGACAAGCCTACGGGCAGAACTCCTTGTATTTCAAAGATAAAATGATGAAATATTAAAAGAACTTGCTTGATGTTGTTTTTCTATGTCACGTGATAAGATTACGTGAAGGAACCAGTACTTAACAAGGTTAATTAAAGAAGCTGATTGTTATATGTCAAATTAATGTGTTAGATAATTACATAACTAAAACAAACCGAGGAAGGTGCGGAGGATGGGCCATGGGTCCGTCCTACGGTTGGGTGGTCCCGGTTAGCCGGGAACTTTTCTCAAAAATCTCGAAGAACAGCGGAATGATCATCATCATCAAAATGAATAACGAGAACGATGACCTAAAGTTACGTCTTACCCGATTTACGCTGTTTTAGGGGAACGGAATGGGACTATGCCTTATGGCAGAGAGGTTGAGCTTTGCATCCCTTCGTTTTCCATTCTCCTTGAACCAAGTGCAGCGTGAATCCGCTCCGGACCTGGCGTTTCTGCGTAAAGTAGTTCGCTCGGGTCTGACGCTAGTTGCTGTTAGCTAATGACCAAACAAGAAAACCCTAATTCCGGCCGATCCTAAGTGGGAAACGGCCAGGATACTTCCGCTATGTGGCAGACGTGGGAATACCTAGATCGCAAAACCCGTAACATTCCTTGGGAGTGCCGGGCGGAGTTTTCTAGACATCCTTTCTGATGGACTGCTAAGACGTGTCCTGGATGATACTAGGGGACACGTTACAGTTGGTATCAGAGCCGACCAACAACGGAATTGTTTTTATGATATCTCAATAAAATGAAGTAAAGAAATTGTTGCTGTCTAAACATTTCCTCATCTTCAATGCTGTCTTGCAGAACTATGAAGCGTGGAACAAGTTTTTGGTGTTTCGGGTCATGTTTATGACTGCAATGCATTCTCCCCTTTATAGACAAAGAATTGGGATGATGAACATCCTGGAGCAGATTTATAATCCATCACCTTTATACATAGAACGAAGATGGACGGGCTCTTCAGGAATCTACTATATAGCCGCCCACCGGTTTGCTTATCTACAGACCAACCTAAAGAGGATCAAGTGGTGGGAAGACTTGAAAGTTGTGAAGCTGTTCATTTTTGTGGAAGCTCACGTAAATTCGACTTTACATATTCAAGGTCAGAGGGTTGAAATGAACTCATATGTATATGAGGAAGTAACCCGTGTAATCCCAGCCGACAGGATTAAAGTGTTGGGCCGCCATGAGAAGTATGGATTCCAACGGAAAGGGTATCTTGAACTTCCAATGAATTATCGATTCCTAAAGATCCATGACCCAAAACCCTACTATTACACAGTTCCTGTAGACAAATGCAATACAATGTTGTTCTTCCCAAACTGAATGTAATGATTGGATTATCATTACACGAGACGTTGTATAAGGCTATGCCCATGTAAATACAAATAAAGACTTCTTTTATCAATATCTGGCTGTGCATAAGGGATGTTAAAAGTTAAGTAGCTACATTGTTTACGAGATAGCTGAACTAAAAATGAAAGATAAGTTAACATCGATTATCATATAATAACATTAAGAAAACTTTTATCCAGGCACAACCCCAGGTACAGGTTCCAAATTCGCCCCCTACATCAAGTACTGCTGTGACCCAGGAGAAGAAGTTCCTCCTCAAGCAGATAAAGCCACCCGAGTTTGACGGGAGAGGCAGATTCGTCCAGTTTGATGCTGAAATTTGGATTGAATCTATGGAGGATTACTTTGAAGCAGCTGGTACTGCACCTACCAATCAGGCCATGCTCGCCAAGTTAAAACTAATCGGCGAAGCTAGACTTTGGTGGAAACAATGGTGCAGGGATCAAGGGACTTCAGAGGGGTCCGTTACCTGGGAGAAGTTGAAAAAAGCTGTACAGGGGAGATATTTGCCACCTGCATATCGTACACAGAAAATGAATGAGTTCTACGAGCTAAAACAGCTAGGACTCACTCTTGACGCATACTACTCTAAATTCGTCTCACTTTTAAAGTATGCGCCACAGATGGACATAACACAGCAGGTGTCCAAATTTTGTGCGGGCTTAAATCCACCCGTAAATACCCGTCTTGAATCTATGCGTCCATCAGATCTTCAGGATGCACTCATTCGAGCGGCGCCTATAATTCAGGAGGTGCAAGCTAGACTAAGGGGTAACAAAAGTTGGTCCTATAGTGACCCGAACACAGGAGCATTCAGACCTCAAGTGAAGAGAGTTCAAGGTCACAATTAGGGACAAAGGAAGAAAGCAAGGACAAATAAGATCAACAACTTTGTTCCTACTCAAAGTAATGGCCGAAACCTCCGTTGTTTCCACTGCAACGAACCCGGTCATTTCAAGAGGCAATGTCCCAAGCTCAGCGGAGGACATCGTCAAACGCCTTTCCAAGGTGCAGGCCGCGGTCAAGGAGCTGTTACCCGTGGAAGAGGAAGAACCGCTTGCATTGCCAATAGGCAAAGATGCGAAGAAGAAGAAGAGGAAGATCCGACTATGGAAGCTGAATTCCAAAGAGCGACAGTCCATGCCGCTTTACAAAAGAAAGGGCCGAATTGCCAGTTCTCGGTGATTCAGACACCGTCGGACTATCAAGGTAAAGGTTGCAAAACCTTGATTGATTGTGGCAGTACACATTTCTTTATCTCACGAGCATGTGCAAAAAGATTAGGAATAGCCACAGTAGAAGCACCTACCCTGCTTGTGGAATTGGCAAACGGTCGCGAGGTAACTTGTACCAGGCAAACTGCTAAGGTGAAATTCTTTCTGGGAGGAAAGAAAACCTCAGTCAAATTGAGAGTCATGAATTTGGGTATCCATGAGTGTCTACTCGGGATGGATTGGCTTAAGCCTAATGACGCCCACATCCACTGTGGAAAGGGTCAAGTTTCCTTTCGAAACTCTGAAAGGGAATTTGTCACAACTCAAGGTGAGGCAGGAGTGCCAAGAATCCAATTAGCCAAAGTATCTCGGATCATAAAAGGAGTTAGAAAAGGATTACCCGTTTACCTGATCAAACTCAACAAGTTAGATCAAAAGCAAGAGTCTCATGAAGGACCTTCTTGGCTAAAGGAATACGCTAACGTATTCCCTGAGGAATTGATTGAACTTCCGTCTCCAAGAGAAGTAGATCATGAGATTAGGCTAGTGCCTGGAGTTGCACCAATTGCAAAGAGACCTTATAGAATGTCCATACCAGAAGCAATTGAGTTGAAGGAACAGCTCAAGCAACTGTTGGATCAGGGTTATATCCGGCCTAGCAACTCACCATGGGGAGCTCCAGTACTATTCCAGAAAAAGAAAGATGGGACACTTCGACTATGTATTGATTACCGAGGGTTGAATCAATCAACAGTCAAGAACAAGTATCCTATTCCTAGAATAGATGAGCTTCTTGATCGTCTTCAAGGTGCAAATATCTTCTCCAAGATTGATCTCAGGTCAGGTTACTATCAGATAAGGATCAAGGAAGAAGATATTTCAAAAACGGCCTTCAATACAAGATATGGGCACTTCGAGTTCTTGGTTATGTCATTCGGGCTTACAAATGCACTTGCCACCTTCAATAGATTAATGCAGGATATTTTTAGACCATATCTTGATGATTTCGTGCTTGTCTTCTTCGATGACACTTTAGTCTATTCCAAACAGGAAGAAGATCATGAACCTCAACTTCGGATTGTCCTTGAGACAATGAGGTCTCATAAGCTGTATGCAAAAATGAAGAAGTGTGCATTCTTCAAGCGTCAGATTGAATATCTGGGATTCATAGTATCATCAGAAGGAATATCAGTAGACCCAGCCAAGGTCAGAGATGTGCTTGAATGGCCAATACCAGTATCCGTCAAAGAGATATGTAGCTTTCTTGGATTGACAGGATGGTATAGGGTCTTCATAAAAAACTATGCTTTGATTGCAGCACCTCTTACAGACTTACTAAAGAAGCAGACTTCTATTACATGGTCAACTTCCGAACAAAATAGCTTCGATAAATTGAAGCAAAGTTTGGTATCAACACCTATTCTAAAACTTCCTCACCTCAATAAGGAGTTCGAGGTAGTAACTGATGCTAGCATTCTTGCCTTGGGATGTGTACTTATGCAGGAAGGTCATCCAGTAGCATACTCTTCAAGGAAATTGAAGAGCCATGAAAAGAATTACGCCACGCATGATCTGGAATTACTAGCTGTCATCCATGCTCTAAAGCTTTGGAGACACTACCTACTGGGTAACAAGTTTACCCTAGTAACCGATCATAAGAGTCTCAAATGGATTTTTACCCAGAACGAGCTCAACATGAGGCAACGTCGGTGGATTGAAGTATTGGAGGAATATGATTTTGAAATCAAGTACCGACCAGGGAAAGAGAATGTAGTTGCCGATGCACTCAGTCGCAAGGCATTCCTAAATTCCCTAATCTTGCAAAATCCATCAACGGCCAGATCTCTGGCTACAAAAGTATCTATGCCAAACAACCCTATACTTGAACTAGCTAGAGAGGAAGCATGCCATGATTTGGCCTACCAAACAATGATAAAGGAAATATCTACCAAGGAGCAGAATCAGAAGTTGCAAGCTAAGTATCAGGAATTTTCCATTGATAATGGACTTGTCTACTACAGAACAAGGTTGTGTATACCAACAAGCCAGTCACTTAAGCAGAAGATATTATGGGAAGCTCATGATTCTCCTTTCGCAGGACATCCTGGCTATGCTAAAACTCTTAATGCAGTCAGGAAGAGCTACCATTGGGAGAGGCTTAAAGGTGACGTTCTCAAGTATGTCACTGAGTGTTTGTCTTGCCAACGTATCAAAGCCGAACATGTCATGATGCCAGGGAAACTGCAACAGCTTGACATTCCCCAAATAAAATGGGAATTCATCAGTATGGATTTGTTGTGGGCTTACCCCAAGTCCAAGGAGGATACAATTCCATTATGGTTGTGGTTGACATGCTTACTAAGGTTGCACACTTGTTACCAGTAAAGACAAACTATAAAGCCTCCGACATTGCAAGATTGTTTATCAAGGAAATATTCAAGCTACATGGGTTACCTAGAAGAATCATTAGTGATCGAGATTCTCTCTTCACATCACACTTCTGGAGAGCTATCTTTAAAGCTATTGGGACTCAACTCTGTTTTAGCACCGCCTACCATCCCCAAACGGATGGCCAAACAGAGCGAGTAAATCAAGTCATCGAGGATATGCTTAGGGCATACTGTTGCCGAGAGCCGAAGAGGTGGATTCAATTCTTGCCTTTGGTTGAATTTGCCTACAATGCTTCTTACCAGCAGAGCATTGTAATGACCCCTTTCCAGGCATTGTATGGTCATGATTGTCGAAGTCCCCTAAACTTTTCTGATCCAACCTTAAGAGTTGAAGCTTCAAGACAAATGTTGGAGGACATGGATGATCAAATAAGGTCAATAATACAAGACATACAAGCGGCCAAGGATAGGCAAAAGGCATACGCAGATTTGAAACGTCAAGATAGAGTCTTCAAAGAAGGAGACATGGTCTTCATTCGTATACGCCCTAAAAAGAGTTCTCTATCCCTAGGAGAATGCAAGAAGCTAAGTCCAAGATATTGTGGGCCGTATAAAATCCTCAAATGCCTAGGACCCAATGCTTATAGATTGCAACTCCCTGAGAACCTAAAGGTTCACAATGTATTCCATATCAGCCTATTGAAAAAATATGTACTCAACCCTAATCATGTACTTGATGACCAACAAATTGTAATGCCTAGTCAAGGAGTCCTTGAACTAAGTCCGGAAAGGATCTTAGATGTTAGGGAAAGACAGTTAAGATCTAGAACCTTGAAAGAATGCCTTGTCGAGTGGAAAGATTATCCCGAAGAGGATGCCACTTGGATAGATGAAAGCTCTCTCAACCATCAATATCCCCAGTTTATCTCGAGATGAGGACATCTTGATTCCTCCAAGGGGGAAAGAATGTAATATTCCGCGTAAGCCCCCTAAACAATTTGGATAAATGGAAATTTTTTTATTCCCCCCCTTATCCCTCCAGCCGATTGACGAGCTTGAGGGGGAGGGAAATAGTAGGAGCTATTAAGCTCCTTGTTGGAGCCTTATGGAGGGAGGGGGGACATACGTGATGACACGCAGGGAGGGAAGATCCCCCTCCCCTCCACTATTTAAATGAGGAGGGGCCGCTGGAGTTGGGAGGAGGCTGTAGCCGTGCAGAATAGAGGAAGAAGGGTCGGAGGAATCCGTGTCGCTGCTGCGTCGTGTGGAAACCAAGAGTGAGGGAGGAACGGAAGATGCTGAGGCCTCGCCGCCTGACCATTACGCCTTCACTCGCCGCTGGATCAGCACGCCTTCACTCGCCGCCACACTTTGCCTAATAAGCTTTCCCCCCCTCCCACGTGGAAGCTTTAGAACCTTCTTAGCCCCCTTTCACCCCCCCCCCCCCCCCCCCCCCCCCCCCCCCCCCCCCCCGAGTTTAATTCTCCCCTTTGTTTCCCCCACCCGCGTTTAATCACTCTAAAGTCCTTTTTTCTATTCCCCCCCCCTCCCCGAGTTTAATTCCCCCCTTTGTTTCCCCCACCCGCGTTTAATCACTCTAAAGTCCTTTTTTCTATTCCCCCCCCCTCATAACTCTCATTTTTCCACAACTCCCTAAGCTTTCTTCCTAATCCCCGTATCCCCATTATTATTTTCCCCCCGAACCTAAAAATCCAAACCATCATCATGGCTCAGATGGTATCCCGTAAGGAAAAAATAGCCGTGAGATAAAAGATAGGGAGGGAAAGTAAAGGGAGTGAAAAGAAGGAGTGAAGGAGGAAGAGTGGAAAAAAGACAAAAGAAAGAGAAGGAAGGAGAAGACGGTGGAATTCCAGAAGAAAGAGGAAAAGGCTATCTCACATTCGAACTACGATGCCGCCGAAGAAAGTCCAAGGTGTAGCTGTGGGAGGGTCATCCCCCGGTATCCATGTGGATATCTCACCTCAAAGCCAGGTTTTTTTTTTCTTCTTGGCGTTAATTCGGTTTTTAGTCGATCATGCAAAGAAAAATTGTTAAGGATAGGATATTCGAGTTATTTGTAACGAAGGAGTTTAGCTTATGAATGACAATGTATAGAACTTAGCTTTCTTCAAATTGCATCAAGCATTATAAATTACGAGCAAGATTAACCATTTACTATAGTAATATATTCCTAAGGTGTAGAAATTATATCTTGCATCATTAGTCTTATTCCTTTCGCAACGAATTGTTGTAAATGGTTAAAATCATAAAAGTTTTCTTTCCATGCTCAAATTACTAGGAAGTTATCTTGAATATTTGCACATCTTAGCAAGGCAAGTGTTGTTAGTTGGCATGAGGTCATCTTTAAGGAAAACAGAAGTTAAATTAAACTGTATTAACTGGGAAGTAAATTGTCACAAGGATAGCAAAACTGTGACAAGACGATTAATATTACCTTCCAAAAGATAACTGAACCAATCTAAACATAGAAACATTCATACCCTAAACACTTGACTACTTTCCTTACTGTAGGGACAATCAATTCGTAAAGATAAGGAACTAGGGTTTGCCCCTAAGGTTCTTAAAAGAAGAAACCCTAGGCCTGACATACGTTAGCTTAAAGAATCTAAACAGATTATTTCATCACAGGACTTGCGCAACAAGTATGAAATCATTTAGTCTTGTGATTGATTCACAAGGAGAAAGGGTAAAATCCCTCATCAAGGACGGCAGATCCCTACGCAAGTTATCTTGCAAAAAGACGTATTTTTGGATATCCTTCTAAATAAGGAGATTTGTAAATCGGAAACTAGCATATCTAAGGCACTTAGGGTTAACCAAATTGGGTATGCCCTACACGGGAATGTAAAAGATCTTGCCAATTTACCAAACACCTTGGGAACGAGTGCTGTTACACTCAAAAGGAAAGAACACTTCCTTAGCAGTTTGCCAAATAACTCGGTTGATTAACGGAAATGTTTGTGCTTGCTAGAGATTTTAGAGCTCTGTTTGAATTATGAATTACAAATTAAATAAGTATCTATACTTCAGGTTAAAGGCCTGAAGGGCGAGAGGCAGCTTCAGCTACCATTGACTACCTGCCTGACCCTAACCAAGGGGGTTATTGACCGCGCCGGGAACTTGGACCGCACCCTCCGCGAGAGGTCTCTCCGTTGGGTTCTACTTGGAGCAGGAGGACGCTTGGGTGTCAGGGGGGGATCTCGCCGTAAATCCCTCGCCTTCCGGGTCCTGCACAAGAGGCTAACGTGACTCGGGATTGGATATTGAGGCCCGCATACTAGTTGACGGACGGAAGCTTGGAATAGTGATCCCTGGAGATTACTGGATAGCCTTCGGGCAGATTATGGACAAGCCTACGGGCGGAACTCCTTGTATTTCAAAGATAAAATGATGAAATATTAAAAGAACTTGCTTGATGTTGTTTTTCTATGTCACGTGATAAGATTACGTGAAGGAACCAGTGCTTAACAAGGTTAATTAAAGAAGCTGATTGTTATATGTCAAATTAATGTGTTAGATAATTACATCACTAAAACAAACCATGGAAAGTGCGGAGGATGGGCCATGGGTTCGTCCTACGGTTGGGTGGTCCCGGTTAGCCGGGAGCTTTTCTAAAAAATCTCGAAGGACAGCGGAATGATCATCATCATCAAAACGAATAACGAGAACAATGACCTAAAGTTACGTCTTACCCGATTTACGCTGTTTTAGGGGAACGGAATGGGACTATGCCTTATGGCAGAGAGGTTGAGCTTTGCATCCCTCTCGTTTCCCATTCTCCTTGAACCAAGTGCAGCGTGAATCCGCTTCGGATCTGGCGTTTCTGCGTAAAGTAGTTCGCTCGGGTCTGACGCTAGTTGCTGTTAGCTAATGACCAAACAAGAAAATCCTAATTCCGGTCGATCCTAAGTGGGAAACGGCCAGGATACTTCCGCTACGTGGCAGACGCGGGAAGACCTAGATCGCAAAACCCGTAACATTCCTTGGGAGTGCCGGGCGGAGTTTTCTAGACATTCTTTCCGATGGACTGCTAAGACGTGTCCTGGATGATACTAGGGGACACGTTACAGTAGCTCTGATGACAAATCTGATGGCACCAACAGCTTCAAAAGGGGTGTAAGACATCAGCTCGGCTGGCGAGCCCTCCTCTCCTACCGCCGCCTCTCTTGAGGCGGAAGAGAAACTGCTGTCCCGTGTCCTGTGGCGGCGAGCGATCAGTCGTCGTCGCCTCTCAAAGCCAAATCCGATCGCCTCGTCTCCCTCTACCATGCTCCGAACGGCTGCAATTCCACTTCCATCACCCTCCAACAGCCTTCTCCCTAGTTGCACGGGCAAGTTTTGCCAGGTGGCAGCCTTTCTAATGCATTTTCAGCCATTAAAATAATTTTTCAGAATTAATTAATTCTGAAAATTAATTTCAGCCCTTTTGACCTTGCCCAAAATCAAACATGCCCATCTGGAATGAAATTGCCTAGGCCATTTGCAACTTGGAGTGGTTCCTAACCTCTGCTGACCCTTAGACTAGCATTAATTAATTAATTAATGCTAGTCCCTAGTGTCACCACTGACACTTAGTGGCCAAACAATTGTCCTAGGGTCCAACTTGGCAACAACTGACCACCAAAACCGAGTTGGCATAACTTAATACAACTTTTGTCATTAACACCCATTGCATCCTTGGGGTCCTTGGCCCATTCCCATGAAATAACTGTCATATGCATCACATGTGCTAAACAAACTTGCACATTTGATTAGTAACTTAATCAAATGTTACTAGCAAGATTAAAGCATCTCAAAATTTCACGTCCCCATGACAGTCCCTATCTGAATCGGAAGGAGTAGAAGTAGGAGGCGCCTTTGAAACTGAAGAAGAACTAGAAGCCCTCTTTGAGGGCAAAGTGAGAAAATCCCCCTCTGAATCCTAGTCTGAGAGAGAAAGGGAATCCAACCACTCATGGCTCACGGACTGCGAAATATTTGATGATGAAGGAAGTGTTGCCGGACGTGCGGAAGAAGGTATCTGGGGTTCGGAAGAAGAAGCCGAAAAACACCCAGAAGTGGCCTCTCGAACCTGAGTGGAAGAGGATGGGGAAGGAGGCTTAGGATGAGCAAAGGGTGGGGAACAGTCGTAGGCTCTCAAGAGAGTGGACTGTGTAGGAGATGTGGACCATAGAATTCACTGTACTCAGAAATGGGTGAGGGAAACTTCCGCGCAGTGGGGTGGTCTCCAGGATGGCTTATTGCATCGTAAGGTCATAGAGCGTCCGTGTGCTTGAAAGGACTTAGTGTGCTTCGGGTGCGGTTTATTCCCTTGAGCATAATACTGTGCTAGCCGATGCAAAACGATCTCTGTGGCCCAGAAAGGAGAGGTGGTACAAGGAGTGCGTAGTGGAAGACGCATATACTCTCGGGGGTGGGGGGGGGGGTGGGGAGCAATGGTCGAAGCCGATAGTCTTCAGTGGGGAGCAATATACTCCGGGGGGTGGTGGAAGATGGATATACTCTGGGAAAGGGGGGGGGGGTGGGGAGCAATGGTTGAAGTCAACAATCTTCGGTGGAACGACTGTTCGTGCTGCAGTAGTAGCACCCAGTAGAAGGGCAATCTGTTGGTGGAGGCGCCATGGTACTGGTATGGCAAATTGGAGAAGGGAGAGGCCAGCCACGAACCACAAGCCACAATGTCCCACTTCAAGGGATGGGAGGGCAGGGAAAGAGGTGGAAGTGTGCCGCCGAGTGCAAATGTTGGAAGGGCTGAACCACCAGTGGTTGGGAAGAACCACCAGCCGTTAAGGTGCAGCCGCCGGTTGTGGGAAAAAGCCGCTAGCCGAGAAAGAAAACAACGCTAGTTGTGTCGCCAGCAGCTGACAGGCTGAGCCGCTAGTAGTAGCCTGTGCAAATGCAAGGAGATAGGGAGGAACCGCATGTTGAAAACACAGACCAATAGGAGGAACAACTGGTTGGGCAGAATTGCTAGTTTGCAGCCAGTGTGCCGCCAGCCGCCGCTGCCGCCGCCGCCTAAAAAACGTAGGCAGATTCGGTGTAGCCACCGGCAGTAGGTGCTAAGCCGCTGGCTAATAGAAATCAGCCGCCAGGATGTAGAGCGGAGCAGGCTAGCAAAGAAGATAGCCGCCAGGAGCTGGGCGGAGCAGGCGGAGGTGAGTCAGCTGCAAACGGAAGGTGGGCTGAAACTTGAGCTGGTTTGGCCGAGCTGCAGGCTGCAAACGCAGCTTAGAACAATTGCCAAAAGAGTGTTGATGTTGTAGAAGAAGAAGAGAAGTGGATGCCGAACCCGCCACTGATCTTTGCCTTCACTGGAGTGGAGGATCTTTACCGTTGTTTGAGCAGTTGCAGCTCTGATACCATGCCAAAAGATGATGTACCAACGAGACAGTAGGGTTTGCGGGGAGGAACATGGAGTGAACTCAGCAAACATGGAGAAGAGAAGAGAAGAAACTTTGATGAATGGAATGATGAAGATCTGAATCATGGAGTGAATGTGATACAAGGGAACAAGGGTGCCGTAGCACAAGGAAGATGATGAAGACAACCATGAACCACGAACCGCAATGTCTGAAGGGGTGTGAGGGCAATGGAGAGGTTAGAGAGAAGAGGTGACGGATTGAATGAATTAGCCGTGAGGAATGAATGAGAGAGTGGCCTATAAATAAGCACAGTGAGTCTAGGATAGCGCCCATTTTTAGGGCTGCAAATCCTAAACGCAAAACACAAACTACGGGTGAAGGGTTTCTCAACAATATGCGATGTAGGAGCAAATGTCTCCTCATAATTAATGCTCTTCTTTTGTGTTTTGCCTTTTGCCACAAGCCTAGCTTTATGCTTATCAATGGATCCATCTGCTTTTCTTTTCAGCTTATAGACCCAGTTTGTGCCAATGACTTTCTTTCCAACAGGCAATGTCACTAAATCCCATGTTTGATTCTTTATGATAGAATCAAATTCAGCTTGTATTGCTGCCATTCAATGCACACTCTGCTGTGCATCCTCAAAACAACCAGGCTTCTCATCGTCTAGTGTATGTGTTGCCATAACAAACTCCATTGTATCAGCATGATCATGGAGATGGGCTTCTCTTCTAGTACGACCAACAATAGGAGCATCCAAATGACTATCTTTCATAGTTTGCAAGTACCATCTAGGCATTTGCCCAGCTTTTTGATTATGTACAAGCTCTTGCTGAACCTCAAATTCAGCATCTTGCTGAATATTCAAAGCAGCCACAGGTTGAATTTCTGCATTGCTTAATGGAGCAACTAGTTGAACATTGTTTTTATTTACTGAAATTCCAATTGTATCACCAAAAGAAATGGGCAGCAGCTCTTCAAACACATCATTCGCAGCCTGATATGTATCAAAACTAGCAAGGGATAATTCTGATTTTTCATAAAAAATCACATCCCTATTGACAAAGACTTTTTTGGAAACAGAATCACATACTTTATATCCTTAGCTCTCATTGCTGTACCCTACAAAAATGCATTTGACAGCCTTGTTGTCCAACTTTATTCTAAGTACTTTGGGAATATGAGCATACACATAATGCCGAAAAGTGCGGAAGTGGCCAACTGAAGATTTCTGGCTATTCCAAGTCTCAAAAGGCATAACATTTTTTAATGCCTTGGTAGGGCACTTGTTCTAAACATGACAAGCACACATAGTTGCTTCCATCCAAAAGCCATGTGGCAGATCCTTAGCTTTCAGCATATATCTGGGCATCTCCATGAGTAACTGATTCTTCCTTTCTGCAATCCTATTTTATTGTGGAGTATATGTAATACTATACTGATGGGCAATGCCTTTCTGCTTCGAAAAATTATTCAGCAAGGAAGATATGCATTCCCCCCCTCGGTGAGAATGGAGAGTCTTAATCCTACAGCTAGATTGGTTTTCAATAAGTGTAACAAAAGCCAAAAAATGCATCATACATTTGTGACTTTTTCACCAATGAGTAGACCCAACAAAAACTAGTAAAGTCATCAATGAAGGTGATGATAACATCCACCCAATGACTTTGTTTGCATAGGTCCACATACATTTGAATGCATAATTTGTAATTTGGCTATTTCCTTAAAAGAAACATTACGAGGAAATGAGAATCGATGCATTTTTCCCAAAATGGATTCCTCATAAATATGCTCAGGAGGTCCCTCTAAAAGATGTAAGCCATCTAGGATTTGAGTATGTTGCATAAGCATCAAACTGCCATAGTTAATATGCCTTGCATGCCACAACTCTGCTTATGACATAGCAAGAGTAAGAGTAGATGCTAAATAGATCGATCAATCAATCGAATAAGCATCTAACTCATAGAGTCCATGACATAATGTGGCAGTCAAAACCAAAGTCAAGAATTCTTTATCCCTGACTATGTATTTGTCATCATCAAATGCGACCTGCATACCACACTTTGCTAAAGAAGAAATGGACAACAAATTCTTCTTAACCCATGGCACATATAATGCATCCTGTAAACAGAGAGTAGAGCCATCAATGGCTTTGAAAACAATCTCCTCAACACCTCTAATAGGGTAAGATGCATTGTTGGCACATTGCATAGACTTGCCAACAAAAGTTGCAATATTAGAGGAAAAAAATCCTTGTGGGATGTAATGTGCTTAAAGCACCACTATGAAAGAACCGAGTGCTAGCATCCTTAATAAAGCTAAATTCTCTATCAGCCCAAGAAGAGTCATAACTTCAAGTGTGAAAAAAAAAGTGACGGTCTACAACAAAAGACACAGACTTTGTAGCAGTAGAAGGTGCATCAGAAACAAACATCCTTGGCTTCTCCTTCTTCTCCTTGGCAATGCGCTTCTTACATTTCGTGATGTAGTGACTTGAACTTCTTACAATAGTGGCACTTGTCCTTCTTGGCTTATGTGCCCCCTGTTTCTTGTTGCTTTGCGAGTACTTGAACTTTGAGAACTCTATGGAGTATTTCTAAGTTGACAGTCTTTGCCCTTTTGTCTCGCCATAAAAGCTTGTTTAGAGGCTATAACATCCATTCCACTGTTCTTTCTTGTTTGCTCGTCTTCTAGGAGCAAAGTAACCAACTAAAGAAAAGTAAGTGGCTGTGGACAAATTCTCATGGTAAGATTTAAGGCCGTGTGAAAGGCCAAATAAGAGGGCGGCAAAGAATTCAGAGTAGTAGAGATCATCTGTGCATCAGAATAATACTCATCTGCATTCATTAACTGCTCACTCAGGTCCTCAATTTTGTTAAGTTGATCTTGCATGGCATCACTTCATCCATCTTCACATTCGCAAGCTCTTTTTTAAGAAAGACTCTCATTTTTTCCAGTAAACATCCGCTCAAGTATGAGCCATGCTTCTCATGAAGAAGTTGCAGACTGTATATGCGGGATTATAGATCTCTGAACTGCCAATGCAATCAGCGACAATGCTTGAGTATCACATGTGTCCCAAGCTTTTTGTGTTGCTGATCTTTGGGGAAGTGGTTGAGCTGGAATGGGCCTTTGACCACGTCCTCATGTGGGAGGTGTTGCAGGAGCCACAACTCCAAGACGGACTTCCTCATCTCTAACATAATCCCAAAGATTTTTTGCAATTAGCACATCCTTCATCATGAAAGGCCACAAAGAATAATTATTGCCGTCCAATCTCTCCTCCTTGGATACACATGTGAATACATCATTCTGTCCTTGATTTGCCATGGTAAATGTCACTGTTTCAAAGAACACAAAAGCAAGATCCAAAGCTGGAACAAGGTGGAAATCTAGAAATTTTGAGAAATTACAGCATGCACCACGCTATAATGATCAAATCTGTGTCACACTTGATGGAAACTGTCCAATGTACACACTGTCAAATGCACAAGCAGTGCTCAGCAACACAACCAATGCAAAACTCCCAAAAATTTGCTGTCCAAAATGCACAATTTCAGTCTATTTCAGACAGAACATGTAGTACATCTGCCAATGTCTACTTAGTACCCGAAAGCCCCAAAATTTTTGACCCGCTTCCCAAGAAATCTCTGCAGGGAGTGTGTCCTAGACATGTCCAAGAGCAGAAATGGACCTCTCGAGCAAAAGGCCTTTGCTGGAATTCGGATTTTGTAAATTAAAAAAATGAGTAAATGCCTTCTTTACGTCTAATGTTGGCTGCAACAGCTGCCAGCCCTGGTGGAGCAGCAGACAGTGACGTAGGCAGAGATGGCGAGTAGCTAGAGGAGCTGGAAGAGGCGCTGGCAGAGGAGGCGGTGCTGGACAGAACAGAGGTGGTGTTGCAGGCGGCGGGCCTGCAGGCGGCAGGCCTGCTGGCGGAGCAGGCGCAGGTGACTCCTGCGTTGGTTGGTAGACCAGGACTGGACCAAGGCAGCTGCTACAGGCGGTGCTAGCGATTGCTACTGGGTGGCGCCAGCAACTGGCGACAGTGGTGGATCAGGTGGCTGGTGGAGCAGGACTGGAGGTAGCGCTGGTGGTGGGAGCAGCAATGGCTGGTGGTGGGGCTGTCTGGTCTAGGGGCTGCAAACGGACGAGCTGAAACTGGAGCTGGCCCACAGCTCTGATACCAAATTTGAGGGGTGAAGATCGAAGCTCTCAGCTGAGAGTACACAGTTGACAGTAGAGACTGAAGACATGGCACGACTCCCAATGCAATTACCAAGAGTGTAATGAAAGTACAAAGTACAGACCTTAAACCTTAGGGTTGTTAATGTGCGTTCACACCTAAAAGGTGTAAAACACGATAAGTGGTCGAACTATATAACATAAGCACATAAAATAGAAGATAATGTAGCTTGGGGAAAAAACCTCTCATAAGAAGAGTAAAAAGTGCCTGAGTGTCCTATTGCGGATCATTGACACTCCTTTGTGAGCATAGATGTGAGTCAAACCCAACATATATTGTTTAAAGATGACTTTGAGTTTAAATTGCACAACTCAAAGGTCTTTGTCCTGATCATGTGCATTAATTTCAAATATGTTAAGATGGCCAAAAGCCACCAACCATTGACCAATTGCCCAAACATGTCTTTTAAATGTGCAAATCATTATTGAAAAGAATAGTTGAATGGTTGAAGGATTGCAGTGATATGTTCTAGTGATTGCGTGATTTGTTCTGTTTTTGCTGATTGTTCTTTCTCCAGGTACTAGATATTGTAAGAAAGGCCCTTACTGAGGAACCTAGAGATCGTCAAGCATTGGAGGAAAATGAAAACGAAAAACCTTCTGGTCTTTTGCATATTCATGCAATGCGTTTGGCAGATATCTTCTCAGATGACTCTAATTTTAGAAACTTGGTGATGGACCATATTGTGCGTACACTTTCTTCTCAATATACCGAGTTTTGATCAGATATGAAAATCAAAAACCAATTGTGGCATAAAATTAGGGGTATTCCAAATAATCCTAATTAGTTTGTCTTGGTTATGTAGGCCCCAGATCTGGCCAAAGTTCTGGCAGCATCTCCAATTGATTTTTCATCTGGCTGGTGTAGCAGTCCCATAGCAGATGCTAACATAAAGCCTGCATCGGATGCACTGCTTATTTATGATCCGTTTCGGGCTTCTGGTGCAGCTATGCAATCATTTAAAATTCCAAGCAGCTCTGCAGCTAGAGGATCAGGAAGCTCTGCTTTGATGCCAGATGAGTCATCTGGCTGTTCTCTATCAGCAGGCCACATGCACTTTGCTTCTTACTCTCAAGAGAGATCATCTCTGTTTGTGAAGATTTTGGCAAACTTGCATTGTTTCAACCCTGAAATATGTCCAGGTTTGTTCATTCACTAGGCACACAATTTTGTCACAAATTTCTGCATGTGAACCTTGCTCATTTACTATGCACAATTACTTGCATATATTTTTTATTGCAGTTTGTTGGCTGTGACGCAACAGAAGCCAAATTTTCAGACAAATTACATATTGTCTAATGTAAGCTGTGACACTTTACAACGTTCTTTTTGTTTTTTGCAGCTGATGAGAAAGATCGGTTTCTGAACTTGTTTATCGAATGCCTTATGGCTGGACCACTTACACCTGGAAACAGTGCCTTCTTTCTCAGCACAGTTCAGACAGCAGTTCGTGTGTGTGAGAACCTTTGTAAGAGCATTGTTTCTGACCCTTTTGAAAACCTGATGAAGTCTCAGATTGTAATTTATGTTCCGAGAATGAAAGTTGAATACTGCATTAATACTACTACTAAAGCTATTGGCCTTGTTTTGGAACCAGTTGTGCTATTGGATCATGTTTCATCTCTTTCAACTGAGGTCGTGAGCGATGAAGATTTGCAGCTGGTCAGGTAGTTGCTTAGCAGATTTACAGGGGATATCAGTAATATTGTAAATGTATTGTATCCTTGTTTTATATGTGTGTGTGTGTGTGTAAATAATTGTTGGTCACATAAATTCTAGCAGGGTTTGCATGTTTCCTTTGCTAGGGAAAATATGGTCAGGCTGAGCAATTTTGCACGTGAAATGGTTACAATGGGTTTTTGTGCGCCCAAAGTACCCCACACTGCCACAGTTACATATGAAGATCTTATTTCACTTTTTCAGATACTGGCCCATCGTATGTGAAGGGGGGTACCGACCGACGGAGCCATTGGGTTGACGTGTTGAACACCATGACCTTGGTTTTCCCCAGGTTCACAGTTAGGTCTTTGTCTTGGCAGAAGGCCTGTAGTGCGTCCAGTTGGTGCTGCAGCCCTTCGGGTGTGCTGGAGATGAGGACTATGTCGTCTGCATATAGTAAGATAGGTATCAGTGTCCCTCCCAGGCTCGATCCCACCTCGCCCAATCTGTCTATGTACTCTGAGATCTCATCAATGTAGAGGCCAAATAGGGTGGGAGAGAGAGAGAGAGAGAGAGAGAGAGAGAGAGAGAGAGAGAGAGAGAGAGTTAAATCGCGGCAAGCTGTGCCGCGTACCTGATTTTCCTTTCGAATACACATGAAGATAGCCACGTGGAATGTGCGGGGCATTTGTTCTCGCCATAAGCAACATGCCATGTTGACTGTATTGCATGAGAATCAGGGGGATGTCCTGTGTGCTGTTGAGCACAAGAGTCATGGCGAAGCAGGAAAAGTTGTGGATTGCCATGGCTTTCGTTTGTTTTATGTAGGGACACATGCCATGCATTATTCTGGGGTGCTTATGATTGTGCATGAAAAATATCAGCCGGTTCTTATTAAAAATGATGTGCATGGCCGTTTTGTGGTGATTGAAATTGTATTTGAAGGAGAGATCTTATGGCTACTTGGCCTCTATGCTCCAAATGATCCTTTATCCCGCCAGGGTCTTTGGAATACTTTGCGGGCCTCCTTGTCACTCAGCAGGAGGGGTTTCTGGATGCGGGATTTTAATATGTATGTGGATTCTTCGCAGTCCACATCGGAGCATTTGGTAATGGACGCTCCGGAAAGTCGTGTGTGGAATGTGTTGGCTCGTGACGTTCTTAAACAAGACCTTTGGTCTTGGCTACACCCTTCTTCTACAGGGTTTACTTTCCACTCTGCGCAGTATGTGACTACATGGTCGCGGTTGGACCGCATGTACGTGATGCAGACATATGATTTTCTTCCTGGGATGCTTGAAATGAAAGTGTTGCAGCAATATGCCTTGTCGGACCATTTCCCTCTACAGCTTGAGATGCTTACACAACCCATTGCACCTTTTAAGCAATTTCTGGATAGACTCCCTTTGCGTTTCAACTCGTCTTATCTGAAGCATTCAATCTTTCAGGGCTATATGCAGCAATTGATTGACAGATTCTTATTGGACTTCTTTTCTGAGGGCAATGCTTCGTTTCAACGATTGCTCTTTAATGCGCAGCGGGTTGCTCGGCAGTATGGGATCCATTATGCCTCTCTTTGTCGGCGGCGTCGACAGGCAGCGGAGGACTTACTGGCTTTGGTTCATTCTCTACAGGTGGACACTCCAGATGATGTTTTTCTGCTGTCACTAGAGATGCGTTTAGCTGCTCTTATTAGAGAGTTTCATTTGAAATCTTATCAGCAGGCCAAATTGCAAAATCTGACAGAGAATTTGCAAGACAATGCTTGTTAAACGCATAAGTTCTTTCGAGCTCTCCATGCCTCTCATGCTCGTGAGAAAATGACTAGACTCCAGGATGCAGAAGGTCAAATGGTCCTTGATCCGCAAACTATTGTGAATATGTGTAGGAATTATTTCCTCGACCTTCTTGGTTCCACTTCTCCACCTTCAGACCATATTACCCATGCCCGCTCAGTTTTCTATGATTTGGTCCGCAATCAAGTTTCCCAAGACATGCAAGCCACGTTGGAGGCAGACATTTGTGAGGCGGAGGTTATGGATGTTTTGTTGCACTTGCCCAAGGATAAAAGTCCTGGCTGGGATGGTCTCACCAATGAGTTCTTTGAGGTCTTTGCTACCCAATTGGCGAAACCATTGACGGCTATGTTTCAGCAGGTGTGGGAAACGGGGTTCATGCCTTCCTCATGGAAAGGACTTATTAAACTGCTTCCAAAAGTTCCTTTGCGGTCTATGTTGAAACATTGGCGACCAATTTCTTTGATGGGTTCTATGTATAAAATCTTTTCCAAACTAATGGCGAATCGGCTCCATAAGCATCTTCCTGCCCTGGTGCATCCTCTCCAATATGGTTTCATTAAGGGCCGCAACATCCTGCATAATGTATTAAATGCACAACTGGCTATTGATTATGCAAGGCATTCTAATCAGGAGGTGGTGCTGATTCAATTGGACCTGGAAAAGGCTTTTGATTATGTGGACTGGTCTTTCATTGCACAACTTATGTCTACTATGGGCTTTGGTGCTGAGATGCCTCGTCTGATCTACACCATTAGTGCTGCGGCTTCTTCGCGAGTCATGCTGAATGGAGGTGTTACCCAGCCTTCTGTCCTTGCCCGCTCTGTGAGACAGGGTTGCCCTTTGAGTCCTCTCTTTTTTGCCCTTGCGACTCATCCAGTTCTTTCGATGTTATCTCATTTGGCAGCTTCTTCGCAGTTGGCTGGATTGGCTCTTCCTTCTGGACAGCACTTCATTGGTCAGTCCTTGGCTGATGACAGCTTTATGATTCTGCGTGCGGACAAGGATAATCTTTGTAAAGCATTAGATGTTTGGGCTCTCTTTGGTCAGGCCTGTGGTATCCGCATCAATGCTTTGAAATCAGCTATTCTCATCTGCAGGGAATCGGATTTGCAGTCATTGGACTGGGAGGGAATGATTGTTCCTCGTGGCTCCATTGTCAGGCATCTTGGGTACCCTTTGGGCGTTGATGTTCCGCCAAAGCAGCTCCTAGAGTGGATTTCACAGAAATTGGCAGCGAAATTTCTGTATTGGAAGTCACAGGCTTGGCCCTTTCATGTTCGCCTCAAAGTAGCTCAAACGATCATGTTGCCAATGCTCACATATTTCTTGCCATTGCTGCCTTGGACTACTACTGCATTGAATGCTCTTACGCAGCATATTCGTTTCATGTTATGGAAGAAGGATTCCTTGCATGCAGGCATTTCATGGATTTCTTGGTCACATGCATGTACCCCGAAACGCATGGGTGGTGGAGCTATCTTAGATGCCAAAACTCATATGCTGGCACTCCGTTGGTCTCTTTTTCGCGCCATGTGCTTGGATCATCACTCGTGGGTTGTTATAGCCCGTTATTTTCTTGAGGATCACGGGCTGCTGCATGGTAATACCCAAATTCGGGGTTCTTGGTGGCATGTTCTTAATGTAGACGCTCCGTTCTCTAGTCCTTCATCATCTCTGCTTGTCCATTTGGTATGTTCCTAGAGATTGGTCCTCCAGAAGACTCAGTGGCATCCAACGGAGCACCGTTTAGTCACTAACTCCTTCCAACTGGAATTGTTGGCAGTCTCGCGGTCACTTTCTTGGGAAGGGAAACATGAGCTTAGACCAAAATTTAACCGCATGGCACGTTTGGGCTTGACTTCAGTAGCAGATGCCACCCTTGCCAGTCGCAATGTGTTGATAGCATTTCGTACAGCTAGGAGACTTTTTAGGATCCCTCGTGGATACAGGGATTTATGGGGACAGCTTTTGATGATGCTATAGAACAGACAACCCTTTCCTTTCCTTGCTTCGGATCGTCCTTGGCAAGACTGGGACCTTGCAGGCTGGCTGAATTTGGAAAAGGCTTCAGCTAACCAGGTGTATCATCTTCTGATTAAAGATCATCAATGGCTGGCCACTAAAGCTAATACTCTATGGGGATTGCGTAAATCTCGGTCCTGGTGGAGGGTAACGGTGATGGAAGCCTGGTTGAACAAGACCCCTTTCAAATATAAGGTCTTTCTTTGGAGGGTAATGATTGGTGGTCTTCCGCTGGCTTCAGCCCTTTCCAAGCGTCGCATCTTCAATGGCAATTGTTTCTTTTGCACCACCAGTGTGGAATTGGCTCGTCATCGATTTATTTCTTGCCCTCTCGCTAAGAAAATATGGTCCTTCTTGTCGGCAATTTGGTGCGCGGTGGTCGGGTTCTCGCTACGCTCGTTTGATTGGGTTTTTGGGCAGCCCAAATACCCCACTCTGACACAGCCACATATGAAGATCTCATTTCACTTTCTTAGATATTGGGGCTGTTGGCATAACTGGACCATTCGGAATACTTTTATTTTTGATTCCGCCTCTAATGTTCAGGGACATGGCCAGGCTTAAAGGTCTCTTACTCTAGCAGATAGATCTTATTCGGCTCTCTGACTTGCTCCCTCGGGAGGACTTACTTCCTTGGCATATGGCAATTTCCGCTGCGTCTTTGCCATGACTTTTTGTAACTCTTGGGTTGTTTACTTCTTGTAGCGAGAGAGAGAGTTCTTGCATGTGATGGCATAGAGCCACTGTGTATCTTGTAATCATGTAAACTTGTACTTTTTTTCTCATAATTAATACAATTAACTTTTACGGAAAAAAAAAAAGAGATGGAGAGAAACAACTTAGAGTATGAGAGAAAGGGAGAGAGAGAGAGAGGCCTGTGTTCATTTCTACCGCCCGTGAGCTCTTGGTTCTGCATCTGATCTACACAAGTGTGATACAACATGGCTGGTCTAGATATGGCTTTTATCGACCAAATGGTGGCAGCCCTTGGTCCGGATTCTGACACAGAGAAACCAGAGGATATGGTTCCTTGCACAGAGGAGATGCCTTTTGGTCCTGACTTCCAGCTTGCGGGCAAATGTACCAAGCATACTTCGGAAGAGACAATGGCTCATCAGGAATGTTCTTATGCTCAGGTTGCCTCCGATTCTGTGGATTCTCAGGATGCTGACTGGGAGCATTTGTTGGAGTTTGCCAACACTCTGCTTGGCGATTATGTCCAACATAATCATGAAGCTTTTTCTGACTCTGGAATTGAAGATGTTCTGGAAGCCACGGTGAACCCAAAAAATGTCTTGCGTTCATTTTCGGTATTTCATAAGCGTGCTGTTATACTCTTCTTCACTGGCAAGATCCCAGTGCTTTCCCATATTCGCCAGTGGCTGCACAATCTACTACAAGGGGAGTGTCTTGAGGAGATTTTTGTTGGGCCTCGAGGCTTCTATGAGGTGGTGTTGAAATTCGAGAAGCACCGTGTTGATCTCCTGTCTAAACTGCCATTGTTTTTTTATCGCCATTTGGTCCATGTTGTGCCATGGCGCCCAATGGCAGATTTTCAGCGCCTGCTTGAACGTGAATGCCCGGTCTGGGTTGAAGTGGAAAATTGTCCGGCTGTCTATTGGCCACTGTTACAGGATACCATGGCCGTTGTGGGCACTGTTCTGGTCCCCCCGAGCCTACGGGCCATGAATCGTAACCGTTTGTGTATGTTATGGGACACTGCTTGGAAAAGGCCTGCTTGGTTACGTCTTAATTGCTCTGGCATGTATCCTTTGCACTTTCGTTTGAAATGGGGTAACTTTGTCGGGCATTGCTTTTCGTGTGGAAAATTGGGGCATTTTATGGCCGAATGCCCAGAGAAGCAACCGACTTCAGATGCTGAGCATGTTGTGCTGCCCATGGAAGATATGGTGCTTGTTGCTCCGTTGCAGGATGCAACCCAGCCATCTAAAGTTTTGGATAAAGGTAAACAACATGTTTCGGGTTTGGATTCCCGTGGCAATGGCTGGGTAGATGTACATGCAAAAAAAGGTAAAAGGTTTGATGCTAGTATGGCGGATACTGGGCCTAATGCTTCTCAAGATTCCATACGCACTTATATGCGCAGGAAAGAAATGTTGTCTTCAGAGCACAATGCTCATACTATGGTTTCTTGTGCTCCCTGTAATCAGTCTACGAGAAAAGTATATAGAGGCGGTCCAAAGGGCCCACCTGCTAAGTTGGCTTTTGATACTAGAGGTAATGTGATTACTCCATGGGATCGTCGTTATCCTCGTTCCCTCCCCAAGATAGTGGATATTCCGTCTACCTCTAAAGCTGGCCGTCCGAACTCTTTGGCCATGTTAGCTGATTTTTTGGATGAGGGAGTCCTTGACATTCTAGCAGAAAAGGTTAAATTGAGGCAAGCTGTGCCTCGTTCTTGATTTTCTTTTTGAATACACATGAAGATAGCCACGTGGAATGTGCGAGGCATTTGTTCTCGCCATAAGCAACATGCCATGTGGACTGTATTGCATGAGAATCAGTGGAATGTCTTGTGTGCGGTTGAGCACAAGAGTCATGGTGAAGCAGGAAAAGTTGTAGATTGCCATGGGTTTCGCTTGTTTTATGCAGGGACACATGCCATGCATTATTCTGGTGTGCTTATGATTGTACATGAGAAATATCAGCGTGTTCTTATTAAAAATGATGTGTATGGCCGTTTTGTAGTGATTGAAGTTTTATTTGAAGGAGAGATATTATGGTTGCAGGGTCTCTATGCTCCGAATGACCCTTTATCCCGCCGGGATCTTTGGAATACTTTGCAGACCTCCTTGTCACTTGGCAGACGGGGTTTTTTGATGGGGGATTTTAATGTGTGTGTTGATTCTTCGCAGTCCACATCAGAGCATTCGGTGATGGACGCTCCGGAAAGTCGTGTGTGGAATGCGTTTGCTCTTGCTGTACTTAAGCAAGACCTCTGGTCTTGGCTACACCCTTCTTCTACAGGGTTTACTTTCCATTCTACGCAGTATGCAACTACATGGTCGCGGTTGGACCGCATGTACATCATGCAGGATAATGATTTTTTTCCTGAGATGCTGGAAATGAAAGTGTTGCAGCAATATGCCTTGTCGGACCATTTCCCTCTACAGCTTGAGATACTTGCACAACCCATTGCACCTTTTGAGCAATTTCTGGATAGACTCCCTTTGCATTTCAACTCGTCCTATTTGAAGCATTCCATCTTTCAGGACTATATGCAGCAATTGATTGATAGATTTCTATTGGACTTCGCCTCTGAGGGCAATGTTGCTTTTGAACGCTTGCTCTCTAATGTGCAGCGGGTTGCTCAGCAATATGGGATCCATCATGCCTCTCTTTGTCGGCGGCGGTGACAAGCAGTGGAGGACTTATTAGCTTTGGTTCGTTCTTTGCTGACGGACACTCCAGATGATGTATTTCTGCTGTCACTGGCGATGCGTTTGGCTGATCTTATTAAAGAGTTTCAATTGAAATCTTATCAGTAGGCCAAATTGCAAAATTTGACTGAGTATTTGCAAGATAGTGCTTGTCAGACTCATAAGTTCTTTCGAGCTCTACATGCATCTCCTGCTCGAGAAAATATGACTCGACTCCAGGATCCAGAAGGCCGCATGGTCGTCGATCCTCAAACCATTGTGAACATGTGCAAGAATTACTTTCTAGACTTCTTGGTTCTTCTCCTTCGCCTTTTGACCAAGTTACTCAGGCACGCTCAGTTTTCTTTGATGTGGTCTGCAATTAGGTTCCACTTGATATGCAAACTACTTTGGAGACAGATATTTGTGAGGCAGAGGTTATGGATGTTTTGTCACACTTGCCCAAGGATAAAAGTCCCAGTTGGGATGGTCTCACCAATGAATTCTTTGAGATTTCTGCCACCCAACTGGTGAAACCATTGACGTCTATGTTTCAACAGGTTTGGGAAACAGGGTTCATGCCTTCCTCATGGAAATGTCTTATCAAGCTACTTCCAAAAGTTCCCGCGCCGTCAATGTTGAAACATTGGAGACCAATTTCTTTGATGGGGTCGATGTATAAAATCTTCTCCAAAGTGATGGCGAATCAGCTCCACAAACATCTTCCAGCCATTGTGCATCCTCTTCAATATGGTTTCATTAAGGGCTGAAACATTCTGCATAATATCTTGAATGCGCAAATGGCCATTGACTATGCAAGGCACTCTAATCAGCAAGTGGTATTGATTCAATTGGATCTGGAAAAGGCTTTTGATTATTTAGATTGGTCTTTCATTGCAGAACTTATGTCTACTATGGGCTTTGGTATTCGGATGTCCCGCTTGATCTACACCATTAGTGCTGCGGCTTCTTCGCGAATTATGCTAAATGGTGGTGTTACTGAGCCGTTTCTCCTTGCACGCTCTGTGAGACAGGGTTGCCCTTTGAGTCCTCTCTTCTTTGCCCTTGTGACTCATCCGGTTCTTTCGATGTTATCTTCTATGGCAGCTTCTACTCAGTTGGCTGGATTGTCTCTTCCTTTTGGACAGCACTTCATTACTCAATCTTTGGCTGATGACAGCTTTATGATTTTGTGTGTGGACAAGGACAATCTTCGCAAAGTATTAGATGTTTGGACGCTCTTTGGTCATGCTTCTGGTCTTCATATCAATGCTTTCAAATCAGCCATTCTCAGTTGCACGGAGTCCGATTTATAGTCATTGGGCTGGCAGGGATAGGTTGTTCCCCGTGGTTCCATTGTCAGGCATCTTGGGTACCCTTTCAGTGTTGATGTTCGGCCAAAGCAACTACTACAGTGGATTTCACAAAAACTAGCAGCTAAGTTTTTGTATTGGAAGTCGCAGGCTTGACCCTTCCATGTTCGCCTCAAAGTGGCTCAGACAATTATGTTGCCAATGCTCACATATTTCTTGCCATTGTTGTCGTGGACTACTACTACTTTGAATGCTCTTACTCAGCACATTCGTTTCATGTTATGGAAGAAGGATTCCTTGTAGGTAGGCATTTCATGGATTTCTTGGTCGCACACGTGTACCCCCAAACGAATGGGTGGTGGGGCTATTTTGGATGCTGAAACTTATATGTTGACACTTCGTTGGTCTCTTTTTCGTGCCATGTGCGTGGATCATCACCCGTGGGTCATTATAGCCCGTTCTTTTCTTGAGGATCACAGGCTTGTGCATGGTAATACACAAATTCGGAGCTCCTGGTGGCATGTTCTTAATGCAGACTCTCGGTTTTCTAGTCCTTCCTCATCCCTGCTTGTTCATTTGGTTTGCTCTTGGAAATTGGTTCTCTAGAAGGCAGGTTGGCATCCAGCGGAGGACCGCTTACATACTAACTCCTTTCAACTGGAATTGTTGGCAGCCTCGCGATTACTTTCTTGGGAAGGCAAATATGAGCTCAGACCGAAATTTAACCGCATGGCACGTTTGGGCTTGACCTCAGTTGCAAATGCCACCCTTATTAGTCGTAATGTCTTGATATCGTTTCGTACAGCCAAGAGGCTTTTCAGAATCCCTCGTGGATATCGTGATTTATGGGAATAGCTTTTGTTGGTGCTCCAGAGTAGGCAACCTTTTCGTGCCCTTGCTTTCGATCGTCCTTGGCAGGACCGGGTCGGTTGAATTTGGAAAAGGCCTCAGCTAACCATGTCTATCATCTTTTGATTAAAGATCATCAATGGCTGGTTAATAAAGTTAATATTGTATGGGGATGGCGGAAATCTTAGTCATGGTGGAAGGCAATGTGATGGAGGGCTGGTTGAACAAGACACCTTTCAAATGCAAGGTCTTTCTTTGGAGGGTGATGATTGGTGGTCTTCCGCTTGCTTCAGCCCTTTCCAAGTGTCGAATCTCTAATGGCAATTGTTTCTTTTGCACCACTACTGTGGAATCGGCTTGTCATCGATTTATTTCTTGCCCTCTGGCTAAGAATATCTGGTCGCTCTTGTCAGCGGTTTGGCGAGCGGTGGTTGGTTTCTCGCTAAGCCCTTTTGATTGGCTTTTTGTACGGCCAAAATACCCCACACCGGCACAGTCGCATATGAAGATCTTGTTTCACTTTCTTAGATACTGGGGATGCTGGCACAATTGGACCACTCGGAATGCCTTTCTTTTTGATTCGGCCTCTAATGTTTCGGGACATATTGGGAGGCTTAAAGGTCTCTTGCATTGGCAGATAGATCTCATTCGGCACTCTGACTTACTCGCTCGGGAGGACTTACTTCCCTGGCATATGGCAATTTCCTCTGTCTTTGCCATGACTTTTGTAACTAGTTTGTGGTTTGGTACTGAGATGTTACACACGATGGCTTAGAGCCATCGTGTATCTTGTAATCATGTAAACTTGTATCTTTTTTTCGTAATTAATACAATTACCTTTTACGAAAAAAAAAGAGAGTGCTCTGAATCAGACAATTCTGTGCCGCCCAGCTGTGGACTTGCCTTATGATTAGACTGCCACCTGTTCTGCTCTGCGACTTGATCTTCGTCCTGTGCAGAGATTTTCTGACTGGAGCACATGGAAAGGGCTTTGGGGCCCTAGTTGCAAAAGTGCAGTCATTCTTAGGCTGACCTCATAACTGGTACAGTGCACACACAGAGCTTGTATTTGGAGACTGATCCTGTTCAGATCTGAGACAATCTATCAGGGTTTGAAAACAGAGATTGTAATAAGCATTAAGCTTGGTTATGGCAATCTACAGGAGTCAAATGGTATTGATATGGCCTTTCTTGACCAGCATATAGGGAATGGGGATGATAGAGATTTGGTCGAATTGGATGGTGACTCGTCAGCTGAAGATTTTGGGCAGTTGATGGATGGGGATGGGATGGGTAAACATCGTAAAATGTTGGTTGATGAACCAGTCTTGTGTGCCCAGAACTTGCCTGAGAAAAATGTTCATGCATCATGCTCTTAGCCTGATGGGCCTCTTCAGTTTATGCTGGCCACCGCCAATAATCTAATGTCGGATTATGCTCATGCCTATGAGGGTAAAGCGAGTTCTTTACCAGAAGGGGAACATGTGGTCACTGTTTTGGGTACAAATCTGGTTTTACAGCAGCTTGTTGCTTTCCATGAGAGGGCAACCATCTTTTACTTTACGGGAAGGACTCATTTGATCACTAGAATTCGTGCTTGGTTGCAGTCTATGCTTGTCCGTGCTGAGATGGGTCAAGATGATGCTTCAAGACAAGTGCAAGCCCCTCTTGTTGAAGAGATTTATGATGGCTGAAGGGGTTTTTTGAAGTCCTTTTTCGTTCCCCGGAAGTGTGTGCTTTTATCATGCAACGTATCCCTTTGTTTATGGATGGTCAGTTAGTACATATGGTCCCTTGGAGACCTATGGCGGAATTTTAGGAGGTACTTAGGCAGGCATGTCCAACTTTGGTTGAGGTGGTTGATTTTCCTGTACATCTTTGGAGGCCTCTTCCTTTGGTATTGAGAACTCTTGGTGAGGTGTTGGTGGAGCCTTGGTTGCCTCCCGCAATAGGAATAGGGCCTGCATGCTTTGGGATACAGGGAAACCTCACCCGCCGACCAAAGTTCGGTTTGAGGTTCCGGGATTGCAAACATTGGTTTACAAGCTGAAATGGGGTACATTTGCTGGTCATTGTTTCAGATGTGGCCAATTGGGCCATTTCATTTCTGAATGTGATAGAAGCCCTGTCATTGTGCAGAGTTCAATGGTTCTTGACATGGATATGCATGAGCATCATCCCCAGCAGGTGGTTCGGCAGCCAGAACCTGATCTTGTGCCGCTTGTCCAACATGGCATGATGATGAAAGGAAGGATGCTTCTCAAACTGGTAGAGCGTGCATCGCTTTCAGTTGGTTGGAATTCACTTCTGCAGGATAATTCTTGGATCACTATGGTTAGACGCAATGCTAGACAAGAGCCTCGTTTGTCTGCTCCCCACCCACCTCCGCAACCTATCACTCAGACTTTTCAACGTAGAGGTAGGGGTTTCTATATGAAACCTCAACCCTCACGTGCTCCTGCAGTCGGTGCGGAGGACAAAAGGGCTTTTGATTCTGCTTTGTGCTTTGATGCGCGTGGGAGGCTTGTGCCTTCTCCTGATGTTTTCCATTCTCATCAACAACAGTTTCCTTCACGTGATTCGATCGCTAGTTTGTAGAGAGCAGATCTCGTAGATGTGGTCCGAAGTGAGATGGAGAGATTTTAGGCGGCTAAAGCTGTTGATATGAAGGGGAAAGGGAAAGGGGTGGTTGGTGATGTATTTTTGAGTCGTTTTGAGATTGGACAATGAAATTTGCAGCAGATTCACTGCTGAGTGGGAAGTCTTCAGAGTTTTGGATGCTTCAAATGTTGAAAAAGGGCAGCTTCTCTTGGTACATGTATTGCTGAATACTCATTATGTAGTGAAACAATGGTAAATACAGCATTTGGGTCATTGTATTTGGGAATTTTGGTGATGTATTACTAAAGTGGGAGCTATCCTTAATGCAAATGTATCAGATTTGATTCGTGCATATGTTGTAATCAGTACTTGAGACTGATATTTGCAGCTAAACATCTACTTCTTGGACACCTTGGAAGTACAAAAGTGTGTACTTGCTGTTACAATTCAGAAACCTTACTATTGACTGAAAGCATTCAGCCTTTAAAACCGGGGTGCACATTTGCAACTAATCTCCACATGTGCACTTGAAAGTGGCATCCCTGAAGAGGTTTGGTTTGGCAAACCTGCTTCATATGACCACTTAGGAGTCTTTGGCTGCAAATGCTATGTACATGTATCTGTTGATAGCAGAACCAAACTTGACATGAAATCTCATAGAGGCATCTTCATGGGTTATGGAGATGAAGGTGAAATGGGCTATCGAGTTTGGGTTCCAAGCATGAAAAAGGTGCTATGCAGCCGGGATGTGGTATTCAATGAGTCAAAGCTGCTGAAAAATGTCACAATCTAATGACTCGGACAAAAAAAAAGTTAAATTTCAGCATGATCAGCTACTTGGGCAGCCATTAGCCACTGAAAATTCAGCTCCTTTTGATGCTGATTATGACAATCAGCATATCATTATTGAGCCAGATGAAAATGGGAAGCAAGGGGATGCTGAACATCAGCTTGAGCACCAAAATTAGCATGTTGAAAATGAATTACAGCAGTCTGAAATTGTATTACAACAACCTGAATATGAAGTTCAGCAGTCAAACAATGAGGTCATTGACATTCCCTTCGATGCGGATCTATTACCTGATAACACAAATCATTGGGTAAGAAGGTCTGCACGTGTCAGAAGGCCTATAGAGAGATTTGATCCTTCTTTGGACTGCATTTTGCTCACGGACGAAGGTGAGCCTCTTACATATAAAGAGGCCTTATTATGTGAGTTAAAGAAAAAGTGGAAGCTAGCTATGTTGGAAGAAATGAAGTCATTGTATTAGAATGATACTTGGGATTTGGTTACATTGCCTAAGGATAGAAAAGCCATTCCTAACAAATGGGTCTATAAAATCAAATGTGTGGATGGCAAACCCAAATACAAAGCCAGACTTGTGGCTAAGGGCTATACACAAAACAAGAGCATTGATTTTCAGGAAGTGTTTTCTCCTGTTGTCAAAATGATCACTCTTCGAGTGTTATTTGCCATTGTAGCATCTATGGATCTTGAACTTAATCAGATGGATGTTAGAACTGCATTTCTGCATGGGGATCTGGAAGAAAAGTTGTACATGAAACAGCCCGAAGGCTTTGTTATACATGGAAAGGAGCATTTGATATGTAAGCTTAAGAGAAGCTTGTATGGTTTGAAACATGCTCCTAGGCAATGGTATAAAAAGTTTGAGGCATTCATGCTCTCACATGGATTTAAAAGGAGTAGTGTAGATCACTACTTATATATTAAGAAGGCTGATTATGAAAGCCTTATTATACTTGTGCTCTATATGAATGATATGCTTATTACTGGTAAGCATAAAAGCCAGATTAATGCATTGAAAAGGTAAGTGAATTCAGCCTTTTCTATGAAGGATTTGGGTGCAACTGAATATATTTTGGGCATGCGTGTAACACGAGATAGAGAGCAACAACTCTTATTTCTCTCACAAGAAAAGTACATCAGCAAAGTACTTGATCATTTTTCTATGGCTAATGCTAAATCTCTTGGTGTACCGTTTCCACCTTATCTTAAGCTTAGCAAAGCAGATTGCCTAAAAGATGATAAGGTAGCTAGTACTATGAAGGGTGTTCCTTATGCTTCAACTTGTGGTTCACTCATGTATGCTATGGTTGCCACCAGACCTGACATTGCTTATGCAATGGGAGTTGTAAGTAGGTTCATGTCAAATCCTAGCAAAGCACATTGGGAGGCAGTGAAATGTATCTTACGGTACCTTAAGGGCACACAAAGAAAATGTATTTACAATGGCAAGGGTACGTTAGATATGCAGGGGTATTGTGATGCAGACATGGCAGGTGATTTGGATACTCGCAAGTCTACTAGTGGGTATATCTTTACTTTGATGGGTGGGGTGGTTTCTTGGTGCTCTAGATTTCAAAAAATAGTAGGACTCTCTACCACTGAGGCTGAATATATTTCAACCCTTGAAGCTTCAAAAGAAGCAGTTTGGCTTGGTCGTTTGGTTAAGGATTTTGGGTTGCCCACCAAAACACTTGTACTTAGATGTAATAGCAAGAGTGTTATATGCCTGGCTAAGAATGCCATGTTTCATGCATGTACCAAACATATTGATGTTCGGTATCATTTTATCAGACAAGTTCTGGATGATGGTCTAGTCACCCTAACTAAGATAGAATCATAGGATAACCCTGCAGATGTTTCCACTAAAAGTCTTGCAAAGGCTCAACATGAGCATTGCATTAGACTTGTGGGAGTTGGTTAAAGGTTCGCTTAGGATCTTTACGCGCTCTCCCGTGTATATATTACTTCACACATATGAACCCACCCTAATGTGTGTAAGTGTACCGTACCCTAAGTATAAATAGATTATTTTATTCTTTGTGTGTACCACGTTGGTACACACCTATCCGTCGACTCACTCTCACTCTATCACTGTCAAACACTGTTTAGTTCAGAGTCATTGAGCTCCTCGATTAATGTGCCTGCTCTTAGCTCTCTTTCTCTATTTGCTTCCGCTTCAACTCTACAGTTGTATCTTTGAAACATGATGTGTGGTCTTGGATGTATCCTTCTTAGGCTGGATATACTTATCGCTCTCTTCAACATCCAAATATGTGGGCTAGATTGGATCAGATCTACATTTGTCAGAGTGATTCTTTTCTTCTTGCAGTTATTGATATGTGGGTGGAGAGACAGCATGTTTTATCAGACCATTATCCTTTGGTCTTGGAGCTGAAACAAAGACCTGTCCATGCCTTTAAGGCTCTCCTTGCTCGTTTGCCTCTTCATTTCAATGAATCCTTTCTGCTGCAAAATTAGTTTTTGGAATGTATTCACCAATTGATTGCTTCTTTAGCTCCAGGGTCCTCTCCAAAGGGATGGAAGCATGGACAGTTTTTAGGGACAATGTTCGATCGTTATCGCAATAGTATGGTATTCAGCATGCTTCCTCTTTAC
This sequence comes from Lygodium microphyllum, assembly GCF_053477565.2. Classification (NCBI taxonomy): domain Eukaryota; kingdom Viridiplantae; phylum Streptophyta; class Polypodiopsida; order Schizaeales; family Lygodiaceae; genus Lygodium; species Lygodium microphyllum. The sequence continues at coordinate 18,515,064 of NC_141137.1, read as the reverse complement.
GCACTGAATTGTAGCATGCACAATCATTATTGGCCCACTCGTTGTCTTTGTGTTAGTCGGGGGACTCCATTGATGACTTGCTCATAACTCCACTGATGACTTGCTCACATGCATTGAATGGTTGAAAGGCAGAGTTCAATCTTTACAGGAAGAGGAATATGCTAAATACAAATTGTTGGCCAGAGTTTACACGACAATAACTGTCAATACCATCAAATTTTTGCTCGATTACACCAAAAATACGCTCGAGAAAATATTGTGTGTTTGATGGATGAGCCAAGTATTATGGTGACTGAACTAGCTTCTATCATTCAGATGTGTGTTGACTTTTATGCCTTCAGACTGGAAGATTGTTGGCATTTGGTTATTGCCTAAGGTTCCCTCTCCAACCTCCTTGAAACAATGGAGATCCATTTTTGTTATGGGTTCTTTATATAAAATCTTTTCTAAAATCATTGCCAATGGATTGCAGGAAATATGTCTGCATTTGGTTCATCCATGCCCATATGGTTTCATTAAAGGTCGGAATATAATGCACAACATTTTGAATGTTCAATTGGGGATTGTATGCTAAAGCTTCAGCTCAGCAAGTTGTTATGCTTCAACTTGATATTGAAAAGACGTTTGATCATGTTAGCTGGTCTTTTTTGCGGCAGCTAATGACCACCATGGGATTTGGGTCTCGTATGATTTCTTATGTGGATACCATTAATCGAGGAGTTGTGGCCCGCATCGCACTTAATGGAGGGATCACAAATGAAATTGCCTTATTCCGGTCTCTTTGGCAAGGTTGCCCTCTCAGTCCTTTGCTGTTTGCTTTAGTCACTCACCCGATGCTTTCATTGTTGGACAAGTTGGTCAATCAAGGTGAGATTGTGGGTCTGTCTCTTCCCAGTGGGGCTCAACTTTTGGGTCAATCTTTGGTAGATGATTCCTTCATGTTTCTTAAGGCTGATTGCTCGAATGTCAATCGAGCAATGGTTGCATGGAATATTTTTGCCATGGCATGAGGACTTCATATTAACACTCAGAAATCTATACTGCTTTCTTGCATGGAGAATGATTTGCAGGCCTTGGGTTGGCAAGGAATGGTGATTTCTAAGGAAAACATAACTAGACACTTGGGTTATCCTATTGGTGTGGATGTAGCTCCCCGTGCATTGCTGGATTGGATGTCATCTTGTATTCAGGATCGGTTCATGTACTGGAAATCTCAAGGCCGGCCTCTTCATGTGAGACTTAAGGTTGCTCAATGCATCATGATCAGTATGATTTCGTTTTTCTTGCCTCTACTTCCTTGGACTAAGAAGTTTCTTTTGGAATTGGTTCAACCTATCTGATTCATGTTGTGGAAAAAGAAAGGGAATCGCTTGGGCCAGGTGTGGATTTCATGGCAGTATATTAATACTCCTAAAAGGATGGGGGGAGCAGCTTTGTTGGATGTTAACTTGCATATGGCAGCCTTGAGGCTAGCTCTTTTGCATGCACTATGTATAGAGAGTCATCCTTGGTCAGATGTTGCAAAATTTTTTATAGAAAAGACTGGAATCTCTCATGGCAGCACGGTTATTCATGCTTCTTGGTGGCATGTGCTTAATTCCACATAATCTGTAAAGGTCTCCTAGTCTTTTCTTCTTTCTCATTTGATCGCATCTTGGCAGGCGATGTTATGTTTTGTAGTTTGGCGCCCTCGTGATTTTTGTAAGGAGGAGAATTCCATGCAAGGTGAAGTTGTGAGTACTTCCAGGTTGTTGGATTGGCTTGATAAAGAATTGCACAGAGATAAGTTTAATCGGATGGCTCGTTTGGGGTTGCAGACAGTCCTTGATGGTGTCATTCTTGTGACAAGCTTGCCTTTATTCTTTTCGGTGTATTCGTCAGCACTTCCGGGTACCTCGAGGTTATCACGACATTCGATTCTCATAGGTGCTCGAAGTTTTCCTTCCGCGCCTCAGTAGCCTTCTGGGCACGGAAGGGGGACACGATGTGTAGGGACTTTTTCCAGGTGCATGAGCCTTGCACCTTAGGAGTGCAGATACACAGCCTTTGAGATCAGTATGGAAGGACTCGTTCTAGCCCAGACGAGGTGATGGAGATTGCCAGACGCCTGTTCGAGCAGGAGACATCCTCAGCCAGAGGACAATAATGTAGACAGCAAGTTTGGGATCACATCCCGTCCCTCGTTACGGAGGAGATGGGGTACTCCCTCCTAGCCCCCTTCATAGAGAAGGAACTCGAGGAGGCCTTTTATACACAGGATGGGTAAAAATGCCCAGGAGAGGATGGCCTCTCTAAGGCCTTCTTCACTACCCTCTGGGAGAAGGTGAAGGACCCCCTACTGATGGCATTCCAAGATATTTTCACCTCAGGACAGATGATAGGGAGTCTCTTGGCAGGCCTTATCAATCTTCTCCCGAAAGGGGGAGACAGATTGGAGCTTTCCCAGTGGAGACTGATCACCTTATTGCCAGTGGCCTACAAGGCACTGGCAAAGATGATTGGTACGTGACTACACCCTATGCTTCCAGACATTATCTATGACACACGGACAAGCTTTGTCCAGGATAGGAGCATCCATCACAATGTATTCACTTTCTTTGAGGCGACAGAGTGGGCCCAGCATAGTGGGCAGAGAATGGCCGTACTACTCTTGGATTTCGAGAAAGCTTATGACAGGGTGGATTGGGATTGCTTAGAGGGCACCATGGTGAGCTTGGATTTCCCCCAGGCTTGGATTCGCGGGGTCTCCGCACTCTTCAGATCGGCCACTAGCAGGGTTTTCATAGGTGGTAGGCAGGGGGAGGAGTTTTGGCTGGAGAGATCGGTCCGGCAGGGTTGTCCCTTGGCCCTGTACCTGTTTCTACTCTTTGCAGAGGCGATGTCCCACTTTCTCAGGTCTCGGGTGAGCGGATTATACGGTCTCCTCCTTCCCGTGAGGGAGAAGACTGAGTTGCTAGACTCAAAGTATACAGATGATACAACACTCTACATTGAGGACGATGTGTTGATGCTGAAGAGAGTGAGGCTGGCTCTTGAGGTATTCTGTTCTGCAACGGGACCAAAAATCAACTGGCGGAAGTCGGTTGGTTTTCTCACAGACCCGGACTCTAGCACGGAGTGGGTCGTCCACCTGGGATTCAGATGGGTGCAGACCGTCCATTATCTAGGGTTCCAGGTGGGACTCGACATTACTTCTGCCCAATAGTTTCTTCTAGTCCTCGACTCTATTTAGAGGAAGCTTACCCACTGGAGCATGGCTCACCTCTCACTAGCAAGCTGAGCCCTGGTGGTTAATCAAGTCCTCCTAGCGACGGCTTGGTACATCGCCTCATATTGGTGTTTCTTGTCATCTTGTGTAGGGTAGCTTCGCCACTTGGCGTGGAACTTCTTATGGTCTGGGTTAGACGGCTCCAGGGATTCGAGGGCCAAGGTGGCGTGGGTGACCATCATACGGCATCGCTCAGAGGGAGGTCTTGGGATCATAGACCCAGAGTATCATTGGGCAAGCTAGTCGTTCGTGGTCTCACACTAGGAGGGCAGACTTGGAAGGTCCTACTGCAGGAGGGTCTTCAGGAGTGTAGATCGAGGCTCGGTGGTGAGTGAAGGCCGTCCTTGAGATGGATCTTCACACCAGCCCAAATCAACCCCCCCCCCCCCCCCCCCCCCCGCCCTAAAATCACCTTTCCTACGCAGCTTGCTCCAAGTGTAGCAGGGCCTCCATAAGGCCCTGATCCAGAGCTCCCCAGGCTGCCAGGAGGAGATAGACAGTCAACCGGTGATCTTGAACCTCCAAGTCAAAGATCAGGATGGGGCTCAGATTGGCGAGTGCCCCCACATCCCGTAGGCTGGGTGGGAGGCCGGCCCGTCTTGTACCGTAAGGACTTGGCGGAAGGTGTATAGGTTGGTGGGCAAGGAGGTATTGCGGCGAGCATAGGCTACCAGAGAGGAGTGGAGCTGAGGAGAAAGGAGATAGATGCAGCAATTCCTCGGGACTGGCTTGCTCTCTCGATACGAGAGTCGATAGAGCCTGGGGAGGTATGGGCCGCTAGGTTTTCTCCAGCAGGCACCCCCCTCCAAGTGGTAGGTAGAGTAGGCGGCGCTCCACCTGGGACCTTCTTCACCGTGCAGGAGGGGGGGCATCTGACTCTTGACTGGGGGCAACAGGATGAGGGGATCGCTGTCCTTTCGTGGAGGAGGATCCGAGTGATTGCCTGTAGGGGAAGACATGGTGACTGGACCCCTTTGTCTTCTGGGAGGAGTTCAAGGAGTGGCGCCTTTGGATCTGGGAGGGTAGGCCACTTGATGAGCTGGAGTGGGATCCAAGGGAGTGGCTATGGCTGGCCATTGTTGTTGTCGAGAAGCCACCGAGACTCTTGGAGTATATTGCTAGGATTGGCAGACACGCACTAATGCAGGAGGATATGGATTGGGCAGGGCCGTGTAGCAAGCATTGGGTGGAGCATGGCATTCCGGAGCCTTTCCGACGGACCTTCTAGTGCTGCCTATGGGATAGCTGGAGACCGAGGAGGGTATTATACTTCTTATGGCTAGTGGCACACGGAGGCTTGGCGGTGGGAAGTTTGCTTGCCCAAATGTACGAGGGAGTTTGTAAGCGCTGCACACAACAGCCTTTGGAAACCCCAAAACACTGCCTTTGGTCGTGCAAGGTGGCGCAACTAGTGTGGAGAGGAGCATGCTGCATCCTTCATCGCATGGCTCCTAGCCTTAGATACATCTCTTGGGGAGCTTTCTGCTGGCAAGCAGTCAGCCAGGGCCATCACCTTCTGTATGAGGTTGGGATGCAAGACACGATAGTCATTATCGAGGCCGGGTCGTGCGCAGTGGTCGGTTTGGAGGCTCTACCCATCCACCAAGTATTGGAGCCCACAGTAGGCTGCTTTGAAGTATGGGAGATCATAGGGAGTCTTACTGGATGGCATATCTGGAAGGCATGGTGTCAGGAGGTTTTTGGCGGAGAGAGACTTTCAGTACAGGCAACCTTAGCAGAGCTCTCGACCTCCATCATCCACTCCTTCCGCAGACGATGGGATCAGGTGTAGGGCAAGTCCAGGGCTTGTTAGGAGCCCCGTTGTCATTTCGTGTGCACTTGGGGCGGCCAGGACCTGTTTTTCGAGATGCAGGCAAGCAGCGCCAAATGGCATTACACCCCCCCTCCATGGCTTCTTGCCGCCATTCCCCCTAGACCACCCTGAGAGGCTTGTACATTTGATATATTTGCGACTCTGCATCAGCTCCAGTTAGTTTGTTAAGCATGAGCACTTCCTTGTATTCAAAAAATGTTTTTTTCTTGAAGTAATATAATTAGCCTCTCTTTATTTGCAAAAAAAGAAGAAGAACATGGATGTAGTATATGAGAAGGTCAAGTATGTACTACAAGGATCACATGAAAAGCAAAAGAGAGCAAGTGATTGCCATAGACATGTTTTGCAGTTTGCAAATTCATGTATTATTGCGTTTTGAAAAGGCAAGGAGAAAGATTAAAGGCAAATAGAGATTGTATCCAAAGTTGAGTATGCGTTATTATGGGCCCTTCCAAGTGTTGGAGAAGATAACCGATGTTACATACATGCTGAAATTGCCTCCACATTGGTGGATACATAATGAGATATTGGTACCCGAACAAAGTTTGGCATGTAAAGAGAGACCAAAGGATGCCAAGTGGATGGAAGAGCATGACTTGGCAGATGATCCCCTGTTGTTGCACTTTTACCTTGGTGCCTTTTTTTAGTTAGAGTGAGCTTTGGATCAAGCTTAGTTAAGCTCAATAGGGCAAGGTCCAAAGTTTTTCTTGATGCCCAAGGGAAAGATAGCACTTCCACTTCTCTAATGATGGACAGCTCTATTATAGAGGGATCTCAAATATATAGAGTTTGCATCCTAGGTATTGTATGTTGACCGTACTTCTACCATGCTATCTTTGTTGGATAAGTTGGCTAATGATGGGGAGATCATTGGTTTAACTCTTCATAGTGATGCTCAACTTTTGGGTCAATCTCTAGCGGATGATTCCTTTATGATTCTTAAGGCTGACCAAACCAATATGAATAAGTCAATGGCTGTTTGGAGTCTGTTTGGTTTAGCTTTGAGGCATCATATCAATAGTCAGAAATCTACACTAATTTCTTGTATGGAGACAAATTTGCAAGTTTTGGGCTGGCAAGAGTGGTTGTTTCTAAAGGTGAAATTGCTCAACACTTGGGTTATCCCATTGGTGTGGATGTGCCTTCTCAAGCCTTGTTTGATTGGATGCCTTCTCCAGTTCATGACACACTTATGTATTGAGAATCTTAGGGCTGGCCTCTTCATATGCAACTAAAAATGGCACAATCTATCATGATCAATATGGTCTCATATTTTTTAACCAAGAAGTATCTCTTGGAATTGGTGTAGCCCATGTGCTTTAGGTTGAAAAAAAAGAAAGGGAATTGTCTCGGTCAAGTTTGGATATCTTGGCAGCATGTTACTACAAAATGGTTGGGTGAGGCTGCTTTGTTGGATGTCAATCTCCATATGAGAGCTTTGAGACCGATTCTTTCTCAAGGGAATGAGCGTAAGGTTGTCTCGAGTGCAAATGCAAGTTATAAATTCAACAATTGGTATCGATGAGACTACCAAGGCTGTAAGGCTTGTGAAGCAACCCTTTGTAGGTTGCGTAAAGCATCTCTAAGTGCATAGTGTCTGTGAAAGCATACGTATGTGGTATGTGAATTCATGCTTGGTTTTGTTTTTTGGCTGTCAGTGTTAATGCGGTACAACTTGATTTTTTTGAGGCTTCTACTACTGTTTCCAAATGAACAAGCAAGAGTTAAGTGTCCTTAAGATGTGATTATTTAGCCATATTGTGCAAGAGGATTCTTCATTGCTTGGGTACCATTATGGACTCATACTAATGTCATATGAGATGCCTTCACTCGTGGATCCTTCGCCATGCTTTTTAATGCACTTGGTTGTGTTGCTATCTTGTGTGCCATTGCCAAATGTATGTTGGTTTGTTATGTTGGGCATTATTATTTCATTTTTAAAAACACTGCTATTTATGCGTGGCTTTGGGGTGAGTGAAACTTGCCATGTTCTTCCATCTCTAGATTCTCACATGCCAAGCTTGAGGTTGTTAGCTATGGTAGTGCAGATCATGTGCATTTTGGGCAGCGTCATGATCTGCTAGAGGCTAGAAATTCCCTTCTCTTGCATCTCGGTGGTTGTGTATAGCAGATCAGAGTTGTATTTCTTCTCCTCTCTCTGACACACAACCTTCTTACTGAATTTATGTTGTTTCGGACCCCATGAAGCAATGGAACAACTTGTTTTCTATGCATGCAATCACTCTCAGGGCAGTGAGCCAAGTGGTGATGCTTGTAGGCACCTGCTGGTGCACTTTTGGGACAGTTCTGTTGTGAAGAAAATCACTGTTGGTGAGAACAAGACTACATGAATGCAATAGGACAAAGGTAGGATCATTTTTGTGAATTTTCTTAGGGAATTTGGGGCCAAATAAGTTACTATTCTGCAGATGTGGTTTTAGGGTTTACAGGGAGATTTGGAGAAAATGTTTTTTGGATTGTTAGAGAAGACACGAGTGCCTTTAGCATTCATCAAATTTGAAGCCTGAAGCCACAATCAGCTGCAAGTCAGCTGTATGTACATTAGACAGCAAGTTCATTTGTAAGTAACTTCAAGGATGGGAGGTCTAGAAGTTATGCAATCCTTCTAAGAGCTGTGTGCTGGTTTGTGTTGCATATTGGCACCTGCTAGAGTGCTTTAGACTCAGTTTTGAGACAATTTTGCCATGTGAAATGATATAGTTGGTCGAGCAACCATGGACAGATGCACTAGGGCAGTTTCGAGCTGAGATTGAAGAGCATGCACTGAGGATGAAGTGTCATATTTCTGGACTGATTTGCTGCAGATAGATTAGGGTTCTCAGAAGGGTTTGTGAGATGGAACTTTGTACTTGATCATTAACAAATCTCAAGCTGGACCATGTAGAGTATGTCCATCTCCCACCTCATAAATGTCCAAAGTGGTTCTTGGAAGTGCTCAGTTGCCATGATGTATTTTCAAAACCTCAGGTTGACATTGAATAATTATTTATTTGAATCTAAGTGGTTTTTTTTGCTCTTGCAGTACATTTTATTTTGCACTTCATGAAGCCATATGCCCTTCAGCAGTCTCCGAGGCTTCCATGCAGGTAAGTAACGTTCAACAAAGGAGGCCTTGTAGGCTCACAATTCTGCTTATGTATGTAGGCCATTCATTCCCATATACTCATGAAAACTGTTCCTCCTTGCAACTCCGTTGCCTAAGCTGTTTCTCTTTCAGGAAGATCCAGTGGTTGCCTATGTTAGGGATGCACATGAACAAAAGCGCAGAGTTCTTCTTGCACAATGGCAAAGATCAGAACGTTGGCAAAGAATACACCACCTACCTGAAACTAGTGACAGAGAACAAAGTAATGCTGGAAGTTCTATCAATAAATCAACAAAGTCATCTTCCAGTCAGCCAGGTTTTGAAAATGATGCTAGTCAGCTGTCAGAGGTATGGATGCCAGCTGTAAACAATTGAAAAGTCCAATTCTTTATCTGTTTGTAACTCTAAACACACAACTGGTGTTTGGAACTTGTGTACTTTCAGGAAGAGGAGAGCTTCGCTCATTTTTCTGACCAGATAATAAGAGAAACCCGAGGTGCAGAAGGGGATGAGACTGTCCAGCCAAGTAAACGGGAAAATATTCAGTTCCTTGAAAGAAAAGCCACAGACTTAGGCTGGATAGGAGCAACAGAGGGCACTGTTACACAGGAACTAATGGATGTTGCTGTGGACAGAGATGTACCTGATCAGGGCACTGCAGAGGAAGCTGATGTTGCGGAAGTCAGTGGTCTGAAAGGCGATGCAGACATTGCCAAAGCGATGGAGAGTGGTGAGTATGATACTGAAGTTGCAACAGATTATGAGGTTGCTAGGAATGTCGAAAGCCGTTTAGCAGGGAATTTACAGGTTAGAAGTGAGAATGAGGAGATGATTTCCACTAGGCAAGAAAACTTAAAATTTGAAGAAGATTTTCCTCCTGACAAAGATAACGACTTTAAGTTTGAAATGAAGGTGAAGGATATTGAGATAAATGAAGCAGCAGACCCTCGAGTTCAAGACTGTCAGACATGCATGGATTCCAACCAATTGGAGGAAGAAAATGCCGAAGCAGGACCAGCAAATTCTCAAATTGATACAGGAATAAGGACAGTGGCAGAAAATAGACAGCAGAGTCCTCTAAGTGGTGTAGAATTGACTCAGGCATGGGGCTTGGAAGAAAACAGTCAAACTATTGGAAGTTGCACAGTCCAAAGTATCACTTCGGGAGTAGCAGGTGAAGAACTCCAGCCGAAGAAGCGTAAGAGAAATATAATGAATGATCAGCAGATGGCTATAATGGAGACTGCACTCCAGACTGAACCAGAAATGCACAAATATCCAGACCTTATTATGCAATGGACAGACAAGCTCAACACGATGGTAAGGGAGCTTCCTTGCAAGAAATGTCAAAGAAAATAATATACCTGGTCAATCTTTCTTGAAGTTTCAAAAGGTTTCATCTTTGGTTTCTTTAGTATTGTTGTGATCGGGTGAAATTTTATAAGCAGCGCTGATCGGATTGGGCTTGAATTTCTCCAGGGCCCAGAGATTTCATATCAACAGCTGAAGAATTGGTATGTCCCCCAATTTCTTTGCAAGATACATACACTAGAATAGGAATTTCTTGCAATCTTAAACAGTCGTTTTTACATCCTGTCACAGGATCAATAACCGAAAGGCATGGGCCTTGGAAGAAAATAGTCAGGCTATTGGAACTTGCACAGTTCAAAGTATCACCTCTGGAGTAGCATGTGAAGAACTCCAGCCGAAGAAGCGTAAGAGAAATATAATGAATGATCAGCAGATGGCTGTAATGGAGACTGCACTCCAGACTGAACCAGAAATGCAAAAATATCCAGACCTTATTATGCAATGGACAGACAAGCTCAACACCATGGTAAGGGAGCTTCCTTCCAAGATAGGATGAAGAAAATAATAAATAGACTTGGTGTGGCTTTATTTTAGTTTTAAAAGGTTTCAGCTTTAGTTCTTATTAGTATTGTTGGGGTCAGTTGAAAATTTATAATCAGCTGATCGGATTGGGCTTGAATCTTTGCAGGGCCCAGAGATTTCATACCAACAGCTGAAGAATTGGTATGTCCCAAGTCTCTATACAACACAAGACACATATACTCCAATGGAAATTTCCTGCAACCTGTAAATCTTAAACCTTTGTTTTCTATCTGGATGTCATCCTGTCACAGGATCAATAACAGAAAGGCTAGGCTGGCGCGACAGGCACGAGATACACGCGGGGTGGAAGATGAGGTACAACTATCTGCCCATGATCGTGAAGTCATTTCATCCTTGAAGGCGGCTGTTCAAGTGAAACCTGCACCTGGAAGCAATGCTGACAGTGGGAGTTCAAATGACCCCAAGGGAGCTATATGTTTGGACAATAATAGTAGAGATTCTGGCAGTACAATACAAATTAGGAAACCTTCAGTAAGCACTGGTATCTCTCAATGCAAACTGGCTGCTGAGCATGTAGCCAGTAGAACACATTTGAACTTGGATATTAATGCAATCAATTAAAACAGATGTAATGCTGCAAGCACAATCATCAGCTTTGTGAGATTAATCTGATATCTGTTCCCTCTCGCAGATCAGCATCAGTTAAATTTGTGAAGTGTGAGGGTGGCCAGGTGTCTCTCTTTTAAACAGAGATGGCAAATAAGTTGCCAGTGGATTAGTGGGTCAGGTCGAAGGGCTCTGGCAGGGTAATCAATCAAAACACAGGAATTTGTGTTGTGAAAATCACTCATCTAAATGTGCACAAAGAATATCCATCAAACTTGTCAGGGCACACTTTTGAAGGAGGCTGAGAATTTCTATGGACAGTTGCTAGTTGCTTGAGATGCAAAGCGTTCAATCTTGATAAGCTGATTACTTTGCAACTGTTAGAGCCAAGCTATGCTATTGAATATCAGTGTGGCGGATTCAATCTGAGCACAACAGAGGTGGTTGATAGCTTCTGGTGGTTGGTAGATTCTGGTGCTTGATCTCAAGGTTGGACAATGATGTCAACAGGTTCTGAGGCTGAGTCCCCGCAGGTGGTTGACTCAAGGCTCAAGGTCCATCTCCAAGTATCCTTTTCAACTATGGCATAAGCTTAAATTTTGGATGTCACAGAATCTGGGACTAGAAGGGTGGCTTGACCATATGGTGGAGTGAGTGGCTTGGCCAATTTTCAACCTTGCAGTCAAATGGCAATGGCTGTCAGGTCCTGTATGTATCACAGGTTTAAAGATAGAATCACCAAACAGGGCTATCAGAGTACAGCTTTTCATTCCTGGTGCTGGATCCAAACCAGCAAAAGTACAAATTAAACCAGCAGCCTTTCTCCTCACTGAAAAAACGGTCTCATTGTAAATTTTGAGGAACATCCTGCCTCGCATCATTTTAAGGTACCAAACAGTGTTACGTTTGCAAATTGCAAGTAACACTTGTAATACAAAATTGTCAATTGCCCTTGTGGTTGTGAAGAGGAAACCCACAGCTTCATATGTATCATAGGCCCTCTCGCTGCTAAATGTATATACTAAGCACACTGATACAAGAGCAGGACACTTCAAGGCATTACAGTCTGTGTCTCTCGATTTAAGATCTTAATGTGCCTTCATTCTCTTTCTCTATCACCTTGTTACGTAACTTCATATTTGGAACCCTCAAATTAGAGTCCGTCATCCTTTACAGCCTCACATATAAACTGCATCAAGGAGACATTACCAAGCCATCAATCAAACCGGATAAGTCCAGCAGTTTGAATATTGAGTAGGTAATAGCTTGCTTGCTGTGGATCTACTTGAAAGAACTTATCGAGTCTTACTTCCTCAACTCCAACGGCGGTGCCAGCGTTTACCCAATACTTTTTCATATTCAGATTGGGAAATATATTTATTTAGTGAACCACACATGCTCATCTTTTATTTTCAATTTGCAAGGGTTATTTGCTTCATATGTTTGCACAGTGGACTAAAATTAAGAAGCATTTTCATTTTCATTTTCAAATACATTTTTGTGAAGACTATTATGAACCTTGAACCGGCTATAGGATGAAGTGAGCTCTTTCTCAAGGACGGTCTGTCCGTGCTATGCCAAAGTTGTTGCCAAAAAACATCCCAAGCTCCATGTTTACGTCTGGCAGGTGTATTTGAGAGCATGATTATGACTTCGCAATCCTCAAGTTCTTCCAGTCGACCCAAAAGCAATATATTGCCTAGGGTTATGTCCAGCCTTGATCTATTCTAGGAAATGTTGTATTTACCAATGATTAAACCCTTTGTGGACATCACCACTGGTGGCTCTACTCCCAATGAGTGCTTTCTGTTATGCACCCCGATGGAAGCGCCCAAGTTTCTCCTCCTTGCTATGCACCCCGATGGAAGCACCCAAGTGTTTCAGATTGGAACTTTGAAGTGCAAACATGTAAAATGGCATAGAAATAGCACATCAAAAAGACATAACGAATTAATAAGGAATCCTTGTATTCATAAATAAAAAGATGCAACACATAAAGAACACCCTTGGACTATACACTCGTGATGTTGCATATGTGAGGGTTCGCCATAGAGTATGGGGCCTCACTTATAGTATGCCTTAGTCGAATGCACCACTACTTTCATATAGGTGCATTTGGCTCCAACTCCAATGCATACCGCAAAGCTTCAAATGGGGGAAATAAGGATCCCATAGTCTCCCCTACACTATGGATTGCTGTCCTCAGTAATCTAAGGAATGTTTGCTTTTGACTCATCACGAGATCTTAACACAATTCATCCTATCAAATTGGCTAGTGTTTGTCAATCGACTTTGACTCATGTGCGGAGTCTTAATACAACTCATTCTTTTAAGCTAGTTAGTGTTTGTTGCTCTACAACTTGGGGATTTAACACAACTTTTCCTATCAAACCCGTACGTGTCTGTCCATCTAAACTCTCTTCTTTTATTCATTCTTATTCCAATCCACCTTCAGCTCAATAAGGTTTGAGGAATGGAGGTTTCAAAGTCCTAACTTGTGTCTTCATGTCTCTTATGACTTTGCATACCAAACTTTGTAGACATAGTCCCAAGCAATTGCATTGTTGGGATCAAGGTGTGGTGTTGTCGCCGTGCTACAATGGCTTGAGGGAGTTAGTCCATTGGGTTGCTCCTTGGGCAGTTTCTGCCTTTCTTCTTGGCTTGCCTTGGGCCTTGGGGACTTGGGTTTCATGGTTTGTTTGCCATGATACTTTGCCTTTATTTCCAAGTAAAGTACTTAGGTATTTCCATTGGCCTCCTTGTCAATTTTTTATTTCTCACCTTGAACTTGGACAAACTAGTTGGTATAGCTTGTCTCTTCACACGGATGGTGTAGTCTTGGTGCGTGGCACATCTTTGAGGGCTCTCCTTAGTCGGATCTTGCTTGATATCTTTGCCTTAAACAAACTATTTAGAGCAGTTTGTCTTTTTGCATGGAAGGTGAGATCCCATCACATAGCACTTTTCTTTGGCTCTCTTTAGCTTCATTTGGAGTTGAAGTTCTTTGAAGGGTATGGACTAAGTCGTCACACTTACATTGGATTCTCGACATTAGGAGTAGAGGTACCATCCAAGTGATTGGGCTAACACCCATGTTTGGAGTGATTGGACTGCCACAGTTTCATAGGATTGGAATGTCACTGCCTTGCATTACTTGTGGCCTAAAAGTCGGGATCTCAAACTTTACCAATATTGTCGAGTATGGTCCCAATGAGTTCCATAGCCTTAAGACATTCACCTTAAGTGAGTTGGAGGGTACTGCCTTAAACAAACTATTTAGAGCAGTTTGTCTTTTTGCATGGAAGGTGAGATCCCATCACATAACACTTTTCTTTGGCTCTCTTTAGCTTCATTTGGAGTTGAAGTTCTTTGAAGGGTATGGACTAAGTCGTCACACTTAGATTGGATTCTCGACATTAGGAGTAGAGGTACCATCCAAGTGATTGGGCTAACACCCATGTTTGGAGTGATTGGAGTGCCACAATTTCATAGGATTGGGATGTCACTGCCTTGCATTACTTGTGGCCTAGAAGCCATGATCTCAAACTTTACCAATATTGTCGAGTATGGTCCCAATGAGTTCCGTAGCCTTAAGACATTCACCTTAAGTGAGTTGGAGGGTACTGCCTTAAACAAACTATTTAGAGCAGTTTGTCTTTTTGCATGGAAGGTGAGATCCCATCACATAGCACTTTTCTTTGGCTCTCTTTAGCTTCATTTGGAGTTGAAGTTCTTTGAAGGGTATGGACTAAGTCGTCACACTTACATTGGATTCTCGACATTAGGAGTAGAGGTACCATCCAAGTGATTGGGCTAACACCCATGTTTGGAGTGATTCGACTGCCACAGTTTCATAGGATTGGGATGTCACTGCCTTGCATTACTTGTGGCCTAGAAGCCAGGATCTCAAACTTTACCAATATTGTCGAGTATGGTCCCAATGAGTTCCATAGCCTTAAGACATTCACCTTAAGTGAGTTGGAGGGTACTGCCTTAAACAAACTATTTAGAGCAGTTTGTCTTTTTGCATGGAAGGTGAGATCCCATCACATAGCACTTTTCTTTGGCTCTCTTTAGCTTCATTTGGAGTTGAAGTTCTTTGAAGGGTATGGACTAAGTCGTCACACTTACATTGGATTCTCGACATTAGGAGTAGAGGTACCATCCAAGTGATTGGGCTAACACCCATGTTTGGAGTGATTGGACTGCCACAGTTTCATAGGATTGGAATGTCACTGCCTTGCATTACTTGTGGCCTAAAAGTCGGGATCTCAAACTTTACCAATATTGTCGAGTATGGTCCCAATGAGTTCCATAGCCTTAAGACATTCACCTTAAGTGAGTTGGAGGGTACTGCCTTAAACAAACTATTTAGAGCAGTTTGTCTTTTTGCATGGAAGGTGAGATCCCATCACATAACACTTTTCTTTGGCTCTCTTTAGCTTCATTTGGAGTTGAAGTTCTTTGAAGGGTATGGACTAAGTCGTCACACTTAGATTGGATTCTCGACATTAGGAGTAGAGGTACCATCCAAGTGATTGGGCTAACACCCATGTTTGGAGTGATTGGAGTGCCACAATTTCATAGGATTGGGATGTCACTGCCTTGCATTACTTGTGGCCTAAAAGCCGGGATCTCAAACTTTACCAATATTGTTGAGTATGGTCCCAATGAGTTCCGTAGCCTTAAGACATTCACCTTAAGTGAGTTGGAGGGTACTGCCTTAAACAAACTATTTAGAGCAGTTTGTCTTTTTGCATGAAAGGTGAGATCCCATCGCATAACACTTTTCTTTGGCTCTCTTTAGCTTCATTTAGAGTTGAAGTTCTTTGAAGGGTATGGACTAAGTCGTCACACTTAGATTGGATTCTTGACATTAGGAGTAGAGGTACCATCCAAGTGATTGGGCTAACACCCATGTTTGGAGTGACTGGAGTGCCACAGTTTCATAGGATTGGGATGTCACTGCCTTGCATTACTTGTGGCCTAAAAGCCGGGATCTCAAACTTTACCAATATTGTTGAGTATGGTCCCAATGAGTTCCGTAGCCTTAAGACATTCACCTTAAGTGAGTTGGAGGGTACTCCAAGGTTTAATTGGCAAGGTTTTGTTCCACGAGACTCAGTTATCTTGATCATACCGTTTTGTGAGTATTCCCTCTTCTTCTTAACTTTCTTCCTCTTATTTTCTTCTAGATACCTAGAGTTATTATCATTCTTCTTACCTTTTTCTATCTTCTCTTCTTTGCCTATCTTCTATGGTACTATCTTTTTTTCAATCTCTAGCCACATGTTTTATTCTCTCATCTTTTGCTATCTTGGCTCTGGCTCCATCTAGCAACTCTTTACTTCGTCTTTCATATCATCTTCTTCTATTTGTTCCCATACTCTCAAGATTCTATCTTTGAACTCTCCACATAGCCTATCATTGTTGAACTTTATTGGGTTGGTTGTTTGTTGAGGTTGGGGTTGTTGGGGATGAGTTGTAGGTGTTTCTTGACTTGGATTGAATATATCCTCTCCCTTCTTCTCTCCATCACCTATCTTATTGTATAAGTTAGGGGTTTCACCCATGCATAATGAAGTGTTGGCTCCATGTAATTCATCATTTTTATCATCAAAGGTATCGTGTGCCTCCTCTCCCTTCTCTAACTTCACTTCTTCTAACATTAGCTAATCTTCAAGCTAGGCTACAACTTGCAGGTGCAAAGGCGCCTTCTCCCATGTCCATCCATCTTCATCTTTCTTCTTGTAGCATAATTTCTTCATGATCTCTTCTAGCTTTATCCTAGCATCATCTAGCTTCCATTATTCTCCTTTTTTAGAGTATAACATCTCTTTTTCTTCTTCTTCTTCTTGGATTTGGTTGACTCCTTCGGGTTGGAAATTGATGGGGCACTATTCTTGGTATCACTCTTCTTCTTTGGAGTAGTAGTCATTGAGATAGTTATCAATGTAGAGGTATTATTCTTCATGGTGATAGTCAATGGGATATTCTTTGAGTTAGCAATCGTCATCTTCTAGGTAGTAAGTTCTAGGTAGTAATCGATGGGGTAGTGTTTCTTAGGGTGTTCTTTTGGTGGATATTGAGTTTCTTCATAGTAAAGTTCAGGGTAGTTGCCTATTGTTGGTTACTTGTACTCTTCTTTTTTGCCTTTTGGCTTGTAGTCATCTTCAAATATCCCCTTCTTCTTTCCTTTGTCTTCTCTTTAACTTTCTCCGCTTCTTTGGTTGCTAGGCTCCATTCTTTAGCTCTTATACTTTATCAACTTTCATCTCCTTCGTGTATGGGTGAGCTTGCTCTTGTGCTTCTTCAGATCCAAAGGCAGTCTCCAATCCCACTTATAGGTGATGTGTCTTTGAAGCTCCCTCTCAAGGTCTCAAGCCTTCTTCACATGCTACAACTTGGCTCTTTCTTACACCATGATCAAATGTTAGTTGATCTTGTCCAAGGCATTTTTAAGATTTTATCCTTCATATGCAAACTTTTCAACATCTCAGTTCCTTTGAGGGTTTCTTTATTTCTTTGATGGCCTTCCATGTTTTCTTGACTTTTTTGAGAAGTAGTTCCTTTTTCTTGTAGGCCTCTTCATAGTTGGAGGTCTTTCTAGTCGATTGTCATCTCGAATGGTATGCCATGTACCCCTATTGTGTTTCATCTCCTTCATACTTTGGTTGGTGCATTAGGGGATCAACTTCACATTCCTTTAGGATCTCCTGTATGACCATGAGCTCACTTCCCTCTTGAGCTAGATGGCTTTATGACAAAGTCGCCCTTATACCAAGTGTTATGCTTGCAAATGAGAAACCTCGTGTTTTTTATAAAAAGGGAAACAAAATGTATCAATAAGGAATCATTATATAAAGATACAACACATAAAGTATATATCTAAACTACACCCTCGTGATGCTACACATGTGAGGGTTCACCACAAAGTATGGGGCATCACTTGTAGTATGCCTTTAAGTGCACCCTTACTCCCCATATAGGTGCATTTGGCTCCAAAACCAATGCACATCTACAAAGCCACAAATGGGGGAAGGGGGATCCCACACACCACAACCCCAAAGGATTGGTCTGCTTTAGGATTCTTTATATCCAAAGGTAGTCTCCCAATCACACATATGGGCAATGTCTCCTTTAAGATTCATGTAACTATAAAATCTAGAATGCATATTTTGCCTGAAGGAGTGAACAAGTAAAAGGGTGGATCATTAGTCTCATTAGTTTTTGGCCTTCACAAATTTCAGCCAATAGGACACTAATAGGGTACACTCTTAGGGGGCCTTTTCCATTTTTTTAAATAGCTAAACCTTGGATTTTAGATTATTCTGTAAGTCTTGCCAATCAACTTTCTCTCTCCTAAGAATCTTATTTTTTGTGGGTTCCACTTTTTCAACTTTTACATTTCCTTTTCAAAAGGCACCTTTCGCCCTCCCTAATAGCTTCCCCAACCCATTCTATGTTGAATGTTGATTTTCTCCTCTCTTGGTCCTACTGCAACTTCCTGTCCACCATCTTGGCTCATTCATCTCCACCAAAGGTTTCTCTTTGCTTTGCTTGCTTCCTCTCCACTATAGCTACCATTTTATTGCTTCTTCTCCACCACCATTGCTAATATTGCTTTTGCTTTTTCATAGTTCAAGCTCTCCCTCTATTTTCTTGTTATTGTTGTTGGTTTCTCACCACCAAAACTTCCGCTCTTATTTTTGCTACTTCTCTAGCATTTCTATTGCAACCTCTTCCATCCATTCGAAATCTTCCCCTCTCCTAATCTTGCTCCACTACCATTCTAGGTTTAGAGATCTCATTTTCTCCATTTCCCCTTAGTTTGCTCCTCCCCTATCTTCTGCATCATCCACCACCATTGTGTGTTGGAGCTTCAAACATCTCCATATCCCACACATTTCTCCCTCTATCTTGCTTTTGCATCCTCCCCCATTATTGTACGCTTAAGCTTGCGCTTGAAAGTCTACAACAAATCAAAGGGGATACCCGTGGTAGCAAGTAAGGTTTTTTATTCTCTTTTTCCTTCAATCCAAATATTATAAATAAATAATTTTGTCATCAACATTGTTAAGGTGGTTTTCTTAACTTCTCTACTTGTCATGCATTCTTGCATATGGGGAGAATAAGACAATGGACTTTTGGTGCTAAATATGAGTATCAACATGTCCAACAATTTCATGTAGGATTTAACTAAGCATAGTCATCAATACTCTTTATAAAGAATAAAAGGTCAACAACTCTAAGCCTCTCCTAAGTCCTATTGAAGCTACGAAAACTGTAAGGAAGCATCCTTGTGACACTATTCTTACTATGAAATTGCATAATCTCAAAAAATGATTATGGAATTGCATATTTTGATCAATTTACTATAGAGACATTCTAAAGATACCCTTTTTCAAATGAACTAGTGCGTAAAAATTTTGAAATATGTTGGAATTATTCTTATTATTGAATCGTGCTTAAAAGTATTACATTATTATTTTTTCCACTTTATCCCTGAAATGTCATGACTAATCATAAATCCTACATAAAGAATGTAAAATACTACCAAGTATGATCTTCTATGGTGCCATCATGGATTTTTATCCATTACTTTCCAAATTCATTCATCATTTTTGTTATATTTCAATAGTATAATTTTGTTGCAATGTTTGTCATTGTTTTGATCTTAATCTATTTAAAATGGTGAATCATGGGCTCCAACATAGAGGACTATGGATTTTGTTTGTTCTCATTTTCATGTAGCCATCCACCACGTGCTATTGTTTCACATTTTTGTCACAATTGTTGTTTTATTTGAAATAAGAAAATGTATCTAGCTCTACGAGAGTACCCGAGTTTACCTCATATATTTATATATCATTGAAAAAGTCTAAGAGCTTATAAAATTAAATCCTTGAACCCTTTTGGAATCATTAACTGTCTTATAGCAAAAAATATTGGTTTTAATCTCCCAATACTTTACAAAAATATTGGTTTTAATCTCCCAACACTTTACAAAAATCATAATTGTAAGGAGATAACTATAAAAAGATACATTTACAGTGATCTCCTCACAATTTCATGGTGATATTTCAAGTCTTTATATCCGTACAATGTTTTTCCTTATCATAATTTATCGTTCCATTTTATTTTTATTGAGATTTAAAAGAATATATCAACAACATGTTGACATACGTGTGTTATAACGTACTAAAAACATACAAATTTGGGAAGGTATGGTTCAAAGTTGAATTGATGAATAAATGATAAGTTGCAAAGTACTCAAGGAATATATTTATTTCCTCTTTTACATGTGCCAAATGAGCTATATGGATATTATGATTACAAGTCTTACATTCTACTGCCACACAACATCCAACACCTTAATTTTTGGACTCTATGAGGATGAGGAGGAGGCTCTCAGTGCTTTTCCACTTATAACCTTAATTCCAATCATTAGATGATAGATTTTAAAGAGTTGGATATACCTTTTGTGAAGCACAATTGACAAAAACCCTTCAGCAAACATGATAATGGCTTCCATCAATACTAAGGCTAGTTATACAATGAGCAGAAGCCCTCATCTACCCTCAAAACAATCCACATATTTGTTTACATACTGGATGCACCTAACTTTTTAAAAAAAAGGTCTCATTGGCCCACTAGATAGAGATTGGAATTTAGATGGATTGGAGAGGGTTTCAAAACCACCAACCGCTCTACAGTATTTTGATAAAAGAGATTGGCATCTTCTAATTTGGGCATGCACTCGACCCCTTAGATGGGAGATCTCATGCACCTTGATTTGTTTGTCACATGCAAAATGAAAACCCAATCATTTTACATATCAATCTTGCTTACATGGCTTGTGTGTAACTACCCTAAGTTTAATTCTATCTTCCATGGAGGACTATCGTCATCAATAATTTTGATGCACTAAAAAGAAAAAATAATTTAACCTAGTTTTTGTAATGTGATGATAAGATTAAGATATGTACATTACCACCCATTATTTTCAATGAAGCTATGGGTTTAGCCAAGTGTATAACTTGAAAAAGGGATGAGTCTATGAGGCATGTTGAAAGTAGCTGAAGCTATTGCATGATTGTTGATAATGCCCCACCAAAAGAGATTGCACAATCTATATGTGGAGACACTCCTATGTCTATTTTCGAGAAAGTTCACCAGTTTAGAGAGAGAGAGAGAGAGAGAGAGAGAGAGAGAGAGAGAGAGAGAGAGAGAGAGAGAGAGAGAGAGAGAGAGAGAGAGAGAG
This sequence comes from Lygodium microphyllum, assembly GCF_053477565.2. Classification (NCBI taxonomy): domain Eukaryota; kingdom Viridiplantae; phylum Streptophyta; class Polypodiopsida; order Schizaeales; family Lygodiaceae; genus Lygodium; species Lygodium microphyllum. Next base: position 18,494,132 of record NC_141137.1, on the reverse strand, counting down.
AGAGAGAGAGAGAGAGAGAGAGAGAGAGAGAGAGAGAGAGATTGCCAACCTATGTGCACCTTTTCTTGAATCACTTTTTACCTTTTTTTCCTGGGCTTGTTTTCTTTTGCTTTGCAAAGCATAGACTTTCTGCCATCTAGATCCTTTTGCCCATGACTTTTAGCCTAGCTCTTTTTCATGAATCACCCTCCATTTTATCTCTTTGGGATTTTTTCATTTTCAATCAATTTGAATAATATTTATTAATTTATGTTTAGGGATCTCTCTCATCATTGGGCATTGATTCTCTTAGGGTGATTATGTCGAGGCTGTGTGCAATTTGTCCATCCTATTGCTTGCACACTAAACTACACCCAAGAGTATCATTGAAAGTGGTTTGGCCCACTTGTATTAAAATTGTGGTGTGATGATTGGTAGTGGCTCAATCCTTATCAATTGCATAGTCTCTTATTTAAATATATGTGTTGTCTTCTTGTGCATTGGATGTGCCCGAATTTTGGGATAGGGGAGATCCCTTGTCCACAAGTGTTGCCGACCACAAGAATCGGATCCAGTTGTCTTTTGACATGTAACTCAATAGACACCTCTTTTTCCACTACCTATCATGTCCATAGCCAAGTGTATAACTAGCCTGAATAGTGTTTCACATGACTACGCTATTGTGGTACTCTCTTTGAGCCTCTCATGCAACACCAAGCTATGCCACATGAATGCTCTTCCATTCGCATTCTTCATGATATAGTTAGTTGTGTTCGAGGTTGATGGATGGGGTGAGTTAGTAACATCGGCCCTAATATTTCTTCTTGCAAGTTTAAATTATAAATCTCTTATTGGATTTTGTTTCGCACACATGAAAATAGTTAGTATTAATAAAGAAATACCTTCATTTACAAAGCCTTAGGGCCTTACAAAAGACAATAGTGCGGCCACGCCATGAGTATTAAGTATCCTAAGATTACAAATTAACTCCCATATACTACTAACTTTGGAGACTATCTCCATCCGGGAAGGCAAGTTATAGATGCCTTGGAAGAGCACCTAATTTCTTGCACGTAGCAATTGGAGTTTGTTTCTTACACGCTTTAATGAGTTGGATGTGTTATCATCATGTGACAATATATTGTCATATGCAATTCTTTTGGAAAAGGCACTTGCCTTGTCTAATTGGAAAACTAGGGCCTTGTATATATCATCCATCCTTGTTTGGCTTGCAACTTCTAAGATCATACAAGATCAAGATTCCATGTCACGTTGAAACTATGAATTATGAAGCATATGCAATAGTACACGTATCATAAACCAAGAGCATTTATTCATGAGTATGGTAACTAAATGCAAATACATGGTAATTACTCAAATGTACATCAATTAAACTCAAAAGTGTAATGAAAAGCGAGTAGAAATTGATAAACAAATTACATTAATTGAGTGACTACAATTATAACATGTAATATGTCATGCTAGTAGAAGTAATGGCAAGAAGATGAAGAAGTTTCATAATGATATAGGAGGAGAGTTCACTTCCCATGAGTTTGTTGATTATTTGAAGGAGAATGGTATCATGAGAGTTCACTTTCGATGAGTTTATTGATTACTTGAAGAACAATGACATTAGGGGCCAACTTGGCAACAACCTATGCAGCTTAGTAAAATGGTGTTGTGGAGTGATGCAACCAAGCTATCATGGAGATGGCACAATGTATGTTGAAGGCGCACTCTTTTAAGGGAAGTAGTCAACACAACAATCGATATACATCCTCAACCACCAAAGGTGCTAAAGGAAAAAACACCTCTAGAGACTTGCTCTCCTAAGAAACCCTCTATTGTACATTTTAGAACATTTGAATGAGAGTGTTATGCTCATATTGTAGAGAAGAAAAAGACAAAGCTACTTTACTTCAATTATCTCAACCAAGAAGGCCATATTGAGTATGTGATTTAAAGCCTTTCTTTGCTCCTCTATCTTATTTAACCTTTGAAGTCCATCAAGAACTAGATTCACCTCAATTGTAGGAGTTGGATTCTTTTCATAGAAGAGCTACTTTGCCCACTTGGGAAGTGGCTTCCCTTTAGAACCAAAGTAGGCTATTGTGGTTGTCAAGGAGCTTTTCCTATGAGAGATCATTCTTCTCCTTCTTTACATAAAGTTCAACATTTGGTGTAGGCACATGGTGGGTTACTTGTTCTTCTAATGATAACATAGAGGATCCTTTCTCCTCCATGGCGGCATGCATGTGGTTGCTCCACAAAACCCACATAATCCAAGTTGGCATTACTTTATTAATCTCACAACATTAAGCTTTAGATTCCTTCTTATGCCCAAAAAAGATGCATTTCTTACTCTTGCCTCTCTACAAGTCTGGATGAGCTTATGTATAACCCAAAGTGAAAAGATACCAATCAAAGTGGAAGATCAAGAAAAACTTGGTTGATCAACTAGAATATAGAAAAGTAATCAGTATAAGATTTAGATAGTCAAAGTCTCATCAAACTTGGTTGACTACATAGAATATAGGAAAGTAATTTGTACAATATAGGTCTGGAAGACTAAGCAAATGAGATTGGCCTTCGAAATAGTACATGGACCAACTTGTTCCACAAGGCTATTCACAAATATAAGGCTTTGATTTTCTAGAAATAGTTGCACCTATAGTGAGGATGATCAATATTCATGTGGCCCTAGCCTTGGTTGCTCATCAAAAGTGGCTAGTCTTTTAGATGGATGCAAAATTTGCATTCTTAAGCAAACACATCCAATAGGAGACATAAGTGACCTGAAAACTAGGATTTGAGATGTCAAGTTAAGAAAATAAGGTTTCTAGGTTTAGAAAGGCATTGTATGGGTTAAAACATGCCCCAATGTGTGGTATCAAAGGATAGATGGATTTTTCAATAGCATTTAAGCTTACCAAAAGCGCTTCTAATGCTAACTTGTATGCGTTTACAGGATGGCAACTATGTAATCATTGTTTTGTATGTAAACAACTTGATCATCACAACAGACCATGAACATATGCTTCAAAAGACTAGGGAGATACTAAGTTTGGAATTTAAAATGACTAATTTAGGTCTTATACATGATTGCTTTGCCTTTAAGGTGTCTCAAAATCTTGGTATAATCCCATTTTTTAGCAAAGGTATGTTGGGGAGATTATTAAAGTATTTGAGATGCCTAAGTGTAAGAGTGTGGTTTGACCAATGGAACTAAATGCAAAATTCTCATCCAAGGATACATCACCACCTATGGATATTGGCCAGTAGTATTGAAAGCTTGTGTGAAGTCTTATCTTTCTATGAAATACTAGGCCAAATCTTATTTATGGAATCCCAAGTAGATCTCAAATGAGCCCTGAGAGAACCGTTGGTGGAGAGCATGGATGCAGGTACTAAAGTACTTGAAGGGTATAATAGACTATGGCATCACCTATAAATACGTAAAATCTTAGTTGGATACTGAGATTCAAATTGGGAAGTGAGATATTGATTCCAAGAAATTCATGACTTGATATTGCTTCTCACTTAGATCAGGAGTCTTTTGTTAGATTAGCAAATAGCAACCGATAGTGACATTATCTTTAACATAGGCTGAATACAAGGCAGGATGCTTCGCTGCTTATGAAGCATTTTGGAAAATGATGATTTGGGAGATGTGGGAGTTAGAAGCAACAATCATAAAAAGTAACAATCCAAGTTGCATGGGGATTGCAAGGAACCCTATGCTTCATGCCTGCACAAAGCATATAAAGATTTAGTATTCAAGATGGAGAAGTGGAGATGGTCTTCATCAACTTGGTATTGGACCGAACAAGTAGTTCACCTTTGGGTGGACATTGAGATGGGTATCAGAAGTCACTCAAATGCTCACCCCTCAAGTTACCTACCTATACTGCAAGTGCCAAACATTGTAAGGCTATCGAGCAAGTAGAAGCAATGATGGGCACTAGGCATTAGTAGGGTTCCTAGTTGAGACATTGAAAGGGGTCTAACCTTGAAGACTAGATAGTTATGAGATGGCCAATGTGGGTTTGACCACTAGGTCAAGTGGTAAAGAGTTAATAGTATTCAAAGTGATGAGTAATCAAGATTCTGAGAATTGTCTTGAGAATATCCAAGGGTGATGGCTAGTGGATTGGATGGACCATGCGAGTGATGAGTTAATGGGAACCATGTTGGAGCATATTTAATATCCTATATGTTGATGGAGGATATTTAATATCCTACTCCTCAAAAACCTTATCGATCTAACACCACCTCTCAATTTATGGATCCACATTTTCCTTATCTACCATCCACTTTATGGATCCACCTAATATCACATACTTTATGGATGCACCTAGCATCCACTTTCTGGATCCACCTTTTTCCCACATACCATCTTAACCTCTTTATGAGGTTCTCATATCTAAATACAATATATTTATTTAGCATATGGCAACACACCTTCAATATTGAGTATCCTCCATCCAATATCTTTCTAGATTACTATTCAAATCTTACAAATACATTGGTGGACAAATATTTTAGCCATTAATTGTATCAATTTAGTAAAAGAGGGGAAAAAATTATTCTCTCTTGTACTTGTGTTTATTGTTATCTTTCATTGTGCTCTATTTTCTTACAATCAATAGGAACCCTCTATCATGATGTGCTAGTCTCATGTTCAATTCATTGAGTAGTGCTAAAGAAAGAGGATAAGGTAATATTTAATAGAGATTATGCTAAAATGTAATATTACATCATTGTGTTAAAAAAGATTAACTGTATTCAAAATGGCCCTAATCCCTATCAATTGTCCAAACATACTCAAAATCGATATTAGAGGACAAATTAGGAAAAAGTTGAGAAAGTACCCATGGTAATAACCAACACAACACAATAAGATCTTACCAAAGATTTTGGGAAGGGCTTATTATGTTGTGTTGGTCATCATGGATACTTTCTTAGTTTCTTTGTAAATCAGCCTTCGAATGGTTCTATTTTTAATCAAGGGTCATGAAAACCCCTTGAAAGGGATACATGGATGCCAAATTAGGAAAGCTGCCCATGGAAACCAACACAATAGGAGATTGGAAAGCCTCTTAATGTCTATTTTTAGTATTTTTTTCCTATTAAGAATCAAAAGACCTTTAAAAAGGGCATGACCAAATTACAAAGAAATTGAAAAAGTACCCATGGTGACCAACACAACATGAAAATGCCTTTTAAAAATGCTTGGGAAGGACTTACCATGGGTACTTCCCAACTTTTTTTCATAATTTTACCTCTCAATCTCTATTTCGAGTGTTTTTGATCCCCAATGGGGATCTTGTTCCACTCTAAAATGGCACCATTAGTTTTGCTTGATTCTCCACTAGAAATGCAAATTTTGATCTTGTCAACCTTTATATTACAACAAAGTATTATGCTACCCTAAATTATCACAACATGATATGAGACTTCACAAGCATCCCAATGATCATTGTGGTGTTTTAGTCTAGGCATACCGTAGAAAATACAATGTGATTAGGCATCATGTAAATGCCCCATGATCCCTTAACACATTGTATTGGTATAGTCTCATCTTTCTTGATAATGATATATTTTCTTGGTGATCAATATATGATTTTCCATCTTTATTTGTAAATCAATCTTATTGAGATAGAGAAAATTCTCTCAATAACTTGGGGGAAGTGATGTAAGAACACACAAAGGGTTGTTCCCCTCTTCTATCAAGTGATGTAATACCATCTCCATGTACATGTGTCTTGGTATAGCATGGCATCTTTTAATAGATTTAAACATCAAGAATATTGAGATTCATTCTCTTCCATTTCATTCTACTCCAAGGGCCTTAACATAGGTATGTAATGATGTACCCTGAAATGATACCAACCTTCCATTGATGTAGAGTTTGAAGCCATATAGGCTAAATTGAATATTTCTCATATGGGGGGAGCACAAGAGCCTTTGACTCCTTTATTCAGAAGGTTAGGGAATCAAGTATTCCAATATGAAGTGATGAGTTGTATTAGACAAAAATCAAATTCTTTGGTTTAAGCATGTTCATTTAGTCAAGTTGTAACCACTCCATTGTGTCTCCTATGTCTAAATGACATGAGTGAGCTTGACACCATGGTTTCTTTGCTTCGTGAGTTGACCAAATTGATATACTATTATATTTCTTTGCAAACCATGGGATGTGATTGCACTACTTGTTCTTAAATTATTTACAAATTTTAATTAGTAAAGCTTCTGTAAACCAAATATTAAACTAGTTAAGTATATGACACTCTTTGTTAGCCACAACCAAAACCTTTGCATGGATCCACAAACATTTTGATATGTACATCTAGATGCTATATCTTTGAATGGATAGATCTATTTTTAAAATTCCACATAGTTAGTTTCAATAAGCCAAACAAAAAATGTTTGAGATGTTTAGAAAACATTTTACTCGATTGCATGTATCCTCTTCTTTATATCAATGTATCACAACTTCATATCCTACATATTCCAAAGCTTTTTGTTACATTTATTCTGTACCATATGTAATAAAATTCAATTTGGTTAGTTTATTACCTCGCTAGATTACTAAGACTGGTTTAAGGCTTCTAGTTATCTCTATTTCCTATCGTTGAGTTAAGGTAACCAATGATCCTTTTCTTCTTGTCTTTTGAAAATGCCTAGGATCACCTTTGGTCTCCTAGGTTTAAGACCCATTCTCCTATAGCATCATCAGCATTTACAACTTGAAATCTCCCCCCTCTTTTTGTATAGCATCATTGACTTGTCCTAATGAAAAAATATAAGCCCACCCTCACAAGTTTCCAACCCACACCCTCACAAGTTTCCAACCCACTTATTAACAATCTCCTCTCTTTCTTGTAGGGTTTTGTCAACTTGTCCTAGGGTCAAGGTCTCATTATATTTATAGTTTTATCTTCATTTTTTGTTGTCTTATAAATCCTCACATAAAGCATTGACCCTCTGCCAATTGGGATGCAATTTAGCAATCATATTACACCCAAAAAGCTCTTAAATTTTAATCCTACAATCCAAAAGAACTTGGATTTCTTAAATATTGGGACAGATCATATGTGCTATATTTTTTAGTGAGCCAATTGGTGTAGTTTCCTAAGGTTGACATGCATTGGTTGGGAACCATCACTTCATCCTTGTATTTTCCCTTGCATATGCTTCCACTTGTTGAGCTTCTCTAAGGGCTCATAAGATAAATTCATCTTTCATTCTTATTTTAAGGTTTAAAATATATTCTTATGAGATCAATCCCATGATCATTAATCCAAAACAATGTTTAATATTAGGCTATTGATTTCCCTTTATCAATGTAAAATTTGTGGTAACAAAGATAATGTTCCTAATGGACAACTCTAGGTCCTAGTAACATGGTATAAGAGTTAGGTTGGCTCCATGTACCTAGCCTATGTCCATACAAGCTCTAGGAATTAGGCAATCTCGAGGGTGTACTTTCTAGATTTACTATACATTTAGGGTCTTGCAATAGTCCTTCTGAATACTTGAGATTTTACTTAAAGGAAATAGTTGTAAAAATCATCTTTTCTAAGCATAAGACTTGCATTTGAGCTTCATTCTAAGCCTAATAAAGGTAAGATTTTGATTTTATTAGACTTATATTTCAAAATTGGAAAGAAGATTTGAAATTATGAAGAAAGTTGAGAACACCACACTCTCCAAGCCTTGCAACTACACTTGGATCTTTTTCTCAATGCTCTCTCTCCTTTCCTTGCTAGATGGATTGGGCAAATCTTTGTGCACAAGCTTGAAGTGAGTTGGTATCTTTTGAGGCCTATGTTGGCATTCAGCAATTGCCTCCTATTCTTAATGTTTCTAGATAATGGCATGGAGAACTTGAATAATAGTTTGTCTATCCTCAAGCTTGCTATTAAGCACTTGGATATCCTCTTATATCCTTGCTACATTTACCAAAAAGCATGGTAGGGGATTATCTCATTTGATTTTTTTTTTCTTTTGCAAGTAGTGAGGTGGAAGCTACATGATAGAAGAAGGGAGTGGGGAGGTAAAAACTACATGTAGGGCTCCTTCTACTATCTCTTGATTGAGGGAAGCTAATAACTTCATCTACTATCAAATAAGCTTATACTACCTCCCCACTCCCAAACTTGTGTATAGGGTTATAGGCTTAGAATTTGGGGAAATTTGGATAGCATAATGGTTGCCTTGTGATGCATTATAAATTATATGTTTGATTTAAACCAAAATAATTCATCTAATTGAGCGATATAACCCTACACACAAGTTTGGGTAGCACAATAGCTTGCCAATGACCCATTACAAACTTTACTTCCCTTTTAAATCAAAGATTTTATTATTTAATGAAAATTGGAAATCATAATGCTTGTTCATGGCTCCTTATAATTCACAAGAGATACATCCAACAAAATTTATTTTTCTTAATCAAATACTTTATCATTTGATAAAAATTGGACATTATAATAGCTTTCTCATGGCCCACCCCATAAATGGCAAAAAGTCCATCAAATCTAACTTAATTTTCCAAATCAAAATGACTTTGCATTTTTAGAATATTGGACAATGGAGGCCTAATATAAATGATAGGAGACATTTCAATGCAACCTTATTTTTCTAAATCAAATGCTAAGAATCTTTAAAAACAAGCAACATCATCACGACTTATGCATGGCCTTTGGCAAATGTTTAAGGAATCTAATTAAGAAAACTATAAAGAAAGTAAGATCTCATAACTTTGAGATAAAAAGGGTAGCAAAAACCCTTGTAATGCTTTGACATGATTGATTATGGATACCTCTTAGACTAAGCATTCCAATTTTTCAAGTCTAGAAATCTAAGGGAATTAAATGATAAATACATTAATGATCAAGGTTCATCTAGCTTCTAAGGACCACTGAATTGATCAAGCATCTTCAAGAAGAAGCAAAGTAAAGAAGGTAAAAATGAAGAAGAGTAGGTCTTTCTATTGCAGTTAGAGATATGCTAGATATGCCCACAACTATATTCTTCATTTGAGACTCACCTTCTTTTAGTATTCATGATATAATGTGCATATGAGTATTTATTTTAGCGGAGTGTAAATGCAACGAGAAAGGAATCATTTGAAAAATGAGAAAGGGATCTTCTGTTCATAGGTTTTTGTCAATCTACTTATTTTTACCCCAAAAAATACCCATACTTCTATATTCTTATTATTGAATTAGGACTTCGAATAAACCTTGACTCGACAAATTACTAAATGTTTCACTCCTACTACCTCCTTTCAAGCTACTTAGCTATTTAGCCCTAATCGTCTTTCATTTAAACTTGCACCTTCTGTCTTTTGCATTTTTCTAAGATTGCTTTTGTGCCTTTTGCCTTTTCTCCTTCTTGTTGACTTCATTGGGTCTGCATTTTAGAATTTTATTGGGTTTATCTTTGATTTCCTTTTTTCTTGTCCTGTAGTGGGCTTAACACTCCTCCGTAGTATCGTGTCTTTGACAGACATCAGAGTGCTTATCATAGTTGAAAGCATCTTGAAAAATCGATGGCCACCAATAACCAGCACAGAGAGTTTTTTGGGTGGTAAGCCAACCAACAAAATGCCCCCACATGCTGAATTATGCCACTCCTCAAGAATGAATGGTACTGCATTAGGTGCTACACAACGGCAATAAATATCATCTACACCTCTCCACAAGACACCTGCTATAATCAAAAAGTGTAGTGCTTGCTGTTTAATCTTTCTCTTTTCACACTTTAATAGAGCATCCCCAAATCCTCCTATAGATAAATAATGCATTATAGTTGCATACTAGGAAGAAATGGAAGTTGTATCGATTTTAATTAGACTTTCAATATCACTTTTGTTAACTGCAGGCACAAGAAAAAGTGGAAAAGTGTAAGTCGAGACCTAAAAGAGGTGGCCCAAAAGGAAATTAAACACAACAGAAGAAGTAGGAAGGGAAACGATCGAAAGCGTAAGGGCAGCCTCAAAAGCTAAGGCAAGGGAAAAAGTGCAGTTTCAAATGCGAGCCGCCCCTAAAAGTTTTTATAAAGAGCAATAGGCTCCCTCCTGTGCAAATTGTAAGGGTAGATGGGCAGTAAGAAATAAGCTAGGAAGATAGGAGGACAACGGGAAAAAGGGGCTAATCTGACCATGTAAAAGAGGGGATAAGGGGATGACCGCCCAAAAGGGATTTTAGGGTTTTGTATATAAATTTGAAAAGTGAATGAGGAGCTTATTCTTTGGTGTGTGGCAAAGTGGACTCATCTTCTTCTCTCCTTCTTGCTTGCTTATGTGTGCTTGAGAGAGGGAGTGTGAGAGTGTGAGGGAGTGAGTGTGTGAGTGTGTAAGGGTGAGGGATCGAGGAGAAGAAGCTCTCCATCATCTCCTCTCTTCTTCTCTTCTCTTCTCTTCTCTTATCTCGCATGCGGCTATGGAGGATGGAGCTTGAAGGTGGAGACTTGAGGTTGCTTGAGCTCTCATCACAAATTGTGGAGCTACTGGAGTGCTGGAGGGAGAAGGCAACTCGTTTGGGTATCAAGGTAAGCTCACTACACCCATGTAGGATCGAAGGTGTGTTGGCTAGGTGAGAGATAGCCATAGGTGTTTGCTTGAAATGCTTGAACAATAAGCGGTCCGTGGGTCTTGACGGTTGACTTTGCCTCTATATTTTGGTTCTGTTGCCCAAGACCAATGAATTCAAGCTTGAGCACTTACGCACCTCAAATCGATTAACGAAGTAAGGTCATCCCCGAATCGGAGCTTGAGATAGATAGGAGGTTTTGGGTTTAAATATCTACGACAAGTAAGTATTTTTGTATTTTGATGATTAGAAAATTAGGAGGAATCATTTTAATATTTTTCTTTTGATTTTTGTTGCATTTAGAGTAGGTTAGGACCAAGAAATCAAAGGAAAAAACTTTAGGGTTTCTGTTGTTAAACAGACCCAAACAAGGCACAAACAGGGAGAAAAATGGGAAAAGAGAGTGCTTGGAGGTGTTAAAATCGCACGGGGCATGGTTGGTAGATTAAGGCTGAGTCGAGCAAGGGTTTAAGACCCTGGGAGGCAAGGGAGACCTCATTTTCAAGTTCTATAGTAGAGAGAGGGAGAGAGAGCTTGAGAGCCTGTGCAAGAGTGCTTCTAATGAATCGATCGAAGGCCACATGAGTCTTTTGCTTGAATCAAGTGTGTAGAAACCTTTCTGTGACCTAACCTTAGATCTTGGTGAATCTTGCTAGCGTGTATGGCCAAAAATCATTGGCGCGAAGAGATTTTTATTCTTGTTTGTTACGTGCTGGCGGAATCGGATGCAATCTGCAGGTGTTTTGATTCCTAGAATCAGACGCTTGGATGCCCTCCTATACTTTTCTGATTTTGAGAATCAGGCGGCCAACACTTGGACCAATTTGACCAATCCGATCAGACTCATGAAAATCAAACTCGGACACTCGAACAAGCTAGACTCATACACCCCAATAATTTGGACCATTGCCATGCGTTTGATCATGAAAATCAAACACTCGGACACCTGATCTCGTCCGATTTTGAAAATTCGACTCTCGGACCACCTTGTCCGATTTTGGAAATCGGACACACTCAAATCGGACCATCCAAACTTGTTTGGATTGGACACACCCTGTCTGATTAGAATCGAACATCCATAATTGGACCACTTAAAATTGGACATCTCAGAATCAGACACCTGTCAAATTAAACGTTCGATTCTTAAAATCACACACTACAGATTGACACATCAAGATTGACAAATTTAGCATGCCCAGTACAACAAAGAGCACAACCCACAACATGAGAATTCACTGCAAGCCTGATAGGCAAATCTAATCCTAGAAACCGCACTCGAACAGCCAAGCACAGTGTTGACACTCCCATCGCCATATTCGACACACTTAGAGCCATAAGGCTAACTAGTAGACCCCATTTGACCTTGAGCAAGCTAAATAATGTAGAACATACCCTAGAGACTAGCGGAAGCAACCAAGAACTGAGCCTAGAGCCCCATTAGGCCGAGTATGTAGACAAGAGTGCAAAAGTTGCAATAGTCACTCTATATCCATACTCACATGGTTTTCCAACACTTGAAGTTCACTTAAGAAAAGTTGAAAGCCTGATTTCGCACAGTGCATGGAAGAGAGCACACACACACACACACACACACACACATACACACACACACACACACACACACACACACACACACACACCGAGTGAATCTAAGTTGAGAACTATTTGTAAATAATAAGAAACTCACTCACACGTAACCATCAGAAGGAACCCACTAGTAGGAGAAGACCCTAAAACGTAGTTGGGTGATTAAGAACCCCAAGTGTACGACAAGCAAGGACAGACACCATTGGAGGAGTGGATCTGCCAACTTGATCAATCTCATCGATAACCTAGTGGAGCACAAGACCACAAACATGGCAGAGCCAATCACTAACCATGGATGTGGCAAAGAGCTTGACCTAGGCGGTTTCCCGATGGAAATCTAGCAGCTAGTCGCCAATTACAATCTACAAACCCGGATGGAGACTAGCGAGGAAAGCTTTGCTGAGCATAGTGGCCTACAATCACGAATAGTAAGCCAAAAGCTTGCAATAGAACATAGAAATACATGAGATTCCACGAATGCTAGCCCTAGTAAGCAAAAATAGGACATGACCTAATGTAGAGAGGGAAAGAGCGCTAGAAGGTAACCTCACGTTGAGCGAGCTTCTTACAAAGCCACTGCTAGACAACTCATCATCAAAGCAGAGCGCCGCTGCAATGGCAACCTCATTGATTGCATGTTTAAGAGTCAACTAGGGCTCTAAGAGCCAATTAAGAATCCCTATCGTGGCTAAGTAATTAGACAAGTACCAGCCAAATGATGACCCATATAGCTTCGTAGAACAATTTGAGCAAGTCAACGAAGCCAATGGCCTTAGCGATCTTACTTTGTGCTTGCAAGCTTTCAATCTATGTTTTAGGAGATAATGGTAGGATGACCTGGTACACGAGTCCGGATAATGCTGAGCGAACCAACTTCAACAATCTCAATAGTCTGTTCATTAAGAGATTCTTTGAGGGTACTCCGATAACCTTCTAGTGCGGCTGATGAATGTCAAGCAGAAAGACGAGGACATCATAATCCTAACTGGTGAGCAACCCACCGAAAGAGCAGTCTCCACAATCTTCATTAATGGGATATGAAGTGAAGAACTCTATAAGGCCTTGGTAGGAAATTCAAGCTTGTAGCGAGATGCACTAGCTAGGGTCTTTGACAAGGCGATTAGAGTGGACGACTGGCTCAAAGAGAGAAGCTCCAAGAGCTTGACTTGAGAGGAGACTAACGCTAGAAACTCTGAGAGAGTTTCAACATCAAGCAAAAAATTAGGCCCAAGTACTCAAGATAAAGGGAGGGGCATGGATGCAAGTGAGGAGCTAACGGAGATGAAGATGGAGCTAGCCAAATTACATGAGATGATGAGATGACCAACACATCCTCACATCCAATGCGTGTATTGTGGTGGAAACCACCTATTAACCCTCATATGAACAAGGTGGAAAATCAAGAAACTCTAAGTAGAGGACAAGGCCAAGGAAAAAGTGAAACGGAAGATGAAGGCACACCAAGGAAAATATGGAAACACAAGAAGCACAGAAAAGTCCTAAATCAAGGAGAAAGGTGCACAAGAAAAATGCAAGTCAACACTTTTGTAAAAGAGTGCAAGGCACACCATGATTTATTTTAAGAAGTGCCGGCGGGCTCTCACCCGACCGGGCTCTTACCCGTGCAAATTGTAAAGGTAGATGGGTGGTAGAAAGGAAGCTAGGAAGATCAAAGGACAATGGAAAAGGGCATGGGCTATGACTGGCCACATAAAAAGGGGATGACCGACCAAATGGGATTTAGGGCTTTGTATATAAAGTTGAAAAGTGAATGAGAAGCTCATTCTTGTGTATGGCCAAAAGTAGCTCTCTTCTTCTTCTTCTTCTTCTTGCTTTCTTGCTTGAGCTTGTGCTTGAGAGAGGGAGTGTGAGTGTGTGAGGGTGAGGGACCATGGTGGAGAAGCTCTATATCTTCTCCTCTTCTCTTCTCTTCTCTTCTCTTGCTTGCAACAATGAAGCTTGAGGATGGAGCTTGCTTGAAGCTTGCACTTGGATTGTGGAGCTACCGGAGTGAGAGAGAGAAAAGGCAACTCGATCGGGCATAGAGGTAAGCTCACTACACTCGTAGAGATGGATAGTGCATCGACTATGTGAGAGGTAGCCATTAGTGCTTGGCTTGGAATGCTTGAACAATAAGCGATCCTTGGGTCTTGGCGATAGAGCTTGCACTCGCCTCTACATTTTGGTTCCATTGTCGGGGCCAATGGATTCAAGCTTGAGCGCTTGCGTACTTTAAATCGAGCATCGAAGTAAGGGTTTCATCCTTGAACCAGAGCTTGAGGTAGATAGGATATTTAGGCGTATTAATCATCGAAAACAAGTATTTTTGGGTTTGGATGTGTGGATGAGTAGGCTAAACAAGCATGAATACTATCTGGTGATTTTTTTATTGCATTAGGTGGGATATAATTAAAACAGTGTGAGCACACAATAGGGTTTTGCTGTTGTATAATAGGTTAAAACAGAAAAAAGAAGGGCAAAAAAAATGAAACCTTGGGTTAAATATTGGTAAGAGGAGTAAGATTAAGGTGAATGCAAACCTGGGCAAGGCAATAAGAGGCCAAGAGTGGCAAGGAAGACCTCATTTTGCATTAGAGAGAGAGAGAGAGTTGCTGATCACAGAGGAGATCATGCACTTTGATTCTGGTGTTTTCAACCGATTCAGGTATGTAAGGATCTTCTTTATATGCCATTGATATGATATGGAAGGTATGACAAGGGACTGTGACGAGTGTTAGGAGAAATCAGTCAATACTAATTGCATTTCACCGTTGGGTTCGCAGTCGGGGGACCACTGTGTCCTGGTCTAGCTCCTAGAGTTAGACAGTCAGATCATCCATCGACTTGGAGAATTGGACTATCCGACTCCACGAGTCAGACTGCTGCCCCGGGTACAATCGGACCACCCATCTGGTTGGACAGTCTTTGATAATTAGATCAAGCCCTTTGGTTCGATTAGACCAATCGTCCAATCAGACAACCATCCCCAACCGGACTGCCCATCGGTCGGACCACATAACCCAATTGGACCAAAAGCTGCAATCGGACCACATGAATAGGCAGACCATCTTTCAAGGTTAGACCAAACCAGTTGGACCGTCTCACTCTAAGAGTGGGACCACCCATTGTCTGATTCTGGGTATCGGACCAATTGGGCAGAAGATAGAAGAACTACGAGTAGGACCAGGCCCCCAGGGCATGACCTATTGGGACACATTCCCGAACACCTCAAGAAACCTACCCTGGCTCGCCAAAGCCAAGAACTAGAGGAAACCATGACTATACCACTTAGAGGTAGACTTTAGGAGCCTTGTTGCATGACCAACTAGGTTTGTAGCCCAAGGATTGACCTCTTCACTATGACCCAACCTTGATAGAGCATAGAGGGAGCAGCATAGTTCCCATACTACCCTCAGGAGCAACCAGAGACCATGTATAGAGCCGTGGTAGATCATAGACATGAGGGGGGAATAGCTAGAATTGCATGATCATTTCATCGATGCACCCAAAACAGTAATTTCTTCCACAAAAGTGCACTAGAAGGGACAGAAAGTGTGATTTTGCACCGTGCACAACGGAACACTTAGCACTGAGTGTACATAAGTTGAGGATTGCTTTCAATAACAAGGAATGCAGTCAGATTTAATAACTCAAGGAACACACCAATAGGAGACCCCATAACATAGTCGGATGCTTTGGAGCCCCATCAATAGGACCTTCAAAAATGGCAGTGGGACCAAAAGGACAGCAAGGTTGAGGGCAAAGCACTACCGGGAGCTGCTAGGACTAATTGACAACCTTAGGGAGCAGGAAGAAGGAATGATGTCAGGAGCAAACACAGACCAGGCAGAACTAGGATCTGGGTGAAGTCCTAGTCGCAATCCAAGACATGGTTAATGAATACGACATGCTAATTGGGACAGTGGTCCATGGTAGGCTAGTAGAGGAGATGGTGGCAAGCTTGGAGGAAGAGAGGAAAGCGGTTAGGAGATCATTGCAAGGCATAGCTGCCTATAATCGCGAGCAGAGAACTAGGAAGTTGCAATAAGACATAGAAGTACACAAGGCTCGACACGTGCTAGCCTTAGTTGGCAACAACAAGGCATGACCAACCATAGAGAAAGAGAAAGCACTAGAGGCAGACCTCATGCTGAGCGAGCTTGTGACCAAGCACCTCTTCGACAACACGACTGCTAAACAGAGTGTGATAGCATTGGAGACCTCGCTACTCTCAGGTCTAGGAATTACTTGGGGGGTAGAGAGCTAAGCAACTGGAAAAGTACTAGCCTAGTAATGACCCGTACAGTTTTGTTGAGCAATTTGAGCAAGTTTGTGAGGCCAATAGTTTCATGGACCTTGCACAACACTCCCAAGCTTTTGGACTCTGCTTAGGCGATAAGGGTAGGACATGGTACACCAGCTTAGACATGGCAGAGCAGGCAAACTTTGCTTGACTAAAAGATCTCTTCATTAAGAGATTCTCGGAAGCGGGATACTCTAATAGCCTCACAGTCCCGACTGATGAATGTCAGTCAAAGGGACAAGGAGGACATAAGAGAATACGTCACTCATGTGCACAGCCTCTTCAAGAGAATCCCCATGAATGAGCAACGAAATGAAAGAGCAGTCTCCACCATGTTCATGAACAGAATTTGAAGTGAGGAGTTGTACAAGGCTTTGGCAGGTAACTCTAGCCTGCAATGAGACGTGCTGGCAAGGGTCTTCGATGAAGCAATTAGGGTGGATGACTAGCTGAGAGAGAGGAGCTCTCAAAATGCAAATTGTGATAACTCCAGTCAGAGGACCTTAGAGGGGATCACCTCCTCTAGTAAGGAATCAACTCCTAGCACGCAGGACAGGGGGAAGAGTGAAAACCAAGGCCAAGAGCTAGTGGAGGTAAGGATGAAGTTAGCATGACTGTAGGAATTGGTGAGGAAACCAATGCAACCACATGTCCAATGCATGCATTGTGGCAGCAACCACTGCCCGGTTGAGTGCCAAGATCCTAGGTCTAGACCTTGTGCAAATTGTGGTAGATTCGGCCACAATGCCATGCACTATAGGTTGCTTAGGAGATTCCCCTATGTCTAGCAGTACAACCCACTGTACCTGGGGAGCATGCCACCAAATTTCCTTGGAAGAGGAGCCCAGCTGGTGCTTCCAGCATCAAATGATGTAAAGCCGGTCATCCCTAAGATAGAGATCAACCCGACAGGCATGCTCTGGCCACTAGGACCCTATGTGACCCATCCCACTGAGTGATGCTCTAGTCCATTACGTGGAGGAGCCTAACGAAGACGAGTCCTACGTAACCCCTTACATCTCGTATGACAAAGAGGGCAACCTAGTTCTGATGAACTATCGACCGGTACTAGTGATGGCATAAGGTAGAGGTAGGGGAAGGGGATTCATAGGGCTGACCCAAGATCAAAACTTGTGTTGGACTTGCGGTCACCCGGGCCACATATCTTCACATTGTCCAGAGAGAGAACAACTGAATAAGGAAAAAACTGACCTTAGATGTGTCAAGTGTGGCATCAGTCACCTCATTGCTGATTGCCCTAGATGGAAGCCATCCCCTAACCCGATAAACATGCCCTCAATTCCCTTGGGGCTGTTTGGAGTTGAGACATTCAACAGCGAGGACACACCCATCCTATTGCATGCCATGACCAAAGCATAGACAAAGCAAGCAGGAATATCAATGCCAAGATCTAGCAATGTAGATGCAGCCTCAATAGGAAAAAAGATCTGACGGAGAAGGTGGAAAAAGACTAACGCAAATGTCACTCTTAAGATTGAGGGTGCAACAATGCTAGTGACCAGCAAGACGGCACGGATGCAGAGGCAGAAACTATCACTCCAAAGATGGCAGAGAAAGGGAGTGCCAAGGTAGGGGAGTGTCCCCATCCTAGGCACCAACTCAAGGCAATAGCTAAAGTCAAGGAGTGGGTAGTAAAAGAAGCCCAGAAGCACCTCAAGGATGCTGAACCTATCTTAGTGGACGAGATCAAGGACCTCTCTAGTGTAAGCATGCTAGTCTCACCTGCACAACCAAGGTTGAGAGATGTACCCATGCCATAGGCGGCGCTACCTAAGCCAAGTTTAGACGCCATGGGCCAATCAGTCAGTCAAGACCTGTGGCCAATGAGCACAAACCTAAGAGAGAGGCAAGCAGCCGGCAATCTCCTCGCGACATTAGTGACCACCCTAGTGACCCTGAGTTTAGGAGACCTCCTCAAATAGCACCCCACGCTATGGCAGGAATTGAAACACTGGGTGAAAGAACCGATGGATCATGCTACCCGGCCACTGACTTGCAGGATCATGATGCAGTCACATAGATGCCCAGCTTGACACTGCACTCAACGTCGAAGTCACTACATGTTAATGCCTTTTGGGAAGGCACTAAAACACATGCAGTCTTGCCTATCCTAGCCCTAGGAGACATCACATGGAAAGGAATCGTAGATACCGGGGTGGGAGTGAGTGTGTTGAGCCATACTATGCTTCAGGCTTGGGGAAACCCACCCGCCAAAACCACTAGGTTCAATGTCACTCTAGCTAACATAATGAAAGTAAGGCCATTTGGAGTCTTTAAAAATTGACCAGTGAAGATCGCGGATGTCGAGTTCTATGTGAACTTCATTGTCATGAGGGAGTGGACTACTACAACATTCTGCTAGGACGACCTTGGATGAGGAATGCTCGAGTCATTGAAGATTGGGACAATGGTCTAATGTTCCTAGGAAACCAAAGGAAAGTAGTAAAGTTTGAGATGGACACTCGAAAGACAACCCTTATTGACCTGGATGTCATCTCTGCCATGCTCAGGGGTGACACACCAACAAGGAAGTCTCATGGACCCCTGACCAAATACATCCCTTGTCCTGACGAAGAGCGAGATTGGATGCATGTACTAGCAACCATTGATCTCCCATTCTCAGATGATGAGGAGGAGACGTACAAATAGGCTACAAAAACCGTAAGTGTCACAAGGAGGGAGCCCGTAGTGCCACTCGATATGATGGCCAGGAGCTCAAGCAGCCGACCTAGACCTATCCCTCCCCATGTTCCTAGCAACAAGCTAGAATTGCATGAGTCCCCCCATGCTGGAAGTGCCTGTCAATGTCCATGTAGCCACCATTACCAAACTAGAGGACAAGGATGAAGAGGTAGTAGCATCGGCATACCTATGCATCATGGCCATTGCTCAGCGCACGCATACTTTTGATGTCTCGATTGACAAGGGAGCTGACTGTAACGTCCTGACTCACACACATTGGACCCTCATTGGTCAGCCACAGTTACAGCCCACCAATTCTAAAATTATCCCATTTGGGGGCAGGTCATATGCTAGGGAAATGCAAGATCGTAGTCTCTATTGAGTTTGAGAGCCTATCCATCATCTTCTACGTATTACCAAATACAAAGGGTGCAGGTCAAGAATTGTTATTGGGATGCACCTTTAAGAAATAAGAGGAGTGCATAATAGATTATGATCTGCAGCATATTCACATGGCCATTGGCAACATTTGAATCATGATAGCTTTGAGCAAGGGCAGCGAGGCTCCACCCAAGCCCGCCATGCTGCCGATAGAACTACCTAGGACCAATCCTAGGGAGGAGGGTTGTGAGCCACCACAACCCACCCAGACTACAAAACTGCATCCAACTAGGTCCATCCCAAAAGTCCCAGAGCCCGCACTTAAATGGGTGCCGAAGCACAAAAAATGACCTCCCCATAGCCAGCAAACACATCCCCACACAACTCACAACCATAATTGAAACCCTAAACAACTGACCTGATGCTATCGACATAGGGGTAGAGTCAAGAAACTGTGGATCCCCAAAGATCTGTTGCAAGCTCAAGGATACTACGAAGTCAACACCTGGATATGGGTGCCCAAGAAGAAACATGCTAGAAGCATGGTCCAACCACACCCATCACTTGCCCCCCCTCTCCAAGAAGCCACACTCGTGCTAATGCAATGAACACCTAGAAAACCCAAGTAGCCAAGACTACAGAACCCACGATGGCTATGGTTAAAAAACCCCAACCAAACTATCGAACCACACAGACATGTGACACCCTAGAATCGTCTAAGGCTGGAGAGCTTGGCACTCCAATGGCTACATATGAGGCAGGAAAAGCAACATCCATGCCCCTGGTGCCACCCTCAGTACCCCAAAGTAACACTGATCCCACCAATCAGGCTAAGGAACTACCTATAGATGCATGATTGTCACATCGTCCCCCCCTTGAACCATTAGTGTCTAGCTCCCTTCCACCTCAACCACCAATAGGCCTTAGGCCTTCCTATGAGTGACGTTCATTTCTATCAATCACCAAGGACCTTGCTGAGAATACAAGAGATGACTTGGTAACTTGCATCAAGCTCTTGGAACTACAAAAGACTTGACCTCAGCTTGCTTGATGAACCCCTTGCCACCAAGGTTTGTTCCTTATCCTACACTTGGGAAGAATACGAGTTTATAACCGTAACATCCCCCAAAGTCTTAAAGGAGTTGATCAATAATGGTGAAATCTCAAAAGATCATGCGTTCATCATACGATTAATAACATCCTACCACAAGCCCCAAAGGCCTACGTCAAGTGTGGAGATTGAGGAACTTACTCACCTCGCTAACTCTAACTCCTCGTTCCTACAAAAATGGGGTAACCTACATCTCCAATGGGAGAAACGGGGTTGCCAAATAATGACTAATGTTGAGCAGCGACGCACCATCAAAACAACTGAGTATGACCTGACTTATGTAGCATCAACCTCGTTTAGGATCTTGGCCACCAATCAATCCAAACACCTAGATGACCAGGTCTTGGCCCATCCTTACATTGATCGTATCCTTACGGAAGAAGATCTACATGTGGCTAGTCATATCAACTCGGGTGACTTTCTAACCGATGTCTTGACTTGCATTACCCAAGTATGCATTAGCCCTCGTAATCTTGATTGTCATGCCCAATCAGAATACAACCCTAATTTCTATAATTGGTTGATGCCCAAGTAAATAGCACCCTACGATGCTCAACTATCTTGACTCTCCCATGTCCAATCCTAAGAAGGATTCTTCTCATTCCCAGAGGGAGAGGTGGTAAAGGTGAAGAAAGATGAAATGAGGGAAAGTTGCCATAAGATCTTGGAAATGAATAGAACTGCTCAAGGGGAAATTATTTTTGTTGCTTAAAGCATGTTCTTCTTGCTATAAAAGCATGATCAATTCCTGTTTATTTTCCAACAATAAAATGTCTTAGGAATACTAATGGTGAACCATGATATATGACAAGAACCTAAAATGGCAGGGTAAGATAAAGGCAGCAAGCTTCCTTTCACAGAAGAAGAGCAAGCTAAGTATGGCTTGATGGTAGAAAAGAGGGGCTACATCTAGTTCACATTCAAGCACGATCTGAACCTAGAGGACGTCATCATGGAAGAGCCACCCATAAAATGACTTGTGGACCAACGTAGCCTACAGAAGTATGTAGAAAAGGTTGGGCAAGTGGTCAACTATGAAAAATGCATAGAGTTTCTGAGGAGCTTCAATATGGAAAGGAATTGTGGCATGGTGACAATCACGAAAGGGAAAGAAGCCCACCAAGTAGAGGTGGAATTGAACCCTAAGGTGGTGGAGAAGGCCCTAGGCTTAACTAGCAGGATCGAGCGACGCCCAAAGAGGGACATGTACAACATGCTAGGGATGAACAAGGCTGTCGTATGCATAGTGGATGGGATAAGTTTAGCAGATATTCCAAATCCTGAGATTAAGATGCATGCAAAGATGGTCCATACTCTCTTCTCCAGTAAGATCCCCGAATTGAGGTACCATGAACAGGTGCAGTCAAGTGAAAGGACTATAAGTGATAAGAAAGAGCAGGAGACGCAGTCCGGCCAAGGAGAGCCAAAGGCACAGGAAAAGGGAACCCCATCAAAGCTACAAAAGGAGACAAGAAACGATGACAAGGGAGGAATGGGCCGAGTTGACGAAGGCCTAAAAAGAGTCCAAGAGGGCCGAAGATGAGAGAAAGAGAAGAGCCAAGAGAGAGGCAAAAGAGCTAAAGGAAAGGAAGATGAAGACATGGCGGAGGCTATGCATAGGTACGTACGGTTCCAGGGGAATGGCCACCTTGAGCCCACGGCACAAAGGCAAACCAAGCAGCTACACTGAAGTGGCCCCAGTCGTCGCGGGGAAGGGCAAGGCCCCATTGCACCCCCTCCCTTCAACCCTCACATCTCAAACCGCCACCATCACCTCCACCACATAGAAGCCAGCATATGCCATGGACACCACTTAGCTCATGTCCATGATGCAGTTCTTGGTCTCAAAAGTATGAAAAATGGCACCATGGGCAGGAGCCAAAAAGGTTGTCTACGGCAGACATTGAGTCCAGGCAGGGCCCCAAGCAGCAAAAGCTATGAGCATCCATCACACCATTGCCAAGGATGCCCTCGGCTGCGGACTATGATGCCTATGTGGATGAACTCCTAGTCCAACGAGAGAGGGCCAAGGAAGAGAAGAAGGCCACTACTGTGGAGCTAGTGGTCGAAGAGAGGTTTCCACGGCCCTACAACTAGAGATGACACATCAAGCCTCTAAGTATCAGAAAGAAATTTGGAGCTTGAAAGAGCAACTTAGTGCCCAAGAAAAAAAGGCTTAAGAAAAAGAAGATTGCCTAAGGCAAAGACTAGAGGATGAAGCCCAAGACTTGGTGGCAAAGCAACGGACCACAAGTGGCCTCATCCAGCAACATGCTGAGCTCCACCAGCGAATGGAAGGGGTGGAGGCTATGCATGTAGAACTACATGAAAGCCTGCAAGAAGGAGACTAGGCACCAAAATAACGATGCCAAAAATAGGAGGATACCTTGGTATTCTAGTTGCGGTCGACAATGAAAGAGCAAGGAAGGCTGGAGAGAGAAATAGAAGCCATGTCAGAAATGAGGGGTGATGAGGCCATTGACAAAGCCACAGGAAGCCTACAAGACGACCTGAAGAGTGCCCAAGAGGAGGTGGAGAGGCACTAATGGCCATGGCCATGACCAAAAGGAAGCTGCATCGGGGAGAGCTTGAAAGTTGCACACAAACCACTGAAGATCTATCAGTTAGGATCGCAAAAGCCTACCAACAGTACTCTGGGCTGAGCAAGATAGGAGGATAGTCAAGGAGCAGCTAAACCACCGGGATAAAGAGAAGACCCAGATGATGAAAATCTGAAGGTAGCAGCAACAGGTGGTAATGATGTTTGTCTCAGGAGATGGAGAGGGATAAGGAAAACATGGAAGAAAAGGCACAGCAACAGGAGGAATGTAACCTTGAAAGAGTGCGCGGACTGACAGAGCACATGGTAATATCAGAATGTGAGAGGGTGCTCAAAAAGTCTAGAGCTGAGGCCGCTAAAGCATGCTCCAACACGTAGAGGCAAGCCTTTTTTAGCATTGTGCTTCATGTCACACAAGTTGAAGGTGAGGACTCGATGGAGAGAATGAGGAGAAAGCTAGAACTGACAACTAAAGCTTTAAGATATGGCCTACAAGAGCGCACACTTCCAACCAGCACATGCATAACCAAGGAGCAGCAACATAGCTACTTGTGACAAGCCGGCCTCTCCACCGATGAGCTCAGGGAACTTGGATTTGAGGAACAAGAGTAGTCCCACCCACCCCCAATCCAACTATCCATGGAACAAGACACCAAGGAAGGGCTTGACCTCGAGCAAGCATTCGAGAAGAAGAACTGCAAATCAGAGAGGCTAGTCGACCCTTACTTAATCTACCCCCAGAAGAGTCGGAGGGTACCTAGGTTCCCGAGCGTGTTATTGCTGCAAGAAGAAGAAGATAGGAACTTGTGGAATAAGCCTAGCAGAGGGCGCAGGCACGGCCACAACAGCTTCTTGACGAGCCCATGCCACCATGCGAGGATCATCACCCCATTAATTGGCCACAGGAATTGACAATTTGGCAACAATAAGAGCTCCAATCCCAACCCTTCAAGTTCTCCTTCCTCTACCCATGGGCCTTAAACCGAGTCTTACCCCTAGAAGTAGTGGAAGGAATCATTCGTTTAGGCAATACTCTAGCGAAACAATCGGCCAATAAACTATTGGCAGGACATGGTCTATTAGGTTCCCAAAATCGTCCAAGGCTACGAGGCATAGCCAAAGTGGCGGAGGAGGATTTGGGACACCAATTTTGATGCATGGATGGCCTTATGCGGTACGCTAGAGGAAGAATGGAATGATCTCGCCTACATGCCCTATCCTCGCAAACACAGAGTGGATTACGATAGGGGGGTGCATGGTAGGTATAACTTTCCGAAGATCTATAATGTCAATGTAGCAACTCTCGAGGAATGCATGACCTTTAAAGTATGGGGACTTGTGCCCTTCTATTAACTGCCTCCTCGAGGATTTTTCTTCCTTCCTACACCTAGCCTTCATAACCACTTGTAATTACCTTAGGATCATTAGGTTTTTGCTTTTAAAAAAACCATTAGTTAAGAAAGCCCACCTCCCCCCACTCTTTTTTTACATTAACCTAGGAATAGATAGCTATGCTATGGCTAGGCTCATGATGAGGGCAACCTTGCTTCCCTTG
Source organism: Lygodium microphyllum (assembly GCF_053477565.2). Classification (NCBI taxonomy): domain Eukaryota; kingdom Viridiplantae; phylum Streptophyta; class Polypodiopsida; order Schizaeales; family Lygodiaceae; genus Lygodium; species Lygodium microphyllum. Next base: position 18,469,352 of record NC_141137.1, on the reverse strand, counting down.
TTTTGCATGAGGATCCTTGAAGATATGAATGATAGCCACTTTATGAGGTGCAACCACTCTTTTTTATCAACCACACCTCTCAATGCGAGGGCTAACATCAAGGAATACCTACAGAGCTGCGCCTTCTTAACTAAATCCCTAAGACCACCTTGCGACTCATCTAAGGAAGATCACGGTAGAGTCTGTCAGGTATCAAAAAAAAAGAGAGAAAAAAATACAAAAAAGCACTTTGCACGCCACAAATCACTACACCTAGTGTTTTCATACCTAGCTCCACCCCCCACAACACATGCTTAGGGCACAACAAGGGTAGGACACACCTAGGGAGATACCACTCGCCTATGGTTAGACCTGTCACCCTAAGCTACACGCACCACACCCTCCATCTACACCAATTGGGTCCTCAAGTGTGGGATGCCACCAAGGGCTTGCCCAAGGTAGATCCATCTCCCAGTTTCACAAGCATCGGCACCACACACTCCATGGTCAGGCAAACACACCCCAGGTAGCGCACCTTCTTTTCTTTCCACGTACAAGCAAAGGCCCCACCACCAGCTTTAGAGACTCCATCATCCATGCAATGCACTCCCCATCCCACACCCCATGCCATCCGAAAAAGCACACTCAAGCAAGGGGTGGACGCGACAGTCCCAATCAGAAAGTGAATGAAGAAGCTCATTTGGAACAGCGCATGCGAACTCAACAACGGAGAGTTAAATGACAAATCCATCTGACACCATCTTAAATTTCAAAGAAGGATCTGTCCACATGCCATCCTCCAAGTGTGGATCCATCTAACACCATTTTGAATTTCAAAGATGGACTACCCCCTCAACATCCCTCCAACACTAGGGATGATACCCAATGTGAGGGCCTTTCAGTTCCATAAATCCCTCCACCATGTTCATAAATCCCTCCAATACCATGGCTTATTCCAATTTCAAGAGCTTCCAGTTCTAGAAATCCCTCCAACACACCCTCAACACGATATGTCCATAACCTCAAGGTGCCCCTAGCCACCCAGCACTACCATCCCTCTCACCACCTACAAGTGCCATGGGACTGGCACTTGTCTAAGAGGAGGGTAACCCTTAGACGAACAAGGTGGAAAATCAAAAAACTCTAAGCATAGGACAAGGCCAAGGCAAAAGTGAAACGAATTACGAAGGCGCACCAAGAAAAATATGGAAACACAAGAAGAGCAGAAAAGTCCTAAATCAAGGAGAAAGGTGCACAAAAAAAAGCAAAAGTCAACACTTTTGTAAAAGAGCACAAGGCGCACCATGATTTATTTTAAGAACTACCCAGGCTCTCACCCATACAAATCGTAAAGGTATATGGGCAATAGGAAAGAAGCTAAGAATATAGGAGGACAATGGAAAAGGGTTTGGGACCGGCCATGTAAGAAGGAGATGACCGCCCAAATGGGATCTAGGGCTTTGTATATAAAGTTGAAAAGTGAATGAGAAGCTCATTTTTGTGTGTGGCCAAAAGTAGCTCTTTCCTTCTTCTTCTTCTTCTTCTTGTTCATGCTTGCTTGAGCTTGTGCTTGAGAGAGGGAGTGTGAGAGTGTGAGTGTGTGAGTGTGTGAGGGTGAGGGACCTTGGTGGAGAAGCTCTCCATCTTCTCCTCTCCTCTCCTCTCCTCTCCTCTCCTCTCCTCTCTTCTCTTCTCTTCTCTTCTCTTCTCTTGCTTGAGACAATGGAGCTTGCTTGAAGCTTGCACTTGGATCATGGAGCTACCAGAGTGTGCGGGAGAGAAGGTAACTTGATTGGATATGGAGGTAAGCTCACTACACTCGTAGAGATGGATAGCACGTCGGCTATGTGAGAGGTAGCCATTAGTGCTCGGCTTGGAACACTTGAACAATAAGTGGTGCATGGGTCTTGGCAGTAGAGCTTGTGTTCACCTCTACACCACCTATCAGCCGAGTGTCAGGACCTGAGGTCTGGACCTTGCACCAATTGCAGTAGGTTTGGACATGATACCCTGCATTGCAAGCTACTAAGGAGACTCCTATACTTGCAACCATACGAATAGCCTTACCTAGTGAATCGGCTGTAAAACTTTTTCTGAAGGAGAGTCCCATTGGCTCTTCTGGCACCTAATGACATCAAACTAGCCATTCCTAGGATGGAGATAAACCCCACATGCATACCTAGACCACCTAGACCCTACGTAACCCATCCCCACCGAGTGATGCTCCAGTCCACTATGTGGAGGAGCTGAATGACGAAGAGCCTTACATCCTGGACCCCTATGTGCCGTATGACAAAGAGGGAAATGCAATCCTTATGGATTACCGAGCTGTATCGGTGATGGCGTTAGGAAGGGATAGAGGTAGAGGCCTAGGAGACAGACCCAAGAACCAATTTGTTATTGGAATTTTAGTCACCCATGATATATCTCCTCACATTGCCCTGAATGAGAGCAGGATAATCAGAAAAAGGCCGATTTTAGATGCCCAAAGTGTGGAATCACTCACCTATTTGCTGAATCTCCTAGACGAAGGCCACCCTCCTCTAGTGCGGCAAATGAGCCATCTATACCATTGGGGATGCTTGGAGTTGAGACATTTAATGGAGAGGACACACCCATCCCGTTGCATATCATGACCCACGCACAGACAAAGCAGAGCGGCATATCACTGCCTGGACCTAGCAACTTAGATGCAGCCTTAATTGGAAATAAGAGCCATAGTAGGCGAAGGAGAAAGAAAGTTGATGCTAAGGTCATGCTAAAAACCGAGTGTCACAATGCTACGTGTCGAAAAAAAGGTGACGAAAGCAGAAGCAAAAACATCAACTCCAAAGATGGCTACTAAGGGATGTGCAAAGGTCAAGGAGTACCCCAACCCAAAGTGCCAACTCAAGGCCATTGAAAAGGTCAAGGAGTGGGTAAAAGAAGCCCAAGAGCACTTGAAGGATACTGAGCCCATATTGGAGGATGAGATCAATGATCTCTCAAGCGTAAGTACACCAAGCTCGCCTCCACGACAAAAGTCGAGGGACGCAATCATGCCACAAGCAATGCCACTTAAACAAAGCCTACACGCTACAGGCCAACAAACCAATTGGGGCCATTGGCCAAGAAACACAGAGTTAGGAGAGAGGCAAGTAGTTAATGATCTCCTCACCACGCTAGGGACCACCCCAATGACTCTAAGCACTAGGAGATTTGCTTAGGCAACATCAGACACTATGGCAAGAACTAAACCAGTGGGTTGAAGGACCAATGGAGCAAGGGATAGCTGATCTACATGATCATGATACAGTAATTCAGATATCTAGTTTGACGTTGCACTTAGTGCCCAAGTCCTTGAACGTCAATGCTCTTTGGAAAGGCACCAAAATGCATGCAGTCTTACTGGTCCTAGCTCTAGGAGACACCACGAGAAAGGGAATTGTGGATACGGGAGCAAGAGTTAGTGTGCTGAGCCACGTAGTACTCTAGGATTGGTGCAACTCACCTATTGAGAATGCTAGGTTCAATGTATCCCTAGCCAATGGAATGAATGTGTGGCCATTTGGAGTATTAAATAATTGTCCACTGAAGATCAAGGGATCCAATTCTATGTTGAATTTATAGTCATGGTGAAGGGAGTGGACTGTGACATTCTATTAGGCCGGCCCTAGATGTGCAATTCATGGGTCATAGAAGACTGGGATAACGGTCTAATCTTCTTAGGCAATTGAATGGAGGCAGTAAAAGTAGAGATTGATACATGGAAGACCACATCAGTCAACCTGGATGCCATCTCCACCATGCTGAAGGGTGGTGCGTAAATTAGAAAATCTTACAAGCCATACGTGGACTAAGGTAGTGTTCTTGATGGCCTTAGCCCCAAGGCCACAACGGGAATAAAACCTACTCCAAGGGGTTTTCTTTTTTGTTTTGCATTAGTGAGTATAGACCAATTATGATACGAAAGGTCTTGTCATAAGGAACTCTAGTCAGCAAAAGGAGGTGAGGATACCAAGGGGCTCTGTTCATAAACTCCTTAGGCTCTTATGAATTTCCAACTACCCTTTGATTTCCAAACAATGTCCTGGAAGTTCCAATACTAGTTGAGGAACTTAACTTGGAAAGAATAATATCTTCGAGTTGACTTCATTCTAGTTAGAACATAAATCATTGTAAAAAAAGCTATTTTTCCTAAAGGAACCTACTGAGAAGGGATTGCTTTATTCTATTTTGGTGTCATGAATTTAAGGTGTGTAATTAATTTGTATCAGGAGATAATTCAAAGAAGATGTTTTATATGTTAAACATAAAGCGGTAGGTAATTAGGTAATTAAAAATACTCTCTCGAGGGAAGCGGGAGGATGGACCCCAACGAATCCAGACCTATAGCTGGGTGGATTCAGTAGGCCGAGAGCTTTCCTAAGAAGAAATAGAAATCACATTTTTTATGGACCATTAGAGATCAGAAAACCTAACTCACATCACTTTAGAACCACGGGCAGAAGGGATATTATACTTCCCTTCATTTCCCATTCTCTTTGAACCTAGCACAAAGCAAGCTCATTTCCATCAGCAATTCTATAAGGGATGGTAACTCAAACTACTAACACTAATCAACCGGAATGTGAATAGTATATTTGGACTACAATTCTTTATGTATATAATCTAGATTGACAATAGAAAATGACAATGTATAAAAACACTAATCTAGCAAGAGTACTAAAGAGCATGATTGAGCAAGAAAATATGAGAAAGAAGAGACTTTATTATTGATTTGTGGATTTCTATAAAGCCTTTGATACGATTCCATGAGACAAACTACTATAGAGGTTGCATACACTAAAGATCCCATCAAAGATGGTCTGGGTATCTATGCACTATATGAAAGAGTGGTGGGTTGAGTGAGATGCCAAGGAGGACCTTTAGAGGTGATCTTTAGCATCATTGCAATAAAGTAAGGATGTCCTTTGTCGCTACACTCTTCAATCTCTATATTGACAAGATAAAACATTAGATCACACGAGGAGGAGGGAATGGAGTGGAGTTAGCATGTATATTGGTCTCTATTATGCTTTATGCTGATGATATTGTTTTGGTCTATGAATCACAAGAGGGTCTACAACAACATCTCCATGCTCTTCATGACTTTTGTACACAATGTGGATTGACAATTAATCTTGGTAAAACCAAGATCCTGATCTTCCACACATCGACCCCAATAAGAAGGAGATTAGTCTTCACCCTAGGAGTTGAACAAGTGAAGGTTGTGGACTCATATGTCTACTTAGAGATCACTTTCACTACTCTCAGATATTCACCAGAGCATAGGCATCTAGAGAATGACTCACACTATAACGTACCCGCTTGAGCTTTCCTTGGTGGTACATTCTTAGTAGACCATCAAGAGATGTCCTAGAAAGCGCCGTTTGGGATTTTGATGAAAACTCTTGGAGTTTGCTAACTAGGCTCACTTGAGTCAACCCTACAATGGAAGTTCTGGCCATTCCCATGAGGATCAACTTGAGTCTTTTTTGTCAAATCTACAAAACCAGTTGAAAATCAGACCATTGGTCCGATCCGATTCTTATAATCAGACCAGCCCATCAAAGTCAGGCCACTTGTCCTAGTCCCAGAATTGAATCACTCGACCCATTGCAGGGGTCGGACCACCCCTGTTCGACTAGAGAAAGTCGAACCTGAGTAAGATTGGACCCGCCCATCCGATTCCTAAATCGGACCATTCCGTCCGATTCCCAGAATCAGACCAGTTCACCAGAGTTTGAATAGAAGGTTTTTTACCTGGGCCACAGTCCTCGGTACCTTGGTCATGTCTCTGATCCCCCAGGGAATCCAGTTTTGGAAGCTAGAGACCAGACAGGGTGACCGAAGATTCACCCCAAATAGCTAGACACCGGGCCGACCTAAATTGAAATTGGACATGATGTTCAGCGACCATCCAACCAACTAAGCAACCCTAAAGTAGAATAGGGAATGTAGCAGGGTCTTTCTGTAGGACTTTAGATTGGCCAGGATCTGCGCCTAGAGCCACATCAGGCTACAAATATAAGTAGTAGGGTGGAGTCTGCATCAGGCATTTAGTGCATCCTCACCTCACCTTTTGATTTCATCACCTAGGGTGCACGACAAGGAAAGGAAAATCCTGCTTCCACACTGAGCACTAGAAAGCACGAAGCACAAGTTGTGGATAAGATTAACGACGGTTTCCAGTAACAAGGAGCTCAACAAGAAATATAATAACATCAAGGAACCCACTACTAGGAGAGGATCCCAAAGCACAGTTGGCTACTAGAGAACCCCATCAATAGGGCCCTAAGAGGACACGAAGTTCCGGAAGGCAACAACATAGAGAATCGGACGCTGCCAGAGTTACTCAAGTTGATCGATGACCTTGTGGAGCTAGAAGTGGGAGCAATGCCAGGATCTCAAGGCGGACAAGACTGGACTTTCAGTCATGGTGCAGGAGTTAGTCAACAAGTATGACTTGCTGGCCAGGACGGTAGTTCAGGTAGGCCAGTAGAGGAAGTGGTAGCAACCCTAGAAGAGGAAAGAAAGGCGATCAGAAGGGCGCTAGAGAGCATGATCGCCTATAACCACGAGCAAAAGGCTAGGAAACTCCAACAAGACATGGATATGTACGAGGCCCATGCTAGCCCTAGCTGGAGCAGCAAAAGCAGGACCAAATGTGGAGAGAGAGCAGGCAGTGGAGGCTGACTTATCATTAAGTGAACTTGTAGCCAGGCGGCTCATGGACAACATGTCCGCTGAGCAAGGTGCATCAGCCTTAGCCACATCCTTACTTTCGGGATTAGGGATCACACAAGGGGAAAAGGGGCAATCTAGGATCCCTGTAGTGGCAAAACAACTAGACGAGTATGAACCTAGCAACGACCCATATAGCTTTGTGGAGCAGTTCTCGAACAAGTTTGTGAAGCAAACGGCATCACAGACCCTATACAATGCTCCCAAGCTTTTGGGCTGTGCTTAGGTGATAAGGGGAGGGTTTGGTACACTAGTCTAGATGCAGCCAAGCACGGGAACTTTGCCCATCTTAAAGACCACTTTATCAAGAGGTTCTTTGATGTAAGATACTCTGACAACCTCATCGTCCGGTTGATGAATGTTAGTCAGAGGGAAAAGGAGGACGTGAGAGATTACATCACACATGTATGTAGTCTCTTTAAGAGGATCCCAACCAATGAGCGACCTAACGAGAAGGCTGTGTCTATAGTGTTTATAAATGGAATCCGTAGTGAGGAACTCTATAAGGCCTTGGCTAGTAACTCCACCCTACACAGAGATGTGCTAGCTAGGGTTTTTGATGAAGCACTAAGGGTGGATGACCAGCTTAGGGAGCGAAGCATGAGGAACATCAGTCAGGAGGTACAGGCCAGAGGGCTTTAGAGTGGTCAACAATGTCAAGAGAGAGAGAGAGAGCTCTAGCACACGGGATAAGGGAAAGGGAGTTGACCAAGGCCAGGACCTAGCTGAGGTGAGGATGGAGCTTGCACGTTTGCAATAATAAATAAGAAAGCCTATACGAACTCACATGCAGTGTATACACTATGGTGGAAACCACCTCCCAGCCGAGTGTCAAGATCCTAGATCTAGGCCGTGTTCGAATTGTGGTAGATTCGGTCATGACGTGTTGCACTGCAGATTGCCCAGGAGATTTCCATATTCGCAGCAATACAACCCTCCTTACCTAAGCAACATGCCATCTAACTTCCTTGGCAGGGGAGCCTAGTTGGCACTTCTAGCACCAAACGACGCGAGACCAGCCATCCCTAGGCTAGAGATGAACCCAACAGGCATACCCAGACCACCAGGACCCTACGTAACCCAACCACCGAGTGACGCTCCTATTCACTATGTGGAGGAACCTAGTGAAGAAGAGAGCTACGTAAACCCATACATCTCCTATGACGAGGAAGGCAATCCAGTCCTGATGGATTATCGATCGGTGCCGGTGATGGAGCTAGGCAGAGGAAGAGGCAGAGGCTTTGGAGGACCAAGCCAGGACCCAATCTCATGTTGGACTTGCGGTCATCCAGGCCATATCTCATCATGCTGCCCAAAAAGGGAACATGTAAACCATGACAAGGCTAACCTTCGATGCGCAGAATGTGGGATCACACACCTATTTCCTGACTGCCCTAGGCGGAAACCATCAACCACTTCGGCCAATGTGCGCTCCGTGCCCTTGGGGATATTTGGGGTGGAGACCTTTGGCAGGAAGGACACACCCATCCCACTGCATGTCATGACACAAGCGCAAACAAGACAAACAGGCATCTCACTGCCTGGGCTAAGTAACCTGGATGCAGCCTCACTGGGAAAGAAAAGCCAGAGGAGAAGGAGAAAGAGAACAGATGCAAGGATCACCCTTAAGACTGAGGAAGCTACAACCTAGTGGCAGGAAAGGGGGTCATAGATGCCGAGGCAGAGACCTCAGCCCCCAAGATGGCGGAACTAGGTAGTGCCAAGGTAGGGGAATACCCTCATCCCAGACGGCAACTTGAGGCTATAGCCAAGGTTAAGGAGTGGGTCAAGGATGCCCAAGAACACCTTAAAGATGTAGAACCCATATTGGTGGATCCGATGGAGGACCTTTCTAGTGCAAGCGCACCCGCTTCGCCATCGCGACCTCAATCAGAGAATGCGCCCACACCACGAGAGATGCCACAAAGGCAAGACCAAGGAGAAGCTTGTCAACAAGCTAACCAAGACATGTGGCCAAAGAATGGTGACCAAGGAGGAAGCCAACTACCCAGCAACCTCCTCACCACCTTAGCAACCACCCCGGTGACCGTGAGCTTGTGAGACTTGCTTCGATAGCACCCTCCATTGTGGCAAGAATTGAGGCACTGGGTGGAGGGAAAGGGGGAGCATACTGCCACTGACTTGCACGAGCAGGACGCAGTCACGCAAATTCCAAGCCTAACGTTGCACTCAACTCCAAGGTCATTGCATATCAACGCTTTTTGGGAAGGCACAGAGATGCATGCAATCCTACCTGTTTTAGCCTTGGGGGACACAACACAGAAAGGAATTGTAGACATCGGAGCCAAGGTCAGTGCCTTGAGCCACGTAGTTCTACAGGCCTAGGGAAACCCACCTGTGGAAGCAACTAGGTTTAATGTTACATTGGCCAACTGAATGAAGGTTAGACCATTTGGGGTCTTAAAAAACTGGCCAGTGAAGGTCACAGGAGTGCAGTTTTCCATGAACTTCATTGTCATGAAGGGTGTGGACTACAACATACTGCTAGGTTGGTCCTAGATGAGGAATGCGCGAGTGGTTGAAGACTGGGGAAACATCCTCATATTCTTGGGGAATAGGACAAAAGCGGTAAGGGTTGAGATGGACACATGGAAGGCTACCCTAGTTGACCTTGATGCTATCTCGACCATGCTGAAAGGTGATGCCTAGGCACGCAAGCCCTATGGGACACTGACCAAGTGCATCCCCTGCCCTGAGGACGAGAGGGATTGGATGCATGTCTTGGCAACCATTGACCTGCCATTCTCAGATGAGAAAGAGCTGTATAAGCAAGCTGCTAAATCACCAAGCATGCCAGCAAAGGAGCCCACTGTGCCACTCTGCATGATGGCGGGAAGCTCATGGGACCCAAGAAGATCGGTCTCCTTCCACACCCCCACTAACAAGCTCGAGCTTCAGGAAATCGTAGAGTACCTGACCACTAAACTGAAAGGCAACAAGGTGGCTAATCTAAAACCCCTAAGTGATCTCTTGGCTCAGCCTGAATGTGAATGGACCAAAGTTCACGATCTTAACCTATTATACAACTGGGCTTTAATCATCGACGAAGAGGAGATCAGAGAGGAAAACCTGGGGGATGACGAGTAGTCGAAGGGGCAAGATTCTGGTGATGAGGGGTACGAGCACTATTGCTCTGAGATAGACGAGAGAGAAGAAGAGTTTAACACGATAGATTATGACACTAAAGGGAGAGAAATTGAACAGATCGAGGTAGACTCTAGGCCAAAAAGGGAAAGGGTAGGTAGGAATGGAAAATGAGTCATGTGGATGGAATGCGATAGGACCTGGCTCTGGAGCAAGTGGGAGCCATGGATTATGAGCAGGCAGGTGTGACGCAATCGCTGGTAGTCCCAATACTGAAGACGGATTCACCTACTGAACTATGACCCCCACGCGAAACCCCTTCCTCAAGCGAGGGATGTGAATTTAACTCAGAGTCTGAAGTTAGTACAGAGAGGGATCCCAAAATACCCCAACCCTCTAAGGTCAGACGCACCAAAGGGGACTTGCCAGTCCACTTAAGGTGCAGACGGATAAAGGAGGGAGCCAGGAAGCAAACTAGAGACTCGGACAACCCTAACCTTTATACCTGGCTTATGGCCAAGTAACTCACCCCACGCAGCCCATGCGAGCCTTCCCCCCCCCCCCCCCCCATACCACTTCGGAAAGAGGGGGGAAGAGCAAGTGACAACCAAGGGACTAACCAAGTGATGTAACAAGAAGTGTAAAGGCTAGCAGTGCTCAACTAAATTCAAATAGAAAAGAAAGCAAAGAGGAAGGAGATGTTGGTAGTTAATTGTTTCTAAAAAGTTTCATCCCCTTAAATCTGCCCGAAAAACTGTCACACACATTTTTTCTTGGGATATGCTAGGAATGAATCAAATCGTAACTCTAACATTGACTTGGGTAATGACAGGCACCTACCATGGCAGGACAGGTTAGACTTCCATTTACGGAAGCAGAGATGACGAAATATGGAATCATCATCAAGACGCGGGGATTCAGCCAATTCACATTCAAGCATACCATGAACCTGGATGAGGCCATCTCTGAGGAGCCGTCCATAAGAGAGCTGGTGGATAAATGCAGCCTCCAAAAGTACATAGAGAAAGTCGGGCAGGCTGTAGACTATAGCATGTGCGCAGATTTCTTAAGAAATTTCGATGAAGGACAAAGCTATGGCACAGTCACGGTAAGGGCAGGTAATCAAGAAAGACATGTACAGGTGCCCCTTAACACAGTCATTGTCGAAAGAGCCCTGGGACTCGTGCCCAAAAAAGAGAGACGCCCAAAAAGAGATGTGTATGCCATGTTGGGAGTCAGAAAAGAAGATGTGCACACGGTCGATGGAATTAGTCTAGCTGACATTCCAGACACGGCGACGAGGATGCAGGCTAAGATGATCCATTCTCTCTTCTCCAGCCACAGATACAATGCACTCATGAATCGAATCAGCGTGCCACTGCTAGAAAGCATTACGGCAGGAGTCCCGGAGGAGGTGGACTAGAACGGCTTTGTCTAGAAGTCTATAAAGAGTTCAGCTGGCCCTTCTAGCTCCAGCTGCAGTCCTAGCCGGTGGGGAATCTCCGGCCTCCACCACATGATCGACGAGAAAGAAACCTGCCATCAAAGCCTCTATGATCAGTTACGGAGGTATCCTTACAGCAATCATTGACAAGGCCATCAAGGATGCCAGCGTGGAGGGAGAGCAGAGAGCACCAAGGCTCACCACGTTGTGAGGAGGAAGGCTCGAGTGAAAGGACGGCTAGCGATGAAGGAGAGCCTGAAGTACCACCCACAAAAACGGCCGAGCCTTAGAAGCAAGTGAAGGATGGAAAGAGCCAAAAGAAGGGGAAGAGACTGAGCAAAGAGGAGCTGGCCGAGGTGAAGAGGGCTCGAAAAGAGTCAGGCACGTTGGAAGAACAACTGCAGAAGGAGGAGGAGGAAGAACTCGAAAGAGTTAAAGAGGAGTCAAAAAAGGCAGAAGAGGAACGGCAAAGAAGGGCGGAAGAGGAAGCCCACGAGCTAAGCATGAAGGAATTGGCTGAATTGGCTGAGGCCACTTGCAGGTCTGTTGAAGAAACTCATGGAAGAGGAGAAATCAACCCCTATGGTCCTCACCATGAGGCCGAAGCAAGTGGCAGTGCAAGGGCAGCCCCGATAATCGGCAGGCAAGGAAAGTCGGTGTTACACCCCCTGCCTCCCTCCTTTGTGCCGGCACCAACAGTCATCCCAAATGCCCCACAACCCACGCCCTCTCTGGATACGGCCCAGTTGATGAGCATGATGTAGATGCTTGTCAGTAAGGTGGTGGAGATTGTCCCAAAACCTGGAGCAAAAAGACATGCCACTGCTGATGCTGAGTCCAGGAAAGACCCGAAACGGCAAAAACTCGAAGCATCAACCACCACAGCTCCTATCCCCATGTCAGCTGGTGCAGACTATGATGCCTACGTGGCCGAGCTCCTAGCGCAGTTGGATACGACAAAGGAGGAAAAGAAGGTGGCCCTGCTGGAGCTGGAAAAGGTAAGGGAAACCTCGGTAGCCCTGAGGCTAGAAGTTTTAAATCAAGAGGCTAATCGGAAAAGGGAGGTCAAGGCGTTACAAGATCAGCTGGAGGCAAAAAAGAAAGAGACCCAGGACAATGAAAACCACCTGAGACAGAGGCTAGAGGACGTAGAACAAAACGTGGTGGTCGAGCAGCAGAGCTTAAGGTTGCTAGTGCAGCAATATGCTGACCTAGAACAGAGAATGACCAGACTGGAGGGGTATGGACCATTGGCAACTCAAGAAGGTGATCCGAGCGAGTGGTAGGGGGATACCATGGAAAAGCTTTAGTATGAGCTCGAGGAACAAAATAGGCTAGAGAGAGAGATAGAGTTCCTAGCACGAGACTGGTCAACCGGCAACCCTTGCAATAGAAGCACAAGAACAACAACAGGAGGCACAACGACTGCAAGGTGTGTTGGAAGTTGCCAAGAAAGACACAGAGGCCCTCATGGCCATGGCCTTCATGCAACGAAGACTGCACCTTGCAGAGATCCAGAGCCAAAAGCAGCTAACGCAGGAAAGATCAGAACTAATCGCTGAGACAGAATACAAATTCAGTATTGCAACTCAAGAGAAAGAAATCGGCAAAGAACAGATGGCTCCGAAGTCCAAGGAGTGGCACCAGCTATGGGCCTTAATGAACGAACATCAACAGGTGGTAACTACACTAGCAAGTGCACTGGAATAAGAAAGAAGAAAGATGGATGAAAGGGCCAACACTTGGGAAGCAAACAACTTTGAAAGAATCACGCAATTAACAAAGCGCTTAGTAGTGGCAGAGTGCGAGAGAGTGCTTGCCGAATCCAGAGCTGAAGCAGCAGATGTATGTATCCACGCACACAGGCAAGCCTTCCTCAACACCGTGCTACATGTCAACCAAGCACAGGTGATGATTCAATGGAGAGGGTGAGAAGGAAACTAGAATTGATTACCCGGGCGCTAAGGTATGGCCTTCAGGAAAATGGGAGCTCCCCACCGACACAGGACTCACCAAGGAGTAGCAATTCCACTACCTGCGCAGTGCCGGCCTCTCCACCGTTGAGCTCAAGGAACCGGGGTTCGAAGAACAGGAGCAGCCCACACCACCACCACAAATGACCCCAGCTGTGGCCGAACAAGATACCGAGGAGGGCTCGGATTTGGAGCAGGAGGCCAATGAAGAACAACAAAAAATGCCCAGTCCCCCTCTACCAGAATATATATTCATGGGGATTTTGATTTTCCTAGAATATATAATGTAAATGCCCGAACTCCTGAGGAATGCTTAGTTTTTAGAGTAGAGGATATCCTTCCATCCATCAACCGTTTCCTTGCGAACTTCTCCTCCTGCTCAGATCCTGCCTTCCTAACCACCTGCAATTATCTTAGGTTGATCAAATTCCTATTAATACAGAAGCCTACTGCTGAGGAAGCCCACATTCCCCCCTCTTTTTTGACATCAATCTAGGAATAGATAGTAGAGCTATGACTAGATTAATGATGAGGGCAACCCTCCTTCCCTCTTTTTGCTTAGAACTCATAGAAACCATGCATTAGGGGAGTTTTGAGGTCTCAAAAATGCCCTGTAAGAGATCCTAGAGAGAGAAAACAATTTAAGAAATAAAATCATTTTATAGAATTTTTAAAAGGTTTATATTTTGGTAAGTTAAAATATCAAAATTCGTTAATAAGTCATTGTCGTGATATTCTCCTGGTCACATCAAACCTAGAAATCTAGGTCGCCATAAAGTTGGCAAGGTTGTCATAATGAAGATCTTACCTCTCCTCATTAAAGTGAAAAGTAATATTCAATTTGAATTTTGGTGGATACTCGATTGCCTCCCTCCATCGTTTCTCTCTTCTTTTTTTCTCCTCCTTAGTAGTCTCTTCTTTGTTTCCGTTCTTGCTTCTAATCATATCCTTAGCTATGGATATCAATCACCCAATGATCTCTGTAACTCAGCTATAGATCAATCATCTAATGATCTCTGTAGCTCTCATAAAAGACCTCTCTATCATCTTCATATTGAGTTGGAGAGTGAGTATGAACCAATAAAAAGAGAACAAAATCTATCACGGTTACAGAGTCTATGAAACATATACTGAGGTTTGAAGGAAAGAAGAATATTGATCTTTGGTTAGATGGAAAGCTATATCCCAAAGATCCTAGCAGAAATAACACTCCTCCTTTCTATAATAGCTCATCATTAATAAGGTTTATTGGTGATGGCTACAATGGATTTTTAGGTTATACACTTAATCTTGTTGCAAAAAAGGTTATCCTTGGACTAGAGAATCATCTTTTGATGAAACACAATATAGAGTTGTTGCAAAAGCTAGAGGATTGTCAACAAAAAATTCATTCATTGGAAAAGCGTATCAAAGCTTATCAACGAAAGCAAACTTTATTAGGCCTTTGAAATCGACAAAGAGCTCTTAAAAATATTGAGAATCTCAAACGAGGAGAAGGAGGCTGTGGTAAAAGAATCCAAGCAGCAATGTATATTTTTTTTCACTTGAAAAATCTTAAATATGGCTTTATTTAAACTACTTGCATTGATTTGTGATGTTAATTTTGCTTAGATCTCTTCTACAACCAAATGCAAGTGAAAGAGATTCTTTAAAAGCAACTCAGTTTTATTATCATCATCTTCCTTCAGTAGTTTCAAAGGATATTTTGGAGAAGAAGAAATTTAAAAAGGCAAAGAAACAATGCTTGGAGCCATTTTTAAAGGATCATTCTTTGGATTCTGAGTTAGTACAGAAGACATTGGATAGTATTGGTATTAGTCGAGATGCTTATATGCAACTTTTCCAGCTTTTACAATCAAATATGAAGCAAGGACAGGTACACAATTGCATACTTCCGAAGCCATTTGTGGTTAGGACTATGAGACAGAGAGTTAATAACAAAGTGATGGAGATTCTAGGTGAGCCTTTTCATATCAAGGCTAGCTTCAAGGGCAAGAAAAAGGAGGTTACATTCAATGAATTTAACAATATTTTCCTTGACTTGCCCACCCTACAATGCTTAATGATCAAATTTTATGACTTGTCAGTAGCAAAGGCACAGGGAGTGGCTAGATTTGTGATTAAACTTGATGAAAGTGAGATTCTGAAATGTGAAAAATTGTAGAGAATCTCTATCACCTTGATGAATAGAGCACTTTCGTCAGGTCATTGCAATCACTCAACATCATTTAGTGTTCAATCTGAATATAACATCTGGTGGCTAGGAGCATTTGAGGTAGATACTGAGAATTTTGATATACTATATTGGGTTTTTCATCAAACATCAATACCTAATGTTATTCAAAGGCAACAAGCAAGAGAAGAGCGATTTGTTGAAGGATTTGGGAACTACAGGATTGAGTGGCACATAGCTGGTGACCTAAAGACACTCAAATGTATGTATAATGTATCAAAGGGAGCTAACTCGAGATCTCCTTGCTTATACTGCATGTCACCAGCTGCAGAGTTAAACTCAAGCAATTGGAATAGAGCTCCCTCTAGGCACAATAAGGATCCACAATTTAAACTAGTCTTGGACATTCCTTTAGCGAATGCCCATATTTGTACACTTCATGCACTTTGTAGGATAATTGAAAAGCTTGTTCATCTCTATATAGGATTTGCATGGAAGCTGAAGCCATTATCAACTAGAACAGATGCTATAACAAAGGTTGAAAAAGTTCTATCTGCAATTGGTTTGCATGGTGGCAATGTTGTTATTGAACCAGATCTTCAAAAGTCTAAGGATGGTAATTGTGTCCCAAAAAAACCATCTATTTGTGGAGTGAAGGCTAGAAGGTTTCTAGGCTTTCATGGGAGACTTGGCAAGATAAACTCGAGAAATGGTGGCTCAACTATTAAATTTAATCAGTGGAAATCCCTACATAATGCAATTAAGGATCACACTGATAATGGACAAGCTTGAAATAGAAAAGCTAAAGTTTGGGAAACACTAGACAAAGTGTTTTTTTATTGTGATAAGGCTGAATGGAATGATGATGATCTCAAAGACTTTAAAAACCAATTGAACCTTTTCAAAAAGGCGATGACAGAAGCTTGGGGTGATCAACACTTTACTCACTATATGGTAAGAAGTTTGTATATGTTTGTTACTTCATTGTCAAACTCATATAATGTTTTTTAATAACTTTCTTTATTTGTTGACTATGCAGCATATTCTATACAACCATGCTCCATACTTTATTAAACAATATGGATCTCTATCTATCTGGTCAACCCAAGGTATGGAAAAATCACATTATCAAGCAAGAACAAAATATTTCAGACACACAAGACATGGAGGTGGAAGACACAAAGCCAACAATTTATTAGAGGTCTTTCAATGGTTCTATCGACAAATTTGGCATAAATTCAAGCTTAAAGATACAACCACATCAAGCAATACATCATCTTTAGCAAGGACTATACAAATTGTTACCCAAAGAAGAAAATATAGATATTTAAATTATTGCGCAAAGCAAAGATTTACAGAATGGTTACAAACCAAACAAAGAGTTGGGAAAATACGGGTTTCAAGAAACCCTTAATCTTTGGCATCTTCTAGTCTGATTGTGTTGTAGAAGAGTCCTTAGTTTCAGGCACCTCAACAGGGCCTTCAGAGGAGTCCTTGGTTTCAGGTAGCTCGACAGGGCCTCTAGAGGAATCTTTTGTTTCATCCCACTCAATAAGACCTCTGTATTTCAAAAACTCTTTTTTCTGATAGCCTGGAAGAAGCTTCAAATTCTTACTATCTCCTACATAAGAGAGCAAATAGGAGCCAAGAATTTCAAAATATCCAGCTCTAGATCCACTGTATCCAGGCATGAAGCCAAAAACTCTTATGGCTTCTTCCTTCTCCACTAAAATGATCTTGTCCAAACCTCTGCTGAAAACTTGAGATCCAATTACCTTTGAGATAGCTCTCAAAGCCATCATTGGTAGACTTGGAGAGCTTGACAATCTGCTATGATATATTACAATTGTTTGATTGTTTAAGTTTCCAATATAATGGCCAAGGCTTTGATTTTTTCCAAGCTTCATTGGCCTAGAGCCCTTGGCCCTTCCAAGAAAGTTGTCCAGATCTTCAATCTCAATCCACAGAACAAACCACAACAGTACAAAATATAAGATATTTATCTATAATGCATAATAAAGTCTAACATAAACTCAATGGGTAACTTCGAATTATATTTCATACCTTAGGGTGTTCGTTTTCTTCAAGAAGACTATCATCATAAAGATTTATTGAACTCTTGGGCTTCTCATCTGATGGAGACTTCAATCTCTCTTCATACCCTACATCATCAATATGAAGTTTCTTCTGGACCTACAATAACTCTTCTTCTGTAGGTAGCCCCCCCTTTTCATATTCTATGATCTGATTAATACATGTATGTAAGGCTATAGTGCTTGTCAAGATTGTGGGAGAGAAGGAAGGAGTCTCACTTGTAGCTTTCTTGCTTGCACAATGGGGGAAGACACACAAGGGTGGAGGCTTAAAACGGTTTTCTCTTCTTAGTTGTGTAAGCCAAAAGAACTCTCGTACATAGAAAATAGAAGAACCCTATATATGGGTCTCAAATCAAACTCAACTAACTAAGGTGGCATACTAATTGAGCCACGAACTAGAGTAGATAAGGATAGCTGTCATGTAGCTATTATTCATAGGCGGTGTACCAACCGCATCTGTAACTGACACGTCAGTGACATAAATGCACAACGGTCACCCTGGCATATCACGAGTGGAGCTCGATATCTCAACACTCCCCCTCGAGCTCAATCCCAATTCCTGCACACCAAGCAGGTCTCTGAACTTGCGTAGCTTCTCTGCACCCAATGCCTTCGTAAATATGTCAGCTACCTGATCCTCTGTGCTAACATAAACTAGATCAATAAGACCTAGTAAAACCCTCTCTCGCACATAGTGATAATGCACCTCAATGTGCTTTGTTCTAGCATGATAGACTGGGTTATTTGCCAAGTGTATACTACTCATGTTGTCACAATAAATGACAACTGGCCCATCTGTAGGCTAATGCATATCATAAAGTAGCTTATGCAACCAAGCTACCTCACATGCAGCCATTGCTGCACCCCTGTACTCAGCCTCTGTGCTGGACAAAGCAACTGTAAGCTGTTTCTTGCTGCTCCAAGTGACTGCAGCACTCCCAAAAGAGAACACATATCCACTGGTAGATCGTCTATCAGAAATGCTACCAGCCCAATCAGCATCAGTGTATCCATGCAACTGTATCTGAACCCCAGTCTCATAAAATAGTCCATACTGCAATGTGGACTTCACATACCTGAGTATGCGTCTAGCCGCATCCAAATGCGGTTTCCTTGGAGCCTGCATAAACTGACTTACCAATCCAACAGCATAGCTCAAATCTGGCCTGGTAATAGTCATATAAATCAAAATTCCTACTATGCATCTGTACATAGTAGGGTCTTCCAGAAGCTCACCTACATTTGTGCTCAGCTTCACATTCTACTCCAAAGGAACTGAAATAGGCTTACAGCCTGTCATCCCATATTTGGACAGCATGTCCAATCCATACTGCCTCTGCAACAAGAGCTGTATCCCACTTGGTGATCTAATCATCTCAATGCCCAAGAAATAACGCAGCTCTCCCAAATCCTTCATCTCAAACTTCTGCTTCAATAGCATTTTCACATGAAGGATATCTTCATCACTGTCACCTGTCATAATCAAATCATCAACATAAATGACAAGTAGCATAATACCTTTCTCTGTTTTTCTCACATAAAGTGAGAAATTTGCCTTGGAAATTTGAAAGCCAATAGTGACAAGATACTGTCCTATCTTGTCAGACCATGCTCTAGGTGCTTGCTTCAAGCCATACAAGGCTTTTTTCAACCTGCAAACAAACTCAGGATAAACAGCATGCACATAACTTGGTGGCTGCTCCATATAGACCTCTTCTTGCAAATCACCATGCAAGAAGGCATTCTTTACATCCATCTGATGTAAAGACCATCCTAGCAATGACTGCTCTTATGGTTTCCATCCTTGCAACCGGACTGAATGTTTCTTCATAGTCAATGCCATATGTTTGTGCATACCCCTTGACTACTAATCTTGCCTTGTATCTGTTCACAGAGCCATCTGCATTGTGCTTCACCTTATAAACCCACTTACAGCCAATTGCATTCTTACCTTTAGGTAAAGGTACCGATTCCCATGTAGCATTTGCTTCCAAGGCATCCATTTCTTCATCCATGGCTTTCTCCCATTTTTCTTTTCCCATGGCTTGCTTAAAAGAAGTTGGTTCTGGTTCCTGTATCACTTTGACCATATATGCATAGTGAATAGCTATAAATCCATCATATTTCAGCCTATCCACAGGATACCTAGCTCTGGTAGACCTGCGCAAAGTAGGTTCACTCCCAGATGCTCTCAAAACATCCCTAGTCTTCCTTACTCCAGGTGTAACAATAGAAGGAATACCCAACTCATCATCAATGCTCTGTTCTGAGCCACTGGATTCACCATCCACATAAGAGTGACCTGCATTCACATCAAACATGGGCGGATCTACCTTCTCTTTTCCTTTTCGTGATACCTAAATATCACTATCTGCATTGCTTTGAGAAGATTCTCCTGATCTCAATCTGCCTGTCCATGGCGAAGAATGTGAACCACTGCTAGAGGACGCTCCAGGTCCACTAATATTTTGTGACTACTGCTGTGTATTCTGTGCAGCATTACCATTTTGTGCATCTACATCATCAATCACATTTACTGGTTTATACCAGCTACTCATCTCATCAAAAACATCTCTGCTCACTGTAAACTTACGAGTAGAAGGGTTATAGCATCTATACCCTTTTTGCTGCAGAGAGTAACCAATAAATATGCACTTCTTAGCTTTTGGATCCAACTTGGATCTCAACTCATCTAGCACATGTACATAGGCAATGCAACCAAAAATTTTCAAATGAGAAATATCTGGTTTCCTACCAATATACCTCTCCTTTGGAATCATCCCATGTATTGCTGCAGTGGGAATCCTGTTCATTATATAGACTGTTGTAGCAACTGCTTCAACCCAGTAAAAATCTGGCAAGTCTTTTTCGTTGAGCATGGCACGAGATACCTCTCCAATATGCCTATTTTTCCTTTCTGCAATTCCATTTTGTTGTGGGGTATGACTGCATGAATATTGCTACTTTATGCCATGCTCCTGTAGGAACCTTGCAAACTCATTTGAGAGGTACTCTCCCCCTCCATCTGACCTTAGGAATTTTATTTGCAGGCCTGTTTCATTTTCAACCATAGCTTTAAGAGTTTTGAAATGCCCAAAAACTTCACTTTTCTTTTTCATAAAATACACCCAAACTTTTCTGCTATAGTCATCAATAAAAGTGACAAAATAATGACAGCCTCCAAGAGATGCAGCTTTAGTAGTCCACACATCAGAGTGGATTAATTCCAATGGCTTCTTACTCTCTTGAACATGTCTAGGAAATGGTTTCCTTGCCTATTTTCCAAACTGACAAGCTTCACATACCTTATGCATTTCTGCAACCTTGAATTTAGGCAATCCTACAACAATATTTTGGGCCTGCATTGATTTAAGTCGCTGTACATTGACATGACCAATGCGTTTATGCCAGATATCAATATCTGCAACTACACCGGTCCCATGTGCAAACATTGCTGCACTCAATTCAGACATGTATGCATCCAATGTAAACATTCTGCCCTTCTTCTTTCCTTTTGCTATCAAGCGACCTTTATTTTTCATATCCTCAAAGCATCCATGAGGATTAAATCTGACCTGCAAGCCCTGCTCAACCATTTGACCAACTGAAACTAGATTCTTGGTGATATTCGGAACATAAAATACATCGGACAGGTATTTCTTTTTCCCATCCTGCACAGACAAAGGAATTTTTCCAATCTGCACAAGAGGATGCGCAATATCATCACTAGTCTCCACAAATCCTGGTTTTTCCATTTTCCTTACATCCTCCATCCATTCTGCATGACCTGTCATGTGGTTTGATGCACCTGAGTCAACATACCATACATCGTTGCTTTCTTCTGCACTTGTCACAGAATTGTTCATGTGCTGCACCATAAACAAATGCTCATTTCTGTCATCATCTTGTCTACTAGAAGATGCATAATTCTCTTGTTGCAATTTACCATTCATGATGTCATTCTGCTTTTTATAGCAGTCCTTAGCCATATGATCCATTTTACCACTGTAGTAGAATTCAACATTGCTGTTTGCATTTTGGCCTCTTTGCCATCCACCACGACCTCTTTGGCTCCCCCTACCTCTAGACTTACCACGTCCTCCTCCATAGGACTGGTTTTCTTGAGTTTGCTGCATATTCTGATTTCTACCACGGCCTCTAGATCGGCCTCCTCTACCTCTGCCTCTACCTCTTCCAGCATTTGAGTAGAAGACAGCTTCTTTTGAAGTTCCTCCTGAAGAAGATGCACCACCATTTCTCTGCTCCTCAGAAATTAGAAGAGCAATCAACTCCTCAAAATCAGGAAATCTTTCACGAACTGAAATGGATGTCCGAAACTGTGCATAATCCTTTCCTAGACCATTCAAGGTCACAGAAACTAAATCATCATCTTCCACTGGCGACCCAATGGAAGCAAGTGCATCTGCAATCTTCTTCACCTTCATGTGGTAGTCATTGATGCTCATATTCTCTCTTTGCACATTATGCAACTCCTGCTTGAGCTACATTTTCCTGGCTTGCGTATTTGTGCTATACATTTTTGATAGAGTATCCCATGCCTCCTTTGGCGTACTTGCATCCTGAATATGCACAATCATAGAGTCTGAAATACTGATAGACAGCCAGTACATAACTTTCCTGGCTCTCTCATGCCATGCTTTGAATGCCTGCATTTGCTATTGATTGGGAACATCAGGAAGAACTGGTTCTTCTTCATTTCCTGCAACAAATTCCTAATATCCTTTTCCCATAAGGAAATTCGTCATTCTAAACTTCCATGCTTGGAAGTTGTTATTGTCAAGCTTTTCAGTTACAATCTGTGAAAGAGAATCAGATGCTATTACAGAACACTGCAAAAAATTCTGTCATTGCAAAAAAACACAGCTTCACCCTCACAAGGGCAAATCTGCAAAAATGGCAAAAGTGGTATTTGACCACACAGTCACTTCCTAGTGACGATTTTGCATAAATAGGAACCAAGGATGATTCAGTAACTCCCAATGTCTCTGCACATAAGCATACGATGCAATTTCTATGGTAACTTGTCACCGACCTGTAGAACAGTGATCGCACAGCATAAAACTGGGCCTTTTTCTGAGTGCGTGCAGAAAACTTCCGTCTCCAAAACAGGCCCCGAAATGGCCTCAAATCAAAAAAATAGGGTCGCCGAGGGCTAAAGCCCTTACCCGCAGCATATACTGCCCTCTTGCTTCACCGCGAAGGGCGTCTCAACCTGAGACAATGCACTCTTGCAATTTCCGGCTGTGCTACCTGCAGAGATCTGCTCCCAAAACAGAAAATGAAAGCAACACTGCTCCTCTTACCAGAACACCGCAAGCTTGGCTTGCTTTCTTGAGCTCCTTACCACGAACAAGGCTCTGATACCATGTCAAGATTGTGGGAGAGAAGGAAGGAGTCTCACTTGTAGCTTTCTTGCTTGCACAATGGGGGAAGACACACAAGGGTGGAGGTTGAAAACGGTTTTCCTCTTCTTAGTTGTGTAAGCCAAAAGAACTCTCGTACATAGAAAATAGAAGAACCCTATATATGGGTCTCAAACCAAACTCAACTAACTAAGGTGGCATACTAACTGAGCCACGAACTAGAGTAGATAAGGATAGCTGTCATGTAGCTATTATTCATAGGCGGTGTACCAACCGCATCTGTAACTGACACGTCGGTGACATAAATGCACAACGGTCACCCTGGCATATCACGAGTGGAGCTCGATATCTCAACAGTGCTATCTTGGAAATTCTCTCCCTCAACATCAAGACTTGCTAGTGGTTCTTGTTCATAACCTATAAAATTCATGTCATTTTTTCCCCAACCTGCAAGGATTGCTAAGCAATAATCTTCTCTAAGATCAAAAAGATGTTGAATATCATTTAGCAACACATATCTCTTCTTGTTGATAAGATAAGTGGGAAATGTTGGAACACATGCAAGAGGACCTTCTTCATCAACCTGTGCACTTGGCTCGATCTCCTTTTCTTCCACCATTGTGATATTGTCACTCTTGAACAAACCTACATCAAAACCTTGGACAAGTTGATTCTCAACATCTTCTTGGAATGTCTCCTCCTTCTCTTCGACCTTCTTATCCATACTTGCAATATCCTCTAGCTTTCCCTGTTGGTCTATATCTGGAGAAGAATTTTCCTTGTACTGAAGATACACAATAAATCCAATGTCCTTGTGGATCACAAGGCATTGGTGTTGATACCTGTGGAAAGGGCAACCTGTTTCTTTCTTTCTGAATTCCTCATAAATGAGGTTGAACCTGCCTAGCAAAGTTGACCTGGATGTACTGGTGGCTCCCATGACATTACTATAATGAACAAATCCATTGACTTCCAAACCTTGCACATGTCTATCATAAAAACATCTATACTCCTTAAGTTTATCTTCAAGATCCTCCAATAACTCCTTCAAATCAAAAGGAACATTGAAAATTTCACTGATATAGCCAAACTTGGAAGAATTTTCAGTTGTGTGTAAGAAATCAAAGAGTCTATCATCATACGTCTCCATTATCTCCTCCTCATCCATTCCTTCCAGAGATAGCTTCCTCTTTGTCATCTTGACCAGGAAAAGATTTATCCCTGAAAACAAAGCAGAATAGAAACACTATCCAATAAAACAAGATGGAACCATGGAAAGAGGCCCCAAAATTGCATTTTTCAAGACAAAAAAATCAAAAAAGGAGAAAAAATTTTAGTTGACCGGTGAAACGCGAAAATTAAAGTGTCCAAGGCAAATGCCTGTGAAGAAATCGCGTTTCACCGGACACTACCTTGAAGACGAAAATTATTTCAATATCTCACCAGTGAAACGCGATATTTAGTAAAATATCACTAACAGGGACATTATTTCGCATTTCACTGGTCAAAAGATGCAAATCATGAAGAGAAACATGAACTATAAATTAATTCTATGGAAACACAGAAATTTATGATAAAATCCTTACTGGAAAAGCTATGTTGCTTTTAAAATATACAAAGCACATAACATCTGTAATTATTCAAGTGTTATTAAAAATTCTTTCTATATTAATCAAATTTATTTTGTTAAAATACTTGTAATAAAAAAATGTTGTTACCTATCAAAGATTGTTGAGCTGCTCTCCACACAGGAAGCAAGGACCTTGAAGGGAAGTCGAGACGAAATTTCGGCAGAAAAGAAGACAATGTCGGAGAAATGGCTTCGAAATGCTTTTATATTGACCGTTAAGCATGTGGTGATAGTTCCAACGAAAAAGTTTGTGTAATGATGGAAAAATAAACGGGACCGCAAATTTGGATGAAATTTCCAATATTTTTGCATGCAAAAAATGCCTCAGAATACGTGCACACGTGTCTCACTTAACACACCGTATCAAACTCCTCAAAAGACGTGCGCACTCTCTTTTTTCAAAAATACGTCACACGTGTGTTACATAACACTTTTCCAAGTAATGCTTGTACCATAGATAAAAAAATTTCAGGTAAGCGAGAATACGTCACACGTGTGTTATTAACACTTTGCCAAGAACGTTGAGTCCATGCAAATTCACCGCCTTCGCCTTTCACCGCATTTCCAGCAAAGCAGAAAACATTGCTACTCCGCCTTTACCTTTGGTGTTCCTCCCAATCTCCAAGCATTTCACTGCTTCCCTAACAAAGGAAACCTTCGAGCATATTCTCATCATTAGGCTGAGATTGTGAAGAACAAGCTAAAAAGAAGGTATGGTTTTTTGCATCTTGCTTTTCAATAACAGGCTCCATTCAATGCATTCTTTTGATACTTTTCCTTAATCCTTTATGTTATTATGAGCTTATTAGCACTACAAATGAATTTTTTCCACAGTGGGAGCATTCCTTAATGTTGTGGAGATTTAAGGAAATCTTCAAACTTCTTCCCTAATTCTGTGGATATTTTATGTAATTTTAAAAGCTTTCCTTAGATCAAAGCTCTTTTTTCTTGGTTTTGTCGATTTCTTTGCTATTCATGAGTTGTTCGATGAAACGCGAAAAGAACGTGCTTTAAGGAGGCCTCCTATCTTAAATTCCCGTTTCACTAGACACAATGGACAACAAGTCCGGTGAAATGCAAAAAGAAGCAGCTGCAAGGAGGCGCCTTGCTTGACACTCGCATTTCACTAGACACACTCAAGAAAAATTTAGCTGAAATGCGAAAACGACATGCAGCATGTATACCTCTTGTCTGAAACTCGCATTTCGCTGGACATGTTGGAGAAGAAGTAACATGTCCTTTTTTGGCAGATGGCTAGGACTAAGGCAATAGCAAGAAAGGAGAAGATTGATCCTAGGGATTTAACATCAAAGATTCATCAGTCTTCAAAGCCTCAGAAGCTCTCTAGAAAGTCAAAGCCAAAGAGAAAGTTTTCTCAAAATGTCAGGTGCCTAAGGGAGATTAGGAAGGCAGTAAAGGATCTTGACAATGCAATTCCAAAGTTGTTTTTTCAGAGGCTTGTCAGGGAAATTTGTGACAAATATAGTTTGGATAGTTTCAGATGGATAAGAACAGCTCTTAATTGTATACAAGAAGCCACAGATGATTTTTTAGTTGAGTTTTTTCAAGATGCCTATATTTGTGCTCCTCATGCTCATAGGCTCACACTCATGGACAAGGACATGGTAATTCTTAGGAGGCTAAGATATAGATTTTCAAAGGTCCTTGAGCCAATTCCCCTCACTGATGTGAAGACATTTAATATCCTTAATGTGCCCCCAGCTAGGAGAAAGAAAGATGATTCTGGTCTCAGGGTTGAGGATGTCACCCATGAGAGGGATACAAGGCAACATGAAAAAGAGGAGAAAGCTAAAGAGGAACAGGCAGATAAATGGAGAGAGTATAGGAGGCAAAGGGTTGAAGAAAGGGAAACAGAGCAACTAGAGTCCTTTGAAAATGAGCTAGCCACCCTTCTTGAAGCAACTAATCCAAAAGGATTCAGTGTGTTTTGTTTCTTACCTGGTGACTTAGGCAAAAGAACTGAGGTTATCTCCTTTGATGCTGTATGTGTTCAGATTCTTAAGGATAAAAGAAGAGAAGTAAATGACATTATTATTCTTGTTGGCCTAAGGTATATCCATCCATAATTACTTATACTTTTTGATATTTTTTTAACAATAAGATTTTTTTTGTTTATACTCACTATTTCTATGCCTTTTCTAGGTGTATAATGCATGAGTTTCCTTTGGATATACAACAAAAAATTGAGGTTCTTGATCCATCTATCTCATTCTTTATGAGGAATGAGCTTGATACAAGTTTTATTGAGCACTGGCTCAATCTGATTGACTTCGATACTTTGGAGCTCCTTATAATTCCATATAATGAAAAGTAAGTAATTCAATATTCTATTAGAGTTTTTGAGATTTTATCCTACTAATTTGTTGAGATATGATTGCTTTTAGTTCTCATTGGAGCTTGATTGCAATAGACCTTGTGGATAAGCAATGTTTTTTAATCAACTCTATGAAAGGAAGCCATGGAAATGCTAAATTGTAAGTTATATTATCCAAGGGCTCCTTGATATTTCAATTCTTTTTTTTGTAAGTACTCTAAATTTCAACATATTTTATATATAGAGGTGCCAAAAGATTAATTGAAGAGCTAGAGAAAATACCCCCTATGCCGTCTGATTTGCTTGCAACAATGCAATATAGACAAGTTGCGGTAAGTTATTCATTAAAATAATTGAAACATGAGTTTATTCTATGAACTACCATCCATCCTCTTTATAGTTTTACTTTGTATTGGTGGTTGCAATGTCCCCATTAGGATGATAGCCATTCTTGTGGTTGGAGGGTGATTGTAAATGCTAGAAGAATGGTTAACTTTGTTTATCTTAATGATGATAAACATGTAAAGGTAATATGAAAGATGCTAAACTTTAAGATAGATATGAATTGCAAATAGTCCATTGATGGTAAAAATATAGTCTATTGTAAGAACAATAATGAACTAAAACTCTTTTTTCTATAAATGTGTGACAGTTTTCGAAGGATTGCTATACATCTGAGCATGTTTGGTACGTCAGAGCAAAGCTCTTGAAGTATATAATGGTCAATTGTATACAACCAACAACAGATATTGGTGGGGATTTGCACCATGAAGGAGATGCGGTGCCTATAACCACGGAAGGCGAAGCCACAGCTTCAACACCTTCTATACCCAAGACATCGAAGAAAGGCAAAAGGACTCCTAGAAAGGATAGTTCTCCAAAAAAGAAATAGCTTTGCCATATCGCCTTGTAAGCCTTCATATATAGAAATTTGCCCTTCATCCCTTGTATATCTCATAGAGATGGCAGATAGATATCTGCTACAAAATTTGTAAATATATTTTATATTGATAGTAAAGATATCTTTTCTTGAATGCCCTATATTATTTACTCTCCTTTTCGATATCTGCAAAAAATAAATTACAAATGTTTGTTAGTTAGAAAGTGAGATCTTGATATACATCTAAGTAGATATAATATGATGTGAAAACTTACTCATTTCTTGTCAAGTTGGAATACAAAGGAGCATGGTAGTTCAATGTCTTCATTTTGTAAATCCATCCTCACTTGATGTAGCGTACATGATTTTCTGATCTTTAAGATTGCAATAATATCTTCGTTGAACCAAATATCAAGATCCACTATAGGATCTTTGCTGAAATCATTAAGATTCTGGTCTAAAGCAACTAGACTACTACCAACAAAATGCCATCGACTATAGTAAAAGCTAAGGATAAAATTTTGAGTAGCAATCATATATTTACAAGCTATAGAGTCTTGATCTATCTTACATATAATTTTTCCTTCTGTCCTTGTATCCCATCCTTCATCAACAAATTGTATGATATGATCATATGTTAGTCTCTTCATTGAAAGCATGGTTTTTGTTATTCTTATCTCCATATTAGTGAAGAAATCAATAAATATATTAATAGGCATAAATAAAGTAACTTTGCTTAGCCTACTTGAGATATTAGATTTTAGTACTTTCTGGATCTCAGAAAATATCTTACATCTATAGCCCTCACTAGTAGCTGGACGTGGCAAAGGCCACTCAAAGCTTGAAAAATCTAGCAAAGGAAGGAGTTTTATTGATCCCCATTGGCAACGCCGCATAGGAATAACATAAGAATGGTCATAAAAGAATATTCCATTCTTTGCAAGCTATGTCTTCTTTCTGCCTCTATACATTTCTTCTCCAATTGAACCATGTATAACATCAATAACATCAATAATAGATTCCACTGGTTGCCATTCCTCAAGACTAGAGGGATAGACATCTACAAGACAAACAAATATTATAATGGAAAAACCTAAACCATGTTTAAGAAAGGAAAAATTTTAAGAATCAAATTCTTACAATTTGGTCTATGCATTGGAAGCTTTGAAGATCCAGGTTTCAAACATAGCTCTCTATGCGTGAACACATGTTGCACTAGTACCTCTTTGATGCTATTCTTATTTGCTCCAAGCTTAAAATCTTGGATTCTGCCCTTCCAAGCAGAGATAAACGAGCTCCTCATGTCTTTGCCTTTTTCCACGTTTTGCTTGTTGCATGGTGATCCAAAAACCTTTGCTAATGATAGTAGGAATCCATCTTCCATCAATTTGGAATGAGTTAAACACTGATATGGATGTGATTTGGGAGCTTGGACACCTTGTTGAAGGTCGAATTTCTGTATCCATGGTAGAAGAGAGAGATACATGCACAGAGAGAGAGAGAGAGGACTAGGCTACCATAACGAAGGGAAAAACAATAGAGGAATAAAAGAAAGGAGGGAAAAAACTGAGCGCCATGCTTTTCACCAATTTGAATTTCGATTACATCAGTCATTATCATTAATCTAGAAACATCATTAAATAAAAGTAGCCGAGACTCTATGCCATTAATGCAAAAGATGTCATAATCACGAATATAAGAGACTAAAAATACATAATAAAAATACAAATTCGTAATATTATTATATTTATATATTTTTGTAAAATAATTTTTTATTTTTTTTATAGAAGCTCCATTACGGAGACTTTGCTCTTATTGGTCTAGAGCACTCTCTCTCCACATCCTAAAAGGCATTTTCGAGACCTCAAAACTCCCCTAATGAATGACACCCGCTTCACAAGGTGTAACCATCCCTTTTTGTCATCCACACCTCTGAAGGCCCCGGGGGCTGCTATTAAAGAATACCTCCAAAGTCGTGCCTTTCTATCCCAATGCCTGCGACCACCCCGCGCTTCAGCTGATGGTGATCAGCACTAGCCAAATGCCTTTTATGTATACTGTCTTCAAAAAAAAAAAAGCAAGCAAGACAGGCACGAAGCCTCACTTTGCCCACCGCACCTAGGGTTCACCCCTAGCCTCTCTCCCCACTTCACGCTTAGGGCACATCAAGGGCAGGACTTCCAGACATGTCACCCTAAGCTCTACACCGCACCTCCAACAACACACGAACTAGGTCCTCAAGTGTGGGACATTACCGAGGGATTGCCCAAGGTTAGACTCATCTCCCAGTTCCTCTGCACATGCACTTACATCTCACCGGGAGACAGACACACCCCTTAGGTGGGCATCGCACTGTCCTTCTCATTGTGCTTCTAATAGCCATTATGATTCTCCTCATAAGGCAGTCTCGTTCGACTACCCCCTCGTAGAAACATCTCAATCCGACATTGTTCTCTTCTTGTCTAATCCAACAACAATGGCAAGGTTGGTTCTCACACATGGTATTTCTACCATTTTCTTTCTTAATGAAAAATAAATAAAAGAAAAAAAAAGAAAAAAAAGAAAAAACAAACAAAACAAACGAAACTGTTATGGGAGAAAAGGAAGAAATTCCCTATCATAATAGGCCTCATTCCAAGAAAAGGTGGAAGCACCCTCGGGCGAGAACCTGAGTGTGGAAAAGGTGGTGACACCCTACAGTTCAGGATAGCTGACTCACCAGCAAAACCTCTTCAGCAAATAATTTGAAGCCACCTCCCTTGGTGCGCTATCTCTGCAATATCAGTCCGTCTACCCTTCTTAACAGACGACTCTTTTTATAAATCATTGAAGTATGAGACTTGTTGGCTACCTCCCTGGGTACGTCTCCTCCTCAAGATCCTGACAACAACAACACCCGACCATGTCCAAAGAAGCTCAAGAGTTTCAGACTCTTTTCGATGCAAAACTCTCAGCCTTACAAACTTCTCATGACACAGTGAAATCACAAGCTTCCCAAATCAAGCAGTTGTAAGACCAACTGGCGCAGTCACGGTCTGTTCCTCCAAGCCCCAATCTTACATTCATTTCTTCTCTCTCAAAGCAAGACTTGGCATTTCTCCAAAGACAGGCTACCTTGTGTCCTTTATTCCAAGATAAAGTGGAAAGATTGCAATCTAGGATGGATCTATTATGGTCTACATTTGAGCATTTCCAGGAATATGTTCCTCCAGACCATTCTTTCTTTGTCCACTATCAATTGCAAAAGTTGGCCTTTTACATGAAGCTTTCAACGATGGATCTTCCTCTTCCAAAGGATGGTTGGAGTGGGGTTTGGTCTCCTGAGTTACTGACAGAAGTGGTCCGTATGGTGTTTGAAGATTTTGTGATGACGGATACCATGTTGCTGTCATATATGTATCTACCAGGTGATCTGTTGATTCCAGATGAAGTAGATATGGCTTGGTATGTGGGAGACATGGTTTTGCAAGCTATTTTGTATGTCAACTATTTGGAGTTGCGAATAGATGACATGTTTCAGTGTTACTCTTCAAAAGTGGCTACTTGCCTTGACAATTCCTGGCACTCAATGATTGATTATGTGGTCCTGAATCAACGACAGAACACAGCTTCTACCTATGTACAGAGCACTAACCAATTGAGGGTGGATCTCTTAGCTCACCTTTCAAAAAACCATCCATTTGATTCAACCTTTTTTTATGCCTATCAGAGAATATCTATTTTAAGTCCCTCTGTTCCTAGCCTATTGTACTACCAACAAATGGCTCATCATTATGATACCTATTTTCCCCTTTATCAAACCAATTCAACAGCAATCTTACCCCTTCTTTTCCAACCTCAATCTTTTCCTCAAATTTCCATATTTACCTATTGTTCTTTTGTCGAAGATAGAGTATTTTCTACTTCTCCACCATGCCCTTCTCCATCCATCCATATACCTTCTACATTTCCTGTTTATCAATTAACACCTTTCCTAACTGATTCCCTAAAATTTTCAGCCACTCCTTCTTTAACTTATTCCTCCTTTTATGATTTTGACTACCCATCTCTTCATCCTCTTTTACTTATTCCACTTCCATCTTCTGCCACTTATATTTCTCAACCCCCTCAGTTGGTTAGTGAATATGAAGGGTTTGATCAGCAAATTTCCAGAAGAAGAGAATGGAGCTCGACTAATTCTCTTACAGGATCTCAAATAAACTGGCCAATAATTCCAGGGGATTGGACAACTGCTAGTCAAGCATACCAGAACTACCTTCATTTTGCTCACCAATATTCACAATCTTTAGATCCTTCGGTGAGATTGACATCTCATTTTGCTTGGTATCTAGCATACATGCATAGGCATTCCCATAATGATCAAAAGGCCATTCCAAAACTTTGTATGAATGTTAATGTGAATATTGACTCCCACCAGTTGGATGTCCTATATTTTCATGCTCTATGTCTACCTAGCAGATACCTTGTTTTGCTAGAAAGAATGTGCTGCGTGTAATTTTTTCAAAATCCTCCAAAGACATTTGTAGATGAATCCTTCTCCATGGATTGCTTTCGAAACCACCAAGCCTTCAAAATGGATCATCTTCATTGATGCCTTTGCAATGTATCTTGGATGATTCTTAATGATATATCTCTCTTTTTGAAGGTGTCATTCAGATGGTTGTGTTAGTGTTTGTGTATGTGTTGTAATAATTGTATGTGATGAGTTCGTGCTGATTGAGAATAATTTGTTCGAGAGCTCTTTTCAAATGATTGATGGTGGATGGGAAGCCTATGGTGAAAAGCTAAAGAAAACCTCTCATATCCTTTATAAATTTGTTATGGCTTTTTAAATGATTAATCAGATGAGTTAATGAATAACGAAGTTTTCCTTTAGTAGTTTTTTTTAGAGATACAGGTAATAAGTTGGGGTCATGATTTGGAGAGATTATTGAAGATATGACGGAAGATAAAATTGAGCTCTTTAGTGAACTTATATTCTTCTTTTCCTTAGGTCGCAAGGAAGCTTTCTTTCTAAGTGTGGGGATATGTTGAGAGTGGAAAAAGACTGAATTTTTGACCGATTTTTGTTGTTTTTGAGGTCTAAATGATTGATTTTTGAGGGATTTAGAGTGATATATGGTTGTTAATGGAAGTATTTGGGAGTGTTTTGGATGATATTGATTATGTTTTGGAAGTTCATGATGATTCTCAATGGAGATATAAAGCTCTATGATATTCTGTTGAGCTTCTGATTGGTTTTGTATACCTTTTGTATAGCTTCTGTTTTGTTCTGATTTTCTTCTGTATGAAGCATGGATTGATGATTGATGAAGATTGAGATCTTTTAGAAGTCTATTGAATAGTTTTTGATAGTATGGAATGATTTGAGTATGAGTTATGAGGTTCTGATGACCCTCTGTAGAGCCTCTGTCTCTGCTCTGTCTCTGTACTGTAACTGTACTGTAGTTTGCAAAGCAAAAGATGACTATTCGATTTACATCGTACTGTAACTGTTCTGTAGACCTTGTGTAAGTGTTCTGTAGAATGTATGTGTGACTTTGGGAAAGTTTTCTAACCTTTGGTGGAAAGGATGAATCTAAGTTCAAAAGAGCTAAAACAAGTGGAAGAAGCAGCTACTACTAAAGACTGAAGAGAAGACTAAGTGACAGTAACAATAGTGAGCTGTGAAAAGACACTGTAGTGACTATGGTGACTCTTCATATTAGACATACCTCTTGGGAGTTGCATCCATGACCTAAGAAGGATTATTGAGAGTTATTATGAGAGTATTTTAGTGAGGAGATAATGTACTATTGAGAGAGAGAGAGAGAGAGAGAGAGAGAGAGCCAGAGATAGTCAATTCTATCAAAACAGTGTAACTGTATATGAGAGATTGAGAGAGAGAACTATGAAGACATTGAATATGAATAATATGTGATTGATTTCCATTCATAGATGGTGTATTCTTTGTGTTCATTATTCTATTGAAGAATTCTATGAAGATGTTGAAGATTATGGTTGATTCTATCAAATCCGTGGGAGAAATCTACTATAATGCTGCGTGAAGAATTGTTGTTTTCTTTGTTTTGATGATCAAAAGAATGAAGTAAAAGCTTGTTGATGTTACAAGATAGATTTTCTTGCAAGAGAATTCCCTTTTCCTTGGTGTTCCTCTTGGGGCTCCAGGGTAACCCATGCAGTTTGAATATCTCCTTGATGAATAATCTTGCGATGTCTGAGGCTTTATAGTTTGTCTTGACAGGGATAAGATGTGCAACCTTGGTGAGCATATCTACTACAACAATAATAGAGTTGTATCCTCCCTGAACTTGGGGTAGGCCAACAACAAAGTCCATGCTAATAAATTCCCATTTCATTTGGGGAATGTCAAGTGGTTGTAATTTCCCTGGCATTTTGACATGTTCTGCCTTAATGCGTTGACAAGACAAACATTCCGTGACATATTTGAGAACGTCATCTTTGAGCCTATCCCAATAATAGCTCTTCCTGACCGCATTAAGGGTCTTGGCATAGCCAGGATGTCCTGAGAAAGGGAAGTCATGGGCTTTCCAAAGTATCTTCCGCTTGAGAGATTGGCTTGCGGAGATACATAACCTTGTCCTAAAGTAGACAAGACCACTACTGGACAGAGAATTCTTGATACTTCGTCTTTAGCTTTGGGTCTTGGTCTTTGATGGGGATGTCCCTTAGCAATTTCTGATAGACTAGGTCATGACATGCCTCTTCTCTAGCTAGCTCAAGAATTGGGTTGTTTGGCATTGATACCTTTATGGCTAGAGATCTTGCTGTTGATGGATTTTGCAAAATCAGAGAATTCAAAAATACATTGCGACTGAGTGCATCGGCAACTACATTCTCCTTTCTAGGCCAGTATTTGATTTCAAAATCATATTCTTCCAGCACTTCAATCCATCAATGTTGTCTCATATTGAGCTCATTCTGGGTGAAGATCCATTTAAGACTCTTGTGGTCCATCACTAGGGCAAATTTGTTACCCAGCAATAAGTGTCTCCAAAGTTTGAGAGCATGGATGACAGCCAACAGCTCCAGATCGTGGGTGGCATAATTCCTTTCATGGCTCTTCAGTTTTCTTGAAGAGTATGCTACAGGATGACCTTCTTGCATAAGCACACATCCTAAGGCAAGTGCGCTAGCATCAGTTACCACTTCAAACTCCTTGCTAAGATCAGGAAGTTTCAGGATGGGTGTTGATACCAAGCTTTGCTTTGGTTTTTCAAAGTTGGTCTGTTTAGTAGGTGACCATACAATTGCTACTTGCTTCTTTAGTAGATCAGTCAGAGGTGCTGCAATCAAAGCATAGTTTTTTATAAAGATCCTATACCATCCCGTCAATCCAAGGAAACTACGTAATTCTTTGACAGAAATTGGTGTTGGCCATTCCAAAACGTCTCTGACCTTGGTCGGATCCACTGAAATTCCTTCCCGCTGATACAATGAATCCCAAATATTCAATCTATCGCTTGAAAAATGCACACTTTTTCTTCTTGGCGTAAAGCTTGTGTGCTCTCATTATTTCAAGAACAATGTGAAGCTGGAGTTCATGATCTTTTTCCTGCTTAGAGTAGACTAGGGTATCGTCAAAGAAGAAAAGTACGAAGTCATCAAGATAGGGCCTAAAGATATCCTGCATTAACCAGTTGAAGGTAGCAGGAGCATTTGTCAACCTGAATGACATGACTAGGAATTCAAAGTGTCCATACCTTGTGCTGAATGCAGTCTTCGGGATATCTTCTTCCTTGACCCTTATCTGATAATATCTAGACCTGAGATCTATTTTAGAGAAGATCTTTACACCTTGAAGACAGTCAAGAAGTTCATCTATTCTTGGAATGGGGTATTTGTTTTTAATGTCGATTGATTCAACCCTCTGTAATCGATGCATAGCTGAAGCGTTCCATCTTTCTTCTTCTGGAATAGCATTGGGGCTCCCCATGGCAAATTGCTAGGATGGATGTAGCCCCGGTCTAACAGTTGCTTGAGTTGCTCCTTCAATTCAATCGCTTCCGGGATGGACATCCTATATGGTCTCTTTGCGACTGGTGCAGCTCCTGGTGCCAGCTTGATTTCGTGACCGACTTCCCTTAAGTTCTGTCAGCTCTTTAGGAAATACGTCTATGTATTCTCTTAACCATGAAGGTTCTTCCCTAGATTCCTGATTCTGATCTAGCTTATTTAGTTTAATCAGATAGACAGGTAGACCCTTTCTAATTCCTTTTATTATCCATGTTGCTTTTGCCAGCTGAATTTTTGGCTTACCAGCCTCTCCTTGAATTGTAACTAGTTCCCCTTCAAAATTGCGAAAGGAGACTTGGCCCTTTCCACAGTGTATGTGGGCATCATTGGGTATTAGCCAATCCATTCTGAGAAAACATTCATGGACACCTAGGTTCATTACCCTGAATCTCACCGAAGTCGGCTTCCCACCTAGTAGGAATTTCACCTTAGCAATTTGCCTAGTACAAGAGACCTCACGACCATTTGCCAATTCCACAAGTAAAGCACGTGCGTCTATTGTGGCTATCCCTAGTCTTTTTGTACAAATCGGTGAAATGAAGGAATGTGTACTGCCACAATCGATTAGGGTTTTGAAGCTTTCACCTTCATAATCCGATGGAGATTGGATCACCGAGAATTGGCAATTCGGTCCCTTCTTGTGTGAAGAGCGGCGTGAACCGTTGCCCTCTCAATGTCAGCTTCCATGGATGGATCTTCTTCATCTCCCAAGTCCTTGTTGGCAACACTTGAGGTTCTCCCTCTGGCCATGACGGTGGCTCCTTGGCCATGGGCGGCTCCTTGGAATGGCCCTTGGCGTTGTCTTCTGTTAAGCTTGGGGCATTGCCTCTTGAAGTGTCCAGGCTCATTGCAATGGAAGCGACGGAGATTTCGGCCATTATGTTGTGTAGGAACAAAGTTGTTGACATCGTTGGTCCTAGCTTTCTTCCTTTATCCCTGATTTTGACCCTGCGCTCTCTTAGCCTGAGACCTATACATTCCCTTGTTCTGATCCCTATATGACCAAGTCCTGTTGTTCCTTGGCTTGGTCTGCACCTCCTGTATTATTGGTGCAGCTCGAATGAGTGCATCTTGAGGTCCGTTGGGTGCATTGATTCCAAGCGGGTGTTTATGGGTGGATTTAACCCAACACAAAACTTTGACACTTGTTGTGTCATATCCATTTGTGGCACGTACTTTAAGAGAGAGACGAACTTTGAATAATATGCATCCAGGGATAGTCCAAGCTACTTCAATTCATAGAACTTGTTCATCTTCTATGTGCAATAGGCAAGTGGCAGATACCTCCCTCGCACAGCTTCTTTAAGCTTCTCCCAAGTGACTACCCCTTCCGAGATCCCTTGGTCTCTCCACCACTATTTCCACCAAAGTCTTGCTTTGCCTGTAAGCTTAAGTTTGGCGAGCATAGCTTGGTTAGCAGGTGCAGTTCTTGCTGCCTCAAAATAGTCCTCCATGGACTCGATCCAGACCTTGGCGTCAGTTTGAACAGTCCTTCCCTTACCATCGAATTCAGGTGGCTTGATTTGTTTGAGAAGGAACTTCTTCTCTTGAATCACGGCTGTACTTAGTGCAGGGGTCGGACTTGGAACCTGCACTTGGGTTTGCGCCTGGGAAATAAGATTTTCTCATGTTAAAAACTTACCAAATGTTTCTCATATTACGTTAATATGGCCAGTACAGCTTTTAGTCAAGTGACCTAATCACTTGACTCCTTTGCCACATTTACATCCAAGATAGATAGTAATAAAAACCTTATTCATTCATGAGGGCATAGCCCTTTTGAGTACATCTATTTTGGGAAAGTAGAACAAGCTGATTGGCACATGAGTTTAGGGAAAATGGGATGTTGTTACATTCGGCTATAGGGACTGAGTAATAGTACGGAGAGGGGTCATGGATTCTCAGGAATCGATAAGTCATAGGAAGCTTGGGGTATCCCTTCCTTTGGTACCCGTTCTTCTCATAACGCCCCAGCACTTTGATTCTGTCGGCAGGGATCACCCGAGTCACTTCTTCATACACATATTTATTCTGCTTGACTTGCCGACCGCCAACATGCAGGGTTGCATTTGCGTGAGCTTCGACAAAGATGAACAGCTTCACGATCTTTAAATCCTCCATCCACTTGATTCTCTTCAAGTTGGTATGAAGGTATGCAAGTCGGTGGGCTGCTATGTAATATATTTCTGATTCTCCCATTCATCTCCATTCCATGTACAGGGGTAAAGGATTGTAGATGTGGTCTAGGATATTCATCATGCCTAGCCTTTGTGGATAATCCGAAGCACGCATTGCAGTCATAAACATAACCTGGAACACCAAGAATTTGTTCCACGCTTCGTGACTCTGCAGCCCAGCATCCATAACTAAGTAAGGAAATGTTCTCAACAACAACTTTGCTCTATATTACTTCTACCATTAAGTTCCTTGTAAATATTAGATTCTGTTGGTTCGCTCTGATACCAACTGTAACATGTCCATATGTCCGATTGTAGACACATCTTAGCAGCCCATCGGGAGGAGGGTCTAGAAGGCTCCGCCTAGCACTCGTAGGGAATGACATAGGATTTGCAATCTAGGTCTTCCTGAGTCTGCCCCGAGTGGAAGAGTCCAACTGTTTCCACTTGGGATCGACCTAAGGTCAAGGTTCCTTTTCTACCGACAAGTCTCTAGGTCATGTTTGTCTTATCGTCTCATCATTTGAGAAAAGTTCCCGACTAACCGGGACCACCCTTCTGTAGGACAGACCTAAGTCACGTCCACCGCACTTTCCTCAATTTGCTTTAGTTATCTAGTTACCTAACACATTACGTTTTGACATGCAAAATCAGCTCCCTTAATTAAAACCAATTAATCACGAGTTCCTTCACGTAACTTAAGCACTGACACAAAAACAATGTCAAGCAAGTTTCTTTTTCTCAAGCATTTGTGTTTTATTTATCATAATTCCAGATTACATCCAACCTCATGCCCGAAGGCCATTCCAGCAATAGAATGCCCGAAGGCCATTCTAGCAATCTATAAGATCGTTGTTCCAAGTTTTGCCCATAGACTAGTACGCGGGCCTCGAGAACCCATCTCGAGTCATGTCGGTCTCTTGTATGGGATTCGGAGGCAAGGGATTTACGGCCAGAGCCTCCCCTGGCACCCAAGCGTCCTCCCGCTCCAAGCAGTACCTATGGAGAGACCTCTCGCGATGGGTTAGGTCCATATACCTGGAACGGCTAACAATCCCCTTGGATAGGGCCAGGCAGACAGTCGGATGTAACTGTTGCTACCTCTCCCTCCAGGCTTTCAACCTGAAGCATTTAAGTGTATTTCTTGAATTAGTTCTTTGAGCAAAGAATCAAATACTGTATCTAAGTACAAGCACAAACATTTCGGAGGTTGTTTGTGCAACCTACTGCTAAGGTGTGACTCCTTTTTCCCGGATGCCCAGCACTCGATCTTGGCTTTTTCCGCAAATTGGTGAAATCCCAATAATTTCAACAAGAGGAAATGGTCTTGGTAAGTTGTCTTATACTTTCTTAGGGTATCCTAGTCCCTAACACACGCACTAGCTGGTCTGTCAAGGCAATGGATATGCCTTATTCGCAACCCAACTAAGGGTCTTATAATCTCTAACTTCAGCCAAGCTCAGTTTACACACATGACAACACATGATTCCTCTTTTAAACTTTCAAGATGTGGTTTCGATGCATGCAATCCTTCCAATTCTCTTAGTGCGGTTCAATGTAGGAGTTCCCAACCATCATGCACATTGTGCGTTTAGTATAGTTACCCCCTATGTTGAGATGACAAGCTTAACACATGCGGACATTGATGATGGACTGCCTGGTTAGATGGGTCCACACGTCTATACTTAGCACATTGGTAGTCATTATGACTCTCACATGGCCACTGACTCATTACTTATTATATTTAGGGTGTTACACCTACTTACAGCTGGCATAGTTATAGCGCCAGTTGACTAGTGTAGTCAGTTATGCATTGTTTGACTTAGTAGGCCACTTTCCTTTATGTTGTATCTTATCTATACTTTGTGTACATTGTAAAGAGTGTGGAAGAAGAAGAAGAAACCAGCAAGAAAAAGTTTTTGGCCTCCATCTCTCTTCTTGTCTCTTTAGTGAGCTTCTCCTTGTGCATTCTGTGTGTGTTCGGCGCAGCATCTTGAGCAAGTCCCCCCACCACACGATTCTTGACACCCTAAATAGCTTTTAACTCCTTTTATTCTTGACAATGAGTACTTATTTCCAATGCACTAGATCACATGTGACTTGCGTCTATGGAAGTCTAGGGTTTTATTTTCCAATTATGTGAGTGTAACTTATGAACATAAGTTAACATTTCATGTGTTCCTTTTAACCAAGATCGCGAAACGAGAATTCCAAAGGACTATTCATGCACTGAACTGGTTAAAAAGCTATCATTTTATGTGAAATAAAGCGATAACCCTATCATTTTATGTGTGTAGAAGTTATCATTTCATGTAACGTAAGGTAACCTTATCATCTTAGATGAGTAAAACTTATGCAAGTTCAACCCTACCGTTGCATGCAACTTATAAACAAAACCTTATGCATGACTAAGTCCTAAACTAACTTTTTTAATGCTTGAAACCTGGGCTTGATTTGTGTGTGCTGTGTTGGTTGTTCCGCTCGTCCCTCTAGCATTACCAGTGGCTTGAGTGCCTAGGCTTCCCACGACTTTCTTCTTGGGAGCCATTCGCCTCGCTGAGGTTTGGCAATCTGGACCTTAATGGCTTCAATTAGGCACGATCAATTTGGATGATCACCGGCTGTGGTTCGTTGCTAGGAGAGTGGTTTGGGTGTCTCCTTCCTCTTATCCTTCCCCTACCACTTCTCACCTCTCTTCCTCTACTTCTTCTACCTCTTCCTCTACCTCTCTCCTTTCCCTTCTACGTCTCCCTCCTTCTCTCCTTTTTTCCTTGCTCTTCCTCTACCTCTCTCCTACTCCTTCCCTTCTTCTACTACTCTCTCTACTTCCCTCTTCCTCTACTTTCTTTTCCTCCCTCCTTCTTCACTCCTTCTCCTTCACTCCTCCCTTCTTATCTCTTACTCTTTCTTTTCTTCCTCTTCCCTTCTCTCTTCTTACTCCTTTTCTTATTCACTCCCTCTTCCCTTCTTTCTCTTCTCTCTCTCTCCTCCCTTCTTATATCTCTCCTTCCTTCTCTTACTCTTCTTTCCACCTCCTCCTTCTTCTCTCCCTCTTTCCTTCTCTCTCTCACCTCTCTTCTTTCTCTCCCTCCTTCTTCTTATCCTCTCCTTCTCCTTCTCTCTCTCTCCTCCTCCCTTCCCTTCTCCCTCTCAATCCTCCTTCTTCTTATCCTCTCCTCCTTCTTCCTCTCTCCTCCTCCCTTCCCTTCTCCCTCTCAATCCTCCTTCTTATCCTCTCCTCCTTCTTCCTCTCTCCTCCTCCCTTCCCTTCTCTCTCCAATCCTCCTCTTCTCTCTCTCCCACCTTCTTTCTCTTCTCTCTCTCTTTTCCTTCTCTTCTTGTCCCCTTCTTTCTCTTCTCTCTCTCTCCTCCCTTTTTATCTCCTACTCCTTTTCTTCTTTACTCCCTCTTTCCTTCTTTCTCTTCTCTCTCTCTCTCTCTTCCCTTCTCTTCTTATCCCCTTCTTTTCACCTCCTCCTTCTTCTCTTCTACCTCCTTCTTTTTCTCTCCCTCTTCCCTTTTCTCTCTCACCTTCTTTATCCTCCCTTCTCCTTCTTCACTCCATCTCCTTAACCCCTCCTTCTCTTCTCTCTCTCTTCCCTTCTCTCTCTCACCTTTTACCTATTCACCCTATGGTAAGAGCATCCTGGGGAAAAATGATCTATCTGGGCTCACGGTGGTGGGGAAACTGGGCAGCGGAGCGGCCTGCAGAATTGCTGCCGCTGCAGTCTGACTCGGGGGCAGGGGAAGGACACGTAGATTTGGCAGAGCTACTGCTGTTGCAGACAGTTACACCGAGGGGGGGGAGTCCCGTTCGAGGGCTACAGGGAGGAGGCGACGCTGGATACCTGGCGAGGAGCGTGTGGACGAGGCCCAGGGAGAGGTTGTGCAGCAGCTGGGCATGGGACAACGTAGTCCTCCTCCTTGGGGAGGGGAGGAGCCGTCCCCTTATATAGGGGAGGGGAGGGATTAGCTAGCATGGCCACCCTCCAAATGGAGGGTGCATGCTTCCCCCTCACTCCCACTCCCTCTCTCCTTCCCCGACTTACTGTCGGCGGGGAGAGAGGGGGAATAATTAAAAATTTTGAGTTGAAGGGAAAAAACTTTTTTCATTTTTCTTTTATATGAATGGGGAGGTTCCTATGCCCCTTACAACAACAACAATATTCTTGCAACACTTGGAAGCATTACAACATTTTTGCATGGGGGAGGGATTGTAATATTTCCGCAATGAAATATTGAAGATCCTAAATCTCACGCAAAAGCGGTTCAAAATAATCTCCCGCAAAAGAAAAACCCTTGGCTAAGTGCTTACCCCACATGCTTCAATAAACACCAGCCCGCGTCGTGTATGGAAGACCATGGCTAAAGACTGCAAGCCCACGCGGGAACACCTTTCATGAAAAATAAGGGATAATGGATAAATTTTTGGCAAATTTTTTTATGGATAAACTCCCTCCCCTTTAGCCGTTGCATGGCGGGGGAGAGGGAGTGTGAGAGGGATGCTTGAGTTAAGTGGTGGAGGGGCATGGGGGAGGGAATCATGCACCCGCCACTTGGGTGGCTTACCCCCCTCCCCCCATACACCTTAGCCTATAAGAACCTCCCCCTTAAGCTTAAGGGAGGAGAGAGGAAGAAGCTGCCATGCTGCCTGTTCTGCTACCGTGAGGAGCGCTGCCTGCACCACGCCACCTGTTGTTGTGCCACGCCATCGCCATCCTCACCACCATCATCATCATAATCATCATCATCGTCAACATCATCGTCGTTATCCTCACCTCCATCCTCATCTTCTCTCTCCACGTCATTCTATCCTGACAGAAGCTTGGAAGCTTCTTTGCAAGTTTCCATTAAAGGCCTCCATAAGCCCTATTCACCTGTGCTTTTTGGATTTTTCTTAAAACTATATCTGCAAGGGCCGAGTCCTACGCGGAGGAGAAGACCTCGGACAGAGAGGATTCGAAAGCAGAAGTAACCCAAGGGGGGAGTTGCTGCGATGAAATTCACTGCATAAATGGCTCCTAAGCAAAAGTCGTGAGGCGCACACGTGGGAGCTTCCACCCTAAATACACGTGTGGACAACGCTCCGATCCTTAATGCCCAGGTCCTTAAAAATTATTCCACTTGAAAAGAATGCATTTAAGCATGTCTTTAATTCTCATAGGCAAGTTTGAATACATTGGAAAATTCATATACTCGCATCGAATTACCAAGTTAAATTTCATGACGAGTACTTGCATGGTCATGGTAGTTGCATTCTTAAACGCATATTGCATAAGTTAAAAGGTGGATTTGTCTAAATGCATATTGCATAAGTGAAAAGGTGGATTTGTCTAAAGGCATCCTTGTTGCCTCGCGAAAAGAACAGCGTATATAACACATAATACACTTAGGTAATAATTTTCCTAGTTGTGACTCGTGTATGGGATAATCTTAGATGCCCATTGAATAATGTCCAAATAGTCACAATGCATGGAAAGGAAATTATGAACTTTGCAAATTGCATGCGATAATAGTTCATTTTGGGTCGGGTTAAGTACTAAAGGAAGGATGAATTCAATGATGGACTCATGGTATTCGCTCATGCATGGAGTCCTTTTATCTAAGTTTGAATGCATCTTCATTAAAAATATTAAAGCTTTGATTTCATTGCATCGTTACAGTTTAGGGCAAGGAAAAGAAAAGATCATGGTAAATCTTTTAGCTGCATAGGAGGAAAAGGTCTATAGTCTTGAAATCCCAAATTTGCATGGAATGATACATCGCATACATCTTGCAGTTCCTTGCATCTTTTAGGGAAATGTACTTGCTAATTTAGAAGAAAGTATTTGCATCTTTAAAAGGGATGATCATCTTTAATCATGGGTTAGTTAAATCAACTAGGTAATCCGCGTATAGTTGAGTTGCTCACATGAAAATCATAAAGGTATGATTAGATTGCATATGACGATCACCTCAAAGTGCTAGGTAGGGTTAAGTTACGTTAAAAATTCTACCTAGTATCGCACTTGGGATGCCGAGTCAAGACTTTCGGTCCCAAAGATCCTACCCACATTCACAGAATGTTAGGGTTAGCTAAACGCCCATGCAAGAACGATCTAGGGTCCTCACCCTAAGGATCAATTGGCCAAATACTAGACTTCCGTTTGAATTTAGAAACCCTAGGGCCAAATGTTGTCGGCCTAGTAGCGTTAGGGTTGGGTTGGGTCAAGAGGACATCCCAAACTCTACATCTTGACCCAAGGTATTCTTGACCAAGGAATACCGTGTGATGGGTGAAATAATCCCACAAGTTAGGTGCGACACTTGTCTCGTGCAACAAGTTGCAACATCGCATGGTTTTGTGTCTAAATCACAAAATAGTATTGCCACTCCTTAGAACAAGGTTGGCAAGTTCTAAGTGTAAGTCTAATTTTCTAGAGGATGGGTAGTCATTCGCTACATAACCCTTCCTTGGGGCTGATTTGCCAAGTTAGGGTAATTATGAATTTTCTAGCAAGCAGTTGACCAATCAAGTGAGGACAACGAGGTTGTCCAAGATTTATTGACCTTAAGGAAACCTAAGGTATTGACAATTTGGGTTAACAAGGTATAAACCCTAACCCAAGGAT
Source organism: Lygodium microphyllum (assembly GCF_053477565.2). Lineage (NCBI taxonomy): Eukaryota > Viridiplantae > Streptophyta > Polypodiopsida > Schizaeales > Lygodiaceae > Lygodium > Lygodium microphyllum. Next base: position 18,424,763 of record NC_141137.1, on the reverse strand, counting down.
AAAGGGTAAACAAGCAACTTAGCTTACGAAACCCTTGGGAACTTGCCAAGTCACAATTGATCCCGGATCGAATGCTAGATGTATTCGGAGAAAAGGATTCACACCTTAGCAGTTGGCCATATAAACGACCACTAGAGTACTTGTGTTTGTACAGTTAGGAGCACTGGTTGTTCTTCTTTGCTGAAGGAACTAATGCTTCAAGTTGAAAGTCTAGAGGGAGAGGCAGCACCAGTTACCCCCGACTATCTGCCTGACCCTATCCAAGGGGGTTATTAGCCACGCCAAGTACGTGGACCGAACCCACCGCGAGAGGTCTCTCTGTGAGTGCTACTTGGAGCAGGAGGACGCTTGGGTGCCAGGGGGCTCTGGCCGTAAATCCCTTGCCTCTGGGTCCTACACAAGAGGCCGACGTGACTCGAGATGGGATCTCGAGACCCACATACTAGTCTACGGGCGGAAACTTAGAATAGTGATCCGCGGATTATGGAATAGCCTTCGGGCTGGATTATAAGATGTATTCTAAATACTAATAAACAAAGATCAAATGTTGAAAAGGAACTTGCTTGACATTATTTTTCTATGTCAGTGCTTAAGTTACGTGAAGGAACCAGTGAATAATTGACTAATTAAGAAAGCTGTTTTTGCTTGTCAAACAAAATGTGGTAGGTAATTAGACAACTAAAGCAACCCGAGGAAAGTGTGTGGATGTGACCATGGATCCATCCTACAGAAGGGTGGTCTTGGTTGGCCGGGAACTTTTCTCAATGGAATTGATAGCAAGGTAACAGTGACCTAGAATCTAGGAAGCTAGAGTCCTGATTTATGCTGTTTCGACCCCTACACCAAGTATGGCTATAATTTAAGAGAAGAAGTTTCTTCTCAAGAAAATCAAGCCACCAAAATTTGATGGCAAGGGAAGGACCATCCAAACTGATGCCGAGATCTGGATCGAATCCATGGAAGATTATTTCGAAGCAGCAGTACTACACCTGCTAACCAGGCCATGCTCGCCAAACTGAAGCTTACCGGCGAAGCAAGGCTTTGGTGGAAACAATGGTGCAAAGACCAAGGGATCTCGGAAGGGTCAGTGACCTCGGAGAAGCTTAAAAAAGCTGTGCAAGGGAGATATCTACCACCTGCCTACCACACACAGAAGATGAACCAGTTCTATTAATTAAAGCAGCTTGGACTAATGCATACTATTCAAAATTTGTCTCTCTTTAAAAGTACGCACCACAAATGGATATGACACAACAGGTGTCAAAGTTTTGTGCTGGATTAAATCCACCTATAAACACCCGTCTCGAATCAATGCACCCAACAGATCTACAGGATGTGCTCATTCGAGCTGCACCCATAATAAAGGAGGTGCAGACCAGGCCAAGAAATAACAAGACTTGGTCTTACAAGGATCAAAACAAGGAAGTGTATAGGTCTCCGACCAAGAGAGCGCAGGGCCAAAATTAGGCACAAAGAAAGAAAGCTAGGGCCAACAATGTCAATAACTTCGTTTCTACCCAAGGTAATGGCCACAATCTCCATTGCTTCCATTGCAGTGAACCTAGTCACTTTAAAAGGCAGTGTCCTAAGCTTAGCGGAGGACAACGTCAAGGGCCATCCCAAGGAACTGTCCGTGGCCAAGGAGCCACCACCGTCATGGCCAGAGGGAGAACCTCCAATGTTGCCAACAAGGAGCTGGGTGATGAAGAAGACCCAACTATGGAAGCAGACTTTGAGAGGGCAACAGTTCATGCTGCTCTTCACAAGAAAGGCCCGAATCGCCAATTCTCGGTGATTCAAACTCCATTGTATTATCAAGGTAAAAGCTTCAAAACCTTGATGGAATTAGAAAATGGTCGTGAGGTCTCTTGTACCAAGCAAACTGCTAAGGTGGAATTCCTACTGGGTGGAAAGTCGACTTCGGTCAGATTCAGGGTAATGAACCTAGGTGTCCATGAGTGTTTGCTTGGAATGGATTGGCTTAAACCTAATGATTCCCACATTCACTGTGGAAAGGGCCAAGTCTCCTTTCGAAATTTTGAAGGGGAATTGGTCACAACTCAAGGAGAGGCTATGAAGCCAAAAATTCAACTGGCCGAAGCATCTTGAATAATAAATGGAGTTAGAAAGGGGCTACTTGTCTATTTGATTAAGCTAAATAAGCTAGATCAAAATCAGGAGTCTAGGGAAGAACCTTCATCGTTAAAGGAATACATCGACGTATTTCTTGAAGAGCTGACAGAGCTTCCTCCTCAAAGGGAAGTCGATCACAAAATCAAGTTAGCGCAAGGAGCTGCACCAATTGCAAAGAGACCATATAGGATGTCCATCCCGGAAGCCATTGAGCTAAAGGAGCAACTCAAGCAACTGCTAGATCAAGGCTACATTCATCCTAGCAGTTCGCCATGGGGAGCTCCAGTGCTGTTCCAGAAGAAGAAAGATGGAACTCTTCGGTTATGCATTGACTACAGAGGGTTAAATCAATCAACCATTAAGAGCAAATATCCCATTCCAAGAATAGATGAACTTCTTAACCGTCTTCAAGGTGCGAAGATCTTCTCCAAGATTGATCTTAGGTCTGGATATTATCAAATAAGGATCAAGGAAGAAGATATCCCAAAGATGGCATTCAACACAAGATATGGACACTTTGAATTCCTAGTCATGTCATTCGGGCTGACAAATGCTTCTGCTACCTTCAACAGGTTAATGCAGGATATCTTTAAGCCCTATCTTGATGATTTCATACTCATCTTCTTTGACGATACCCTAGTCTACTCCAAACAGGAAGAAGATCATGAACCCCAGCTTCGCATCGTCCTTGAGACAATGAGGGCACACAAGCTTTATGCCAAGAAGAAGAAGTGTGCATTTTTCAAGCGACAGATTGAATATTTGGGATTCATTGTATCAGTAGAAGGAATTTCAGTAGATCTAGCTAAGGTCAGAGACGTTCTGGAGTGGCCAATACCAACAACTGTCAAAGAAATACATAGTTTTATTGGATTGACAGGATGGTACAGGGTCTTTATCAAAAACTATGCCTTGATTGTAGCACCTCTGACGGATCTACTGAAGAAGCAAGCATCAATTGTATGGTCACCTGCTGAACAGTCCAGCTTTGATAAACTAAAGCAAAGCTTGGTATCAGCACCCATCCTAAAACTTTCGGATCTTAGTAAAGGAGTTTGAAGTGATAACTGATGCTAGCACACTTGCCTTAGGATGTGTGCTTATGCAAGAAGGTCATCCTGTAGCATACTCTTCAAGGAAACTGAAGAGCCATGAACGGAACTATGCTACCCACGATCTGGAGCTATTCGTTGTCATCCATACTCTCAAACTTTGGAGGCACTACTTGCTGGGTAATAAATTTACCTTAGTAATGGACCACAAGAGCCTTAAATGGATTTTTACCCAGAATGAGCTCAATATGAGGCAACGTTGATGGATTGAAGTGCTGGAGGAATATGATTTTGAAATCAAATACCGGCCTAGAAAGGAGAATGTAGTTGCCGATGCACTTAGTCGCAAGGCATTTTTGAATTCTCTAATTTTTCAAGATCCATCATCAGCCAGATCTCTAGCCACAAAGGTATCCATGCCAAACAACCCAATTCTTAAGCTAGCTAGAGAAGAGGCATGCCATGACCCAACCTATCATAAATTGCTAAGGGAGATCCCTATCAAAGATCAAGACCCGAAGCTACAGACAAAGTATCAAGAATTCTCTATCAATAGTGGACTTGTCTACTATAGAACGAGATTATGTATACCAACAAGCTAATCACTCAAGCAGAAGATACTGTGGGAAGCCCATGACTCCCCTTTCTCAGGACGTCCTGGCTATGCCAAGTCCCTTAATACTGTCAGAAAGAGTTATTATTGGGAGAGGCTTAAAGGTGACATCCTCAAATATGTCACGGAATGTTTGTCTTGCCAATGCATTAAGGCTGAACATGTCAAAATGCCAAGGAAATTGCAACCACTTGACATTCCCCAAATGAAATGGGAATTCATTAGTATGGACTTTGTTGTTGGCCTGCCCAAAGTTCAGGGAGGATACAACTCCATTATGGTCATGGTAGATATGCTCATCAAGGTTGCGCGTCTTATCCTTGTTAAGACAAACTATAAAGCCTCAGACATTGCAAGGTTGTTCATCAAGGAAATATTCAAACTGCATGGGTTACCCAGAAGAATCATTAGTAATCGTGACTCTCTCTTCACATCACATTTTTGGAGGGCTATCATCGAGGCCATTGGGACTCAACTCTATTTCAGTACCGCTTACCATTCCCAAACTGATGGACAAACAGAATGATTCAACCAAGTCATTGAAGATATGCTTAGGGCACACCGCTATCGCGAACCCAAAAAGTGAATTCAATATTTGCCACTGGTTGAGTTTGCCTACAATGCTTCCTACCAACAAAGCATTCAGATGACCCCTTTTCAAGCATCGTATGGGCACGATTGTCGCACTCCTTTAAGCTTTTCGGATCTAACCTTGAGGGTTGAAGCTTCAAAGCAGATGCTGAAAGACATCGATGACCAAATCAAGTCATTAAGATAGGACATCCAAGCCACCAAGGATAGACAGAAGGCTTACGCGGACTTGAAACTTCAAGACAGATCCTTCGTTGAAGGAGATATGGTCTTCATTTGCGTACATCCAAAGAAGAGTTCCCTATCCTTGGATGAATGCAAAAAGCTAAGTCCAAGGTATTGTGGACCCTACAAGATTCTCAAGTGCCTAAGGCCTAATGCTTACAGACTTCAACTCCCTGAGAACCTAAAAGTTCATAATGTATTCCATATCAGCCTATTAAAGAAGTATGTACCTAACCCTAGTCACGTACTTGATGATCAACAAGTTGTAATGCCTAGCCAAGGAGTCCTTGAGCTACGGCCTAACACGATCTTAGATGTTAGGGAGAGGCATTTGAGATCCAGGACCTTGAGAGAATACCTCATCCAATGGAAAGATTACCCCGAAGAGGATGCCACTTGGATGGATGAAAGTACTCTCAACCAACAATACCCACAATTCCTCTCAAGATGAGGACATCTCGATTCCTCTAAGGGGGAGAGAATGTAATATTTCTGCAACGAAATAATGAAGATCCTAAATCTCGTGCAAAAGCGATTCAAAATAATCTCCCACAACAGAAAAACCCTTGGCTAAGTGCTTACCCCGCATGCTTCAATAAACACCAGCCCGTGTTGTGTATGGAAGATCGTGGCTAAAGATCACAAGCCCATGCGGAAACACCCTTCACGGGAAAAAAAAGGGATAATGGATAAATTTTTTGCAATTTTTTTATGGATAAACTCCCTCCCCTTCAGCCGTTGCATGGCGGGGGAGGGATGCTTGAGTTAAGTGGTGGAGGGGCATGGGGGAGGGAATCATGCACCCGCCACTTGGATGGCTACCCCCCCCCCCAACCTTAGCCTATAAGAACCTCCCCCTTAAGCTTAAGGGAGGAGAGAGGAAAAAGCTATCGTGCTGCCCGTGCTACTGCCGTGAGCAGTGCTGCCTACCCCACGCCGCCTGCTGTTGCGCCACTCCATCGCCATCCTCACCACCATCATCATCATCATAATCATCATCATCGTTAACATCGTCGTCATTATCCTCACCTCCATCCTCATATTCTCTCTCCACGTCATTCTATCTTGACAGAAGCTTGGAAGCTACTTTGGAAGTTTCCATTAAAGGCCTCCATAAGCCCTATTCAACCGTGCTTTTCGGGTTTTTCTTAAAATCGTATCTGCAATGGGTCGAGTCCTAGGCGAAGGAGAAGACCTTGGACAGAGAGGATTTGAAAGCGGAAGTAACCCAAGGGGGGAGTTGCTGCGATGAAATTCACTGCATAAATGGCTCCTAAGCAAAAGTCACGAGGCACACACATGGGAGCTTCCACCCCGAGTATACGTGTGGACAATGCTCCGATCCTTAATGCCCAGGTCCTTAAAAATTAATTCTGCTTGAAAAGAATGCATTTAAGCATGTCTTTAATTCTCGTAGGCAAGTTTGAATACATTGGAAAATTCATATACTCGCATCGAATTACCAAGTTAAATTTCATGAAGAGTACTTGCATGGTCATGGTAGTTGCATTCTTAAACGCATATTGCATAAGTTAAAAGGTGGATTTGTCTAAAGGCATCCTTGTTGCCTTGCGAAAAGAATAGCGTATATAACACATAATACACTTAGGTAATAATTTTCCTAGTTGTGACTCGTGTATGGGATAATCTTAGACGCCCATTGAATAATGTCCAAATAGTCACAATGCATGGAAAGGAAATTATGAACTTTGCAAATTGCATGCGATAATAGTTCATTTTGGGTCGGGTTAAGTACTAAAGGAAGGATGAATTCAATGATGGACTCATGGTATTCGCTCATGCATGGAGTCCTTTTATCTAAGTTTGAATGCATCTTCATTAAAAATATTAAAGCTTTGATTTTGTTGCATTGTTATAGTTTAGGGCAAGGAAAAGAAAAGATCATGGTAAATCTTTTAGCTACATAGGAGGAAAAGGTCTATAGTCTTGAAATCCCAAATTTGCATGGAATGATACATCGCATACATCTTGCAGTTCCTTGCATCTTTTAGGGAAATGTACTTGCTAATTTAGAAGAAAGTATTTGCATCTTTAAAAGGGATGATCGTCTCTAATCATGGGTTAGTTAAATCAACTAAGTAATCCACATATAGTTGAGTTGCTCACATGAAAATCATAAAGGTACGATTAGATTGCATATGATGATCACCTCAAAGTGCTAGGTAGGGTTAAGTTACGTTAAAAATTCTGCCTAGTATCGCACTTGGGTTGCCGAGTCAAGACTTTCGGTCCCAAAGATCCTACCCACATTCATAGAATGTTAGGGTTAGCTAAATGCCCATGCAAGAACGATCTAGGGTCCTCACCCTAAGGATCAATTGGTGAAATACTAGACTTCCATTTGAATTTAGAAACCCTAGGGCCAAACGTTGTCGGCCTAGTAGGGTTAGGGTTGGGTTGGGTCAAGAGGACATCCCAAACTCTACATCTTAACCAAAGGTATCCTTGACCAAGGAATACCGTGTGATGGGAAAGATCCTACCCACATTCACAGAATGTTAGGGTTAGCTAAATGCCCATACAAGAACGATCTAGGGTCCTCACCCTAAGGATCAATTGGCGAAATACTAGACTTCCATTTGAATTTAGAAACCCTAGGGCCAAACGTTGTCGGCCTAGTAGGGTTAGGGTTGGGTTGGGTCAAGAGGACATCCCAAACTCTACATCTTGACCAAAGGTATCCTTGACCAAGGAATACCGTGTGATGGGAGAAATAATCCCATAATTTAGGTGCGACACTTGTCTCATGCAACAAGTTGCAACGTCGCATGGTTTTGTGTCTAAATCACAAAATAGTATTGCCACTCCTTAGAACAAGGTTGGCAAGTTCTAAGTGTAAGTCTAATTTTCTAGAGGATGAGTAGTCATCCGCTACATAACCCTTCCTTGGGGCTGATTTGCCAAGTTAGGGTAATTATGCATTGCCTAGCAAGTAATTGACCAATCAAGTGAGGATAACGGGGTTGTCCAAGATTTATTGACCTTAAGGAAACCTAAGGTATTGACAATTTGGGTTAACATGGTATAAACCCTAACCCAAGGATAAAGGGTAAACAAGCAACTTAGCTTATGAAACCCTTGGGATCTTGCCAAGTCGCAATTGATCCCGGATCGAATGCTGGATATATTCAGAGAAAAGGATTCACACCTTAGCAGTTGGCCGTATAAACGACCACTGGAGTGCTTGTGTTTGTACAGTTAGGAGCACTGGTTGTTCTTCTTTGCTCAAGGAACTAATGCTGGAAAATAACTAATGCTTCAGGTTGAAAGCCTGGAGGGAGAGGCAGCATCAGTTACCCCGACTATCTACCTGACCCTATCCAAGGGGGTTGTTAGCCGCACCGGGTACGTGGACTGAACCCGCCACGAGAGGTCTCTCCGTGGGTGCTACTTGGACCAGGAGGATACTTGGGTGCCAGGGGGGATCTGGCCCTAAATCCCTTGCCTCCGGTCTTGCACAAGAGGCTGACGTGACTCGAGATGGGATCTCGAGGCCCGCATACTAGTCTACGGGCGAAAACTTGGAATAGCGATACCCGAGGATTGCTAGAAGAGCGAATTATGGAATAGCCTTTGGGTTGGATTATATGATGTATTCCAAAGACTGATAAATAAAGATCAAATGTTGAAAAGGAACTTGCTTGACATTGTTTTTCTATGTTAGTGCTTAAGCTACGTGAAGGAACCAATGAATAATTGCTTAATTAAGGAAGCTGTTTTTGCTTGTCAAAATAAATGTGGTAGATAATTAGACAACTAAAGCAACCCGAGGAAAGTGCGATGGATGTGACCATGGGTCCGTCCTATGGAAGGGTGGTCCTAGTTGGCCGGAAACTTTTCTCAACGGAATTGACAGCAAGGTAACAGTGACCAAGAATCTAGGAAGCTAGAGTCCCGATTTATGCTATTTTAGGGGAATGGAATGGGACTATGCCTTATGGGTAGAGAGGTCGAGCTTTCAAATCCCTCTCGTTTCCCATTCTCCTTGAATCAAGTGCAGTATAAATCCACTTCAACCCTGATGTTTCTGCATAAAGTAGTTCATCAATGCTAGTTACCCCCAAGGAATTTGACCATTAGGGAACCCCTGATTCTGGTCGATCCTAAGTGGGAATGGCCGGAATGCTTCCGCTTCGTGGCAGACTCAGGAAGACCTAGATCGCAAACCCCGTGACATTTTGTGGGAGTGCCGGGCGGCGCTTTCTGGACTCTCTTCCCGATGGGCTGCTAAGATGTGCCCTACAAGTGGACAGTTGGACATGCTACAGGGATGAATCATGGCACATGTAATGTTATGAAACTTTAATTCAAACTTATAAACTAGAATCAATTGCACATACTTTCAAGTTTTATCAAGCACATGTAGGATGAACAAGTAGCAAGCGGTGAGCTCGAGTCTAAAGAAGACATGAAGAAGTAAGAAAGTAAACAAATTTTGAGAGGAGCTCAAGAATGTGAAAAATAATAAAGATACAAGGAAGTGAAGAAGCCTTAGCTGACCTTGAAAACATGTAAAAAGATAGTCAACATCAAAAAGTTGAATCTACCTTAACATCCACCTCAAAAGCTATCAACATCCTCAAAAGTGTAGTATCCCTATTGTCTCAAAAGAGCAATTATGAAATACCCAAGACTTGATCATCAAGGTCATCGCTCCAAATATACATTGTCTTAAATTAAAGTGTGAATGAGGACTCAGATGAAAGAGTAAAGTCCTTATAAAGGAAGGTTTGAAATAATAACAATAAGTCTATATATTATCTTCATCTTTTCTCCCTCATCATCTTTATCTTTCACTATCCTTCTCGGCCATCCTAGCTCAAGTAGAATATATTGATCTCCACAATGGAGAGAACGAAGATCACTATGATGCTTCTCAATCATCCTTATCATCACCCTCAAATTTTTCAAAAGGAAGTCATGTTAGAACAACAAGAAAAGAAGTAAAACAAGCTCGGGATGATGATGATGATCATCAAACTGACCGGAGCCATCACCATAATTGCAATAGACATAGACTGAGGATGCCATGCAAACGAAAGAGAGGGGGAGTGAGTGTTGATTAAGATAATGAGAGATAGAGAGGAGAGAAAATCTTAAGCCTTAATGAAGGCTATTTAAGAGAGCCTTACAATAGTATAACACTTGATCTTTCATTCCTTCTCCACATATATACATGTATATACATATATACATATATATATCTACACACACACACACACACACATACATATACATATACATATACATATACATATACATATACATATACATATACATATACATATACATATATATATATATATACATATATATACATACATATATATACATATATACACATACATCATTGTATCAAAGCCCCACCCCATCTACATTCTCCTATGTGAAATGTTCCTTCTCTATGGATCATTCTTTTTGTACTCCATCTAATTAACTCCTAAATTGGCCTATAAATTCCTTATCTTGTCGATATCAACCCTCCTCTTATCCCCACCTCAAATTGAATCACTACTAAATCCCCATTCCCTTTACTCTCTATCCTTATTCCACTAAAGATACTTCAAGTCTTATTTCTTTCCCCCAATCTTAGAGCATCATTCTCATTATTCTATTAAGCTTTGTTAAAGAATATCCTTCTCTCCAATCCAAGTTATTCATTTTTACCTTACCAAGGTCCATCTTAAACGATGTATGAGCTATGGGGCACTACAAGGACCAAAGAAGAAGCTAAGCAAGGAACATATTAAAAGATTTCATTTGTTCATGATAGGTATCCCTATTTGTATCTAGGATCTATATTCTTGCTATAATACTAGTTGAAGTAATAATCGTTATTGGAAGAATCAAGATAGCATAAAATGGCAACTCAATTTGGAAATTATTGTGGTACCTTAGATTTGAGTAGATAGACAATAGTTCAACTGCCTACTAGGAGGAAATTTTTGTAAGGAGCATCCCCTCCTATGATGAAACCTAGTCTCCTCCTATGATGGAACTTAATCCATACATAGAGTGCTATCCAAATTGTTAGATTTTCTTTACATGCAACAATAGAATGCTTGTTTAGCTTTTTATAAGAGACCCATTACTTTAAGGCTATAGTTAAAAAGGAAATTAGAAGTAATACTCTCTCTTTTTCTTAAGAAACTTAGTAAATTGGATAGTGCATTATTAATCTTCATGCAATCATACTTGCTAGAAAAAGAACTAGGGATAAGATAGCCTTGACATTATCTTTGACAGATTGTACTCAAGAAAAAATCCTACTCATTGAAAGGATTGACTGGTAGAATATTGCATCCTTAACTAGGAAATATCATCTTCTTTGACTACTAATATTATCTTAGTTACAATGCTTAAGTTGGAATGGTTTAAGAAGATGTCAAGTTCGTACACTTACAGGATCTTCCTCTTAGCTTTTGTCACAAGGTAAGGCTTTGTCATGACCTTAGATTAAACTATTATGATGAATTTTAATCATCTAAATTAGAGGTTAAGTTTGAGAAAGACCTAAGACCTTGACAAGATATGAAGTTAAGTGAAGCTATAAGGAAGGGTACATGCTAAATTAAAGATGCCATAATAATCCCAAAGGTTGATTTCCTTCCAAAAAGATAGGTTAAGGCCTATCTTAAGTTCATGGCAACTTGATTGATTGAATGGAACCCTATGCATGGATTTTGTTACAAAGGATTTTTTCATGTATCAATTGATTGTTTGTGTATTCTAAGTCAAAATATACAAACATAGGTTGATTTTGAGAAGCATGCTTGGCCTTCCCTAATGCATGATCTCTTTCACCAAGGAGTTGATTGTTCACTTTGAAGGCTAGGATGAACACTAGGCATGAGAGCTCTCTGTGTAAGAACTTATTATTAGCTAGGAGGTAACAAGGAGCTAGGGGAGCATTGGTTGTAATTCATTGGGTGTGCAAGGACTAGTTTAATCCCCTATGATCCCAGGAAAATTCTCTTGAAAGGCCTCGAAGAAGCTGGTTGAGAGTAGATTAGTAGTTTGCCTTTGAGGAGAGTCTACTTGTTGGGAATGAGGATTGATGGAATAAAACAAGGAAAGATTCATGTTTTTTTAATAGACTATTTTTCCACTTCTATTTGTGTATGTGCTAGCATTAGGTAAATGAAGATGTTCTAATGTGTTAATTAAGGAAGCTATTTGTAAAGGTCAAATACAATTGTGACATAATTAATTAGAAAACTAAAACTACTCCTTAGAGGGAAGGCGGTGTCCTCAAGGATTCATCCTATGGCAACGTGGTTTTGATTAGCCGAGACATTAGTTGATCTAGCAATCAAGTATAGTGCACTTTATGTATTGTCATAGTTGATCCATCAGGTTGGTAGTATCCACATTGCTATATTGAAAGAGATGACCAAACTTGGGTGAGCACTTCTTGTAAATGTGAGCAAGGCCCATCACCCATTGGTAATGTACCTTTGGATGTTGGGATATTTAGCATGCTCCTACATGAGGGCCTAAAGTTGGCATCAAACTTGCTCTTTGTGCTTTAGTGCATTGTCTAACATAGGTGAGTAGATTGTGTCATGAGGACATGCTACCACCTACACATACAAAGAAAAAACATCAAGATTACAAAAGCATTGTATCTTACATTAACAAGTATGTTTCTTGAAAAGCTTGCAACCACGATGAAGCACGTGTGGCAATAGATTCTTGACCCACATCTTTGCCCGAAACTAGCAAACAAAATGTGACATGTAACCTAATGCATCTCTAGTTGATGGTCTAGAACCCGATAGCAACGATTGTTATTGGGCTAAACACACAACAATCGAGACATTGGATGAACTTCTATTCTTTCAGAGGTTGCAACTCGCTTTGGCAACAACCTCTCACCTTGTCTCTCGACACTTTGCTCTAACTAGCCATGCCACCATCTCTCTATCCTAAGAAAGCAAGAACACAAGACTAGCTTCGAGGTGTAGCGAACTCACCAACTTACCTTCCTTCATTGTAGTCTAAAAGCTTGAAGCCTTGAAATTGGTTCCATGACCCAAGAAACACGATCCAATACTATCACTCATCGCACCCACTATTGAGCACACCAACGAGTTGAGAAGCTAGTAGAGAAAAAGAAGAAGAGAAAGAAAATGACGAAGAGCTTCACCTTCCCTCACTCCCTTGCTCAATACACCTCTCACTCTCTCTCTCTCTCTCTCTCATTCACTCTCAACAATGGAGGCAAGATGATAGAATAGAACAAGAGAATAGAAAACTTCAATAGACTCATTGATAGAGCTTCCGCAGCATGGATGCACTAAAAGGGCCAATCCAAGTGAGACCTCCTGCTCTTACATAGACAAAAAGTAGGATTGTGGTTAGGTTACTTCTCTAGGGTGGTGTATTATTTTAGGGGTAGGGTTTTCATCCTTTTATGTTTTAGGGTTTACACCTCACTTTGCATTTTAGGGTTTGTACCCCTACGAAGTAGGGTTTGTACCCTCTTTTGGGCATCCTATCCACTTTGTGGGATCTAGGCTAGTCATTTCTTGAAGGATAATTATGCCTTAGCCGTATTAAACCATGCCTACACATACAATAATAACTGCATATGTGCATAAGATAAATGCAATGTGCACGAGAGTGAGTTCGATTCTCATAAAATAATACAACCATGAACTACAAAAAATGATATGAGTACCCAAAAATAATCACTAAAGCACTCTAAAAATATTCATCCACCATCAAATAAATCCAACACTTGTGCTTTGACCTTCTTTTACTTTGGCCTTCACAAAATACTATTAACATTATTCCCCTCAAACAAGTGTGGGTCCCATGGCACTCATGTCAAAGGTAGATATGGAATGTTGGGAATAGTTGATGAAGAAGTAAGCTTGATGGATGAAAAATAAATGCAACTATTGAAGAACCATGGAAGGTAATAGTGATACACCTGTAGATGAAGAACTAGTATTGGAGGAAATGCTACTTCTATTGATATTGTAGATGATGTCCAAAAAGATGTGCTAGTGCATAAAAGAAGGTAGATGCATGATGGATCACTAATGACATTGCCAAAAGAAGAGAAATGAATCATGGAACGAGAAGGATGCAGAGGCCACCGATGTTGATGGGTCTTCAATTCTTCAAATGGTCCTTTACAAAAATCTAGAAAGCCAACTTGTGCTCTCCCTAAGGGGTGTATCTAACTTAAAGGTGTAATGATGTGGGCATATGCAAGTAAAACTAGGAAATGGGTTGATAAGCCTGAAGAATTGTCCCACACTTGAGGACCCAATTTGTGAAAAGTTATTATGTGGTGCAAAGCTTAGGGGGTGACAAGTCATCCAAGCAAGAGGGATATCTTGCCCTTGATGGGCCTTGAGACTCTATAGTGAGGGAAGGGCTAGGGGGTTAGAGATGAAGCTAGCCAACCGAAGCCACTAGATGTACCTAACTTAAGAACCCCTTGATGTAGTGAAACATGAGTGCACCTAACTAATTGTTGATCTTTTGCTTTCTCTTTCTTTTATCCTTTTTTTTGTTTATTTATTTTTTGTTTTCTCCATTTACTTTACTTTAATTTTCTTTTCTTTTGAATAAGATGATAAAAGAAACCACTCTTTAAGGAGTGGCTACAAGGTGAGGGAAGGACACCCTTTGCTTAGGAGATATGACTTGAGAAAGGTACATAGATGAATGGGTGGCTTTGGATAAAAAGGATGTGTACACTAAGAAAACTTGTTGTCCGCCATATCCTCTAACAAGGCTACACATAAGTATGTAAAGAGTATAGCTCGAAGATGAGGTCGTGCCATGGCAATGTGGTCAATCTCTGTGTTGATGTCAAAGAATAGTGGGGGTAGGCCATCCTCATAAGGACTTGGTGGTTGCTATAAGAGCTAAACAATGAGGCTAAGATAATTACATCCACTATAAAAGATGGATCTTGATCATTTGTGAACAATTTGAGGAAACTATTGAAAGGGGGATGAAGATCCCACAACTGAAAGTGGTAGATTTTACTTTCATGCAAAGAATTTACATTGGGGATCTTGGGAAAGTTATATCTACCATACTCATTAACATCATAGTCACTTGTATATCATCGTGGATAAGGGAAATAGAGCACATCTACTTTCTAATTGGAATAGCAAAAGGCAGAATATGTAAGCTCATCTACTTCGAAGGACGGAATACTTCTACTCTAGTTGAAGTTTCCATGCCTCACATGGCTTCCCTTCATGTATTCTCTTTTATTCTTCTCCTTGGGAACCTTGCAAGCTGCCTTCAAAGCTGATTTGTCTTGTTTTCTCAGCCATTTTTTGGCGACATGCTCTCCCACTTTGATGAGCCTTTGCACTATGTTGAGGGGTAAGGGTTTCCTAAATTTGGCATTCTCATAGACATCAAAATCAAAATCTATGCTCTCTTTCTTTGTCTGCTTCACATGATAAGTCTTCATTGGCTCATCTCGATTTTCTCTTTGTGCTTCGACTCCCTGCAAGTCAAGTAGATACTTTGGTACTTATTGAGTGGAAGCATGAAGAACTTGTAGCATTCTATCAAAGCCCAGTTGGACCTCAGGTGCTAGCTCACAGGTCATAATTCTTCAGATATTACTATAAGGCCTTCCTATGGTTCATCAAAACTATCAAGTGCCTGTAATATTCCCGTGCTTTCCATAGGAATTCCCCCCCCCCCCCCCTTAATGAAAAGAAAAAATAGTGCAAATTTTTTTATCCCCCTCTCTCTCCCCGCCGATAGGACATCGGGGAGGGAGGGAGGGAGGGAGTGAAGTGATAGTATAGGGGGGCATGCAGCCCTCCATGTGGGAGGGGTGGCGGAAGAAGAGAAAAAGAAGTAGAAGAGGGAGAGGAGAGAGAGGAGAAGAAGAAGGAGAGGGAGAGGGAGAGAGAGAAGGAGAAAAAGAAGAGAAGAAGAAGAAGAAGAAGAGGGAGAGATCAGAGGAGAAGAAGAAGGAGAGGGAGAGGGAGAGGGAGAAGGAGAAGAAGAAGGAGAAGAAGAGGGAGAGAGAGGAGAAGGAGAAGGAGAAGGAGAAGAAGAGGGAGAGAGAGAGAAGAAGAAGAAGAAGAAGAAGAAGAAGAAGAAGAAGAAGAAGAAGAAGAAGAAGAAGAAGAAGAGGGACAGAGAGGAGAAGAAGAAGAAGGTGAGAAAGAAGAGAACTTGAAGAGAAATCAGAAGGCCAAACACGAAGACTCGTTCACAACCATCAAGAAATCAAGGACACTCAGGGTTACGTGGACGTATGAGACCGAAAGTCCGTGGATGGCTCGTGACACCTAGCAGGACGACATTGACCACCGGCCCCTCGAAATTGGTGTCCTCTAACCCTCCCGCTATTCTTATTGCTTATTGTTCTTGGTTTACTTCCATACTTAAAGTGCATGATTATGAAAATTCAAGTGCATGAGTTGCATGAAATATTGACTAGCCTAGTACATGAAATATTGTTACACGAAATATTGCAAATACGGGATGATTGCATGGGAGTCGTGGACAAATAGAATGGATTCTGCATGGATTGACGCACATGAAATGATAAGGTTTTCATAAATTTTTACATAAAATGATAGACCTTCACGTAGACAAATGCTTAAATTAACCAATAAAAATCATGATTTGCATCCATGATTAAACTAAACACATGAAATGATAGTCTCTATTCACAGGATGCATTTGCACTGATGCAGGGAAACTTAAGCCATACAAGTACCTGCACATTAGGGTTAGTTACTCATTGACTAAATGTGAAAAGTGTTAAAGATCATGGATTGTATTAATGCATTAAGAATCCCAAGTGCAAGTAAGATGAGCCTGATCGAAAAATTCTGCATAGTACTGCACTAAGAGAGATGGAAGGGACGCATGCATCTAGATTGTATCCTGAAGGACTAGATGAAAAGTCTTGCGTTGCCAAGTGTGTTAACTGAACTTGGTTAGAGGGAGATGAGTAAAGAATTGGAAGAATAAAAGACCCTTGGTTGGGTTGCGAATAAGGCTTGCCCGTTGCCTTGGTTGACCAGTTAATGCTTTGAGTTAGGGTTAAGATACCATAAGGTAAAACCCAAGGGAAAGAGGAAGTCAAAATAAGTTAACCTACCAAGAACATTTGCTTGCATGATCTTGTTTGAGATTATTGGGATCTTGCCAAGTTGTGAACGATCCAGGATTGAATGCTGGGAGCATTCGGGAAAAAGGAACCACACCTTAGCAGTTGGTCATACAAATGACCTTTGAGATTATTGTAATTGTACACTTAGGTACATTGTTTGAACTTCTTTTCTCAAGGAACTAATTCAAGGCAAAACACTTAATGCTTCAAGTTAAAAGCCTGGAGGGAGAGGCAGGATCAATTACCTCCGATTGTTTGCCTAGCCCTATCCAAGCGGGTTGCTAGCCGCGCCGGGTATACGAACCTAACCCGCCGCGAGAGGCCTCTCCGTGGGTGCCGCTTGGAGCGGGAGGATGCTTGGGTCCCAAGGGAGGCTCTAGCCATAAATTCCTTACCTCTAGATCTCGCACAAGAGACCGACATGACTCGAGATGGGATCTCGAGGCCCGTGTACTAGTCTACGGGCGAAACTTGGAGCAGCAATCCTGTAGATTGCTAGGATACCCTTCGGGCATGATACTTGATGTATTCCGAGATACAGAAGGATTATTTCTGCAGAGGCAGAAAGGGACACTTAATTCTTCTGTATGGGTAGGAGACAAACATTAACATGAAGATAAGTTAAGGAATTGTTTGATCTTGTTTTATCTTGTCTTTGTGTTCGTGCCCTAAATTACTTAAAGGAACCTGTGATTAACAGGTTAATTAAGGAAGCTACTTTTATGTGTCAAACATAATGTGGTAGGTAATTAGATAACTAAAACAACCCCCGAGGGAAGCATGGTGGATGTGATCGTCGGGTCCATCGTATGGCAAGGTAGTCTCGGTTAGTCGAGAGCTTTCCTCAATGAAATTTATTTGATGCGAACATTAGATAGATAAGGATCTTAGAACTTGTAAGTTAAAAACCTAATTCATACTGTTTTAGGGGACCGGAATGGGACTATGCCCTATGGGTAGAGAGGTGGAGCGATGCATCCCTCTCGTTTCCCCTTCTCTTTGAACCAAGTGTGGTATGAGTCTGCTTTGGCCCAGTTGTATCTGCACAAAGTGGAGCAGTTGTAGACCGACGCTAGAAGGCTGTTAGGAAGACCCGATTACAAGGAACCCGTACTTCAGGTCGATCCTAGTGGGAACGGCCGAATAATTTCTGTTGCGGGACAGACTCGAGAGACCCTAGTTTTCAAACCCCGTGTCATTCCTTTAACCTGCATGCATAAGCAACTTGCATGCATAAGTAAATGTATGAAAAGGAAAAGAGTTATATTTCATTTGATGAAAAGCATATAGGATGAAATACACATGAAGTGATAGTTACAATTAATATGAAAAGATAGGCGCTTGCAGAGTTAATCCAACGATCTTGCACTCAGATCATTTTATGTTATAGGTAATGAGAGGGTACCAAGCCTTAGGACACGAATACTAGTAATATCGACAAAAGGAATGTAATTCCTCAAGATAGGCACTACTACCTATCTCGAGCAACTAGTCTGCAAGGTTAGATGCTATTGCAACTAAACCATAAGATGCTACTACTACATCTTAGGCCAAGGAAGGCGAGATCTAATTACAAGTTAGAAGTCGAGTAGTCACCCTACTACAACTCTCTCTCTTGGGGACTGATTTGTCAAACTTAGGGAAATTGTGAATCGCCAAGAAGCAAATTGACCAACCAAGGATGACAGGGTTGTCTGAGATTAATTCTACAAGGAGACCTAAGGTAAGGATAATTGGGGTCGGTAGGGTACAAACCCTAACCCAAAAAAAAAAGGGAAAACAAGCAACCTAGCTTGCCAAGCCCTTGGAATCTCACCAAATGGGGAACGATCCAGGATCGGATGTTGGGAGTATTCGGGAAAAAGGAATCACACCTTAGCAGTTGGTCGTATGAACGACCATAGAAATGATCGTGATTGTACTCTTAGGTACATTGTTGAACTTCTTTGCTCAAGGAACTAATTCAAGGCCAAACACTTAATGCTTTAGGTTAATAGCCTAGAGGGAGAGGCAGGTTCAGTTACCTCCGACTGCTTGCCTGGCCCTATCCAAGGGGGTTGTTAGTCGTGCCGAGTACATGGACCGAACCCGCCCCGCGAGAGGTCTCTCCGTGGGTGCTGCTTGGAGCGGGAGGACGCTTGGGTGCCAGGGGAGGCTCTAGCCATAAATTCCTTGCCTTCAGATCCTGCACAAGAGCTCGACGTGACTCGAGATGGGATCTCAAGGCCCGTGTACTAGTCTACAGGTGAAACTTGGAGTAGCAATCCTGTTAATTGCTGGGATAGCCTTCGAACGTGACACTTGATGTATTCCAAGACTATGATAAATAAAGGTCAAATATTTGGAAAAGGAACTTGCTTGACATTGTTTTTTTTTAAATGTCAGTGCCTAAGTTACATGAAGGAACCTGTGCTTAAACTGATTAATTAAGGAAGCTACTTTTGCATGTCAAACATAATGTGGTAGGTAATTAGATAACTAAGCAACCCGATGAAAGTGCAGTGGACGTGACTTAGGTCCATCCTACGGAAGGGTGGTCCCGGTTAGTTGGAAACTTTTCTCAAAAGATGTGATAACGAGACTGTGAAGACCTAGAGTCAGAAGAGTTAGAGTCCCAATTTATGTTGTTTTAGGGGAGCGGAATGGGACTATGCCTTATGGGCAGAAAGGTTGAGCTTCGCATCCTCTCATTTCCCATTCTCCATGAACAAAGTGCAGCATAAATCCACTTTGACTTTGTTGTTCCTATGAAAGTGGTTCATCTGGAGCTCGACGCTAGCTATTTCCTAAATACTTGGTTGATAGGAAAGAAACCTTGACTTCAGGTCGGTCCTAAGTGGGAACAGTCAGATACTTCTGCTTCGGGGCAGACTCGAGAAGACCTAGATTGCAAGCCCTGTGACATTCCTTGCAAATGTCAGGCGGCACTTTCTAGACTCCCCTCCTGATGGGCTACTAAGACGTGTCCCACAAGTGGTCAAGCGGACACGTTATAGAATAATCTCTTCTGTCTGCACAAAAGAAAAGAAACCCTCCAAGATTTCCATCCCTTCCTTCACTAGTACCGAGGACTCTAGGATCTCATTCTAATTTGTGCGAGGGTCAGGCAGTTCCTGGGAGCAATGGAGAGATTTACGGCCAGAGCCCCCCTAGCACTCCCACCTCCTCTTGCCTAACGGATTCCTCATCGAGTGGTACAAAACAATCCACCTTGGAGCAAGGTTCTGTGTCTAGCCATGGGGAAGGCATAGCATGATATTTCCTCATATTATCGTGATTATATATTTACAATCAGATCTAACTATTGCAAGCAAAATCAATCTTTCCTATGCAACCATCAATGCATGTATAAATTTAAAAAAAAACAGTAGCAAATGTTTTTAGCATAAGAAGGAGCCCCACCCAAATCTAGGGTTTCTCTTATAAGGTCCCACCTTATTCTTAGGGTTTTGCTACCTACTTGCAAGTCTTTTTTGAGATCTGCAAGTTATTTCACGAATCTAATTAATTATGAAAAGTTAATTTTATCATTATGAAAAAATTGGTATTTTCACCCTAAAAGATAATATGGGCATTTATGCCTATGGCAAGCAATTCATGCACCACCCTGCCCTAACACGTGCTTAGCAAGATTTCAAATGCTTTTACAAGTCTGTTTAGACTTTAGAATTTGTATCGACAAATTCTTATCAATGTCCAACAAGTCCTATAAACTTTCAATATTTATTTAATTTTTTGATACTAATAGTTTCAGTATTGTCGAGTATTTCATAATTTTTTTTGCTTCAACATTCTCGATATTTTAGGTTAGGTTATCTCGTTGATTCATACATGGGTCAACTCTTATGATATTGACACTCTCGCTAACATAATCATTAATATAAACATTACGTGTGTTTTCAACAGAAAGATATTTTTTATTTTATTCTACTCATATTCTATGGTTTAATCGATGATGTTTGACTATTTGTCGAACTTTCAATGTTATCTAGAAAGATCAATTTTCTTTTAGTTATGTTCTAAGTGCAATGCTGATTGTTTTTTTGAAAATTTTATTCCAAGCAATGCAAAAACCATAAGTGTAATTTTTCTTTCATCATTCAGATATTGAATTATATTTCTATGCACCTAGTTTATGCGCAGCTAGTATATATTTTCCTATACAATTTTCTATTGATTTAATGCGTTGATTATTTCATGATATTATCTAAATAATTTTCCATAAATTATTATAAAATTTATATGTGTCCTTTTATCATCAGCAAAATAAAGTAGAGATAGTCACTTTCAAGGAAAATTTATAAAATATTCCGTTCCCTAACAACATCTACCATTTTTCTGTTATTATGATCACATGCCTCTTTAACTACATAACCATAAATATCGTGAAATAAACCATAATTAAAATATTATCTTAATGAGAGGCATATAATCCTTTTCCAAGTGAAAGATTCTTTTCACTAAATATTTAATTATGATATTACTTAGGTTATTTTCCTAAGCTGCAGTTCATATGCATTTTCATTAGAATGTGTTTATAATCGTTTAAAGCCAAATCAAGCGATAAGTCTATAAAATATTAATTTTTTCCAAACCAACGAGAAATTACCTCTCTCAGGTTTGCTATAATGGGAGTCTTGCCAATTCCTATTGCATCATTTTCTCCATCGACCGTGTTCCTTTCTTTTCTTACTTCAAATATACTTTTTTGAATTTCTACGACCCCGCGGAGCCATTGGATTTCAAGTGAAATTGACGTGGTAGTTCAAGGAAAGCTGATGGTCGTGCAAAAAAATTTCGCTAGTATTTGCCTAGCAATTTCATCGTATGGGACGAAGGCATAACAAGGGGTAGAGAAAATCAACATGAGGTAGAAGGGGAAGAAGGGGGGGTATTTTCCTCTTTCAAGACACAAAGCTTCAATGGATAAGAGAAGTAGAGAAATTTTTCCATCATTAGGAGGTCTTCCTTCTTGCTTTTTTTGTGAAGGAGAGGGGGTGTATTTATAGGCATGAGGGGAAGTATGCAGTTGATTGATTCATTTGGCTATTTGTCAAGAGCCAATTGAGCTTTATTAAATATTCATTTTGATTATTTACATGTTGGATGGTGGCATGGGGATGATTTTTTAATGTTTTCTCTCCCTCCAAGCATCAAAAACGTCATGTATTTTGACATATTTTTTCAAAAACATTTTTTTTTCTTCAAAATGACTTCATCTAGTGGTTTTTGGCCTAGTTACTTCATGACTTATCTTTGATACTTAACTTACTCAATGTCATGCTCGTTCTTGCATGTTCTTTAACTACTACTGATTAAGGCTTTTGTAGGAATGCCAAATCAAATATAATGCGGGAAAATTTATATGATCGATTCATCGTATTATTATTATGAGGTGTCTTTGGTTTTTCTTGGTTGGGAACATTGAGGTGTCTTCTCATGTCGGATTGCTGAATTGATTTAATGCGAAACTTGATATCAAGAAAATTATATGCAACCACTTATGTCACAGCTTGACGAGTAAATTTTAAAATGCCTCAAGCCTAAATTTGTTTCTTGATATGAAGCATTGATGGCAAGAATATTACATCCTCTCTCCTTAGAGTAATCAAGATTTCCTCATCTCAAAAAGAACCAAGGAAACTATTTTTCTAGAGCTGTCTCTTCTATCCATGTGGCATCCTCCTCAGGATAGTCTTTCCATTGGATAAGATACTCTCTAACGGTTCTGTTTCTCAAAGGTTTCTCTTTTACATCTACAATCTTATCACACTGGAGTTCTAGGGCTCCTTGACTAGGCATTACAATTTGTTGGTCATCAAGAATATGATCTTGATTTGCCACATAAGCTTTCAAAAGACTAACATAAAATACATTGTGGACTTTCACATGATCAGGAAGTTGTTGTTTGTAGGCATTAGCTCCTAGGCATTTGAGAACCTTGTATGGTCCACAATACCTTGGACTCCACTTTTTGAACTTTCCTAATGATAGAGAACTCTTCTTTGGGCATACACGAATGAAAACCATGTCTCCCTCTTGCCGTCTTAGATCAACATAAGCTTTCTAGCTGTCTTTGGCAGCTTGGATGTCTTGTCTGATAGTTTTGACTTGATCATCCATATCTTCTAGCATTTTCTTAGAAGCCTCAACCTTTAGGGTTGGATTAGAGAAATTCAATGGCGTCAAACAATCTTGCCCATACAATGCTTGAAATGGAGTCATTTGAATACTCTAGTGATATGACGCATTGTAGGAAAATTCTACTAAGGGCAAATATTGTATCCACCTTGTCGGTTCTCTAGAACAATAAGCTCTCAGTATATCTTCAATGACCTGATTAACTTGCTCTGTTTGACCATCTTTTTGGGGATGGTAAGCTGTGCTAAAGCAAAGCTGGGTTCAAATTACTTCAAATAGGCTTCTCAAAAAATGTGATGTAAATAGAGAGCTGCGATGGCTAACGATCCATTTAGGCAATCCATGAAGCCTAAATATTTCTTTCACAAACAGTCATGCAATATCTAAATCTTTGTAGTTGGTCTTGACTGGGATAAGATGATTAACCTTTGTCAGCATATCCACAATCATCATGATTGAATTATACCCTCCTTAGACAGATGGTAAGCCAACTATGAAATACATGCTGATGAACTCCCATTTCATCTATGGAGTATCAAGTGGTTAAAACTTTCCTGGCATTTTGACACGCTCAGCTTTCACCCGCTGGCAACTTAGGAATTTAGTAACATATCTGAGTACAGCATGCTTCATTCTTTCCCACCAATAGTATCTTTTCCTGACTACATTAAGAGTCTTTGCATAGCCAGGGTGTCTTGAGAATGGGGAGTCATGGGCTTCCCATAATATCTTCTTTTTTAGCACTTGACTAAGAGGAATACAGAGCCTTGTCCTGAAATAGACAAGTCCATCATCCATACTGAAATTTTGGTATTTGACCTTGAGCTTAGAATTAGTGTCCTTAACTAGGATTTCTCTAATTATTAGCCAATACTTAGGATCCTTGTCAGCCTCTTCTTTGGCTAGCTCAATGACTGGATTGTTAGGCATTGATATCATGGTAGCATTGATATCATGGCTCAATGACTGGATT
The DNA here is from genome assembly GCF_053477565.2 of Lygodium microphyllum. Lineage (NCBI taxonomy): Eukaryota > Viridiplantae > Streptophyta > Polypodiopsida > Schizaeales > Lygodiaceae > Lygodium > Lygodium microphyllum. The sequence goes on along the minus strand of NC_141137.1, from coordinate 18,400,893 downwards.
GTTAGGCATTGATATCATGGTAGCTAAAATCTCTACTTTAGATGGCTCTTCCATTATAAGTGCATTCAAAAAATCGTTATGACTTAATGCATCAATAATCACATTCTCTTTTCCATGTCTGAACTTGATTTCAAAATCAAATTCTTGCAAGACTTCAATCCACCGATGCTGCCTCATGTTGAGGTCTAGTTGAGTAAAGATCCATTTGAGACTTTTGTGGTCAATGACCAAAGTAAACTTACTTCCAAGCAGATAGTGTCGCCACAATTTGAGAGCATGGATCACAGCTAATAGCTCAAGATCATGGGTGGTGTAATTCCTCTCATGGATTTTCAACTTCCTTGAGGAATAGGCTATCGGATGACCTTGCTGCATAAGCACACAACTCTTGAATATATCTAACTTTGGCTAGGTCTACAAAGATTCCTTTAGCAAATACTATGAATCCTAGATATTCCATCTATCTTTTGAAAAAGGCACGCTTCTTTTTCTTGTGGAAAATCAGAGTTTGCAACTAGAGGAATGTGCACAAGAGGGAGATGAGAGCTCAAAGTACAAGAATAAAATCTTGCTTACTAAGCTGCTTGGAGTACAACTTGGGTACACTCTATCTCACACTTGATAGTGACCCATAGGCTATCTATATAGCCTCTACCAAGCTAGGGTTAGGGTTTTCCCTGCCCCATAAGGCCATTCAAATCTTTCTGCTCTCATAGACCCTTGCTTAGGGTGAATTCCCATGCCTATATTGTAACACCCCCCCTCAATGCCAGGGTGGCATTGCATCACAAGACATGTTAAAGTTCCCCCCCTCAATCAAATGGGATGCCTTTATAAATCAGGCTACAAGGATATTCATAAGTAGAGGATGTTACAAGACTCAAAAGTGTCGGTCATCTGTGGGTTGGGAGGCAAAGTTGGCCTCTAATTCCCTAGATACGTATGGAACACTTGGACACTTTTTGATTATATGCCCAGTCTTTTTGCATTTGTTACACTTCATTTTCTCATGCTATTTCTTCTAGAAATTGCTTACAATATGCCATTTTTTGTAATAGAATGAGCACTTAGTAGAAGCGGTATGGACTAACACTTGCTCACGGGAAGTGACTGTTGAAGTTCCTTCAGTATGGTTTCTCTTCTCTTCATCCAAACAAGACTAGATTGTACTTGCCAAGGTTGGGTTCGAGATATTAGTTAGGGTAGTCACAAGGGTTGGAAAAACCTTATTCATAGACTTTAGAAGGATGGTAGTGGCATCTTCATCATGGATGGGTGCTTCAACGGAGGCAAGCTGTGCCATAAGCCCCTTCATATGTGAAATAAACTTGCTTAGATCTTCGCCTTGTTTGTATTCCAAGCTGAAAAACTCAATCTTGAGAAATATATTGGAGTTCTTCCCTGTAGCACCATAGAGCCTTTCAAGCTCATCCCACTTCTCCTTGGTAGTGGAGAGTTGGTTAATATGATGAATTAAAGATTCATCTAAATGAAGCATGATGATGGCCTGAGCCCTTTCATCATCTTCTACATCAAGGGGATTGGATGGGTCAATAACTTTGGTCCCTTTTATGAAGGGCTAGTAGCCTATTTCCATCATTTTGTATTTTACCAAGACTTGCCAAGGATGGAAATCTTTCCCATTGAACTTGCAAATTTGAGGCCTTACATCTGCATAGACCATGGCCATTATAGGAAGGTCTTACCTATTGCCTTAAGCAATAGCAGTGTCTAGTCCTTTAAAGGTGACTAAGTACAACCAAATAGTAGAACCGATAGCCAACTTTAAAGTTTTAGAGTTGAAACGGTTGGAAATCATACATGTGCAATATCTCAAGATAGGATTTAGGAGGTCCTGTTCTTCAAACAACTCTTGATTTAAGCTTTATTGTTTTCCTGGGTTTCAATGAGGTGAACTTTGACTGGCTTCAGGCTCTTCCTGATAATGTGGCCTATTTGAGGAGTTCTTGGTGGAGCATGGCTTATCGATCAACTCTATGCTCTTGGATGAATAAGAGGAGAGTATAATAACACTCATATCTCTGATGTACTAGCATATTAATATTGGGATATGGTCTATGTGTTTATAGTTGTACACATAGCCTTACAACCAAGCAAGAAGAGATAATGTCATAAAGCACTTGATGGATTTAATTTTCTAATTAAAAAACCAAATTGAGTCAATATCCAGCTAGCAACATGAATGTAAAATGCAACACTAGTGCTTACAAGCACTCGTTTCAAAGTTTATGCCACTTGAGATGTGAGATGTGGATTGTTTTATGAACTAAGGAGGTCCACCAAGGATAAGGACCTTTGAAATAGAGCTTTCAAAGCTTCAACTGACTTTGAAGAAGATCAATCAGTGATTAGAATCATTGTTAGTGATAGCATTAGTGAAAAAATGTGAAATTTGAAGCAAGCTTGAGGTTTTGGCTATGACTGCCAAAAAACAGCCAGTTAGGGTTTGACTGATTGCAACCACCACATGAGGAATTTCTCCAAACCCTCTTAGAGAGAGATAGCCCACTGGGGGGGCTTTGAAAGCCATATGGTGACTGGGAGGATTGCTCCATCTACAGACCGTGCTGAGCTTTGGGAGATGACGCCTATAGATCTGCGTTGTTTTCGCATTTTGCACAATGCCGCCTTCCATGATGCCCAATGTTGCTCTCTGATGCACCATGCCACGTCACCTTGTATTGGGGAAGAAGTCCTCAGTTGAAGTCAGGAGTTGAAATGCCCTCCTTTGGCTTCCCCAGGTTCTCCAAGGTCAGGGGGTCAAGCTGGCTATGGAGGTTGAAGGTCCAAGATGAGAGAATGAAGCTTTTCTTGTGCACCTAGTAAAGATGAGGATAGAGGAAGGCAAAAGGATCATAGAAGGCTTTGATACCATGTGGAAAATCAGAGTTTGCAACTAGAGGAATGTGCACAAGATGGAGATGAGGGCTCAAAGTACAAGAACAAAATCTTGCTTACTAAGTTACTTAGAGTACAACTTGGGTACACTCTATCTCACACTTGATAGTGACCCATAGGCTATTTATATAGCCTTTGCCAAGCTAGGGTTGGGGTTTCCCCTACCCCTTAAGGCCATTCACATCCATCTTCCCTCATACGCCCTTGCTTAGGGTGAATTCCCATCCCTATATTGTAACATTTCTTCGCATAGAGCTTGTGCATCCTCATTGTGTCCAGCACAATGTGCAATTACAGTTCATGGTCTTCGTCTCTCTTGGAGTATGTCAAGATGTCATCAAAGAAGACTAGGACAAACACATCAAGATAAGGTCAAAAAATGTCGTACATTAATGTGTTAAATGTAGTAGGGGCATTAGTTAGACCAAAAGACATTACAAGAAATTCAAAATGACCATATCTGGTATTGAAGGCAGTTTTGGGAATATCTTCTTCCTTGATCCTTATTTGGTAATAACCAGATTGGAGATCAATCTTGGAAAAGATTTTTTCCCCTTGCAGCCTATCAAGTAGCCATCTATTCTTGGGATCGGATACTTATTCTTGATTATTACATGGTTTAGTCCTTGGTAATCAATGCAAAGGAAAAGAGTTCCGCTCTTTTTCTTTTGAAACAGTACTGGGGCTCCCCATGGCAAATTACTGGGTCTAATGTATCCTTGATCCAGTAACTCCTTGAGTTGCTCTTTCAGCTCAATTACTTCAAGGATAGATATTTTATATGGACTCTTAGAGATTGGAGGGCCTCTTGGTTCAAGTTTGATCTCATGTGATCAACTTCTCTTCAAGGTGGTAATTTAGTCAGCTCTTCAGGGAAGATGTCATCATATTCATTCATCCAATATGCCTCTCCCTCGTCTTGATTATTCTGATCAACCTTATTTAATTTTATGAGATACAAAGGTAATGCTTTTCTTAATCCTTTCATTATGCGAGATGATTTGGCTAGTTGAACCTTGGGTTTTCCTGCCTCACCTTGGGTCATCACTTTTTTTCCCTTTAGGTTTTGAAAAGTCACCTACCCTTTTTTGCACTCAATATGTGCATCATTGGGGATTAGTCATTCCATACCCAATAGACATTCGTAGACCCCTAAATTCTGTCAAGATTGTGGGAGAGAAGGAAGGAGTCTCACTTGTAGCTTTCTTGCTTGCACAATGGGGGAATACACACAAAGGTGGAGGCTGAAAACTGTTTTCCTCTTCTTAGTTGTGTAAGCCAAAAAGAAGTCTAGTACAAAGAAATAGAAGAACCCTATATATGGGTCTCAAACCAAACTCAACTAACTAAGGTGGCATACTAACTGAGCCACAAACTAGAGTAGATAAGGATAGCTATCATGTAGCTATTATTCATGGGCGGTGTACCAACCGCGTCTGCAACTGACAAGTCGGTGACATAAATACACAACGGTCACCCTGGCGTATCACGAGTGGAGCTCGATATCTCAACACTCCCCCTCGAGCTCAATCCCAATTCCTGCACACCAAGCAGGTCTCTGAACTTGCGCAGCTTCTCTGCGCCCAATGCCTTCGTGAATATGTCAGCTACTTGATCCTCTGTACTGACATAAACTAGATCAATAAGACCTAGTAAAACCCTCTCTCGCACATAGTGATAATGCACCTCAATGTGCTTTGCTCTAGCATGATAGACTGGGTTATTTGCCAAGTGTATACTACTCATGTTGTCACAATAAATGACAACTGGCCCATCTGTAGACTGATGCATATCATAAAGTAGCTTATGCAACCAAGCTACCTCACATGCAGCCATTGCTGCACCCCTGTACTCAGCCTCTGTGCTCGAAAGGCAACTGTAGGCTATTTCTTGCTGCTCCAAGTGACTGCAGCACTCCCAAAAGAGAACACATATCCACTGGTAGATCGTCTATCAGAAATACTACCAGCCCAATTAGCATCAGTGTATCCATGCAACTGTATCTGAACCCCAGTCTCATAAAATAGTCCATACTGCAATGTGGACTTCACATACCTGAGTATGCGTCTAGTCGCATACAAATGTGATTTCCTTGGAACCTGCATAAACTGACTTACCAATCCAACAGCATAGCTCAAATCCGGCCTGGTAATAGTCATATAAATCAAACTTCCTACTATGCGTCTGTACATAGTAGGGTCTTCTAGAAGCTCACCTGCATCTGTACTCAGCGTCACATTCTGCTCCAAAGGAACTGAAATAGGCTTACAGCCTGTCATCCCATATTTGGACAGCATGTCCAATCCATATTGCCTCTGCAAGAGCTGTATCCCACTTGGTGATCTAATCACCTCAATGCCCAAGAAATAACGTAGCTCTCCCAAATCCTTCATCTCAAACTTCTGCTTCAATAGCATTTTCACATGAAGGATATCTTCATCATTGTCACCTGTCATAATCAAATCATCAACATAAATGACAAGCAGCATAATACCTTTCTCTGTTTTTCTCACATAAAGTGAGAAATTTGCCTTGGAAATCTGAAAGCCAATAGTGACAAGATATTGTCTTATCTTGTCAGACCATGCTCTAGGTGCTTGCTTCAAGCTATACAAGGCTTTCTTCAACCTGCAAACAAACTCAGGATGAACAACATGCATATAACCTGGTGGCTGCTCCATATAGACCTCTTCTTGCAAATCACCATGCAAGAAGGCATTCTTTACATCCATCTGATGTAAAGACCATCCCTTTGATGCAACCATAGCAATGACTACTCTTACGGTTGCCATTCTTGCAACCGGACTGAATGTTTCTTCATAATCAATGCCATATGTTTGTGCATACCCCTTGACTACTAATCTTGCCTTGTATCTTTTCACAGAACCATCTGCATTGTGCTTCACCTTATAAACCCACTTACAGCCAATTGCATTCTTACCTTTAGGCAAAGGTACCAACTCCCATGTAGCATTTGCTTCCAAGGCATCCATTTCTTCATCCATGTCTTTCTCCCATTTTTCTTTTCCCATGGCTTGCTCAAAAGAAATGGGTTCTGGTTCGTGTATCACTTTGACCATATATGCATAGTGGATGGCTGTAAATCCATCATATTTCAGCCTATCCACATGATACCTAGCTCTCATAGACCTGCGCAAAGTAGGTTCACTCCCAGGTGCTCTCAAAACATCCCTGGTCTTCCTTACTCTAGGTGTAACAATAGAAGGAATACCCAACTCATCATCAATGCTCTGTTCTGAGCCACTGGATTCACCATCCACATAAGAGTGACCTGCATTCACATCAAACATGGGCTGATCAACCTTCTCTTTTCCTTTCCGTGATACCTACATACCACTATCTGCATTGCTTTGAGAATATTCTCATGATCTCAATCTGCCTGTCCATGGCGAAGAATGTGAACCACTGCTAGAGGACGCTCCGGGTCCACTAATATTTTGTGACTGCTGCTGTGAATTTTGTGCAGCATTACCATTTTGTGCATCTACATCATCAATCACATTTACTGGTTTATACCAGCTACTCATCTCATCAAAAATAACATCTCTGCTCACTGTAAACTTACGAGTAGAAGGGTTATAGCATCTATACCCTTTTTGCTGCAGAGAGTAACCAATAAAGATGCACTTCTCAACTTTTGGATCCAACTTGGATCTCAACTCATCTGGCACATGTACATAGGCAATGCAACCAAAAATTTTCAAATGAGAAATATCTGGTTTCCTACCAGTATACCTCTCCTCTGGAGTCATTCCATGTATTGCTGCAGTGGGAGTCCTGTTCATATGTAGACTGCTGTAGCAACTGCTTTAGCCAAATAAAAATCTGGCAAGTCTTTTTCATTGAGCATGGCACAAGATACCTCTCCAATATGCCTATTTTTCCTTTCTGCAATTCCATTTTGTTGTGGGGTATGACTGCATGAATATTGCTGCTTTATGCCATGCTCCTGCAGGAACCTTGCAAACTCATTTGAGAGGTACTCTCCTCCTCCATCTCACCTTAGGCATTTTATCTGCAGGCCTGTTTCTTTTTCAACCATAACTTTAAGAGTTTTGAAATGCCCAAAAACTTCACTTTTCTTTTTCATAAAATACACCCAAACTTTTCTGCTATAGTCATCAATAAAAGTGACAAAATAATGACAGCCTCCAAGAGATGCAGCTTTAGTAGTCCACACATCAGAGTGGATTAATTCCAATGGCTTTTTACTCTCTTGAACATGTCTAGGAAATGGTTTCCTTGCCTGTTTTCCAAACTGACAGGCTTCACATACCTTATGCATTTCTGCAACCTTGAATTTGGGTAATCCTGCAACAATATTTTGGGCCTGCATTGATTTAAGTCGATGTACATTAACATGACCAATGCGTTTATGCCAGATATCAATATCTGCAACTACACCGGTCCCATGTGCAAACATTGCTGCACTCAATTCAGACATGTCTGCATCCAATGTAAACATTTTGCCCTTCTTCTTTCCTTTTGCTATCAAGCAACCTTTATTTTTCATATCCTCAACAAAGCATCCATGAGGATTAAATCTGACCTGCAAGCCCTGCTCAACCATTTGACCAACAGAAACCAAATTCTTGGTGATATTCGGGACATGAAATACATCGGACAGGTATTTCTTTTTCCCATCCTGCATAGACAAAGGAATTTTTCCAATCTGCACAATAGGATGTGCAGTATCATCACCAGTCTCCACAAATCCTGGTTTTTCCATTTTCCTTGCATCCTCCATCCATTCTGCATGACCTGTCATGTGGTTTGATGCACCTGAGTCAACATACCATACATCATTGCTTTCTTCTGCACTTGTCACAGAATTATTCATGTGCTGCACCATAAACAAATGCTTATTTCTGTCATCACCCTATCTATTAGAAGACGCATAATTCCCTTGTTGCAATTTTCCATTCACGATGCCATTCTGCTTTTTATAGCAGTCTTTAGCCATATGACCCATTTTACCACAGTAGTAGCATTCAACATTACTGTTTGCATTTTGGCCTCTTTGCCATCCACCACGACCTCTTTGGCTCCCCCTACCTCTAGAGTTACCACGTCCTCCTCCATAGGACTGGTTTTCTTGAGTTTGCTGCATATTCTGATTTCTACCACGGCCTCCAAATCGGCCTCCTCTACCTCTGCCTCTACCTCTTTCAGCATTTGAGTAGAAGACAGCTCTTTTGAAGTTCCTCCTGAAGAAGATGCACCACCATTTCTCTGCTCCTCATAAATTAGAAGAGCAATCAACTCCTCAAAATCAGGAAATCTTTCACGAACTGAAATGGATGTCCGAAACTGTGCATAATCCTTTCCTAGACCATTCAAGGTCACATAAACTAAATCATCATCTTCCACTGGCGACCCAATGGAAGCAAGTGTATCTGCAATCTTCTTCACCTTCATGTGGTAGTCATTGATGCTCATATTTTCTCTTTGCACATTATTCAACTCTTGCTTGAGCTGCATTTTCCTGGCTTGCGTATTTGTGCTATACATTTTTGACAAAGTATCCCATGCCTCCTTTGGCGTACTTGCACCCTGAATATGCACAATCATAGAGTCTGAAATACTGATAGACAGCCAGTACATAACTTTCCTGGCTCTCTCATGCCATGCTTTAAATGCCTGCATTTGCTGTTGATTGGGAACATCAGGAAGAACTGGTTCTTCTTCATTTCCTGCAACAAATTCCCAATATCCTTTTCCCATAAGGAAATTCATCATTCTAAACTTCCATGCTTGGAAGTTGTTCTTGTCAAGCTTTTCGGTGACACTCTGTGAGAGAGAATCAGACGCCATTACAGAACACTGCAAAAAATTCTGTCACTGCAAACAACAAAGCTTCAGCCTCACAAAGGCAAATCTGCAAAACTGACGAAAGTGGTATTTGACCACACAGTCACTTCCTAGTGACGATTTTGTAACAACAGGCAACAGGGATGATTATGTAACTCCCAATGTCTCTGCGCACAAGCATACGATGCAATTTCTACAGTAACTTTTCACCGACCTGTAGAACAGTGGCTGCACAGTATAAAACTGGGCCTTTTCCTGAGTGCGTGCAGAAAACTTCCGCCTCCAAAACAGGCCCCAAAATGGCCTCAAATCAAAAAAACAAGGTCGCCAAGGGCTATAGCCCTTTTCCCGCAGCATATACTGCCCTCTTGCTTCACCGCGAAGGGCGTCTCAACCTGAGACAATGCACTCCTGCACTTTCCGGCTGTGCTACCTGTAGAGATCTGCTCCCAAAATAGAAAATGAAAGCAACACTTCTCCTCTTACCAGAACACCGCGAGCTTGGCTTGCTTTCTTGAGCTCCTTACCACGAACAAGGCTCTGATACCATGTCAAGATTGTGGGAGAGAAGGAAGGAGTCTCACTTGTAGCTTTCTTGCTTGCACAATGGGGGAATACACACAAAGGTGGAGGCTGAAAACTGTTTTCCTCTTCTTAGTTGTGTAAGCCAAAAAGAAGTCTAGTACAAAGAAATAGAAGAACCCTATATATGAATCTCAAACCAAACTCAACTAACTAAGGTGGCATACTAACTGAGCCACGAACTAGAGTAGATAAGGATAGCTATCATGTAGCTATTATTCATGGGCGGTGTACCAACCGCGTCTGCAACTGACAAGTCGGTGACATAAATACACAACGGTCACCCTGGCGTATCACGAGTGGAGCTCGATATCTCAACAAATTCATGATCCTAAATCCCATTTTAGAGAGATTACTTCCTAAGCTAAATCTCACTTTGTAAGTTTGCTGAATAGACAGGATTTCTTTTCCATTGGCAAGTTCCACAAGCAACCTAGATGTAGATATTGTGTATATACCTAATTTCTTGACACACTTTGGTGACATGAACAAGTATATGCTTCCATAGTAAATCAAAATTTTAAAGGGCTTACCTTGATATTCTACTAGTATTTGAATCATCGAAAACTGGTGATTTGGGCCTTTCTTATGGAGGGTGGCGTGAACTAATGCCCTCTCCATATCAGCTTCCATAGTTGGGTTTCCCTCTTCTTCAAGCTCTTTAAGAATTACACCAAATGCTTTTCCTTTTTCAATTAAATCTTGGTTCTGACCTCTATACTGTCCTTGGCAAGAAATTTGGCCAAGCTTTGGGCATTGTCTTTTAAAGTGGCATGGCTCATTACAGTGGAAACACCTAGGTACTCCTGAATTACTTCCCGTAGGTATGAAGTTTCCAATTGCATTTGTTTTGGCCCTCTTTCTTTGACTAGGCGGTCACACTGACCTTGGGCTTGCTTAACATAGCCCCGTGAAGTCCCTTTGTTTTGATTCTAGAGCCTATTATTTCCTTGGCTTTGACTGAATCTCCTAAACAAGAGGTGTTGTGTAAATAAAAGCATCTTGCAGATCAGTTGGGTGCATAGATTCAAGACCTGTGTTCAAAGGAGCATTCAATCCATGACAAAACTTAGACACATGTGCTTAGCAATAGTCATGGAAGGCGCATATTTAAGCAATGAGATAAACTTTACGTAATATACCTCCAAGCTCATTCCCATCTATCTTAAGTTAAAGAAGTCATTCATTTTTAGCATGCGATAAGCTTGTGGCAAATATTGACCATGCACACCTTCTTTTAGCTTTTCCCAAGTAATAGATGTCTCAACAAGTCTCTGATCTTTGCAACACTATTTCCACCACATGCGTGCCTCACAAGTCAATTTCATCTTGGTGATCATAGCTTGATTAGCAAGAGTAGTTCCCATGGTAGCAGCAGTAAAGTAGTCCTCCATGGTCTCAATCTAAATCTCTACCTCGGCTTCAATGTCTTTGCCCTTGCCATCAAATTCCGGTGGCTTAACCTGCTTAAGGAGATACTTCTTCTCCTAAATTTCAGTGGGACTAGAGATAGTTGTATTACCCTGGGTTATCATCAGTTTCACGAATTAGTTTAGCACTTAAACTTTTTAGCTTCATTTCCACATTAACATATCTTACTAGTTTTGTAAAACAATGATGGTCAAAGAGCACAATATTTTTACAAAATCTAGCTGTTATTATCTTTTATTATCAGTAGCCATAAGCTATGATTTTTACAAGGGATATTTACAAATGGCAGATGTTTACAAGTAGAGACACATCAACATTGACAGGTTAGGTTGGATGCTATATACAATGTCCAAAGTAGGATATCATTATATCTTTCTTTTTTAGGGAATGGATATTAGTTACATTCATGTAGAAAAAAGTAGGCCGATTATTGTCTATGTCCAAAAACCTATACTGTGGAAATGGTAGATCTGGAAAACCATGGATATGGTAATCTCGATACTTGCAATGTCCTTGGATTATAATCATATTGGATGGGATTACCTTCAGTACCTTGTTATAGACATAATGGTCTAGACGTATTTGCCGACCACTGGTAATCATAAGTGGATTCCTTCTGGACAGACAAAAGATAAAGGCCTCAACTACTTTTAAATTTTACATCCATTCAAGGTGTTTCAGATTAGTCTACATGTTGAAGAATCTATTGGCCTCGATGAACCAACAACGCTCATCCTAGAACCATCTTCTTTCACGATTCACAGGGGATGGATTATATAGGCAATCAAGTATCCTCATTATTTCTCTTCTCCACTCATCATCTATAGAGTTCAGCGCTGCAGATGTGTACATTGCTCGAAAAACAAGGAACTGGTTCCAGGCTTCATTATTCTGCCAAAATTTATCCCTTAACAATTAGCACGTTGATTATTACTTAGAACAGTTGATCTTAAAAACCATAGATATTTTTTATTTCAATTATGCTTTGATTTCGCGTGTCAAGTGTCTGCCTAACAATTCATTGGTAGCATGTTTTAGTGGTTCATCGGGGAACTATCCTAGACGGCTTCGCCTGGCACTCGCGAGAATGTACGAGGTCTATTGTCTAGGTTTCCCAAAGTCCAACCCATATGGAAGGTACCGGCCGTCCCCACAAGGATCAGCCTGGCAAGCTTGGGATCCTAATTTGACAACTGAGGTCTCGATACATCAACTAGCTCCATCGAAGGTGTCCCGCAAGGGCTTCTCGTCCAACTAGAGTGATCATAGTTACCCTTGGTTCATGGAGTGCAACGCTTTTTTCTAGTAACTCATTAGGATTCAGGGAACCCTAACAGTGTTCTGGTATAGCCTCCGCACCTTTCCCTTAAAATAATTTCTTATCAAGATTTTAAGACCTGACCCTAGGTAAGTCAACGCTCAGCTCTGCCTAATTTTTCCTAATTAACGTTTCATTCAATTTCTTTAGAGAAGCTCCCAGCTTACCACCGGGACCACCCATCCGTACAATTTATTCGTCAAGGATCTCGCCCACCCACTTCTCACAAATGGTTTTCTTTATTTTTCACCTATCACATTAAGTTATGGCATATAAAAGCAGCTTCGTTAATTAACCTATTATCACATGTTCCTTCGCATAATTTTACGGCACAACACAAAGACTGAGAAAACAAAATTTTGTCAAAATATATTTATTTATTATTTTGCAAAGTTATTTACAATGATTTTTTCCTTCTACCTATGCAGAAGATAAACCTCCGTTCACCAAAAAATCCCTTTTGTCTGCGTAAAAGAAAAGAAACCCTCCAAGATTTCCATCTCTTCACTAGTACCGAGGACTCCAGGATCCCATCGTAATTCATGGGAGAGTCAGCCAGTTCCTGGGAGCGATCGAGAGATTTACGGCTAGAGCCCCCTGGCACTTCCGCCTCCTCCTGCCTAACGGATTCCTCATCACTGAACAACCTCTCGCCGTCGTGACCGGTCCAAAGCTCCTCGTAGTGGTACAAAACAATCCCCCTTGGAGCAAGGTTCCGCTTCTAGCTGTGGGGAGGCATAGTGTGATCTTTCCTCTTATTATCCTAATTATATATTTACAATCAGATCTAACTGTTGCAAGCACAATCAATCTTTCCTATGCAACCATCAATGCTTGCATGCACAAATTTTTTTTAAAAAACAGCATCAAGTGTTTTTAGCTCAGCTCTGCCTAAGTCAACACTCAGCTCTGCCTAATTTTTCCTAATTAACATTTCATTTAATCTCTTTAGAGAAGCTCCCAGCTTATCACTGGGACCATCCATCCATACGATGGATCCGTCAAGGATCTCGCCCACCCGCTTTCGACAAATGGTTTTCTTTAGTTTTCTAGTTACTTATCACATTAAGTTATGGCATATAAAAGCAGCTTTATTAATTAACCTATTATCACACGTTCCTTCGCATAATTTACGGCACAACACAAAGACTGAGAAAATAATATTTTGGCAAAACATATTTATTTATTATTTTACAAAGTTATTTATAATGATTTTTCCCTTCTGCGCATACGCAGAAGATAAACCTCTGTTCACCGGAAAATCCCTTCTATCTGCGCAAAAGAAAAGAAACCCTCCAAGATTTCCATCCCTTCACTAGTACTGGGGACTCCAAGATCCCATCCTAATTCGTGGGAGGGTCAACCAGTTCTTGGGAGCGATCGAGAGATTTACGAACAGAGCCCCCTAGCACTCTTGCCTCCTCTTGCCTAATGGATTCCTCACCGAGCAACCTCTCACCGTCGCAACTGGTCCAAAGCTCCTCGTGGTGGTACAAAACAATCCCCCTTGGAGCAAGGTTTCGCTTCTAGATGTGGGGAGGCATAGCGTGATCTTTCCTCTTATTATCCTAATTATATATTTACAATCAGATCTAACTGTTGCAAGCACAATCAATCTTTCCTATGCAACCATCAATGCATACATAATTTTTTTTAAAAACAGCATCAAGTGTTTTTTTTAGCTCAGCTCTACCTAAGTCAACGCTCAGCTCTGCCTAATTTTTCCTAATTAACATTTAATTCAATCTCTTTAGAGAAGCTCCCAGCTTACCACTGGGACCACCCATCCATACGATGGATCCGTCAAGGATCTCACCCACCTGCTTCCCACAAATGGTTTTCTTTAGTTTTCCAATTACCTATCGCATTAAGTTGTGGCATATAAAAGTAGCTTCATTAATTAACATGTTATCACATGTTCCTTTGCATAATTTTACGGCACAACACAAAGACTGAGAAAATAATCTTTTGGAAAATATATTTATTTATTATTTTACAAAGTTATTTACAATGATTTTTCCCTTCTGCCTACGCAGAAGATAAACCTCCGTTCACCGAAAAATCCCTTTTGTCTGCACAAAAGAAAAGAAACCCTCCAAGATTTCCATCCCTTCACTAATACCGGGGACTCCAAGATCCCATCCTAATTCGTGGGAGGGTCAACCAGTTCCTAGGAGCGATCAAGAGATTTACGGCCAGAGCCCTGTGATACTCCCGCCTCCTCTTGCCTAATGGATTCCTCACTGAGCAAACTCTTGCCGTCGCGACCACTCCAAAGCTCCTCATGGTGGTACAAAACAATCCCCCTTAGAGCAGGGTTCCACTCCTAGCTGTGGGGAGGCATAGCATGATCTTTCCTCTTATTATCCTAATTATATTTTTACAATTAGATCTAACTGTTGCAAGCACAATCAATCTTTCCTATGCAACCATCAATGCATGCACAAATTTTTTTTAAAAAACAGTAGCAAGTGTTTTTAGCATAAGAAGCAATCCCACCCAAATCTAGGGTTTCTCTTGTAAGGTCCCACCTTATTCTTAGGGTTTCACTTTCTACTTGCAACTCTTTTTTGGGATCCGCAAGTTATTTTCACGAATCTGATTAATTGTGAGAAGTCAATTTTATCCTTATGAAAAATTTGTTATTTTCGCCCTAAAAGATAATATGGCCATTCATGCCTATGGCAAGTAATTCATGCGTTGCCCTGCCCTACTTAACAAGATTTCAAATGCATTTCCAAATATGTTTAGACTTTAGAATTGGTATCGACAAATTCTTATCAATGTCCAACAAGTCCTATAGACTTTTGATATTTATTTAATTTCCTAATCCTAATAGTTTCAGGATTGTCGAGTATTTCATAGTTGTTTTCACTTCAACATTCTCAATATTTTAGGTTATGTTATCTTGTTGATTCATACGTGGGTCAACTCATGATATTAATGCTCTCACTAATACAATCATTAATATCAACATTACATGTGTTTTTAGTAATAAAATAATTTTTATTTTATTCTACTCATATTCTATGGTTTAATCGATGATGTCTGACCATTTGCCGACGAACTTTCAATGTTATCTAGAAAGATCAATTTTCTTTTAGTTATGTCCAGTGCAATGCTGATTGTTTTTCTGAAAATTTTATTCTAGGCAATGAAAAAATCATAAGTGTAACTTTTATTTCATCATTCAGACATCGAATTATATTTCTACGCACTAATTTATGCACATCTAGTTTATATTTGCCTATACAATTTTTCATTGATTTGATGTATTGATTATTTCATGATATTATCTAAATGATTTTTCTTAAATTATTATAAAATTTATATGCATATGTTTATCATTAGAAAAATGAAATAGAGATAGTCACTTTCAAGTAAAATTTATAAAATATTCCCTTCCCTAACAACGTGTACCATTTTTCTGTTATTATGATCACATGCGTCTTTAACTACATAACCATAAATATCACAAAATAAACCAAAATTAAAATATTATCTTGATGACAGGCATATAATCCTTTTCCAAGTGAAAGATTATTTTCATTGAATATTTAATTATGATATTACTTAGGTTATTTTCCTAAGCGGCAGTTCATATGCATTTTCATTAGAATGCGTTTAGAATCGTTTAAAGTCAAATAAAGCGATAAGATTATAAAATATTAGTTTTTTCCAAATCGACAAGATGTTACCTCTCTCATGTTTGCTGTGATGGTAGTCTCGCCAATTCCTACCACATCATTTTCTCCATCGATCACGTTCCTTGCTTCCCTTGCTTCGAATGTGCTTTTTTGAATTTATGCAACCTCGTAGAGCCATCGGATATTAGGAAAATTTGATGTGGTAGTCCAGAGAGTTGGTGGTCATCTAAAAAAAATTCTCCAATATTTCACCTAGCGATTTGGTTGTATGGAACAAAGGCATAAGAAGGGATAGAAAAAATGAAAATGAGGTAGAAGGGGGGGTATTTTCCTCTTTCAAGGATCAAAGCTTCAATGGATAAGAGAAGTGGAGAAGGGGGGGCATTTTCCTCTTTCAAGGCTCAAAGCTTCAATGGATAAGAGAAGTGGAGAAAATTTTCCATCATTAGGAGGTCTTTCTTCTTGCTTTTTTTGTGAACGAGAGGGGTGTATTTATAGGCATGAGGGGGAGTATGCATTCGATTGATTCATTTGGTTACTTGTCAAGAGCCAATTGAGCTTTATTAAATATTCATTTTGATTTCTTACCTATTGGGTGGTGGCATGGGGATGATTTTTTAATGCTTTCTCTCCCTCGAGGCATAAAAAATGTCATGTATTTTTGTCTATTTTTTCAAAAACGTCTTTTTTTCTTCAAAACAACTTCATCTGGTGGTTTTTGGCCTAGTTGCTTCATGACTTATCTACTATATAAAGCCATGTCACTCTTTGATACTTAACTTACTCAATATCATGCTCGTTCTTGTGCGTTCTTCAACTATTATCGATTGAGGCTTTGAGAATTTTCTTTCGGTTACAAAATCAATGCGATCCTCAATGCATTAAATGGAATCGAGAATGTCAAATCAAATATAATGCAAGAAAATTTATATGATCAAGCCGTCATAATATTATTTACGAGGCGTCTGTTCTTTTTGTTGGTTGGGAACATTGAGGTGTCTTCTCATGTCAGATTGCGAGTTGATTCAATCCGAGACTCGATATGAAGAAAATTACGTGTGATCACTTATGTGACAGATCGACCGATTAATTTTTAAAACACCTCAAGCCTGAATTCGTTTCTTGATATGAAGCGTTGTGGTGGGAATATTACAAAAACTCTATGGATCCATGTAATCCGATGGTGGAGTTATGACATCAAAAGAAGCTCTACTACAATGGTGGCTTCAACAAATGACTCAAGCATGTTAGATGGCTCAATAGATTTAGGTTGTATCATCCCTACATCTCTCAGTTCCTGTTTGTCATACCCTATATCATGCAAGTGATTAATCATCTATTGGATTAGAGGTCAAGAGTGTGAGCTTCCTAGTCAAAATGGGCCAACGTGCTTATAGCCAATCCCAATTGAGCCTTGAATTCCTTGACATTGTCAATGCTTTTAGAAGACAATGTGTAAATAGCATGTTTGATAAAGCCTTTGTTGTAGTGACAGTGCCGTGTTTATTAGGTAGCAGCTTGTAGCTTGAACTGATGTTCCTTGTGAAAAGAATGTGCCAAGTTCGTAAACTAATTACTGCAACATTTCCTCATAGGCCTTGTTAGCTCTCTCCTCCACATAATTGATTGCATTGGTCAAACTCATCTTGATGGTGTCTTGCAATGGTGTGATGGCTACCTTCAATTGTGCTTGAGTTTGATGAGCTTCTACTAGCTCTTTGGTAAGAGCAATTGCTCATGCTTTTTCTTACTCCAACTAGACCATAAGATCTACAACCTATGCATGAGTGTTTTCTTCCCTCTGTCTCATAGCTTCCACTTCTATCAACTTATCTCTTAGCCCTATTATCTCTTGGTTTTCCTCCACAATCTAGATCTACAAGTCATGTAACTCTTAGGTTGAGTGCCTCATAAATTCTTGATGAGATGTTCTCTCTTTCACATACTTCTTTTGCATCTCCAACCTCTCCTAAATTGCTTTTTCTTTGTCTTGTTTGAGCTCCTCACATAAGAGTTCTAATGTGTTAAGACTATCCAAAGTCTCTAATGTCCTTCTTATGCCTTCTCTCAAACTTCTTGAAGTCTTAGTAGGTTGTGTTTCTATTTCAAAAATGACAGTTACATCTTCATTTTGTTTTTCCTTTCTAACTCATTGATCTTGACTTACATGGTTTGAAGAGTGGTCATGAGCGTTTAAAAATATTCTGGACCAATCATTGATTTTTTGGCTATGGCCTTTCCCTTTCCTTTGATGGAGTGTTTTGCATGCCTTCCAATGTCCTTCCTTCTCATATTTTCTTCAGATGATTCTCGCACGGTTGTGGTCATGCGCTCTTTATCCTTTTGGAGATTTTCTTTCATGTGTTGTGTATCTTTCAGAGACTCCTTGATGGCTATGTGGTTCTCCTTGGGAGGTTGTCCTCTCTTACTCCTTTTTGGCTCATTTTCTTGAGTGGCTTCACAATACTTGGCTCATTTTCGTCCCTTGGTCTTTTGTCCTTCCTTTGGCCCACCTCTACAATTGTTGAGGCCACTTGCAAAGCTTCTAAGAGTCCTAAGGATGTAGTGATGACCCTAATGAGAGTATCACCAAAGTTTATCATGCACAACTTGGCCTCAACTATAGTGAGCGTCTCATCAAGAAACTTGGAAAGAACCACATGTACCTTGGCAAGTGTCTCACACATTGGTCTAACCAAAACTTATTCAGATCCTCCTCAAATATCCTACCAAATAGAATATCCTCCATGAAGCTCACAGGTATTCTCCCTGGATATGTGGCAAGTTGGTTGTAGGTAAACAAATTATAGAAGACTTGAGTAGTGAACCTAAGATCCTCCTCCTCAATGGCTATGAATAACAATCCATATGATGTGATACTAGGCTTACCACCCCACTTTCGGTCAACCAAAGGAGTACTGTATGGTTTACTATGTTTTTCGTTCCCTCGGCAAAGACCCAATCGACCGACTTGGAAGTGAGTGCTACATCCCCAATTCTTTGCTCTTCTCCTACCCAATATCTCATCACACTTCTTCAAAACTTAGGATCATAGTTTTGAATGAAACTGTAATAAAGCAAAAAGTGAATAGCCCATTGGTCTCCTTAACATAGTCATTCATCCCACATTTAGCCATCAACTCCCTAGTTATAGGATACCTAATGATAATGTTTTTCCAATTGCTAAGTTGGCGAAACTTCTAAGCTCTAAAGCTACATAAGCTAACTTCAAGACCAAACTCCTTGCAGTGCTCCATGGTGAACACTCCCCTTTCCTCATAGTGAGTATCCTCTAATCTCCAACAATGCAAACATTTTGGTTGGTGCTCTTATCGTCTGCTTAATAGACAAATAAGACCACGTCTTGAGAAGTTATACTTCACTAACAACAAAAAATACAATAAACAGACCATACCTTTGCATTTTAGCAAAAATGCACAAAATTGATTGGCCCTAGTTCCTCCTGCACACAAGAAAGATGAGCAAGCTTTTGAACTTGGTGTGACAAGAAAAGGACTAGGAAAGGTGTTGGTGCACAACACACCTTCAACAAAAAAAAAAGGAAGCAATAACAAAATTTGCACAAGGAAAATCCTAAAGTAGCTAGATTGAGGGTGAAGGGGTATGGTGGACAACCACGTGTAAAAATGGGATGCATAACCAAGCCGCACAAATAAGTGCTAATATCTATGAGTAGCCAAGAACCTACAAAGCGATTAGCCACATGCAATTCCTCCTCTACAAGAATCTTCTTAAACAAGGGATGGTGCTACAAATTAGATGGCTCCTCAAACTCCCCAGCCAAAATAATGGTGTGGTGAACTATTAAAATGATATGTAGGATAGGCCCAAAGAGTGCTCAATAATGGTCATGAGGTGACTACCAACTTGTGCAATTTCAAGGCAGTGGCCAAACCAACAACATAACAAAGAAGTAGAAGTGGTGCGTTTAGCCTTAAATTTGGCAATCTCATCAATGGCATCGCACTTGGTCATCACTGAAGCATAAGATGGGATGAATTGGGAGGGCTAGAGACACTTCTCGTGAAGAATCTTGACATACTCAACCTGTACTTAGGAGACTTGTGCAGAAGAGATGCTCATCCTCCTCCCACACGAGATTCCATCATATAGCAAGTTTAGGGGCTTCATTTTTGTGGCAAGGTCGAGGTCAAACATAGCAAAGAGCTTGGCAAAAGTGGTAACATGGAATCAAACTAGAGGAACAAACCGGCTTTAGAAGCATTGTCCTTTGTGGCCAAGTCAGTGGTCATGTCATTTAGAGAATGGTAGA
This sequence comes from Lygodium microphyllum, assembly GCF_053477565.2. Lineage (NCBI taxonomy): Eukaryota > Viridiplantae > Streptophyta > Polypodiopsida > Schizaeales > Lygodiaceae > Lygodium > Lygodium microphyllum. The sequence continues at coordinate 18,380,870 of NC_141137.1, read as the reverse complement.
CAAGTAGAGGTTTAAGACCAAAAGGGGGGTTGAGGGCAATGGAACTCATCTAGAGATGTGGGTGCACTGGTTCCCTACATGCATGTTGGATTTTAGCTTATGCCACCTGATCCAATTGGTGGGCTGTGGAGAGGGGGTGGAAGTGGAGGACACAAGGGACACCAGAGGAATTGGTTGCTCAAGCAGAGAGGGAGAGGCTAGAGGAGCAAACTCTACTTGAGATGGTGCGATTGGGGGTGGGGATTGGCAAGGATACCACTGATATGACATTCGGTGTTGGTATTTACCTTTAGCAATTGTAGAAAAAGTGTAAGGTGCAAGGATAGATGGGGATTTAGAGTGTTTGGGGATCCAAATATGGGCATTACCCTTGTAGTAGCATTGAGCTACTAAAAGGGAACGTGCCACCCAGCACAAGGAAATCATGGGATGGGGAGGAGTCTTACGGTATTGGATGGGATTTTTGCATAAGGCTTATGCCAAGGTTTTGGAGGTGGAGGGGGAACCGACAAGGTGGTGCAAGGGTGCTATTGAAAGGTAGTGAACTTCTTAGGTTGGGAAGTGGAGGCTTGACTAACAGGAGTAGTATGGATGTGGCCATTTGTAAGCAATGGATGGAGGAATGAGCCACTAGAGTGAGAAGGGGTGGGATGAGGGGGTTGGTGTTTGCCCATGGTGTATATGATAAGGATGCCCACTAGCATCTTTGCTATTTGCACACATCACAGATCCTTTGTTGCACAAAATTGACTTGGCCTTTCAAAGGGGAACTATCAAAGGTCACCCCCTTCTTGATGGCTAACAACTAGCTACCCACTTCTTTTCCAATGATAATGATTCAATTGTGGAGGTTAAGAGTCAGTGACCAATCTAGTGGAGATATACACAAAGTTTTGTCATTTATTGGCTTCAAAGGCCTATCATAACAAAATTGAACTCTTCCTTAATCTCCTTTGCTGAAAGTAGAAACAACCTAGGCACTAGGGAATTGCAAATGAATGCATTGATCAACATAGTTGATATTTCAAGGAACTTGAAACTTAAAGGGTTGACCCAAGATAAGTACCTTCCCCACATGTTCTCAGTTTCGAAGAAGGGGTGGACTAAGAAGAGGGTGGAATGAGGGGGTTGGAATTTGCTAGTAGAAAGATCTCCTTTGCTGAAAGCAGAAACAAATTGGGCACTCTAGGGATTTGCAAATGAACATGTTGATCAACATAGTTGATATTGCAAGGAACTTGAAACTTAAAGGGCCAATCCAATAGAAGTACCTTCCCCACATCTTCTCAATTCAAAAGAACATAAAAAAGAAGGGGGATGCTTTTAATTGCAACAATAAGCAAGAGATTACAATTTCTTAGGAGTGAGTAGGGTTGGCCACCATATTGATGTGAGTGGGGGTCAAAGTGGGTTGACCCAACTACATCCAGATGTTATATGGAAGAGTGTTATACTCAGAATTATTATCAATGAGGGCATCAATAGTGATTTTTTGTGCAGTAGTCACCTGGATTCAAAGAAATGAGGAATGACAATGTCATCCTTGAAATCGCTAAGGAAATAGAGACATCCCAAACATTAAAGAATGAATGGGAGTTTTGTGTAGGATTGGGTGGAAGCAACTTGTGAGCATTAGTCTTTTGCTCAAGTTTCTCATACCATGTTTGTTCAACCACCATGATCATGCAAACAGGAACATTAAAAGGGTGCATGGGGGGCATTCATGTAAGGGATGGCCTAGGATAATACTTCTTAATATATTTGCCATTAAAGTGCCAAATGCCTTCTCCATTTAAGATCACAAGTTCAACATTGCATGTCCTATTGATTTGACAAACGTGATATGGTTGTAGGCCATGGAGGTTCAACTTCTACTTATGGCCCTTAAGAGAGTATAGGAGCACCAAGTTTCTTTTATCAAAGGATCATTTTTTGCACATGACTATCACACCAAGCCTTGTGTTAGGCATTTTTAGCAAGGAGGGATGTGTGGCCAAAAGATGGGTTTCCATGAGGCATTCTAACTCCACAAGATGGTTGGTCCAAGCACTAGTGCCTTCTCAATGCTCCTATATTGCAATGCAAAGACTAGGGATGAGAAACTCTATTGGCATAATGGCATATGTGCCATAAGTAAGTCAGAATGGATTCTAGCTAGTTGTGATCTTAAAAGCTATGTGATAAGCTTATAGGCTACCATAAGCTTGTTATCCCAATCTGAACATGAGGTAGAAATAATCTAGGTTAGGATATTAAGAAAAATATTGTTTGGTAAACTCATATGAGCCATTGGCTCGATGATAATAAGGAGATGACTTGTGATGTTGTAATTAGAAAGGTAGAGAGAAAATGTTCAATAACCTCATTCAAAAAGTGAGTCCCTTGGTCACTAATCATCTCAATAGGATAGGCAAAGCAAGAAATCATGTGCTCCCACAAGAACTTGACTATGGTGTGGGCATCGTTCTTACGTGTGGCTTGTGCCTCCACCCATTTGGTCATATAATTAGTTGCCACAATGATGTAGCATCCTTGGGAGGAGTAGACAGTTGGAGTGATAGGTCCAAAAAAGTCAATCCCCCACTTTTCAAAGGGTTGTTAGCAATTACTTGCAAGAGCTCCTTCTTGGACTTGCAAATTGAAAGTTTAGTGCACTAGGACTCATCATGATTCTAAACAAAATGTCTTGTATCATTGATCAAGGTGGGCCACCACAATTGGGACTATAAAAACTTGCAAGCTATGGCCTAGCCATCAAGATGTCCACCAATGATGCCACCATGGGCTTCTTGAAGCAAATGCTCAATCTCATATTCACACATGCATTGGCGAAGACGACCGTCCTACCCCAGTCAACAAAGGTGACCAGCAACCATCTAGTATGGCCAGGTCTTAATCAACAAGTGAGTGAGATGAGCCTTCTCAATGGGGTATTTAGCAATTCCATTCTCCAAAATAACAACAATATCATTTTCCTAATGAGGTGTGAGATCATCCTTGAACAATTAGGCCTCCAATTGAAGTTGAGATAAATGGGCATCAAGTAAGTTGTGATCTGCACCAGTGGCCTTTTCTCCACTTGTCAATCAAGACATGTGTTAGACCATGTAATGTTGCTTTCCTTTATGCATGACCATAGAGAAATCAAACTCAAGCAAAAGCAATAGCCATCTAATAATTTGGCTTGTAACACATGGCTTATTCAAAAGATAAAGTAAAGTCTAACGATTAGCAAAAAAATGTGAAGGGAATGGCAAGTAAATAATGTCAAAACTTCTCAACTAGAAACCATTGCAAAACCCTCCCATTCAGTGTGGTGGAATAATTCATCTTAGTCTCAATGAGTTGTCTCTTGTAAAGCTCACCAAAAATTCTAAGTTGTGGTCACTAGGTTGGCACAAAATAGCTCTAATGGCAATTTTGGATGCATCAATATGAACATGAAACATGATCATCCAATCTGGGACTCATAAAATAGGTGCCAAAACAAGAGCCTCTTTCAAGGCCTCATAGGCTTCCTAGCATTTAGCAGTCCATGCCCACACAATCAAAAGCTTATAAAGGGGCTTGGCAATAACAACATAGTTGAGAACAAAGCGACGGTAATAACTAGCATGCCCAAGAAAGCATTGAATTCCTTTTGGATTAGCGGGAGACAGAAGCTATGTAATACCCTTAATCTTGGTTGCATCATTGGCAATGCCATTCTTGGACACGTGTCCTAGAATAACATCATGCTTTACCTAGAATTGACACTTCAGTAGATTTAGGGATAGTAACATATTGTAGACATCTTTCAAAGACAAGGTAAAGCTTGGCTAGGTGCTCTTCCCAACTAGTATAAACACACAAATCATCGACAAAAGCTTCCAACCACTTACATAGCATGCCTTTAAATATGGTGCACATCAATCGTTGAAAGGTGACAAGTGCATTGGTTTGTCCAAGTGGCATGACAATGTAAGCAAAGACACCCCACTCTGTGGTGAAGTAGTCTTATGCTAGTCATTTGGCTGGACTTGAACTTGATTATATCCAAAGAATCCATCCATGAAGCTATAAGCCTCCTTTGTGGCCACCCCTCTCGATAATATAATCAATGTAGGGTAGCACATCCTCATCTTGTTGGCTTAGATCCTTAGCAATGAATACAATTTTAGTTGTTTTCCACTTGTCACCAAGGCCAACTTTCCTCACTCGAGCTACTAGATTTGCTAGTTGCTCCTTGGCATTTGACACCAAGCGTAATGACAATTCAATCCCATTTTTTGAACCAAGTAAAGTGTTTAGGGAGATTTTGAGGCTTGCATTGAGAGCCTGCATCAAAGTCAAGATTCTCTTGGGGGCTTTCTTGAGATATTTCCTTCTCAAGTGAACGGAAAATTTTATCTTGGAGCATGGAATTGGGGTAGACTGAGGTATTCAGGATTTGAGTCAATGCTAGCACCTAACTCCAAATCCAACTCCTCAGACATTGGTAGAGCATTATGTTGAGAGATAGGCATGTGAACCCTATGTATGCAAGGGTGGATAATGGTAGCTAGGTGTGAATTGACTAGAGGGCAGGGGGAAACTCTAAACCTAGCCATCAAGAAGCTATATAAACAGCTAAGAGGCCACTCTCATAGAAGAGAGAGACTATACCAGCTATACTCCATAAGCAACTAAATAAGCAATATTTTATTCTTGTACTTCTTGAGCTCTCTTCTCCATCTTGTGGACATCTCTTGCTATGCTACAAACTTTGATTTCCAACATGGTATCAGATCCATTTCTGATCCCTTCAGCTTCCCTAAACCTCAACTCAACCTAAGTGCACAAGAAAAGCTTCATTTTCCCATCTTGGTCTTTCAACCTCCATAGCCAGCCAGCACCTACCTCCATTGAAGGAACTCATATGAGAAAAAAATGGCATATTGGCAACAAAAAACATATTGCCAACCTATGTAACTACCCTTACAAATATCCCTAATCCAACCTTGGAAAGCACCATCCAATCTTTTTTAGATGAGGAGAAAAGAAATCAAAAAGAAGGCAACACTAATCATGCATCTACTTAAATAGCCTATGAGCAACTCTCGGTTCATACTGTCACCACTAAATGCTCTTTTTGCAATAAAAATGAATGTTTTGTAAGAAAGTGTTGGAAAAAACATCTTGACAATATGAAGTGCAACAAATCTAAGACATGGCATATTACTAGTAAATGCCCTACCACTCTTGAAGTACCAAAAGAATTGGAGGCCAACTTTATCTCCAAAACATCTGATGATTGACTCTTTTGAATCTATAAATCCTCTATATGTAAGCACTCTTGTAGCGTGATCTACAAAGGCATCCCATTTGGTTGAGGGGGAACATTAACATGTCTTGTAGTCCAATGCCACTCTAGCATTGGGAGGGGTGTTGAGAGATAGGCATGTGAACCCTATGTATGCAAGGGTGGCTAAGGGTAGCTGGGTGTGAATGGGCTGGAAAGCAAGGGGAAACCCTAACCCTAGCCATCTAGAGCCTATTTAAATAGCCAAGTGGTCACTCTCATAGAAGAGAGAGAGTGTACCAATTGTACTCCATAAGCAACGGAATAAGCAAGATTTTCTTCTTGTACTTCTTGAGCTCTCTTCTCCCTCTCATGCACATCTCTTGTCATGCTACAAACTTTGATTTCCAACACATTAAAGGATAGGCCATGTGAGGGTTATTGGTAAACAAATCAAGGTTGGAGGCTAGGTCAAAGGTATGGGTGTAACGTGCCTAGGGTCAAATCTAAGCGACGCCGCCCGTCAATCCCATGGAATGTTACGAGGTTTGTCGCCTAGGGTTTCTTGAGTCCACCTTGCAACAGAATGTTTGCAGCTAAACCCACTAGGATCAACTTGAAATTTGGGTTCCTAGTGGTCAAGGTCTCCTGATAGCATTCTAGCATCGATCCTAGACATCCTACTTTACCCAGAGATAGCCAAGCCAAAGCAAATCCATGCTGCACTTGGTTCAAAGAGAATGGGAAACGAGAGGGATTCGTGACTCAACCTCTCTACCTATAGGGAATAGTCCCATTCCAGTCCCCTAAAATGGCATGAATCGGGGTTCTAATCTAACACTTACTAAGGGTCGATCATCGGTAAAACCTTGTGAGAAGCCTCCCAGTTCTCTAGGACCACCTTGCCATAGGATACACCTATTGGGGGTTCCACCCACCCACTTCCCTCAATGGGCATTCTTTAGTTATCTAATTACGTCCTATTACATTTATGTGTGACATTTAAAATCAGCTTCCTTAATGAAGCCTTTTAGGGAATAGCGTTTGTTCCCATAATTTATAGCACAGACACGAATATAGAGTAAGCAGTCCTTTTGACAAACAAGTTCCTTAACTTATCTTCAAGTTAATCTTTGTCTCTTGCGCATACAAGAGAAATTATATGTCCATGCTGCCTTGCAGAAGTACCCGGTCCAAATCACGTGGCGCCATAATTTCCATCCTTTATCTAGAATAGGATCTTCCAATCCCACAGATGTTGGGGCCATGACGACAGTCTCCAAATCTGTTCCGGACTTAGCAAGGGGTGTCCAAAGCTCCACCTAACCTACAAGCTGCCTAGGAGTGAAACACCATTCCTGTGGTTGGCCTTTTCCACCACTCGACCTTCGGCCCATAAATCGAGCAGTGCCCTTCTCAGATTAATCCGTGATGCAATCTTGGAGGTGATCCACCCATGCAAAGAACCTTTCCTTAATTAAAAAATTTAGGAGTCAAGCACAAACAAGGCATTCAGCCCTAATATCATCTTTCAGAAAACATTCCTTTATTCCCATGGCAACTTGTTATCACAAACCCCTACCATGAATTTACCATCAATCATAAGCACTTGGAATAATCATCCAAACCACAATCCAACAATCAGTTGATTGTAAAAGCATTTAGGGTGTTATTCGATCAACCCACAAAACCAATTGATTTTTTTGAAACAATGCAAGAATAGATGCAATAACAATTCCATCGCATATTCGCTCTCCCCCTTGGGATCAAAGAGCGATTCTATGCAAAATTTACTTAACACTTGTATGCACAATTCCTAATGCCGTTCTTTTTACGATTATGCCATTCATAACCCCTGAACAATTCTTTCTTGTAATTTCTCTATCAATGAATAAGCCAAATGAAACCAAGTGCAACTAACTTCCCTTGATACGAGCACTTCGCAAACTCCATCTTTTGAATATTTGCGATGAATTTATCATTTTCAATAACCCATTCTCATGCAGCATAGTATGGGCTTGATGTGTTTCATGCGAAACTAAAACAAGCAACTTAACAACTTAGAAATGTATTATTTATATCCTGTAACATAGTTGTATTGGCGATGATACCCTCACCAATGCCCGAAGCTTTGTTGCTAGTTGTGGGATTGCCATCCATACACAACATTCTTCGCTTGGGGGCCATCATCCGCAATTAGATTCAAGAGATAAGAAGGAGGAATGGATTTTGAGATGGAAGAGCATAAGAGAAGGTGGCTCAGTCGAAGATTGAGATAGGGGGAATTGAGCTAACTCTCTCCCTTGCAGCCTCTCGGGGTAACATATCTCTCTCTCTCTCTCTCTCTCTCTCTCTCTCTCTCTCTCTCTCTCTCTCTCTCTCTCTCTCTCTCTCTCTCTCAAGCTCCTTCTTCAATCCTTCTACCTCTCTCTCGCAGCCTCTCGGGGTCTCCTTGTGCTTCCTTGTGTCTCCCTAATTGCTCCCCATGCCTCATATTTATAGCTAAACAAGAGAAGAAGGGTTGTGGTTGAGAAGAAGAGTTGTTTGTGGAGGGGATCTTAGAAAAATCAATGATCTGATGCTCAAATCATAAATCTAATGGTTCCATTGGCTCCTAAAGGGGGGTAAAACCCCACTCTAAGACACTTGCTTAGAAATCTTTCAGATCACTCCTTCTTTCTCTCCCTGTTCGAAGTGTTGTTTACTACTTGTAAACTGCGATTGCGGCGTGCACCATTTTGCTAATCTCTCTTTTTTTTCTTTTTTTGTGTAAAATCTCCAAAACTAGCTGAAACATCACTTGCTTTTTTTTAAATATGATATCTAGTTCTAAAAATCTCGATATCTTTTTAGGATAATATCTAAAATATGCTAGTTTTGCCCAAAATATAATATTTTTGGACCATCCATACTATACACATTAATACTAGTGATTAATATGGCTCATAACTCTTGTTCACATTGGAACTTCTGTGAAGGGTGGCTACGATCCTTGTTAATCAGAGAAAAATGTCAAATTAGGACTCTCGATTTTTTAAATATATTTTTAATTAAATAAAAATAATTAGTCATTAACATTAGTTGTTTTTACTTTAGTTAGTCTTTAGTTAGTAATCTTACTAACTTATTAATTGACTAACTAACTTTTAAACTAACAAACTAACTTTTAGTTACGTGGAAATATTGCAGTGGAATGCTAGCTAACTATAACCCATGGTGTTTAGATATTCCAACCATTCAAAGTCTTGCTTAACGTGGACAAGGCCAACATTAATGAGCAATGAGGAACGTTTTGAGGGTTTTTGGACGATGGTAATGTGCTTAATGGTCCTCCCTTTAGACTCATAATCCTCATCCGACTTAGTGTCACTCTTGTACTTAGTTAGGTCATCATCAAAGTCACTTACTTCTTCAATATTAGACTCATCATGTGGCATCATGGAGATAAATAAGGTATTGTGAGATAAAGGAATACAACTTGATGGAGTATAGTCTAGTGCCACGTGGTGGGGCATGTTAAGAGCTCTTTAAATACTTAGATATACCTGAGGACTAGCATACATCATCAACAAGCCTAGAACAAAAGGAAGATTGTTAACCGGTAGACGAACAAGGTGGAAAATCTGGAAAAGCTAAAGCAGAAGACAAAAGCCAAGGCAAAGTGAAACTGAAGACAAAGGTGCACAAGGAAAATCTAGAAACACAAGAAGCACAGAAAAGTCCTAAATAAGGGAGAAAGGCACAGAAGGAAAAGTGCAAGTCAATACTGTTGTAAAAGAGCACAAGCGCATCATGATTTAATTTAAGGAGCGCCAGGCTCTCACCCGTGCAATTTGTAAAGGTAGATGGGCAGTAGGAAGGAAGCTAGGAAGATATGAGGACAATGGGAAAAAGGACCTAGGCCATGACTGGCCATGTAAAAAAGGGGATAAGGGGATGACCGCCCAAAAGGGATTTGGGGTTTTGTATATAAAGTTGAAAAGTGAATGAGAAACTCATTCTTGTGTGTGGCCAAAGCTTCTTCTTCTTCTCTTTTTTCTTGCCTTCTTGCTTGTGCTTGAGTGAGGGCTTGAGGGAGTGAGGGAGTGAGTGTGTGAGAGTGAGGGATCGTGGAGAAGAAGCTCCCCATCTTCTCTCTTCATCTTCTCTTCTTCTCGTCTCTTCTCTTTTCTCACGTGGCTATGGAGGATGGAGCTTGATGGAGAGGGCTTGAGCTTGCCGCAAGGATCATGGACCTACCGGAGTGCAAGAGAGAGGAGGGAACTCGATCGAGCATTAAGGTAAACTCACTACACCTGTAAGGTAGGCATTGCGTGTCGGCTATGTGAGAGGTAGCCATGGCCACTCGGATTGAAATGCTTGATCAATAAGCGGTCCGTAGGTCTCGGGGTAGAGCTCCGTAGCTCCCCTTCATTTTGGTTCCGTTGCCGGGACCGACGGAATCAAGCCTCGAGCATCGTGTGCATCGAATCGAGCATAGAAGTAGGGTTTGCAGCCTGAACCGGTGCTCGAGATAGTTAGGTATTTAGGAGGTTTTAATCCTTGGAGCAAGTAAGTATTTTGATTTGTTGTTGAATATTAGAGTAGGACCATCCATCTCCATCTTTGTTTTTTATTTTTGTTACATTAGGTTAAGATTAGGATAGGAAAAAAAAGGAAAACAGAAAGGGTTCTACTACTGCTAGAAACAGGGAAATGGGGACACAAATTCTGGAGTGCCATTCGATTCGAGCACCACAGTGATTCCAGGTATGTCTGGCATTTCCTTGTAGTGTTTTACACCTATCTGGAAGGCACTCGATGATTCCATGGAGTAGGCGCTGAGCTTGAGTCATCATGCGCAACCCGCGCGCTGTCGTCTACGCAGTCGGACCAAGTTGTCTAGGTCCCATTCCCAGAATCGGACCACCCGATTTCTAGAGTCGGACCGTCCGACTACGAGAATCGGACCACCCCGTCCGATCCAATTCCGGCAGTCGAACCTAGTGCCAAAATCGGACCATGTATCCTAGTCTCAAAATCAGACCAGAAGTAGAAATTGGACTGTACGATTTTCACAATCGGACCACCCTGTCTGATCTTGACAATCGAACTACCCTGTCTGATTTTCACAATCGGACCACCCTGTCTTATTCTCAAAATCGGACCACTTCACCAGAACTTAAAATAGAGGGTTTTTGAACATGCTTGACAGTCCTAGCTACCCTGTTCACATCTCTAACCCCCCTGGAAACCCAATTTAGCCCTTAGAAGCCAAAGACGAGACAGGATAATAGAGGATTCACCCCAAATAGCTAGACACTGAGCGGACCGAATTTAGAACTTGACTTGACTTTCAATAACCAACCAACCAACCCTGAAGTAGAATAGAAAACGCAGCATGGACTTTCAATAAGACCTTAGATCAGCCAAAACCTGCACTTAGAGCCATAACAGGCTACGAACATGAGGGGAAGAGTGGAGTTTGCATTGAGCATTTCCTGCATCCGCACCTCACTTTTGACTTTATCACCAAAGGTGCACTACAAGAAAAGAAAAAACATGTTTTCGCACTAAGCACTAGAAAGCACGAAGCACAAGTTGTAAATAAGATTGACAACTGCTTTCAATAACAAGGAACTCATCAGGAGATATAATAACATCAAGGAACCCACTATTAGGAGAAGATCCCAAAACATAGTTGGGTGCATGAGAGCCCCATAACTAGGACCTTAAGAGGACACAAAGATCCAGAAGGCGACAACATAGAGGATCGGACGCTGCCGGAGCTACTCAAATTGATCAATGACCTTGTGGAGCTGGAAGTGGGAGCAATGTCAGGATCATGAGGCGGACAAGGAGAGGACCGACTGGACTTGGGAGAATTCCCAGTCTTAGTGCATGAGTTAGTCAATGAGTACGACTTGTTGACTAGGACGGTAGTTCAGAGGGCAAACCAGTAGAGGAAGTGGTAGCAAGCCTAGAAGAGGAAAGAAAGGCGATTAGAAAGGTGCTAGAGAGCATAATTGCCTATAACCACGAGCAGAAGGCTAGGAAACTCCAACAAGATGTAGACATGTACGAGGCCCGGCGTGTGCTAGCCTTGGCTGGTGTAGCCAAAGCAGGGCCAAATGCAAAGAGAGAATGGGCAGCAGAGCCTGACTTATCATTGAGTGAACTCGTAGCCAAGCGGCTCATGGACAATACGTTCGCTGAGCATAGCGCAACAGCCTTAGCCATCGCATTACTCTCGGGATTAGGGGTCACGCAAGGGGCAAAGGGGCAATCTAGAATCCCTATTGTAGCAAAGCAGCTAGACAAGTATGAACCTAGCAATGACCCATATAGCTTTGTGGAGAAATTTGATCAAGTTTGCGAAGCAAACGGTCTCACGGACCCTGCACAATGCTCTCAAGCTTTCGGTCTGTGCTTAGGTGATAAGGGGAGAATTTGGTACACTAGTCTAGATGCAGCTGAGCGCACGAACTTTGCCCGTCTTAAGGACCTCTTTATCAAGAGATTCTCTGAGGCAGGGTACTCTGACAATCTCATCCTCCGGTTGATGAATGTCAATCAGAGGGAAAAGGAAGACGTAAGGGACTACGTCACTCATGTGCGTAGCCTCTTCAAGAGGATCCCTGCAAATGAGCGACCTAACGAGAAGGCTGTGTCTACCATATTTATAAATGGAATTCGAAGCAAGGAGCTCTACAAGGCTTTGGCTAGTAACTCCACTCTACACCGAGATGTGTTAGCTAGAGTCTTTGAAGAGGCAATAAGGGTGGACGATCGGCTTAGGGAGCGAAGCATGAGGAATACCAGTCAGGACAGTACAAGTTAGAGAGCTCCAGATCAGTCAATAGTTTCAGGAGAGAGAGAGAACTCTAGCATACAGGATAAGGGAAAGAGTGCTGACCAAGGCCAAGAGCTGGCTGAGGTGAGAATGGAGCTTGCACAATTGCAAGACCAAATGAGGAAACCTGTGCAGTTGCATGTGCAGTGTATACACTGTGGCGGTAACCACCTCCCAGCCGAGTACCAAGATCCTAGATCTAGGCCATGCTCGAACTGCGGTAGGTTCGGTCATGATGCATTACATTGCAAACTGCCAAGGAGATTCCCATATGCACAACAATACAACCCTCCATACTTGGGCAACAAGCCACCTAACCTCTTTGGTAGGGGAGCCCAATTGGTGCTTCTAGTACCAAATGACGCAAGACCGGCCATTCCTAGGCTAGAGATGATATGTAACCCATCCATCGAGTGACGCTCATGTTCACTATGTGGAAGAACCTAGTGAAGAGGAGACCTACATGAACCCATACATATCCTATGATGAGGAAGGCAATCCAGTCTTGATGGACTACCGACCAGTACCGGTGATGGCGCTAGGTAGAGGAAGATGCAGAGGCTTCGGAGGACCAAGCCAAGATCCAATCTCATGCTGGACTTGTGGTCATTCGGACCATATTTCATCACACTACCCGGAAACAGAACATGCAAACAAGGACAAAGCTGACCTTCGATACACCGAGTGTGGAATCACACACCTATTTCGTGACTATCCTAGACGGAAGCCATCAACTAGTTCTACCAACGTGCCCTCAGTACCCTTGGGGCTATTCGGTGTGGAGACCTTTGACAGTGAGGATACACCCATCCCATTACATATCATGACGTGAGCAGAGACAAAACAGGCAGGCATCTCATTGCTTGGGCCAAGTAACCTGGATGCAGCCTCGTTGGGAAAGAAAAGCCGGAGGAGAAGGAGAAAGAGAACAAACACAAAGATTACCCTTAAGACTGAGGAAGCTACAATGCTAGTGATAGGAAAGAGGGTCACTAATGCAGAGGCAAAGACCCCAACTCCTAAGACAGCAGAACTAGGGAGTGCCAAGGTAGGGGAATACCCCCACCCCAAACGGCAACTCGAGGCTATAGCCAAAGTCGAGTGGATCAAGGACGCCCAAGAGCACCTTAAGGACATAGAGCCCATACTGGAAGACCAAATTGAAGACCTCTCTAGTGTGAGTACACCCATTTCACTATCGCAACCTCAATCGGGGAACGCACCCACACCACATGAGATACCACAGAGGCAAGACCAGGAAGAAGCATGTCAGCAAGCTAACCAAGACATATGGCCAAAGAGTGCTGACCAAGGAGGAAGGCAACCACCCAGCAACCTCCTTACCACTTTAGTAACCACACCAGTAACCTTGAGCCTAGGAGATCTGCTTTGGCAGCACCCTTCCCTATGGCAAGAATTAAAGCACTAGGTGGAGGGAAAAGAGAAGCACACTGCCGCTAACTTGCAAGAGCAGGACGTAGTCACGCAGATTCCAAGCCTAATGCTACACTCATTTCCAAGGTCACTACATGTCAATGCATTCTGGGAAGGTACTGAGATGCATGCAGTCTTACCTATCTTAGCCTTGGGGGATGTAACACGAAAAGGAATCGTAGACACAGGCGTCGATGTCAGTGTCTTGAGCCAGGCAGTTCTACAGGTCTGGGGAAACCCACCCGTGGAGACGGCTAGGTTCAATGTCACATTGGCCAATGAAATGAAGGTCAGACCATTCAAGGTCCTAAAGAACTGGCCAGTGAAGGTCGCAGGGGTGTATTTTTCTGTGAACTTCATTATCATGAAGGGAGTGGACTACGACATATTGCTAGGCCGACCCTGGATGAGGAACACTCGAGTTATCGAAGATTGGGGTAACAATCTCATCTTCTTGGGGAATAGAACAGAAGCGGTAAGGGTTCAGATGGATACCTGGAAGACTACCCCAACCGACCTTGATGCTATCTCAACCATGCTAAAAGGTGATGCACAAGCAAGCAAACCCTATGGGTCATTGACCAAGTACATCCCTTGCCCTCAGGACGAGCGGGATTGGATGCACATCTTGGCAACCATTGACCTACCATTCTCAGATGAGGAAGAGCTATATAGGCAAGCTATTAAATCCCCAAGCATGCCAGCAAGGGAGCCCATTCTGCCACTCTGCATGATGGCATGAAGCTCACGTAACCCAGGGAAACCGATCTTGTTCCATATCCCCACCAACAAGCTCACGTAACCCAGGGAAATCGATCTTGTTCCATATCCCCACCAACAAGCTCGAGCTTCAGGAAATCATAAAGTACCTGACTAATAAACTGAAGGACAACATGGTTGCCAATCTAAAACCCCTAAGTGATCTTTTGGCTAAGTCTGAGTGGAAATGGACCAAAATTCACGATTTGAGCCTATTATACAATTGGGCTTTAGTCACTGACGAAAAGGAGATTGGAGAGGAAAGCCTAGGGGATGACAAGCAGTCAAAGGGGCAAGACTCTAATGATGAGGAGTACGAGGACTGCCGCTCTATTGGAGACGAGAGTGAAGAAGAGTTAGACATGATAGAATATGACACTGAAGGGAGAACAATCAAACAGATCAAGGTAGACTCTAGGCCTAGAAGGGAAAGGGCAGGCTGGAATGAAAGAGGAGTCATGTGGATGGAGTGCGATAGATCTTGGTTGGAGCACATACGAGCCATGGATTACGAACAGGCAGGAGTGGCGCAACCATTGGTAGTTCCAGTGCTTAAGACGGATACACCTACTGAATTACGACCCCCTAGCGAAACTCCTTCCTCAAGCGAGGGATGTGAGTTTAACTCGGAGTCAGAAGTTAGTACAGAGAGTGATCCCACAATACCCCAACCCTCTAAGGTCAAACACACCAAAGGGGACTTGCCAGTCCACTTAAGGCACAGATGGCTAAAGGAGGAGGCTAGGAAGCGAATTAAGGACTCATAAGCAGAGAGGCAAAAGAAGCCGCAAGATCTCCCCAAATGCTTCACAAAGTTTAAGAAGGGTAATAGAGTGGTGATTCTGCTAGGAGCAAAGAGACAAGGGCAAACCAATGAGCCAATTGAGGGACTCGCCAAGGTTAAGGAAGTCAACTTGGTAGGGGAAGGCGAGAAGCCTCGACCTGTGTTCATCGCTGACGACTTGACCAAGGATGAGAAGGCTAAACTTGTCGCTCTCCTATGAGAGTATGTCAACGTGTTTGCCTAGTCCTTAGAGGAACTTAAAGGATTCAATCTTATGGTTGTGACCCATAATATCCCAATGGTTCCAGATGTGGTGCCAACAAAGCAACGACCTTACCCTATGAATCCCAAACACGCCTATGCAGTGAAGGAGGAAATCGATAAGCTCCTAAAGGCGGGATTTATATATGAGATTGAGCACACGGATTGGGTATCACCTATAGTGATTGTTATGAAAAAGAATGGTAAAATTTGAGTGTGTGTGAATTACAAGAAAGTTAATGCCGCTACAAAGAGGGACAACTATCCCTTACCGTATACCGATCACATGCTGGAGAGGGTAGCAAGCAAAGAAGCCTGCAGCTTCCTGGATGGCTTCTCTAGCTATAATCAAATGCAAGTGCACCCTGACAACAGGCACAAGACTGCCTTCGCCACTGAGTGGGGTGTATTCGCCTACATCATTATGCCCTTTGGGCTAATGAATGCGCCTGTGACCTGTCAACGATTAATGTGCACCATCTTCAAGGATATGCTTAGATGTGAGCTAGAGGTGTTCATAGATGACTTATGCGTACACTCTAGTTGGGCCGAACACTTAGAAAAGTTGAGAGCTATCTTTGAACGGTGTCGGTTATATAATCTCTCGTTGAACCCCTTAAAGTGCCAGTTTTGGTGAAGCATAGATGTATCCTAGGGCACATAGTGTCAAGGAACAACATTGCCACTGACTTCTCAAAAGTCAGGGTCATTGTTGACCTACCACCACCCATTAATTACAAGGGCGTTCAGTGTTTCTTAGGCCATATGGGATACTATTGACGCTTTGTACTGAATTATGCACTGATTGCTAGACCATTGTACAAGCTGCTGATCGTATTTCAGTGGACTGAGGGATGCTAGCGTGCATATGAAGATTTGAAGAAGGCTCTCACCACTGCACCAATCTTACAAGCCCCAGACTGGAGCATAACATTTCATGTACACATAGATGCCTCTAAGTTTGCTATTGGAGCTGTTCTGTGCAGCCTTGTGAGCATAACCTAGATTACCCCATGAGTTTTGCCAGCAAGGAGCTCACTGAAACGAAGATGAACTATTCCACTATAGAAAGGGAAAGGTTAGCCATGGTGTTTGCTGTAAAGAAATTTAGGCATTATTTGTTGGCCACCCCCTTTGCCTTTTTTGTTGACCATCAAGCCTTGCTTTATCTCGTGAACAAGCCGTGCGCTACAGGTCGCATAGCTAGATGGTTACTTCTCTTGTTGGAATTTGATTTCTTTGTGGTTGTACGTAAGGGAAAGCAGCACTACATGGCTGATCACATGTCCCGCATACCCACAGGAGAAGCTGCTGGACAAGGCATACCTAACGACCTACCAGACACTCATCTCTTTGGCCTGTCTAGCAAAAGAGACTTGTTTAAAGCCGATCTGATGCCATATTAGGCCGATGATGTAGTTCAAGTGCTAGAGAATGGTCTACCTGAGAGACCTATTGAGAAAGCCAGGCTAAGGAGACTTATCTTAAAGATCCAGCCATACTAACTGATCGCCGGCCAACTCTATAGGCTAGGACAAGACACTTTGTTGCGTAGATGTGTGTGTGAGCACGAGATGCACAATGTATTGAGAGAAGCGCATGGTGGAATAGCTGGAGGACACTTTAGTGGGGATACAATAGCTCGTAAGGTGCTGCAATCCCAACTATGGTGGCCCACCCTATTCCATGATGCTGCTAAATTTGTAAAACACTGCAATGAGTGCCAGAGGACTAAGGTGCCTGTGCGCAAGGATAAGATGGAGTTGACCCCCGTAATAGCACGACAACCCTTTGAAAAATGGGGCATTGACTTCATTGGACCTATCAGTCCTACGGCATAGTACTCCCAGGCATGCTACAACTGATTACCTGACGAAGTGGGTAGAGGCAAGAGCCACTAGGAAGAACGACGCTAGAACCACTGCAAAGTTCTTGTGGGAGTAGGTCCTTTCACGTTTTGGTTGTCCAATTGAACTAGTAAGTGATCAGGGCATGCACTTCATTCATGAAGTGATACCCCACCTACTCTTGACCTTCCTAATCATTCATAGAAGATCCTTGCCCTACTACCCTCAAGCAAATGGCCAAGTAGAATCCACGAATAAAATCCTAGTCAATGTGCTTACGAAGGTGGTATCCACATCACAAAGTGACTGAGATAACAAATTAATGGCGGCCTTGTGGGCCTATCGTACAGCTTATAAGACGGATGTGGGACAGACGCCCTTTAGGCTGACTTATGGAATGGAGGCCATACTACCCTTAGAGTTCTTTGTCCCTAGCTTAAGGATAGCAGCCCAGGAGCGTTGGGAGGGAAGAGAGGCTTGGACCAACCGCTTAGTGGAGTTAGAGCGTCTCACGGAGACTCGACTCTTAGCCACCCACACTCTGATTTGTGAAAAGGCACGAAGAAAGATGTGGCTTGACAAGCATGTCAAATAGTGCAAATTTGATAAGGGGGACCTCGTTCTACTATACTCTATGAAGGGTCACAAACAAAAAATGAAATTTCGAGGACTAGGACCTTTCCGAGTATGTACAATTAGTAGAACAGGCAATGTTGAATTGGAGACACTCGAAGGTGAAGGAATAGGCTTTTTCAATGGCAATCGCATGAAAAAGTACTATCCTCCTTCCCATTCGTTGCACGAGCCACCTATGCTTGAAGCCCCTATCAACATCTGTGTAGCCACTATTACCAAACTGACAGATCAAGATGAAGAAGCAGTGGCACCCGCCTACCTACGAATCATGGTAAGTATTCTTTTCATGCCTTGATCGACGAAGGTGCCGACTATAATATCTTGACGCATGACCATTGGACACGCATTGGTCAACCTAAATTACAGCCCACAAACGCTAAACTTAGCCCATTTGGAGGCAATACTTACTCACTCTTAGGAAAATGCAAAGTGGTTGTCTCTATCGAGTCTGAAAGTATACCAGTCTTCTTTTATGTGTTGCCAAATGCTAAAGGGGCCGATAATAAGTCACTACTAGGTTGCACTTTTAAAAAGCAAATGAACTACAATGTGGACTATAACCTAGATCGCATCCATCTTGCTATAGGCAATGTGTGCATAGTAACTACTTTTAGCAAGGGTTATCTTGATCCTTCTACAATTGCAAAGCCACCGATAGAGACCCCTACGGCCACGCCTATAACCAAGCCTAGGGAGAAGGGTTGTGATATCTCACCCCATGCTCAAATTGCTAGAACCAAGCCCACCAAGACCATTCACAAGGCCAAGGAGTCCACGCTCATATGGGTGCCAAAATGACAAGGGCCACCTCCTTGTAAACCACAAAAGCGTGCTTCTAAATGCAAAAACTATCAGTCACAGCCTAAGAGGTAGCTCAGACACTATCGATGTAGGTGCACGACCATGCGGCGATGGATCCCCAAAGATATCTTGTGAGCATAAGGATACTATGAGGGCAACCCCTGGATATGGGTGCCTAAGAGTGGACATTCAAGGGGCTCAACTCTAAGCAACCTCACTCCAACTAGAGAGGCTTGCACATATGGAGCCCAGGCTGCTAAGCAAGCTAAACCAACACCGGTTGTGATTAATGAATCCCAACTCATTTATCATCCAAAGCTAGATGCTCCAGAATTATCCAAGTCAAAGGAGCTGAGCACCGCCATGTCGGCTGAGATAGAATGCAGAACACCTCCTATGCCACTGGAGCCCCCTACAGCATCTCAAAGTGCTTCTGAGTGCAAAGTCCCATGTGTGACACCATCAATGGAGTCACCACTGTCCATCCCAATTGCACCATCACCACCATCAGGTCTTAGGCCTTCATATGAAAGACGATCTTTCCTTTTAGTGGCCAAGGATCTTGCTGAGACCTTGAGAGATGACGTAGTGACATGCATCAAGGTGTTAGATAACACCTTCACCACATTCTCTAGGAGCTATGAGAGGCTTGACCTAGGACTTCTCGATGAACTCCTTGCTTCTTATGTTCGTGTGTTGCCATGCACTTGGGAAGACTACGAATTTATGACCATCAAATTCCCCAAAATTGCCACCGAATTAATCACTAATGGAGAAATCTCAAAAGAGCAAGCCATTCTCAGAAGACTAATTACCTCGTACCGCAAGCCTGCTCGCTCTGCACCCTGAACAAGAACTAGAGGAGCTCACGCAGCTTGCCAGCTCTGATTCTTCGTTCTTACAATTGTGGTATGCCTTGCGACTCCAATGGGAGAAAAAAGGCTGCTGCATCATGACCAATGCCGAGCAAAGAAGGGCAATCAAAACAATTAAACACGACTCTACTTATGTAGCACCTCTTTTGTTTAGGGTTTTGGCCATTACACACAACATACACTCAGATGACCATGTGTTAAGCCCACCCTTACATTGACCAATTCCTTATGGAAGAGGAATTGCACGTTGCTAGCTGCCTCAACTCCGGGGACATCTTTCATGATGTCTTGACCTATATCACCCAAGCTTCCATACGACCATGTGAACTTGATCATCATGCCCAGCTTGAATATAACCCTAACCTCTATACTTGGCTGTTGACCAAGTAACTCACCCCACAAAGTCCATGTGAGTCCTCCTTCTTCCCTTGCTAATCCTAGGAAGGATTCCTTTAAAACTTAAGGAAGGGGGGGGAGCAAACTGAGAGCCAAGTGATGTAGCAAGGTGTAGTGATGGATGAAAATGATCAACTAAATTTAAATAGGAAAGAATGCAAGGAGGAAATAGATGTTGCTTTTGAATTATTTCCAAGTTTTATACCTTTGAAGCAGCACGAAAAATTGTCACACGCATTCTTTCTTGGGTTTTTGTTAGTGATGAGTCAATTCATAACGCTAATATTGGCATGGTGTAATGACATGCACCTACCATGGCAGGACAAGAAAAGGGGGGTAAACTTCCATTCACTGAAGAGGAGCTGACAAAGTATGGGATCAGTGTTGAGACACATGCATTTAGCCAGTTCATGTTCAAATGTACCCTGAATTTAGACAATGCCATCTTGGAAGAGCCGTCAGTGAAGGAGTTGGTGGATAAATGCAACCTCCGAAAGTATGTGGAAAAGGTCGAATAGGCTGTAGATTACAGCATGTGCGCTCACTTTTTAAGGAGCTTTGATGAAGGTAGGAGCTGTGTCACGGCCACAGTAAGGACTAGTGACCAGGAAAGAAGGGTGCAAGTGCCCCTTAATGCAGCTATTGTCGAGAAAGCCCTGGGGCTTGTGTCCAAGAAGGAGAGGCACCCAAGAAGAGATGTATATACCATGATGGGAGTCAAAAAACATGACGTGCATACAGTGGATGGAATCAATTTGGCTGATATTCTAGACCCCGCAACAAAGATGCAAGCTAAAATGGTCCATGCCCTTTTCTCAGGACAGAGATACAACGCTTTAATGAACAGAATCAGGGTGCCATTACTAGAGAGCATCGCTGCAGGAGTTCTAGAGGAGGTGGATTGGAATGGTTTTGTGTAGAAAACTATCAAGAGTTCAGTCGCGCTCCTAGCTCCAGCCACAGCACCAGTTGGTGGGGAGTCTCTTGCTTCTATTTCATGATCCACAAGGAAAAAGCGTGCCTCGAAAGCCTCCACAATTAGATATGGCGGTGTCTTGACGGCAATCATCCATGAGGCTATCAAGGATGCTGGTGTAGATGAAGAGCAAGCTGTGCATCAAAGTCACCTCACCACAAGGAAGAAGGCTTGAGTGAAAGGACAATAAGCGACAAAGGAGATCCGGAGGTACCACCTACTCAAGCAACTAAACCACAGGAGCAAAAGAAGAGTGACAAGAGCCATAAGGAGAAGAAAGAAAGACTGATCAAAGAAGAGCGAGCCAAGATGAAGAGGGCTCAAAGAGAGCCAAGAAGGGTGGAGGAGGAACGAAGGAAAAAATAAGAGGAAGAACTCGAAAAAATTAGAGAAGAATCAAAGAGGGAAGAAGAAGAGAGGTAAAGAAGGGCAGAGGAGGAAGCCGAAGAACTAAGAATGAAAGAACTTGCTGAATTGGCAGAGGCCACTCATAGATCTATCAAAGAAACCCATGGGGGAGGAGAGATCGACCCTTTGAGTCCCCACCATGAAGCTGAAGCAAGTGGCAGTGTGAAAACGGCCCCAGTAGTTGTAGGCAAGGGCAAGTCACTGCTGCACCCCGTGCCTTGCTTCTTTGTGCCAATACCAACCGACACCACAACCACAACCACCCTGCAACCCACACCCTCTCTAGACACAGCCCAATTGATGAACATGATGTAGCTACTTGTCAGTAAAGTGGTTGAAATTGTACCAAAAGCTGGAGCAAAAAGGCCCACTACCATAGATGCCGAGTCTAGGCAAGATCCAAAACAACATAAGCTAGAGGCATCAACCACTACAGCCCCTACTCCCATGCCATCTGGTGCCGATTATGACGCTTATGTGGCTGAGCTTCTAGCACAATTGGACAAGGCAAAAGAAGAAAATAAGATAGTCCTGGTGGAGTTAGAGAAAGAAAAGGAAACTTCGGCAACCTTAAGGCTAGAAGTTTCAAAGCAAGGAGCCGACCGAAGAAGGGAAGTGAAAACTCTACAAGATCAATTGGAAGCAAAGACCAAGGAAGCCGAGGACAATGAGAGCTGCCTAAGACAAAGGCTGGAAGATGAAGAGCAAAACCTGGTGGCAAAATAGCAAACCTTGAAGTTACTAGTGCAGCAGTATGCTGACTTGCAACAACAAAGAGCTGCCGAACTGGAAAGGTACAGACAGATAGAAGATCAGGAGGGTGAGCCAAGTGAGCAACAAGAAGATGCCATAGCTTTTCAGCTATAGTATGAACTTGAAGAACAAGATATATTGGAGAGGGAAATAGAGTTCCTAGAACAGGAAAGGCCGGGAGTTCCCGCAACAGAAGCACAAAGGCTGCAAAATGAGGCACAACGACTACAAGATGCATTGGAGATTACCAAGGGAGACATAAAGGCCCTCATGGCCATGGCCTTCACCCAAAGAAGATTGCACTTTGCAGATATCCAAAGCCACAAGCAGCTTGTGCAAGAAAATTCAGAGCTATTTGCTGAGGCAGAAAAAAGATTCAGCATTGCAAACCAGGCAAAAGAAATTGCTGAAGAACAGCTGACTCGAAAATCTAGGAAAGAAACCAACTTTGGTTCTTAATGAATGAGCAGCAGGTTGTGACAACCTTGGCAAGTGAGCTGGAGGAGGGAAGAAAGAAGAGAGCCAGTGAGTGGGAAAGAAACAATCTTGAAAGGGTTAGGGATTTAACAGAATGCTTGGCAGTCACTGAGTGCGAGAGAGTGCTTGCGGAGTCCAGGGCAGAAGCTGCTGATGTATGTGCCAACACAAAAGGCAAGCCTTCCTCAGCACAGTACTACACGTCACCCATGCAGAGGGCAATGATTCAGTGGAGAAGGTAAGAAGGAAGCTAGAACTGACCACCCGAGCACTAAAGTATGGCCTTCAAGAACGGGAGCTTCCAACAGGCACATGAATCACAAAAGAGCAGCAATTTCACTACCTACGTCGTGTCGGCCTCTCCACTGTTGAGCTTAAGGAACTTGGGTTTGAAGAGCATGAGCAGCCACCACCACCACCACAAGCAGTTCCATCAGTTGTCGAACAAAAATCGAAGAGGGTCCGAACTTTGAGCAGGATGCTTAAGAAGAGCAACAAAGAATGCCTAGTCTACCTCTACCAGACCTCCCACCTGAATAGCCCGAAGATGCCCATATGCCCGAGTGCATTGTGGTAGCCAAAAGAAGAAGATAAGAACTAGCAGAGGAAGCCTAATACAGAGCATGATCACTACCAAGACAATTCCCTGAAGAGCCTGTGCCACTACGGGGGGATCCCCATCCTATCGATTGGCCTCAAGAATTGGTCATATGGCATCAACGGGAGTTCCAGACGAGGCCGTTTGAACTTTCATTTGCTTATCCACGCTCTCTAGACCGCGCTTTGCCTCTAGGTATTCTAGCCAAGATCAAGGATCTGGCTAATGGTCTTGCAAACGGGTGGATAGAGGAAAGAAGCCTCATAATAACCAAATGGAGGCAAGAGCCTGAAGACTACTGGTAAGACAAGGTAAACAAGGTTCCCAAAACTGTCCAAGGCTACGAGGCACAGTCGAAGTGATGGAAAATGATTTAGGATACCAATTTTGATGCTGCCTGGACCGCCTTCTGCAGCTCGCTTCCTGAAGAACGCAACAACCCCATCTACATGCCCTACCCCCGTAGCCATGGAGTTGACTATGATCGAAATATTCATGGCGATTTTGACTTTCCTAAGATATATAATGTTAATGCCCGAAGCACCGAGGAATGCCTAGTCTTTAGGTTAGAGGATCTCCTCCCATCTATCAACCGCTTCCTCTCGCAGATTTTTCTTCTTGCCCAGATCCAACCTTCTTAACTACCTGTAATTATCTTAGGCTTATAAAGTTCCTACTAATGCAGAGACCCACAACCGAGGAAGCCCACCTCCCTCCACTCTTTTTTGACATCAACTTAGGGATAGATAGTAGAGCCATGACTAGACTAATGATGAGGGCAACCTTGCTTCCCTCCTTTTGCCTAGAAATCTTAGAGGATATGAGTGATACCTGCTTCACGAGGTGCAATCATCCTTTCTTGTCATCCACACCTCTAAAGGCCCGGGCTAGTATTAAAGAATATCTACAAAGTCATGCATTCCTATCCCAATGCTTACGACCGCCTTGTAATCCAGCTGAAGGTGATAGGCATTAGCCAAGACATCTTCCTTGTATGCAATCCTTCAAAAAAAAAAAGAGAGAAGAAGAAGAAGAAAAAGAAAAAAAAGAAAAGAAAAAAGCATGAGGGCTCACTTCACTCACTACACCTAGGGTTTACACCTAGCCCCTCCCCCACTTCACGCTTAGGGCACATCAAGGGCAGGACTTCCAGACCTGTCACGCTAAGTTTTGCACTGCACCTCCAACAACACACGAACTGGGTCCTCAAGTGTGGGACATTACCAAGGGCTTACCCAAGGTTAGACAATCTCCCAGTTCCACTACACAGGCACTTACACCACACCGTGAGACAGACACACCCCTTAGGGAGTGCACAACTTTTTGTTGGAGGCTATGATCGTGACTCAGTGAATGGCTACCCAGCTAAAGAAGATCATCCACAACATCCGCTAATGACCAAGAATTTTTCCCTGAGTCGGATAGGACAACACTATAGCAACTTAAGGAGCTTTTGCATACTTTGATGGTTGGATGGACCAACATGCTTGATGTAGCCAACCATCTGCCTGTTGATGGCTACTATGACTGAACCAAATCAAGCAGAAGGAAAACTCAGTGATGGACCCACCATTGGCATAGATTTTGGAACGTCATGCAGTCACAATGCAAAGGAATTCTCATACATCTTCATGTGTACTTCTTCTCAATATGGAAACTTTGCTTCATCCACACATTGTTACGAGAAACCAGTCCGCGATCTTCTAACTACGTAATATCTAAGTATGCATGAGCACTCACATAATATCTGCACCAAAATATATACATAGTTTGGGTCCTTAAGTGCAGGACAATACTCTCAGCTTGCTTAGAGTTACACCTATCTCCCCAACTAATTGAACTATGTCTTGTGCACGATAGAGAAGACTAGCACTACCCCTAAGGAGAGACCACCTATGAGAGGTTTTCAATCGCAGGTATTGATGACTCCAACGAAAGTGTTGTTCACTCTTCATCAACACCCACTCTAAATTCTTATCCTTTGTCATCCTGCAAGCCCACCAAGAATCATCATGTGCACAATCCCCAACAAACCAACACTTGTGTTGGCCATTAGTGCAATCCCCAACAAAGAACAGCCCTATCACCAAATCCAACAACCCTACCACCAGCTACCTAGGCCCCCAACAACCTTCCTCCACACCACCACCAACACTCCTCCACGGCAACCACCCATGTCCCTTCCACCCACGTCTTCAGTGCATGCCAAAGCCTACTACCTATGACGGTGAGTGGCATGGGACTGGCACTCGTCTAGGAGGGGGGTAATGTTAACCGGTAGACGAACAAGGTAGAAAATCTGGAAAAGCTAAAGCATAAGACAAAGGCCAAGGCAAAGTGAAACTGAAGACAAAGGTGCACAAGGAAAATCTAGAAACACAAGAAGTGCAGAAAATTCCTAAATAAGGGAGAAAGGTGCACAAGGAAAAGCACAAGTCAATACTTTTGTAAAAGAGCGCAAGCGCATCATGATTTAATTTAAGGAGCGCCGACCTCTCACCCGTGCAATTTGTAAAGGTAGATGGGCGGTAGGAAGGAAGCTAGGAAGATAGGAGGACAATGGAAAAAAGGGCCTAGGCCACGACCGGCCATGTAAAAAAGGCAATAAGGGGATGATCGCCCAAAAGGGATTTATGGTTTTGTATATAAAGTTGAAAAGTGAATGAGAAGCTCATTCTTGTGTGTGGCCAAAGCTTCTTCTTCTTCTTCTCTTGTTTCTTGCCTTCTTGCTTGTGCTTGAGTGAGCGATTGAGGGAGTGTGAGGGAGTGAGGGAGTGAGTGTGTGAGAGTGAGGGATCGTGGAGAAGAAGCTCCCCATCTTCTCTCTTCATCTTCTCTTCTTCTCTTCTCTTCTCTTTTCTTGCGCGGCTATGGAGGATGGAGCTTGATGGAGAGGGCTTGAGCTTGCTTGAGCTTGCCGCAAGGATCGTGGAGCTACCGGAGTGCAAGAGAGAGGAGGGAACTCAATCGAGCATCAAGGTAAGCTCACTACACCCATAAGGTAGGCATTGCGCTTCAGCTATGTGAGATGCAGCCATGGCCGCTCGACTTGAAACACTTGATCAATAAGCGGTCCATAAGTCTCGGGGTAGAGCTCCGTAACTCCCCTTCAAAGATCCTCTAGGGCATCAAGCAAGTGAATAGGGGCTACCTCAAGTCCGTGTTGACATAGCCATTCGTTGGCTTCTTTGTACTCCCCCTCCTTGGTGAATGCAGGCTCCAAGATGGCAAGAATATGAAGCTAGTCTTGCTCATCCTTGAGGCATGGAACATATTTGTTCAAGGGCTTCTATATTGGGGGATAGATTGTGCCACCATGCAACAAGTGAGAAATAGCATCCAAATCGACTAGGTAGTCTTTTAGCTATTCATTTCAATGTGCACAGCCTTAGTTCAGTTTTCCAAAAAGACTAGATCATTGCCCCAATCTTCAATGAGTTGAGTATTACTCATATAAGGTTAGCTGAGTAGCAATAAGTCATAGTCAACTCCTTTCATGACTACAAATGTGACATAGGATTGGACACTAGCGATCTTGAATGGCCAATCCTTTAGCACACCCAAGGGTGCACTTTAGAGCCATTGGTGACTATAAGGTCAAAATAAACAAGCTCAATGAGAGGGTTGCCCCATTTTTTAAGCACTGCCTAATTCACGATACTCGCACTAGTGTATGTATCTATTAGACCTTGTCATGTGGAGTCGCCAAGGGCATTCATAGGCATAACTACGTATTGGTCAACACCCTCCCAAAATGTGGCAACTCCAAGAGCACCAAGGACTAGGGTAGGAGGGGAACTAGACACTTGGTGGAGTGAAGTCTCCTCAATTGGCTAGGTCTCATCACATCCTTTAACCCAAGTCTTGAAAGTTGTCCAAATGGTAGGATTATTCTCGATGAGCATACCCAATAGTATTGAGACACTCATAGAGGCCAAGACAACTAAAAGCCTTGGGTCTACTTCTTGATACTACAATGGCCTTGGAGGACTGTAAGCATGTAGTTGTGCTCCTAGGTTAGTAGTAGGTCTTCCAAATGTGTTAGGATGAATTCATAAGTCCATAGGTAGTGTGCTATCAATTCCATTAGTTGTAAATTATCCCAAGGCTTCATGTAGTATCCTAACTAGGTCTCCCATGCCTAATATCCAAAAGGTCCAAGCCACAAACATTGATCCAGAAGATGA
This sequence comes from Lygodium microphyllum, assembly GCF_053477565.2. NCBI lineage: Eukaryota > Viridiplantae > Streptophyta > Polypodiopsida > Schizaeales > Lygodiaceae > Lygodium > Lygodium microphyllum. Next base: position 18,353,586 of record NC_141137.1, on the reverse strand, counting down.
AGAGCTAATTCTTGTTGCATATCTTAGGGTCAAAGTAACTACCAAGCGAGTGCTCATCATTGACGCTCTCATAGATGAAGGTTTAGATTACAACATCTTGACCTTGAGGTATGGACTGAACTCATCCTGACTAATGCAGCTATCAAGCCGTATGGAGAGTCAGCATATTCCCTCTTAGGATGATGCAAAATTCTCTTAACTATTGAGATTGAAAGCATGCCCACAGTGTTTAATGCGCTTCCAAATCGAGAAGATATGGGAAATGAAGTATTGCTTGGAAGACCATTCAAGCATGCAACCACATCCATTGTGGACTACGAAGCACATGATATATATCTAAGCTTACCACACGTGGAGATAGTCATTAATTTCAGCAAAGGGGACCTTGTCTCTTCTCTAGAGAAGGGCAAGAATCTTGTCTCAGAATCACATCAAATGTCTAGAGAGGATAGTCAAAGAGTTCTTAATGAACTACTCAAGACACATGAGAACAAGAGAGAACCACTTAGTAGGAATCCTCTTGGAGCCAAAGGAAAGACCATAGCTACTAGAAACACTACCATAGCTTCTCAAGTTGTTGGGAACAGAATTGCATCTAGAAGGGGGAAGAGATTTAGGGTGAGTAATCAGAAGCGTCGATGGAGAGCTAGCGCAAGGCCGTGATGGGTGCCCAAAGAGTTGCTCCTTGCTTAAGGGTTTTATGTAGGAATTTGTTGGATTTGGTTACCAAAACCACCCATAAAGCCACCTCTAGTGACCACTAACCAAGTCCCATCCAAATCCAAGAGAAAGCAAAAAAGACCCACACACAAATCTAGGTCATGGACCAAGATACTTGAGGAGACAACACTAGATAAGTTAGTGACTGATGAGCTAGTTCCTATGACACTTAAGCCCACAATTCGAAAAGAGCAACCACTTGAAGTTGCTAATAATCCACACGAGAAATTGGTAGTGTCTAAAAAGTCATCGAGCAAGGAGGAAAAGCTAGAGCCAAAGTAGCCACTTCCATGTGAGGCTACTCACGCTGAAATGGAAAGTCCAATGATAGATGAGATAAAGCCCTCAAGTGTTGATAACCAACAACCCTAGGTTGTTGTTGGTTCTTCAAAACAACCAAAGTCTCCTCAAAACCAAGAACCTTTCTCACCCAAACCAAAATAGAAAATCTGGCAGAGCAGTAGCCTAGTGTAGCTACTCAATCTAAGGAAAAGGATCCGCAAGGGAACAAATTTGGAACTACCAAGACCATGAATACTTCCACTCAGTTTGAGGATCCAAGTGCGCAGTCATCTTTGACTGTCATGATTGACCACTCCATTGAATCAAAAGTTACTACTTCCAATTCTGAAATGGAATCCACACAATCACAGCCATTGGCTCTAACCAAGACTATCACTTCATGTGAAGAAAAAGCCTTTAGTACTTTAGTCTCACCCAAGGATAAGAATCTAGTGCAGCGAGCATAATGAACCCATTGATTTACAAGTCATGTTCTTCTCAAACAATAGCTCCAATACACTTGAAACCAGCTCAACGATCGATCATGGGGATGTTAGAAAAGAGGGGGAAATACAAAGATCAATCAAAAGCTACGAGTTCTCAGGAACTAGATGAAATGCTCTTGACTTTACTTGTATATGTTCATGCCAACCTTGGATCTGCTAAGCATTAGAAACTCTTAGAAAAGTCTTTGACATGGTCCGAGCAATCACAAATTTGTTGGATTTACCCAACAACCACTCGTGGGAGAAATTATCAAGAAAATGACCAAGGTAGAGTAGGAGAAGCATCGCTTAATTCTTGTGTTCTACATTGGGAAGCACACATCAAGTTGGGAAGATGTTGCAGCATTGGCCAAGAAAGCAGAAGGACAAAGTGAGTTTGAATGAAAATGGTATTCTAGTTGAGGGTTAGCTACTCGATATGGTAGCCGCCTAATGACTATTATTGAGCAAAGAAAGGCACTTTAGACTTCAATGCAATATCCTACATATGTTGCTCCTACATCTCACCGAGTGCTTGTACTTGTTCGTGATGTCAACATTTCTAAATTGGCTAAACTTGATCCCTTGTGTGACAAACTTCTTTCAAAGGACGAGCTACACAAATCAAGTCAATTAGGACAATGAGACATGATGATTGATGTCACTAGATATATATTTTGTCTCACCCATGACCTGCAACTTCCTGATGACCATGCTTCATTAGAGTACAATCCTAATTTCTATGAATGGTTTATTCCAAGGTTGAGTGCCACATCACCAAATCTTACCTCTACTTCTAGTACTACAATGATTGAATCTTCATCAAATGATGTGAAGCAGAGTGATGTACATAAACCTTCTACTAACCTAGACACAATGGTTAGAAGAGGTATGCTTGCAACTCTAGATCCTAGGCACAACGCCATTGATGTCCCTACTAAATCACCCCACCAATTAGTCCTAATTGAGCCATTTGAACCCCAGGATGCTCCATAGGAGGTTGCTCAAAAACATCTCCAAATTAGCCCTACTAAACTTGACCCCCCTTCTAGCATCAAGCCTTTGCTAGTATGTCGACCATTGAGTATCATGGCTGCTCATTTGGCAAAGAAATTCAATTCCTCTGAAATACAATGCCTACTCCAATTTGAGGCCTTATACACTACTTATGCCAAGTTATTTACAATGATTCATCTAGGCCTTGCTAATGATAAGGTAGTTCAAGTTGCTTCTACATGGCATTCTACTTGGGAGGACAATGAACATCTTTTCAATAAAAGCCTCTTGATTTAAAAGAAATATATTAGGACTCTCCCTCAGGAGCACTTGCTATGCCAATTTATTCCTTCTTATGCTTCTATGACCAAAATCCAAGACCAATCAGTACTTGATGAGCTTGAGTAGAATTGTCATTCCTTAAGTCCATTCTTACACAAGTGGTTTTCTCATTGACTTGAGATTGCTTGCGATGGCAATCGTCTTATGACCAAAGCTAAGCAATGTTGTATAGATAGTACACTTCAAACTAACCCAACTTACTATGAGACTACTTCATTGTGCTCTATCATCCTAGCTTGGAATATCGCCTTACCACGAAATTTGATATATCACCCATTGCTTGATAAGATCCTGATTGAAGAGGAACTACACATTGCCAGTCACTTTGCAGTACCCTCTTTGCTTGGTGATTTGATTACTTACATTTCTAGACTAGATACTAAACCACCTAACTTAGATGCTTTTGCCAAATTGGAGTACAATCAAAATGTCTATGACTGGTGGATCCCAAAAACTACTAACTCTTTGTCCTTTTTAGTCTTAGTTTCTTTGTACATATTTTTTTAAAGCTCAATTTGTTGCACTGACAAGAACAAAAGTCCCTTCGACTTTAGAAATAACTATACATCTTATGCGAGGGCACAAAAAAAGAGAGGTACAAGCTCAAACCCTTTCACTCCTCGTGTGATGGTGAAATTCAAGGAAGAAGAAAGTTGTTCATAATTCTTTCTATCTTTTTCCCTTGAATCCACTGCATGGTACTCTCAAAGTTTCACTAAGTGAATGCATGAAAACAATAGTTGACAAAGTAATGCAATGAACCTCAAGGTATGAAGACAATATCATTGGCAATAGAAGCTTTCCATGAATATCCTAAACTGTAGCAACATGAAATACTTGAAGCTGACACTAGCATCAGAACCTTCCTAAAGATCTCAAGCTCGAGAGGCATGATGTCAAGACATCAAAGGCTAATCAAGACAACAAGTTTATCTTGGAGCCTCACTAAAGAAACACAGAACTTAAAGAACCATCAACAATGAGGTTCCTCTTTCTTCAATGACACCATACCTTTACTACAACATCTAATGGTTATCTACTTCCTTAGGAGCAGTTACAAATTGCTTCATCAATGAGCATGCCAGTCTTCATCAACAATAAGTTTAGGTTCTTCTTCAATAGCAACTTCATCAACAATGCGGGAATGTGCTTAAATGTCCAAGCTCAATGTTCAAATCTTCATTGTACACACCTCAGTGCACCAATCATCTTGTGCACCAAGTTCTATTATTTGCACTCAGCCTTTTGATCTCATACTTCCATTTGTCCTTATAACGTAGCATGCCTTATTGTACATCACTGTTGTTACTGGACTTGCTAAAAGAAAAGAAAAAGAGAAAGATAAAAAAACATAAAAGAAAAAGAAATATGCATGCATGTGCACTGCACTGCACCTAGGGGTCCTCAAGTTCAATACATCCACCAGTGGCTTTGATTAGCTGACTCCGTCTCTAACCCCCCTAGCCCTTTTCCCATTTTCCCACACCCTTACTTAGGGCACATGAACGTTAGGACATACCTAGGGAGTCTTGGCTCACCTTGGTTGACCTGTCTCCCTGAGTCACTCACACATTTCATCCCTTCATTCGATTTACCTAGTTTCATTAATCCTTACTTTTTAAAAAGGTGAAGAAGGTTCTTCAACGTAAAGCCAACAATTGCATCAGTTACCATGTGTGGTTGATCCCATAGAGACCCATGTTCTTCAAGAGCTTATTGGATTGAACACTTGCTCTTGTCCATCCCACATTGATGTCTCCCTAGCATTTTCATCAATAACTACCTTTTCCCTCAACACCCACAATTCTTCCCATCTTCATTAGATCAAGATCCCTTACTTCATCAAGCACTAATCATCACTCATAGAATCCATGAAGTAGTCTTCTAACTATGTATTAGACTATGTATGTGTGTGCACTCACTATAGTATTTGCACAATAACATATTCACAATTTTGGATCCTCAAGTGTGGGACAACACTTCAAGCTTGCTTGGAGTTTGACCCATCTCCCAAATCAAGAACATCATATGTCATGTGCACAAATAGCAGACTAGCACTTTCCCCTAGGAAGTGATTGCACATGAGGTTTACTTTGCAAGTACAATAGTTCATGGAGGGTCATGAGCCATCACTTCTACATCAACATTGAATCTTCCATTTTCAACAATCTCCCATTCAACTTCAAGGGCCATTCTAGCTATCTCCATTAGAAGAACCATTAGTCAAGTATATCTTTCGTACAATCAACATCTATAGGATTTCTCACTAGTAACGACATTAGTTATCATCTACCATAGTGTGAGCAACATAATTTATAACCACCTCCACAGGAAGAAAATCATCCTCTTTAGCAGTAACAAGTTCTTCATCAACAACATTCATTTCTCCTTATCAAGACTACTTCTTCAATCGACTGTTCCTAATATTCCATGTCTTCAATGCAAGCTACAGCATGCTACCTACGACGTGAGTGCCATGGGATTAGCAATTGTCTAGGGGGTAAATAATGTTAACAGTGTTTTGAGAAGACTGCAAAAGTGGAAGTGCTGACTACTATTTTTTGGTGGATATTATTTTTGTGGAGCTTCAGTGCCTTATTTTTGGGCACTGGGATTATATTTAACTTGATGGATATCACCACATTATCATGAATGTATTACTTTGTGAGAGCCGGGCTCACCCCCATGCACATGGTATTCACCACCCATAGTTGTATTTTTCACATCCGCAAGTGTTGCATGGGTTGCATGCATGTATTTGTGATTAGAATACATTAGGCTTGGTCTAATTAGGCTAAGATTGAAGCATGCAATGATGATTGACCAGCCTAGAGCCCACTAAATGCGTAGGATGTCCAAGAAAGGATGCAAACCCTAAACGCAAAAGGGACGCAAACGCTAAATGCAAAACACAAAAGGGGCACAAATCCTAACCATAACCCTAGTTCTTGGTCTATATAAGGATGGGAGGTCTCAGTTGTATTCACCCCTTTTAGCACATCCATGTTGTGGAAGCTCTATCAATGTGACTACTTAAGCTTTCTATTCAATCTTTCTTGTCTATCATCTTACTTCCATTGTGTTAAGAGCGACAAAGAGGGAGAGAATGAGAGGTGTGCTGAGCGAGGGATCGAGGGAAGGTGAAGCTCTTTGCCATTGTCTTGCTCTTCTCGTCTTCTCTACTAGACCTGTTGATGTGCTTGGTTGTGGATGCGAAGGAGTGACATCATTGGATCATGTTGGTCATGGTCATAGAACCATCTTCGAGCCTTCGAGTCATCAAACACACAAAGGTAAGTTAGATGAGTTCACTACAACTCGAGCTAGTCTTGTGTTCTTTCTTTCTTGGGTTGGAGAGGAGGATGCTTGGTTACTTAGAGTGGAGTGTTGAGAGACAAGGTGAGAGATTGTCGCCACAATGAGTTGCAGCTTCTAAAACAATAGACGTCCATCCAAAGTCTCGACTGCTGGTGCATTAGGCTCAACACCATTAGGTTATTGGACTACACATAACATGTCTCTCATTCTCCTCCACTTATTTAGGTCCAAACACCTCATGGCATTGAGTGCTTTGAGCACTTCTAGCATAATGGGTCTTGACCCAACCCAATGATTAGGCTCAATACCATTAGGTTATTGGACTACTCATAATGCATCTCTCATTCTCCTCCACTTATTTAGGTCCAAACACCTCATGACATAGAGTGCTTTGAGCACTTCTAGCATAATAGGCCTTGATCCAATCAAATTTGACTCCACCAAAGAGTAATTAGTCATGTCAAAGACAAAATAGTGCTTTGAGATGTACATGAGGGGGTTTGGCATACAAGGCGGTGGTATTTTGATCCCATCATTATACTCGTCCTCATGTGGTGTGTCCTCACAATGGACATATCATCATATGACGTCTAATCTATACCATCAATCGAAGCATCAATACCCACAAGGCTACAAGAAAAATGGAAATCCATAAAATTCCAACCACGCAGAGAGCACTTGTTTATGCTTCTACTCATGTGACCAATTGAAAAAGTGAGCATAATAGTGTGCCATGCTCCATGCTACATAATATGATATTGGGGTGCTAACATAAGGACCATGAGCTATGGACAGTGCAAGGGTTGCTAATCTAACATTGCCCAAATGATAAGTAGCCACTTATGACTTTATAGCCAAGCAATCCATATCATAGCTAGAGTGTTTGCAAGTCATGTTCATAGGAACACCCATTCACCATATTCAAGATGCATTTCAATGCCTTGTATCTAGATGCTCCATGCACATGCCATGCATTGCAACTGCATGCACTACAACATTGCAAAGATCGAATGAATGACACAATTGAACAAACTCTCACCCTTTGGCCGATGAAATTGGATTGCATGGTTGATTCAACTCAATGGGAATGGCTCTCCAATACTACATGGTACTCCTCATATGGTTCTCAATGCTTGCAACGTGCTCCATGAATAGTGGTAGATTCAAGTCCCACATATGCTTGTAATCTGACATGCTACGCCATCCAAACTTGCTTAGCAAGTAATGTCAAGCTTCACCATGGCAATGAAATCAAACAAAAAACTAGAAAGATGAATTTTCCATGTCAAAAGTGAGACCTTCACTTTAGGGTTACTAGTTTATATTGGGTTAGTTCATGCCATGACATCTTAAATCCCACATGCCCCAAACTAAGGTGAGGGGATTTTAAATTTGAAACACTATCGACATTGGAAAACTCAAAAATTAAGTCATTTAATCACAAGCCATAAAGTGACCACATTAAATGTAACCACCTTTTTAGGGTACTTATGTATATTGGGTTACTTTGATCAAGGTGGATGGTCAAATGTCTCTCAAAGCCCATGTGCCAATCCTAGATTTTTGATCCCCTCTCCTTGAGGGAGATTTGTGTTACATAGTGATGACCTCCCACCCCCTTTTTGTGGCCCCCCTGCTCCCAAAAAAAAGAGAGACTCACCCTCCTTCTTAGTGCAATGCACAATGCAGTGTCGATGCTAAGTCACCATGTTCTTTAAAAATACTTTTTAAAATTTAAAGTTTTAAAACTTATAACTAAACCTTAAAATATTAAGCTTTTGGAAAGAAACATGGCACTGCTCATCAATACTAAAGTCTAACAGTGATTCATTCAAAAAAAAGATGGCTAGAACAATGAGATTTTAACAAGAAATATTGGTTTTGACATCAGTTCAACATGATGATCAAATTGATGTGGCTGCAGATCTCAATGATTTTTTGTATTTAAAAAATCACTTTAATTGAATAAAACTAACATTGTAGTCATTTAAACTTTGATCAGATGTTTAGTACTAGAGTACTTTGTATAGTCTCCTCACATTCAAAATTAAAGAAAAGAATGATAGACTTTCAATCCATAGGCAAGTCCATAGGGCAAAGCTTTTGTATATCAGTTAGTGGAGTGATGCCTTGTATGTGTTAATAATGATGCCTTCTTAATTACGCCCTCTTGATATTGATGTACAAACCAATCACCTTGCTTGTAGCCCTTCACTATACAATAAGATTTATTGACAAGAAATTGAGAGAATAGATCAATTGAAATGTAACGTGTCCGCTCGTCCACTCGTGGGACACGTCTTAGCAGCCCATCGAGAGGAGGGTCTAGAAAGCTCCGCGTGGCACTCGCAAGGAATGCCACAGGGTTTGCGATCTAGGTCTTCCTGAGTCTACCCCAAGTGGAAGTGTCCGACCATTCCCACTTAGGATCAACCTGAAGTCAGGATTCCTTTCCTATCAACAAGGTCTCTAGGAAGTAGCTAGCGTCGAGCTATCTTTGTGTAGGAACATCAGAGTCGAAGCAGATTCATGCTGCACTTGGTTCATGGAGAATGGGAAACGAGAGGGATGCGAAGCTCAACCTCTCTGCCCATAAGGCATAGTCCCATTCCGTTCGCCTAAAACAACATAAATCAGGATTCTAACTCCACTGATGCTAGGTCTTCATAGTCTCGTTATCTCATCTTTTGAGAAAAATTCCCAGCTAATTGGGACCACCCTTCCATAGGACGGACCCAAGTCACGTCCACCGCACTTTCCTCAGTTTGCTTAGTTATCTAATTACTTACCACATTACGTTTGACATGCAAAAGTAGCTTCCTTAATTAATCAATTTAATCACTGGTCCCTTTACGTAACTTAGGCGCTGACACAAAAACAATGTCAAGAAAGTTCATTTTTCTCAAATATCTATTCTTTATTTATCATAATCCCGAAGTACATCAAGTATCATGCCCAAAGGCTATCCCAGCAATCTATAGGATTATTGCTCTAAGTTCCGCCCGTAGACTAGTACACGGGCCTTGAGATCCCATCTCGAGTCACGTCGGCCTCTTGTACGGGATCCATAGGCAAGGAATTTATAGCCAAAGCCTCCCCTAGCACCCAAGCGTCCTCTCGCTCTAAGCAGCACCCACGGAGAGACCTCTTGTGGTGAGTTAGGTCCATATACTCGGTGCGGCTAATGACCCCCTTGGATAGGGCCTGGCAGACAATCGGAGGTAACTGATCTTGCCTCTCCCTCCAGGCTTTTAACCTGAAGCATTAAGTGTTTTTCTTGAATTAGTTCCTTGAACAAAGGAGATCAAATAATGTACCTAAGTGTACAATCACGAACATTTCGGAGGCCGTTTGTACAACCAACTACTAAGGTGTGATTCCTTTTTCCCGGATGCTCCCAATATCTGATCCTGAATCTTTTTCCCGGATGCTCCCAGCGTCCGATCCTGGATCGTTCGTGACTTGGCGAGATCCCAATAATCTCAAACAAGATCATGCAAGCAAATGTTCTTAGTAAGTTAACTTATTTTGACTTGCTCTTCCCCTTGGGTTTTACCTTATGGTATCTTAACCCTAACCCAAAGCATTAACTGGTCAACCAAGGCAATGTACATGCCTTATTCGCAACCCAACCAAGGGTCTTTTATTCATCCAGTTATTTACTCATCTCCCTCCAACCAAGTTCAATTAATACACTTGGCAACGCAAGACTCTTCATCTAGGCCTTCAGGATATAGTCTAGATGTATGTGCCCCTTCCATCTCTCTTAGTGCGGTACTATGCAGAGTTTTCCAATCAAACTTACCCATCATGCACATGGTGCATTTAATATATTAGTATATCCTAAACAACCTTTAACTCTCTTCATGCCTGGCAATGAATACTTAACCCTAATGCACCGGATCTCATGTGATGCGTATATGAAAGTCTAGGTTTCTATCCATCGGTACAATTGCATCCTATGAACGGAAACTAACATTTCATGTGCTTGTTTTAATCATGACTGCGAAGAATGAATTCTAGATGGCTATTCATGCACTGAACTAGTTTAAAAACTATTATTTTATGTGAAATAATGTGAAACCCTTATCATTCTATGTGTCTAAAAGCTATCATTCTATGCTCATAAACTTATGCAAACTCCATGCTCTACCATTTCATGCATGCAACCTATCACTTGGAGTAAACACAAAAATCCTAAGGCTCGTTCTTGTTCCATGCATGTAGCTACCCCTTTATTCCTTCTTCTTGAAATAATACAGAATATGCTTAACCAACATTAATTATAAAGCTTGGGATATCAAAAGAACCTGGGTTTGATTCGTGATCATAGGGACATTTGTTGCGTTGGTCGCTCCGCTCGCCTCTCCCACATTATCGGTACCATTGGTAGCTTTGGCACTTACAATTCCCGCAACTCTCTTTTTGGGAGCCATTTACCACGTGGAGTTTGGATAGTCCTGACCTTAACAGGCCTTCAAGATAACATGCTTGGGAAAGGGAAGGTTGTGAGAAGGTGACCTTCGCCGATGAGGGGGTGGCTTGAAAAAAAATGGCTTCACGAACACGGCTCCTCAACACAGCCCTTGACACCTTCTCTAGTCACCAACTCTCTCTCTCTCTCTCTCTCTCTCTCTCTCTCTCTCTCTCTCTCTCTCTCTCTCTCTCTCTCTCTCTCTCTCTCTCTCTCTCTCTCTCTCTCCTTCTTCGACCTTCCCTTTCCCAAGCCTGTCGTCTTGAAGGCCCATTAAGGTCAGGACTATCCAAACTCTGCATGGTAAATGGCTCCCAAAAAGAGAGTTGCGGGAAGTGTAAGTGCCAAAGCTACCAATGGTACCAGCAATGTGGGAGAGGTGAGTGGAGCGACCAACACAACAAATGCCCCTATGATCACAAATCAAACCTAGGTTCTTTTGATATCCTAGGCTTTATAATTAATGTTTGTTAAGCATATTCTGTATTATTTCAAGAAGAAGGAATAAAGGGGTAGCTACATGCATGGAACAAGAACGAGCCTTAGGATTTTTGTGTTTACTCCAAGTGATAGGTTGCATGCATGAAATGGTAGAGCATGGAGTTCGCATAAGTTTATGAGCATAGAATGATAGCTTTTAGACACATAGAATGATAAGGGTTTCCCATTATTTCACATAAAATAATAGTTTTTAAACCAGTTCAGTGCATGAATAGCCATCTAGAATTCATGCTTCGCAGTCATGATTAAAATAAACACATGAAATGTTAGTTTCCGTTCATAGGATGCAATTGTACCGATGGATAGAAACCTAGACTTTCATATATGCAAGTCACATGAGATCCGGTGCATTAGGGTTAAGTATTCGTTGCCAGGTATGAAGAGAGTTAAAGGTCGTTTAGGCTGTACTAATATATTAAACGCACCATGTGCATGATGGGTAAGCTTGATTGGAAAACTCTGCATAGTACTGCAGATGCTGGGAGCATCTGGGAAAAAGATCCAGGATCGGATGCTGGGAGCATCCGGGAAAAAGGAATCACACCTTAGCAATTGGTCGTATAAACGGCCTCTGAAATGTTCATGATTGTACACTTAGGTACATTATTTGATCTCCTTTGTTCAAGGAACTAATTCAAGGAAAAACACTTAATGCTTCAGGTTAAAAGCATGGAGGGAGAGGCAAGATCAGTTACCTCTCATTGTCTACCTGGCCCTATCCAAGGGGGTTGTTAGCCGCACTGGGTATATGGGCCTACCTCAATGCGAGAGGTCTCTCCGTGGGTGCTGCTTGGAGCGGGAGGATGCTTGGGTGCTACGGGAGGCTCTGGCTCTGTAAATTCCTTGCCTCCAGATCCCGTACAAGAGGCCGACATGACTCGAGATGGGATCTCGAGGCCCGTGTACTAGTCAATGAGCAGAACTTGGAGTAGCAATCCTATAGATTGCTGGGATAGCCTTCGGGCATGATACTTGATGTACTCCGGGATTATGATAAATAAAAAATAGATATTTGGGAAAAAGAAACTTTCTTGTCTTTGTTTTTGTGTCAGCACCTAAGTTACGTGAAGAAACCAGTGATTAAATTGATTAATTAAGGAAGTTGCTTTTGTATGTCAACCATAATGTGGTAGGTAATTAGATAACTAAGCAAACTGAGGAAAGTGTGGTGGATGTGACTTGGGTCCATCCTACGGAAGGGTGGTCTCGATTAGCTGGGAACTTTTCTCAAAAGACGAGATAACGAGACTATGAAGACCTAGCATCAGTGGAGTTAGAATCCTGATTTATGTTGTTTTAGGGGAACGGAATGGGACTATGCCTTATGGGCAGAGGGGTTGAGCTTTGCATCCCTCTCATTTTCCATTCTCCATGAACCAAGTGCAGCATGAATCTGCTTCGACTCTGATGTTCCTATGCAAAGTGGTTCATCTGGAGCTCGGTGCTAGCTACTTCCTAGAGACCTTGTTGATAGGAAAGGAACCTTGACTTCAGGTCGATCCTAAGTGGGAACGGCCGGACACTTCCGCTCGAGGCAGACTCAAGAAGACCTAGATCACAAACCCTATGACATTCCTTGCGAGTGCCAGGCGGAGCTTTCTAGACCCTCCTCCCGATGGGTTGTTAAGACGTGTCCCACAAGCGGACGAGCGGACACGTTACAGTTGCTATCAGAGCGAACCAACAGGATCTAAGATTACAAGGGAACTTAATGGAGGAAAATAAAGGGATAGTCAGGGGAAGGTGAATGGAATAGAGCAGTGTTTTCTGTTGAAAACATTTCTTTACTCACTTATGGATGCTGGGTTGCAGAGTCACGAAGCATGGAGCAAGTTCTTGGTGTTGCAAGTCATGTTCATGACTGCAATGCGTGCTTTGGATTATCGTCAAAGGCTAGGCATGATGAATATTCTGGACCGCATCTATAATCCTTCACCCATGTAGGCGGAGCAGAGATGGATGGGAGATTCAGGAATATACCACATAGCAGCCCACCGACTCGTGTACCTTCAAACCAACTTGAAGAGAATCAAGTGGATGGAGGATTTAAAGATCGTGAAGCTGTTCATCTTTGTCAAAGTTCACGCAAACGCAACTTTGCATGTTAGCAGTTGGCAAGTCAAGCAGAACAAGTATGTCTATGAAGAAGTGACCCAGGCGATCTCTGCTGATAGGATCAAAGTGTTAGGGCGCTATGAGAAGAATGGGTATCAAAGGAAGGGATACCCCAAGCTTCCTATGACTTACCGTTTCCTGAAAATCCATGACCCCACTCCACATTATTATTTCATCCCTGTAGCCGAATGTAACACACTCCTATTTTCCCCAAGCTGATGTATCAATCAACTTGTTCTACTTATCCAAAATAAATGTACTCAAAGGGTTATGCCCTCATAAATGAATAAGACTTTTTACAATTGTCTATCTTGATCGTAAATGTTAGCTATGGTGTTAAGTGATTAAATCACTTGGCTAAAAGCTGTGCTAGTCATATTAACATAATATGGGGAATGTTTGATAAGATGTTAACATAAAGAATCTTATTGTCCAAATGCAACCCCAAGCGCATGTTCCAAGTCTGACTCTTGCACTAAGTACAGTTGTGGTTCAAGAGAAGAAGTTTCTTCTCAAACAAATTAAGCCACCCGAGTTTGATGGCAAGGGAAGGACTGTTCAAGCCGACGCCGAGATCTGGATTGAGTCCATGGAGGACTATTTTGAGGCAGCAGGAACTGCACCTGCTAACCAAGCCATGCTCACCAAACTTAAGCTTATAGGAGAAGCGAGACTTTGATGGAAACAGTGGTGTAGAGACCAAGCAATCTTGGAGGGGACAGTCACTTGGGATAAGCTTAAGGAAGTTGTGCGAGGGAGGTATCTGCCACCTGCCTACCGCACACAAAAGATGAATGAATTCTATGACTTGAAGCAGCTAGGGTTATCCTTGGAAGCATATTATTCAAAGTTCGTTTCACTCCTAAATTACACGCTTCCAATGGATATGACACAATAGGTGTCAAAATTTTGTGCTGGGTTGAATCCACCCATAAACACCCGATTGGAATCAATGCGCCCAACGGACCTACAAGATGCACTCATTCGAGCTGCTCCAATAATACAGGAGGTGCAGACCAAACCAAGGAATAACAGGGTTTGGCCTTACAAATATTAGAATAAGGGTATGTTTAAGGCTTAGACCAAGAGAGCGCAGAGTCAGAATCAAGGCCAAAGAAAGAAAGCTAGGGCCAATGCTGTCAATAACTTTGTTCCTACACAAAGTAATAATCGCCACCCACGTTGCTTCCATTGCAACGAGCCCAGACACTTCAAGAGGGAATGTCCCAAGCTTAGTAGAGGACATTGCCAAGGGCAATTCCAGGTCAAAATAGAGCCGCTCATGGCCAAGGAACCACCGTCATGACCAGAGGGAGAACCTCCAGTGTTTCCAACAAAGAGCTACACAGTGAAGAAGATCCATCCATGGATGCCGACTTTGAGAGGGCAATGGTTCACGCCGCTCTTCACAAGAAGGGTCCAAATCGCTAATTCTCGGTGATTCAAACTCCATCAGATCATCAAGGTAAAAGCTTCAAAACCCTAATTGACTGTGGCAGCACACACTCCTTCATTTCATCAATCTGTGCAAAAAGATTAGGGATAGCCACAATAGATGCACCTACCTTACTTGTGGAACTAGCAAATGGTCATGAGGTCACTTGTACTAGGCAAACTGCTAAGGTGAAATTCTTACTGGGTGGGAAGCCAACTTCGGTGAGATTCAGGGTAATGAACCTAGGTGTCCACGAATGTTTACTTGGAATGGATTGGCTAATACCCAATGATGCCCACATCCACTTTGGGAAGGGCCAAGTCTCCTTTCGAAATTCTGAAGGGGAACTAGTCACAACTCAAGGAGAGGGTAAGCCAAAAATACAGTTGGCAAAAGCAACACGAATAATAAAAGGTGTTAGAAAGGGCCTACCTGTCTATCTAATTAAACGGAATAAGCTAGATCAGGATCAGGAATCTAGGGAAGAACCTTCATGGTTAAAGGAATGTGTAGACGTATTTCCTGAAGATCTGACATTTTTTCCTCCTCAAAGGGAAGTCGACCATGAAATCAAACTTGTGCCAGGAGCTGCACCAGTTCGCAAAGAGGCCGTACAAGATGTCCATTCCGGAAGCTATCGAACTGAAAGAGCAACTCAAGCAACTATTAGACCAAGGCTACATCCGTCCTAGCAGTTCACCATGGGGAGCTCCAGTGCTGTTCCAAAAGAAGAAAGATGGAACGCTTCATCTATGCATTGACTGCAAAGGGTTGAATCAATCAACCATAAAAAATAAATACCCCATTCCAAGAATAGATGAATTACTTGACCGCCTTCAAGGAGCGAAGATCTTCTCTAAGATAGATCTCAGATCTGGATATTATCAGATAAGGATCAAGGAAGAAGATATCGCGAAGACTGCATTCAGTACAAGGTATGGACACTTCGAATTCCTAGTGGTGTCATTCGGGCTGACGAATGCTCTGGCTACCTTCAACAGGTTAATGTAGGATATCTTTAGGCCCTATCTTCATGACTTCGTACTCGTCTTCTTTGACGATACCCTAGTCTACTCAAAATAGGAAAAAGATCATGAACCCCAGCTTCGCATTGTTCTTGAAACAATGAGGGCACACAAGCTTTATGCCAAAAAGAAGAAGTGCGCATTTTTCAAGAGACAAATTGAATATCCGGGATTCATTGTATCAACGAAAGGAATTTCAGTAGATTCAGCCAAGGTCAGATACGTTCTGGAATGGCCAACACCAACTTCTATCAAAGAAATACGTAGTTTTCTTGGGTTGACAGGATGGTACAGGATTTTCATCAAAGATTATGCTTTGATTGCAGCACCTCTGACTGGTCTACTAAAGAAGCAAGTAGCAATTGTATGGTCACCTGCTGAACAGACCAGCTTTGACAAACTAAAGCAAAGCTTAGTATCAACACCCATCCTGAAACTTCCTGATCTTAGTAAGGAGTTTGAAGTGGTAACTGATGCTAGTGTACTTGCTTTAGGATGTGTACTTATGCAAGAAGGTCATCCCGTATCAAGAAAATTGAAGAGCCATTAAAGGAATTATGCCACCCACGATCTGGAGCTGTTGGCTGTCATCCATGCTCTCAAACTTTGGAGACATTACTTGCTAGGTAACAAATTTTCCTTAGTAACGGACCACAAGAGTCTTAAATGGATTTTCACTCAGAATGAGCTCAATATGAGGCAACGTCAATGGATCGAAGTGTTGGAAGAATATGATTTTGAAATCAAATATAGACCTGGAAAAGAGAATGTGGTTGCCGATACACTCAGTCACAAGGCATTTCTAAATTCTCTTATTTTGCAAGATCCATCAACAGCAAGATCGCTAGCCACAAAGGTATCAATGCCAAATAACCTGATTCTTGAGCTAGCGAAAGAAGGGGCATATCATGACCCAATCTATCAGAAAATGCTAAGGGAGATCCCCATCAAGGATCAAAACCCGAAGCTAAAGACCAAGTATCAAGAATTCTCTGTCAGTAGTGGACTTGTCTACTTTA
Organism: Lygodium microphyllum; assembly: GCF_053477565.2. NCBI lineage: Eukaryota > Viridiplantae > Streptophyta > Polypodiopsida > Schizaeales > Lygodiaceae > Lygodium > Lygodium microphyllum. The sequence continues at coordinate 18,336,874 of NC_141137.1, read as the reverse complement.
GGACAAGATTATGTATCCCTGCAGGCCAAACTCTCAAGCAGAAGATACTGTGGGAAGCCCATGACTCCCCTTTCTCAGGACATCCTGGTTATGCCAAGACCCTTAATGCGGTCAGAAAGAGCTATTATTGGGAAAGGCTCAAGGGTGGCATTCTCAAATATGTCATGGAATGTTTATCTTGTCAATGCATTAAGGCAGAACATGTTAAAATGCCTGGGAAATTGCAACCACTTGACATTCCACAAATGAAATGGGAGTTCATTAGTATGGACTTCATTGTTGGCCTACCCCAAGTTTAGGGAGGATATAACTCTATTATGGTTGTAGTAGATATGCTCACCAAGGTCGCACATCTCATCCCTATCAAGACAAACTATAAAGCTTCAGACATCGCAAGATTATTCTTCAAGGAAATATTCAAACTTCATGGGTTACCCAGAAGAATCATTAGTGATCATGACTCTCTATTCACATCACACTTCTGGAGGGCTATCTTTGAGGCTATTGGAACTCAACTATGTTTCAGTACAGCTTACCATCCCCAAATAGATGGTCAAACAGAATGAGTCAATCAAGTCATTGAAGATATGCTTAGGGCATACTGCTATTGCGAACCCAAAAAGTGGATTCAATACTTACCACTGGTTGAGTTTGCCTACAATGCTTCTTACCAACAGGGTATTCAGATGACCCTTTTTCAAGCATTGTATGGGCACGATTGTCATACCCCTTTGAGCTTCTTGGATCCAACTTTGAGGGTAGAAGCTTCAAGGCAGATGCAGGAAGACATGGATGATCAAATCAAATCAATAAGACAAGACATTCAAGCTGCCAAGGATAGACATAAGGCTTACGCTGACTTGAAACGGCAAGACAGATCCTTCGTCGAAGGTGATATGGTCTTCGTCTGCGTACACCCTAAAAAGAGTTCTCTGTCCTTGGGGGAGTACAAGAAGCTAAGTCCAAGGTATTGTGGACCTTATAAGATCACTAAGTGCCTAGGGCCTAATGCTTACAGACTACAGCTACCTGCAACCCTAAAGATTCATAATGTATTCCACGTTAGCCTATTGAAAAAGTATCTACCTAATCCAAATCATGTACTTGATGACCAGCAAATTGTAATGCCTAGCCAAGGAGTCCTTGAGCTACGGCCTGATAGAGTCCTAGATGTCAGGGAGAGGCAATTGAGATCAAGGACCTTGAGGGAATACCTCATCCAGTGGAAAGATTATCTCGAAGAGGATGCCACCTGGATAGATGAAGATACTCTCAATCAACAATACCCCCAGGTCTTCTTGAGATGAGGACATCTCGATTCCTTTAAGGGGGAGAGGATGTAACATGTCCCCCCTTAACAAAATTTTTTTAATTTTTAAGCAAATTTTTTTGTTCCTCTCTCGCTTCCCGCGCCGACAGCAAGTTGGGGAGAGAGAGAGAGGGAGTGAAGTGAAAGTAATAGGGGGCACGTAGTCCCCCAAGTGGGAGGGGTGGCTGCCATACCATCCTCCTCCCCCTCCTATAAAGGGGAGCTTCCCCCCCTCCCTCGTCTACACAGCACCCCCCCTCGTGCTTCGCCACCTTTCCCCCCCTCTATTGCTGCAACAGCAGGAAACCCCCCCTGGGCTTTCGCCAGGACCCCCCCTCCCCCGCGTGAAGAGAGAGAGTGAAGGAGAGAAGGAGGGAGAGAGGGAAGGAGAAGAAGAGAGAGGGAAGGAGAAGAAGAGAAAAAGAAGAAGAAGAGGAAGAAGAGAGAGAATGAAGAAGAGAAGGAGGGAGAGAGGGAAGAAGAAGAAGAGGAAGAAGAGAGAGAGTGAAGAAGAGAAGGAGAGAGAGAGAGGGAAGGAGAAGAAGAGAAAAAGAAGAAGAAGAGGAAGAAGAGAGAGAGAGAGAAGAAGGGAAGGAGAGAGAGAGAGAGAAGGAGAAGAAGAAGAGAAGAAGAAGAGAAGAAGAAGAAGAAGAGGGAGAGAGAGAATAGGAGGAGAGAAGAAAAGAAGAAGAAGAAGGAGAGAAGTGACCTTCGCCGATGAGGGGGGTGACTTGAAAAAAAATGGCTTCACAAACGCGGCTCCTCAACACGGCCCTCGACACCTTCTCTACTCAGCAACTCTCTCTCTCTCTCTCTCTCTCTCCTTCTTCTCCTCTCCCTCACACTCTCTCCCTCGTCTTCTTCTTTTCTTCTCTCCTTCTCCTATTCTCTCTCTCCCTCTTCTTCTTCTTCTTCTTCTCTTCTTCTTCTCCTTCTCTCTCTCCCTCTCCTTCTCTTCTTCTCTCTCTCTCTTCTTCCTCTTCTTCTTTTTCTCTTCTTCTCCTTCCCTCTCTCTCTCTCTCCTTCTCTTCTTCACTCTCTCTCTTCTTCCTCTTCTTCTTCTTTTTCTCTTCTTCTCCTTCCCTCTCTCCCTCTTTCTCTTCTTCTCTCTCTCTCTTCTTCTCCTTCCCTCTCTCCCTCCTTCTCTTCTTCACTCTCTCTCTTCATGGGGGGGGGGTCCTAACCTAAGCACGAGGGGGGGGGGGAGGACCTGCCTGCGGACGACCAGGGGGGTGCTGTGTAGATGAGGGAGGGGGGGAAGCTCCCCTTTATAGGAGGGGGAGGAGGATGGTATGGCCGCCACCCCTCCCACCTGGGGGGCTGCATGCCCCCTATTACTTTCACTTCACTCCCTTTGTCTCCCTCTCCCCGACGTGCTGTCGGTGGGGAGAGAGAGAGGGACAAAAAAATTTGCTTGAAAATTAAAATTTTTTTGTTAAGGGGGGGGGGCATATTACATGCAAGAAGAGAGAAAATAGAAGAATAGTGCATGACACAAGCATTGGGTATAATCTCCCCCCTAGCATGGGCAAACAAGCACCTTTGCCATGCATGTATTTATGGATTTTGCACTATCTTTTTGTGCATTGAAAAAGTGTCATTTTTTTGGGCTATTACTTTCTTTTCTTAAATGCCATGCTTTTGGCCTAATGATATCTAACTCTTGTCTAATAAATCTATTTTTTGGTTTACAAAAATAATTGTCTAGCCATTTAGGCTTCACATAGATTATGTCACAAACACAAAAACAATGTCAAAGCAATCTTTTGAAAGTAGTTAACAAACAATGTGCTTGTTCCGTACCTTCTCCAAGGTATAATGCCAACCTGGCATTCTATCCCTTAATTTGGGACTCGTATCTAATCTCAGGCACATGATCCACCAATTTGCCCTTATCTAGTATCAACACCTTCCAGGAAGTCCATCCTAAGTTATGCAAGAGTTAGGTCCAAACCCAAGGTATTTATAGCTAGAGTCCCCCCTAGCACCCTTGTCACCTCTTAACTTAACATCCTCCCTACGGAGAGACATCTCACATCTAGGGTTAGTCCTAATCTCTAGTGTAGTCAAAGAGCCCCTTGGTGACGGGCTCCTACCAGTAACCTTTGGGGAGGTTTAGTGAATAACTATAAATCTCCCCATGAGGGCATAAGAACTTTTGTGCAAACACAATCAAGTAATCAACTTATCATCAACAATACCTAGGAAAACATTCCTTTTTCACCTAGAAATACAATACTTCCATGTTAATGAAGAACCCAACAATAATAAATCCTAACATATTAAAATGCCCCCAGTCAAAATATTTATTTCTTATAACTTTGTATAATAATCTACATACCACAACATAAAACACATTAGTTCTCTGCCATCTATCTACTACTCAAAATGTGACTATTGCTACATATGGCTCCACACATAACAAGTCATTATCATGCAGTAAATAGACAAATGAAAATCCACAAATCAATAAATATTAAATTGTCAAACTTTCATAGAAATTATCATAATCATTGATTGGGTGTTTGCCTTATTATCAAACATTCCCTTTTCAAAATCATGTACATATACAATGTAGAGTGTTGATAACCATATTTGTCACAAAAATTACCATATTGTAATGCTAAATATATTTATGCTTGCAAGTCCATATTATTATCAATGTATGTTCAAGATATAGGCTTGCATATTTTTGAGAGCCCACTTAATGTGCTATGTTTTAGTGAAATCAAGGTTTACCTTCTAACTCAAGTCCTATCCTTTCCCTTCTCTATGAGATATCCACAATAGAGATTTGTCTAGCACATCTTTTGTTTTGCCATGACCACATTGTTTACAAGCTTGGAAATATGTATAAATTATGTGCTTGATGTCATGCTCATTGAGTCATTACTTGTTGGTGCAAATGGATTTGCCTTTGGGTGCAGTGGTCTATATATCACCATATTGAACCAATGCTATTCAATGCATGGTTTCATGCAAGACCAAGGTTTGCACAAATGGACATGTATGCTACTAAACATGACCTTCAAAATAGAATGTTAGCCATGTCAAATCTCAATTCAACAATCTTAGTTGCATTGTAAACAATGATGCATACATATAATCCCTTTTGGTTAGCTGCTAAGTGCTTGCTTGAGTTGTTATAGAATCCGAGATACATGCTCGACTTTCTTATATGCTTAAAATATATATGGCGAATATTATGTTGGCACAGAGGGAGAATAGATGAGAGAAAAGAAAGATGTAGAGAGAGAGGTAGAGGAATTGGCAACACACTAGGGATTGGAAGATGGGCCAGTCCCCCCCCTTGTGGAGTTATATTATTGACAAGGAGTAAGCTCCTCCATTACACATAAGCCACTTCTTACTTGTAGATCTTGGAAACAAAATCGCGGTTCCTTGCACGGTATACAACCGGCTAACACTTGCACAACTTGGAAGTTGGCACCTTTTGATTCTTCTTGAGTCTCCTTCTCTCCTACACAATACATGTAGGGCTCTCCTCTTGGCGCTTGATTTCAGCAGAGCTTCTAGAGCACTTGCACCTTCTCTTCTCCTCTTGGAACTTGATTTCAATAGAGCTTCCGTAGCACTTGATTTCAGCAGGGCTTCTGCAGCACTTGCACTATCTCTTCTCCTCTTGGATACATGCAAAGTGATGCTTCCTTCACCTCTCCCTTACACCCAAGGAGAGCCTCCTCTTTTATAGGCTTTCAAGAGCTTCACTTCTTGGAGAGAGAGTGGAGTTGATCTTCATGCAAGATGTGGTTGTTCCACTCTGCAACACTAATTTCGAGATATCTCTTTGTGCATTGTTTGGATGAAAACATGTCCAACGTGAAAGTTGTAGATCTCGTTGTTTCCGATAACCTTCAAGGCCTGTTTTTAGAGATCATTTTTCTATTGCGAGATATTTTAAAAATGGATTTTCCAAAAAACAACTTTTTAAACTATACTCTTAACTTGTGGTCCATGCAACCACCTTGAGTCATAGATAAGGGGAGTTCATTAGATTGCATTGGGCCTCAACCTTAAGATTGAATTCCACACAAAAGCTTGTGTCATTTTAGACCTTAGAAAGAGAAAATCACTTCTCTCCTCACTTCTAGAGGATCACGTCTCTCGACTTTCTTAGTGAGAGAATTCCCTCGCTCGTCTTTCTTAATGAAAGAAAATACCTTAAACCTTGACTTGTAGGGGAGAGGATGACCCTAAATGAATGCAATGCTCATTATACACAAGTAAACATTCCTAGGCATCCCTGGATGCACACATAAATACATATACACAATGCTAATGCACCTCCTCTTCTTAGAACTCAATCCATCTTCATTTATGTGTAACTCCTTGGTTCTTGTGTACACTCTTATACTTGGCAGACACTTCTTTTGCCCCTTCATAACTTGTATTGGTTGTACCAGATATCCCCGTCATAGTGCTCTGATCACCCCATTAAGTGATGCACTAGGAATACTGGTTTCTAAATGGTCTCATGGCCATGATAGATCATCATCAACACTTAAAGAAAAGCGAGTCATTAATTTATTAAATAGAGAATGCATAATAAGCAATCAATTTAGTGACATGAGCCTTGGAGTGGAGATAAGGATGACCATTGTAGAAGGCTACACCACATCTACACAAACTTTGTTTCTACTAGGAATGAGATCACTGCTTTTATGCTTAGGATGTGAAGCCCATGCATGAAAAATAAGGATTTTTTAGATGACCTTTCCAAAATTATACTCCTATGGTGTTGTTCTTATTGGGCTTTATTCAAGCCCACTTTCATATTGTAGTGCTTTATTTTGTAAGTTTGTCTTTAAATTATTATAATAGAGTTATGTTTTTAATCATACACTTCTTTAAGTTGAGTTGCACTATGAACTTGTGGAAAGTGCAATATTTTACCATCAAGAAAGAAATCATTTTCAAGAATGAAATTGAGGGTTTTTCTATATCACATTCACAAAGTATACTCCTTTTGTGTTGCCTTTATTAGGCCTTACTCAAGCTTATTTTCCCATTGTAGTGCATTAGTTTTAGCGCAACTTTAAATAATTGCAAATGAATTATTTATCATGTAGGATGAGTTGCATTTTCATGCAAGGTCTATTCTTTGGCTATTGAGGGGGGGGGGGGGGGAAATGATATTTAAGTTCTTATAAGCAAGATCATTATGCCTATTGTGATTGTTGGGCTTTGCATATGATTACATGCATACCATGTATATGCACCATTCATAGGCAAAGCCTTGCCATCTTTGAACAAAGTGTGGTTAGTAGGCTTTGCATATGATTACATGCATACCATGTATATGCACCATTCATAGGCAAAGCCTCACCATCTTTGAACAAAGTGTGGTTAGTAGGCTTGGATGAGTAGCCTTAAGTTGAATGGGTAAACAAGGGTGCATGGGGTCCATATTACATTACTCAAAACAAGCTAATCAGATTATCTACTAGCAAGCATACAATAAAAACTAGCTAGGACTACTATGCCTATTACGATTGTCGGATTTTGCATATGATTACATGCATACCATGTCTATGCATCATTTACAAGCAAAGCCTCACCAACTTTGCACAAAATGGTCAATGGGCTTGGCCAACTAGTAGTCTTAAGTTGCATGAGTAAACAAGGATGTATGGGGTCCACATAGCATTGCTGGAAATAAGCTAATTTGATTATCTACTAGTAAGTATACAATAAAAACTAGCCAAGACGGATGTTTATACCTCCAAGTGCACAATGTACTCTAGACAAAATCACAAAGAGATCATGCAATAGAGTCAACAAACAAAAGTGCATAGAAAGAATGATCTCATCAACACCATTATTTTTTATAAGGATTTTCAACATGACAAGAGGAGAGGTTGATGTATCACAACTTGTATAATGGCAGCTGATGCGTGATCTAGTTGACATTCTTCATATCTTAGAAGATGCACAAAAATAGTGCTTCATTTGGTATAATCATAAAAAAGGGGACTCTTGGAGAGCAACCATGTTGGATCATGTGTATGTTAATCAAGATTCTTGGTGATTGACCCAAAATACAATTGTTGATGGAAATTACACGCTCTCATCATATCGATATGGACCCAAAATACAATTCATATTAAGCCCTTTGAAATACCCAAGTGCTACCTTTGGTCTATGGTGGAGTACTCCAAATAGTTAGGAAAGGGTTGTGCTATAGATAGAAGACAAGCTCTCTTTGCTACCACTTATTACTGCTCTACTATACTTAGTGCTTGTATTGTTTAGTCTAATGATGTTTATCTTGTGTATATCTTACGGGGATGATGATTACATTAAAGCTCAAGAAAGATACTAAGTTGATGATATTAAGGTATGTGCCAAATATGATATGGAAGGGGAATCATCTTTGCTAGGTATCTTTCAAGCTTTGAAAGCTAAAAAGCATAGGCAAAGCATTACTAGTATTAAAGATGCTAATGAGGACACCCACAATGACAATGTATCTATCTTAAAGGCTTTTGTACAACATCTATCTTGCTTTATGGGTGAGCCTTTTGATTGCTCCTCAAGCTACTCTGAGGTTTGGAATGTGGTTGGTTACACACTAAAATGATAGACGCCCAACCCCTCCCCAAAGTGTGGGCATGTGATTTTTGAAATTGAACACATACATAGGCACAAAGCCTTTACACACTAACAGGACACATTTTGTAAACAAGTGAAAAATAATATGTCTATTATTTTTTTGATTGGTTGCAAATGCAAAAAGTGCATCCTTGTTTGTCACTTTACGAAGGGGGGTGACTCCATGTCCAAAAGTGGGTGGCAAATGTCAATTGCTCACTAGCTTGCCCCATTTCAATTGAAGGGTTGGAATCTGTAGTGAGTAAGATGAAGAAAGGGAAGTCCCAATGCCTGAATGGATTGTCAATGGAATTCCTTTGCTATTTGGGATGTATGGGGGACTTGATTTATGTGCATATGCCAATTACTTCACGAAAGTTGGTCTCCTTCCAAATTTTGTTAAGCATGGGACAATGAAGTTAACACTAAAGTCCATAGGGACCAATATGGTCCATGGATGCATATTCATGATGTGATTCTCAACTTACTTCTTATAGTAGATCTTGCTCTCAATAGAGGAGGGGAGTGTGTGTTAAAGAGGCTCTAGCTATTCTCCATCCACTCAGAGAGAAGGGTTATGGATATATAGTTAGTTGTAGGATGCTCGAGAAGGTGTGTGGTAGCCTCATAACATCCATATGACACAATTGTAATTCTCTATCGATAGTAATATCATATTTCATTCACATTAAATAAAAGCACAAAGAGAAGGGAACAAAGAACTGCTCGTGTAATGTAAGGGGAGTTTAGTTAAGAAGCTAGTGTGATTCAAATGCTGCGTCCCCCAATCCCATGTCTATGGCATATGCCCTAACGTTCAATGCTAAGAATCAGTCTATGAGCCCTGTACAGAAGTTGTCGTTTCCTTTCAACTTTTAAGTAACAGGTGCCTTTTCGCAGTTCAGGACGCTACCGATGGCTATGGAGGATTCCCGGGTGCATCGACCAGTATATCGCCGTCACAAAGCCAGGGTTTGCAATTTTCCTCCCTTGTTCCTAATCTTTGTTGTGCTTTTCAACGTCATCCCTCTTCTCCTTACATGTATTATCATTGTCTCCTGCGCAAGCAAAGTGTGCGGCACCTCCTGTTGCTAGGACCTACCAAGATCCTGTATTAGATCACAGTTTTCGTTTCAGATTGGTGCGATTTGCTCCACATAGAAGCATTTACCCTTTGATTTAAAGAGAGCTTAAGCGCATCATAACTAACGTTTTTACTCCTGTTGATTACAGGATGCTGCTAGTTCAGGGCAGACTGAATGTCGAGTCTTCATGCTGATGGAGTATACTAAATTAGCATCATGAGCGGGCGGAAACTGCTCCTGTCTTTGAGCAGGAGACGACCAACAGTTCTTCAGCCAGTGTTTTCCTGCAAATGCAGGAACTACACTTGTGCTTATGCATACACAGGCAGGGAGGCTTCGGAAAGCTCTGGATTTCTAAGTACTTCAGTGGGGTTGCACAATCCCTGCTCTAGGGATGTAAGGCCATTGTCGAGTTTTAACCATTACAATTTACTAAGTTCTGATGCATGCCTTGACTCAACATTTTTATACGGCGAAGTGTCCGTTGACCTTTGTGGCAAAAAGCAGAACACTTTACCCGAGGCATCTGCAGGGAGCATTGATGAAAATGGTGAGGTTACAGAACTAAATAAAAGCAAGCGGTCTAAGTGCTGTAAAGTTCCTAAAAACTTGAAAGGAAAAGACAAAAGAAAAGCTCATAACTCTGCTTTAACCAATAATGAGGGTATCCGTGGTGGCCACACCTCAGTAAAGAAAGAGAGCTCGTCACACGAAATAGACTCTCATGATGCACAAGTAGATATACTAGCATCAAATGGACGCCTGCAAGGTATATCAAATGCTGTCAGACATACTCAGATGTCAATTATGGAAGGACCAAGTGATGAATTAGAGGATGGCAAACAAGGATCTCAAAATGGGACAGGTGCTGCCCAAAAACAGCCACTACCAGATGATATGGGATCTGATGGCACTTGGAAACACAGTAGAAGGGCTTCTAAAGCAAAGATTCAGCCAAAATTTGACCTTTCTGATCCTCTGCAAGTGTTTCAAGAACTTTTGTCTTCTGAACCCACAGGTTCTATGTCAAAATGTGAGAGGGATAGATTGGTAAGGGTTTTCAGGCATTTTCTTGATGATGGTTGGGCATTGGAGCAAGCAGCATCCCATTGTTTCATCAGCTCAATGGTCTTTCCTATTGCAGTATCTCGCTTTCGTAAATTCTTTTTGGCCAGATGCACATCAGAATTAAGAGCGCACCTGTTGATGCTGGGACCTTCACCTTGTGGGGATCAGTACCTTCTCCCCTTGTTTTCAGAATTTTGCAATAGGGAGTTTCCTGGGGAAATTGCAAGATATCGGGCACTGCTTGAGACTGCCGATCTGACAAAACCCCACACTTGGTTTCCATTTGCACGAGCAATGAAACGGAAGATAGTGTATCATGTCGGGCCCACCAATAGTGGCAAGACGTATAATGCTTTACAAAGATTTAAGGAGGCATCCTCTGGTGTTTATTGCAGTCCTCTTCGCCTGCTAGCCATGGAGGTGTATGATGGTGCTAATGCCAGTGGAGTCTACTGTACTCTTCACACGGGGCAAGAGAAGAGGGAAGTTCCTTTTGCTAATCACATTGCATGCACTGTAGAGATGGTCCCAATACACAAAGCTTGGGATGTGGCAGTAATCGATGAGATTCAAATGCTTACAGACGACTTTAGAGGCTGGGCCTGGACTCGAGCATTCCTTGGCTTGCTTGCAGATGAGGTTCATGTATGCGGGGATCCTAGTGTACTTTTGCTGGTTAAGGATTTGTGTAATGTTACCGGGGATGATTTGGAGGAGCACTTCTATGATCGTTTTGAGCCACTTTCCATAGATGAGCGGTCCCTACAAGGAAAGTACAAATGTATACAACCTGGGGATTGCATTGTATCATTTTCTCGCAAGGAGATATTCAGCATAAAAAGGGCAGTTGAACTGGAAACACCAAATCGCTGCTGTGTAGTATATGGGGCCTTGCCTCCGGAAACAAGGTCTCATCAAGCTAAGCTTTTTAATGATCCAAATAGTGGGTACGACATTTTAGTTGCCACAGATGCAGTTGGTATGGGCCTCAACTTGAACATTCGAAGAGTTATATTTCACACGCTTGAAAAGTATAATGGTGAGACAATGGTGAAAGTTCCGCCTTCACAGGTAAAGCAGATAGCTGGAAGAGCTGGCCGAAGGGGAAGCATCTATCAGACAGGAATAGTGACAACCTTTTACGCACAGGATATGACATACTTACTAAAGTGTTTGAATGAGCCCTTCACTGAGAGCAGGAGTGCTGGTCTCTTTCCAACTTATGAGCAAATGGAACTTTTTGCTACTCAACTACCTGGGGCTACCTTTTCAAAGCTTCTCGATCGCTTTGCAGAAAACTGTCAGATGGATGGTTCCTACTTCCTTTGCCGCAACGACAACCTTAAGAAGGTGGCTAGCATTATTGACAAGGTGAAGGGTTTAACATTGGAGGACAAGATGAAGTTCATTCTTGCACCAGTGAACACAAGAGACCAAAAAGTCATGGGAGCATTACTTAGTTTTGCTCTTGCATATAGCAAAAAGTTTCCAGTTCATCTTTCTGTGGCAACGCCCACTGGGTCTGCCAAGAATGATTTGCAGCTCATGGACCTGGAGGCTAGACATCAAGTGCTATCACTGTATCTATGGCTAAGCCAACATTTTTCTGAGGAATATTTTCCGCATACAGAGGAAGCAGAGAAAGTAGCTTCTGAAGTTGCACTTTTGCTTGGGGAATCTCTAGTACAAACAAACATACGGATCATTCAAAGTGATAAACGTGGTTCCATCAGAAAGAGGGCCTGCATTATTCAGAGACAGCCTTCACGATTGAGAACTTCATGCTCACAATAATGAACTACAAGAGACATTTCAATTGTATCTTACATGATTTACTACGGCTATTCAAAATCTTGTAGGTCAACTCGTACGACCACTCAATTTAGCATGTAAAATAGTGGGCTCTCTGTAGAACTAGTGCTTTGTGATTTGAACCAGGATGTTTGTGCTGGGTTTTGAGTATCTAGGGCTGGTCAAGGCACCATCAATTGATCAGAGAATTTTGTTTTTTATATATTAAAGGTTTTGTTTAGGCAATGGGTTTGTATTTCACATTTGTGGCAGTATGCTTAGTACTCCTTTCACAACTTGATAATTGGACATGCTTTTCTAGTTTATTCATGTCATGTGGATCGATAGACACTCCAAGGCATCCTTGGATATTATCAACAATAGAAGGGGGTGGGGGGGGGGGGCGTGGGGGTTGGTGGGGGGGTAGGGGTATCTTTAACAGAATGTTTAGCCCCACTTTCAAGAAGACGACCTTTGCAATGGCCCTTGTGACCTCGACAAAATTGTACGGGATCTTTACAACAATTATTACTATTGCCCATTGTTGAGGATGGTTGAGGGAATCTTGTAGAAATTAAGAAATGGTAAATAAGAGAAAATTTTGATTTCTGTCACTAAAATTGGCCCAAATTAGATGTTGCCTTTGCCATATCAACTTGATTAGTTGTCACCAAAACCTCTAGGAGCTTGAAATGTTCTCGGTTGTGCCATTGTAGGCCTCTATTTGATGTTGCTTGTTGTTTTGACTACCTTTTGGGATTGTCACTCAATTGCCGCCTAGGGCCTTCTGATGAACTAGCACCTAATTCTAGGTCAACCTTTGGTAGCTGCTCTCTCTCTCTCTCTCTCTCTCTTTCTCGTAATCTCTCTCTCTCTCTCTCTCTCTCTCTCTCTCTCTCTCTCTCTCTCTATTTTTCTCTTATATGCTCTCCTAGAATGACTTCCCATAGGTACAACCATTAGTTTACATGGCCAAGTGCCCTCACAAACTTCCAAGTGATAGCTTCCGAATTGAAACTTATCTCTAGACTTGATAAAAAAGTAATTATTCTCTTGTCCTCTACTCAATAATTGGTTGGTTCCCATTCACATTGAATTTGCTAAGGTTTCATTTGGCCTTAGCTAACATTAAATGCTTAATTTTTGCCACATGTAAGACGGCTGCTCTCAAGAAGACCATAAAGCCAGAGGAAAATCAGTCATAAGAAATGAGCACGAGCCATTCTTTCACCTCTCAGCCTTGGCTAGTTTATTGCTGGCCAGACCCATTGTGATCCGATTGCCAGCCGTCAAACCTTGGTGAGTCCTACTATTCTTGGACTCTCTTTGGTTCTAGGCTCCCCTAAACCCCGTTTGGGCGCCTAAGACCCCGAACGGTCATCCTCGTGCATGTTTCCCTTGATTTACCTTAATATCACATGTCACATTAATGTCACATTTCCTTAATATCACATTGTCACATTTCCTTAATATCACATTTAATGTCACATTTACTTAATATCACATTGTCACATTTCCTTAATATCACATTTAATGTCACATTTCCTTCCCCTTAAGAATCGGTTTCGTCCTCGAAAACGATACTTGAAAGGTCTAACTGTAAATTGGGAAACCTTTTCTTTAAAGTACTTACTTGCTCCCATGTCGAGCTTTCTTCTGAACAATCTTTCCACTTAACCAAACATTCTTGATAAATAGTATTCCTTGTTCGTCTATTACGAACATTTAATATTCTTTCTGGTTCATGTGGATTAGATTGGTCATTTAATAGCTCCTCAATGTCATCATTTAAAATTAGATTATACAAATCACCCAGCTTCTTCCTTAATTTACTTACATGAAAAACTGGATGTATTTTACTACCAGCAGGTAGTTGGAGCTTGTAAGCCAATTCTTCCACCTTTTTAAGTATTATGAAAGGACCACAATACCTCGGTGAAAGCTTTGGACATTGTCCCTTTTTCATAGTTTTAGTTTGTTCAGGCACCTTAAGATAGACCAATTCTCCTTTAAAGGAGATGTCTCTTCGGTGAGGATCTGCATATGCTCTAGTTCGATTTTGAGCCTTTTTAATATTTTCTTGAGCAAATTTTAACATACTATTCATATCCTCCAAAAAGTCTTTAGCTGCCTGAACCTTTTCCTTATGCAGTTCTATTGCAAAAGGAACTCTGGGCTGAAACCCATACATTAACATAAATGGACTATATCCAGTGGAAGAGTGCTTGGCACTATTATATGCAAAATCTGCTATTGGTAAATACTCTTCCCAATTAGTTTGCCTTTTACTTACATATGCCCTAAGCATAGCTTCAAGGATTTGGTTAACCCTTTCAGTTTGCCCATCTGTTTGTGGGTGATCTGCCGTACTCATGCTAGGTTTAGTATCCAATTTCCTAAATACCGCACGCCAAAATTGGCTATCAAATTTTCTATCCCAATCATGAACTATATTTGCCGGAAGGCCATACAATCGGTATATGTTCTCTACGAACAATCTAGCCAATTCTGGTGTTTTAACATCAGTTGAAGTTGGAATGAACCTAGCCATTTTGGTTAACCTATCCACAATCACCCACACAGAGTCGTGCCCTCTTTGTGTTCTAGGTAAAGCAACAATAAAGTCCATGGAGATACTCTCTCATTTTCCCAAAGGAATCTCTAGTGGATGGAGAAGTCCTCCCATTTTCAATCTTTCAGCTTTATTAACTTGGCATTTATTACATTTGACCACATAGTCAAGGACGTCCTTATTCATTCCAGGCCAATAGAACTGCCTTTTAATAAGACTATAAGTCTTATTAACTCCTGGATGTCCCACGCTAGGGGTATCATGACACTCAAAGAGTATCTGGCGCCTTATTTTTGTATCTTTCGGGACACATACCCTACCTTTGTAGAGTAAATAACCATTATCAATGGTAAAATTCTTCCACTTGAATCCGGTTTGAGCAACCCCTGATGCTCCATTTCCTTGTTGAACATTGTCATATATTCCTTCCTCAGTAGAAGCACTTTCATTTGGATCCCCATTTTTTATTGCTTCCCATATGTTGGAATATGTCGGATCAACCTGGCATTTCCCTTTTAAAGATTCAAGCAAGTTGGAAGTGAACTGAGTAAAACTCAATTCATTAATGATGGGCATTCTGCTGAGTGCATCAGCTACTATATTATACTTTCCTTTTCTATATCTTATCTCATAGTCGAACTCTTGGAGGAGTTCGGCCCATCTGGCTTTACGCCTGTGTAAATCCGGTTGATCATTAAGCCACTTAATGCTTTCATGATTCGATAAAATCAAAAGTTTGGCACCGTACAGATAGTGCCTCCATTTCTTCATTGCATGTACTATTGCATACAGCTCCCTCTCATAAACAGAATAATTCTGTTTTGCACGGTCTAATTTCTTGCTTTCAAAAGCAACTAGTCGACCTTCTTGTAATAAGACCATGCCTATCGCCTTATCACTGGCATCAGCTTCAACCACAAATGGTTTATTGGGATCCACAATTAATAGTACTGGAGCTGTAGCAATAGCTACCTTAAGTTTTTGAAAGCTTTCATTTTGGTCTGTTTCCCAATTAAAACTCTTTCCTTTCGAATGAATCTACGATAAAATCCAAATAAACCTAGGAAGATCTGTAGCTCTTCCAGGTTCCTTGGAGATGGCCATTCAATAATTGCCCTTACTTTTTTTTGGATCCATGTTGATTCCCTCTTTCGAGATAATATGCCCCAAATATTTGACCTCTTGTGCAAAGAATTCACATTTAGTTTTCTTCGCATAAAGGGAATGTGTTCTTAACAGTTGGAATACTAATCGTAAGTGTTCCAAATGTTCTTCTCTTGATTTACTAAAGATCAAGATATCATCCAAGAAGACTACTACAAAATGTCCTAGATAGGGCTGTAAAACACTATTCATCAGCTTCATAAAGGTAGCTGGTGCATTAGTGAGGCCAAAAGGCATCACCAAAAAATCATAATGCCCGTATCTAGTATGAAATGCTGTCTTGGGAACATCTTGCGCCTTAATTCTTACTTGGTGATAGCCTGATCTTAAATCTATCTTTGTGAAGAATTTTGCCCCTTGTAATTGATCAAAAAGATCTTCCATTCTGGGCATAGGAAATTTATTCTTCACCGTTATTTTATTAAGTGCTCTATAGTCAACACAAAGTCGCATAGAACCATCTTTTTTCTTTACTAATAAAATTCGTGAAGCCCAAGGTGAATTACTGGGTTGTATAAACCCTTTATCAAGGTAATCCTTAATTTGTCTTTCAACTTCTTGATGTTGTGTTTCACTTAACCTATAGGGTGGTTTAGAAATAGGGTGTGTATCCTTATTTGTGTCAATTGGGTGATTTATATCACCCCTATCTGGTGGAAGGCCACTTGGTAGATCAGAAGGAAACACATCTTTAAAATCATCTAACAAACTACTTAATTCATTATTTACATTCAACTCACAAACATAAGAAAATTGTTGCTTTATATTACAAAAAGTGAAAGTATTCTGTACAGGAAGAGACCATAACATATATACCTCATAGACTTCCTTCTTTATTAGCTCTGAACTTCAGTAGAACATAGCAAAGGATTATCAGATACTTCATGTTCACCTTGAATGACAAAAGTCTTACCATCCCTTTCTAATTCCAGTGTATTATGATGGTAACTACGTTTTAAGGATGGTTCCAATCCCCATAGCCACTCCCTCCCTAGAGCAATATCAGCTCGTTCCATGTTCATAATTTGGAAATCAAGTTTATCTTTATATCCTTGAATCTCAATTTCCAAATTGGATACCATTGTATCCCATATTTTATTGTCTTGGGCTTGCATCATACGAACAACATATTGATGCCCACTCTTTTGTTGGGGAAGTTTCAATTTTTTGACAAGTCCATAATTTATAAAATTATGTGTAGCAGAGTCATCAATCATGACTTTAACCCTCTTTCCAGCTATCAATCCATGTACTCTAACTAAATCATGTGGGCCAAAGATAGGCTGGCACATAGAAGTTGACATACAACACGTGTTGTACATCCATGTGCAAGACCTCTAAAGATTTATACCTTTCATGCCCCTTTAATTCTAAGGTCTGCACTACATGGATTTGTTTTTCTTTTCCCTTGCCCTTGTCCTTATCCTTTCCTTTGTCTTCCCCCTTTTTCTTTTGAGGGCAATTCCAAGCAGCATGGTTAGGGGATAGGCAATTGAAACACAACTTTTCTTTTTTGGCCTTATCAAAGTCATTAGGACTTAACTTTGGCCTCACATATTGTTTCTTTTCAAAAGGTTGTTTTTTACCCTTAAAAAATGGCATTTTTCTTTTAAATTTTCCCACAAATTTTGAGGTTTCCAATTCCTTAGACTTGGGCTCCATATCAGTGAGACTAGTGAGTGTACCTGGACGCATACGGGCTCTGTATCAGTGAGACTAGTGAGTGTACCTGGACGCATGCTATCTTCATTAACTAATTCACATTTAATTGCCTCTTCCAGTGTCTTAGGTGAACTCCTTTTTACTTCCTTTTTACAGGCTTTATCTAGTCCCCTAATGAATCCTCTTGTTTTTTGAAATTCATGTCAGCAGGGGTCTTCCCTTTTGTTTGACATAATCCCAATCTTCCCAATTTCTTTCCATTTCATTTTCAGGAAGGAATTCTTTCAAAAAGACAGATTCAAATTGAGCCCAAGTTTCAGGTATTTTATTTGCCTCCTTTAAAGTTCTCCACCATTTATATGCTTTGGGCCCCAAAGTTAAACTAGCCTCCAGTGCTTGGAGATGTGGTGGAGTATTTTTAAGTTTATGTAAATCTTCCCATTTTTGGAGGAAATTAAAGATTGTATCTTTATTTCTATCTTTTTCC
This sequence comes from Lygodium microphyllum, assembly GCF_053477565.2. Lineage (NCBI taxonomy): Eukaryota > Viridiplantae > Streptophyta > Polypodiopsida > Schizaeales > Lygodiaceae > Lygodium > Lygodium microphyllum. The sequence continues at coordinate 18,319,124 of NC_141137.1, read as the reverse complement.
TCCCTGTGAAACTAAGGGGGTTTCATATCCTTTAGAACTGGATTATCCCTCAACTTGTGGTGGGGTTCCTTAGGATCTTGCATAGTCACATCTAAATCTTTCGATGAAGATGGGACATCCGAGGTTTCTATCTTATTTTTATCTCTTTCTAACAATAAAGTTAATTGAGATTTTATTTCAGTGAGTGTTTGAGTTAAAAATTCCATTTGAACCCCCTGAGCCTGTACACGAGCAGTAAGATCATCAAATTGTTCTCGTGTAGCAAAAAATTCTTCCCACTGTTCTTCTTGCATCTGTGGTTCACGGGGATCTACCATAGGGTGGTCCCCAGAACTAGAACCTTCCATTACTCCCTCTTTCCCTTTTTCTGCCATTAATACACTGGAATTGGAAAGCAAAGATAATAAATTTGCATACAAAGTAAAGTACTTCCCTGATTATAATGGCAGGTAACTGTTGCTGGTTTCGTAAATAAACCCGAAGAGTAAGGAACAAATTTTGCCTTCCCGGACTAGAGCAGTGAAGCAGTCATGCTGGAAATGAAGTTTCCTGACTTCAGTCGTGTATCATCTGACATTTTTTCGTCCATCCCATGACGTTTTTCTGTCCGTCCCACAACAGTCGCCTCGCACACAGAAATCGTCTCACGTTTCTGGTGCACAACAGTCGCCTCACATTTTTGGCGCCTTTTTTTTTAAACGTTTCATCTCAGTTGACCACCGTCAGATCACGTTTCTCCTCAGCCTTTCCTCTACCCGCAATGTGTCACACTTACGTGACGTGGCACGTCTCACGCCTTTCACTTTCCTTCACAGCTTGTCACGCTTTCACGGCGTCTCCCTTTTCACACACCCTTCCAGTCTTGTCGCGCACCCCGCCAGCGCTCTCCCTTTCGACCAGTACTAACATATGACGGGTGACATATCCGTCATTTCGCCTAGCCACAGACGTATCCGTCGATTCACCTAGGTTCACTTGAAAAGAACTTCACGAATGGCTTTGATACCAATGTAAGACGGCTGCTCTCAAGAAGACCATAAAGCCAGAGGAAAATCAGTCCTCAGAAGAAATGAGCACGATCCATTCTTTCACCTCCTAGCCTTGCCTAGTTTATTGCTGGCCAGACCCATCGTGATTCGATTGCCAGTCGTCAAACCTTGGTGAGTCCTACTATTCTTGGACTCTCTTTGGTTCTAGGCTCCCATAGACCCCGTTCGGGCGCCCAAGACCCTGGACGGTCATCCTCGTGCATGTTTCCCTTGATTTACCTTAATATCACATGTCACATTAATGTCACGTTTCCTTAATATCACATTTAATGTCACATTAATGTCACATTGTCACATTTCCTTAATATCACATTTAATGTCACATTTAATGTCACACCACATGAGACTATAGGTCATTTTAAAGGCCATTAAATGCCCTAGATGCAAACTGACACCAAGAACCCACAAACACTTGTCTAGCATAACTTACAACTTTTTCGAATGTCTCCCAATGCACACATTGTACTTTGGATCTATCACCATGCCTTAACTAACTTACACTTCACATGTACACCTCACATACACAACTTAATAATGCCAAAGCTAAACATTCAAAATACACTTCTCGGTGAGAGATCTCCCCCTCAAAATCCTTGCAATCATTCTCAATTGCATTACAATGTGACAAAAGAAAAAGTACTTAACTAGAAAAAGCGCAATGAATCATAGTCAAATCGCATAAGCCACTAGTGTTTAACTATGCTACCAAACATATGCTAAAATTTTAGCCAACAAAACTAATTTACAACTCTCCGAAATGAATCATAACTATTGTTAGGACCACATGGGATACATCCATTAACTTTGAATCAAAAGTTTTTTGACTACGTAACCAAAACAAAGCATAAACTAAGCAAATACCATGGTTATACTTCCATTGGTATTACATAACACTATTGTCAAGTAGAACTCAGCTAAAAACCATTGATAATTAATATAAATGTATAGTCTTAGAGTTGTAGTAAAACTATATTCATTTTCATACCAACTACAATGAGGAGCACATTGAATAATGACCTCATGGCAAACATACTGCGAGCAAATATAGTACCTCCAACTACAGTGACTAGTACACTTAATATTGACCTCACGATGAACATATTGTCACCAAATAGTACCTTGGAAGCACGCCAAACACATTCGTAATCCACTATAAACATGAGGTTTCCACCACTAGAGGAGTGAAAGTGCTACCTTGCCCTCGAGCATCAAGTAGTGCTCTTGACCTCTTGCTCTACTGAGCTTGAAGAAGCCCAATCTAAAGTCAACTTAAAGTAAAATCATCAAGGTAAAGTTGCAACAACAAAGGGTGTTCTACCAAGTCATCTTCATTTTGCATCCATAGGTGAATAATTCTAAAACTTCACCAAATAGTGCTTGAAATTTTTACCTCTTATTTTCCTCTCTTTATGTACCAAAATTTGCTAAGGTACCAAAATCTCATGTAGCTCCTCAACCTTTGGTTGAATTTTAGTAGATACATCCTCTAGCATACCTCCATGAAAAGGTCTTAGCACACTCATATGAAAATTATTATGTATCTTCTAATGCTAAGGCAATTTCAACCTATCAACAACATCACTTAACTTTTCCCATAGTTGGAAGTGCCCATAGTGGCATATATCCACCTTAGGATAGAAATGCTCCTTGCCTTTTATATTTTTCAGTCTTGCCTTTCCATAACGTAGTAGTACCCAATTGCTTTATGTAAACTCTAGGGCATGTCTATGGCCATTAAGTGCTCTTTTATGCTTCTCTTGAGATCTTTGAAGCTCTTATTTGACATTTTGATAGGCTATATCCATGCTCTCAAAATGGATATATTAGCCTCAAATATCTTGTCCTTTGTATGCAAGATTAGTGGAACTTTCCTTTCACCCTTAACAATCTCAAAAGGAGCCTTTCTAGTGGAGCTATATACATTATGGTGTTGTGAGAAAACTCAACTAAGGGAAAATGATGTTTCCACTATGTATTATTCTTTGAAATGTAATATTGCAAGCTCTTTCGACTATCCATCAATTTGTGGATGGAAGGATGAAGAAAATTTCAATGTGAAACCATGTTTTCAAATAGCCCCTTCCAAAAAAAATTGCTCATCCAATGATCCTAATCATTAATGATTGAATCTAGCATGCCATTGACTTAAGATATATGTTGCATGAAAATGCATTCCATATGATTAGCCTCGGTCTTTTTACTATAGGAATACAAATGAGACTGCTTTCTAAACCTGCATATGATAGTTCATATCCAATTATTCCCTATAAGTGTCCTTGAAAGATGAAAAATAACATTCGAGAAACACCCTACCAATGTCTATTAGGTATACAAATAGAGTGCAAAAAGCATGGAACCTTTTTCCTATTATACTTGACCTTTTGCATAATTTCTCAAATGCTAAAATTTTCACTGCTACCCATCTCAAAATAACACCCTTCTTTTGCAAAGCATGCAATGGAGAAGATAATTCAGGTGTTGTTCAGAGGGCTACTTTCAAGGATCAAATCCATGCCATGATCCTCATGCCTTTCAGGTGGTAATTATCCCAAAAATGACTCTAAAAAGAAATCATTATATATTAGATATATTTTCCATGCTTTCACTATCATATTTATCCTTTTCTCAAATGGGGGGGGGGGGGGGGTTTACTCATGAATATATGTATATATAATGTGAGTTCAAAATAAGGGGTTTTTAAAACACCATTTTTTACATACAGAAGGGTGTCATATAAAGGGGTTACTTACAGATTGAATAGAAAAGGGTTGTGTTTTACTCAAGAAAAATTCACAGATTAGGATATTTATAAAAAGGCCATGAACACACGTTATATAGAGAATATATATATAGTGAACCCCTTCACATCCTTTGCAAATACTAAGTAAGCTGAAAGAAGATTTTTCATTACTCTTGATATGACAAAAGTAAATATAACAAGGGCAGATTTCCCTTTCAATTTTACATCTAGAGTATGGGCCAAGCCCTTATATTGAAGTGTTACAACTTTGACATGGGTATCTATAACTATGTGCACACGATGGAACCAAGACATTCCAAGCAATCACAACCCTCCAATGGAGCATAAAGAACTCTTTGTTGTCCATATAACTTCAAAATGTGTAAATGAAGCTTTTCGATGATGGATGTGGTAGGCTTTGCATGCCCCTTTCATGGCATACCAATGTCTCCCATGGGACCCATCTAATCCTTTTTGTGCTAAGATGGGAAATCATGTTTGTAGAGAGAAAATTTTCTCATGCACCAAAATCAAAGAAGATCAATGCACGTTGATCTCTTACTTTCCCCATGACCTATAAAGTTCTATTGTATCATCATTGGGATGATCATAACCACATGAAGAACCAAATCGGCTAAGATTTTCAGATTTCCCCCCTTAGGATCACCATTATTTTTAGCATTATTAGCTTGCTGCCTTTCTAGACACAATGCTTTGCCTTGTGCCCTCCTGTTTACAAAGAAAACCTTGGTTGTTAACCACCATTAATTCCCTTCATTGGGCAACATTCCCCCAACTTTCTTCTTGCTATTCTTGCCTTTTAACAATCCTATTTTTAGACCCACCTCTCTTTTCAATCGTGGAAGCATTCTTTTTAGTCTTTTTATCATTGGTGTTGAAGCTTCTAGACTTACCATGGAGCAAAGAATCTTTTGTACACATCTCTATCAATTGTGGCATGCTTGTCATTGTGGTCTTAATGCAAAAATTATGAATCTCCTTGGACAATCCATACCAATACTTGTCTATTTGCTCTAAAAGAGGACAATATGATAGGAAGTGATGCGGGAAACAATGCCTCCCAAAAATTCTTGTGATATTGCTCAAGATAATTACATTGAGATGCATCTAGTCAAGCGGTCAAGACATCCATCTCAAAGGTAGTCATCAACAAAGATGAAGCAAAAAATTTCCTAAAATGAACCCAAGTTGACAGTGCTCTACCTTGCATTGAGAGTGATGGCCTTGATTGCAATGCATTCTCCTTCAAGAAAGTGGTTGCCCTTTCAAATCTTAGATGACTCAATGAAGTTTCCTTTGAGTAGACCACATCAAACTATTGAACTCAAAGCTTTCAATCTATCTTATGCACCACTTTACACTTTTTCACCTTCATCATAGTCTTTTGCTTTGCCCTTCCATGCCAACTTGTCACAAATAGATGGCTATATTTTTCACATGACCAATACTATATGGAGCATTTGCATGACCAACATTAATACCATGAGCACTTAACACACCAAGATTAGCAAATGCATTACCAAACATGCCACTTTATGCCTCGAGACCATGTCAACTGTGGGATTTTCAATTCCACATGCCATACCTAGATACATTCAGTCTTGCATTCCATGCATTGCCTACTGCATACCATGAGGATTTGGGCCATACCTACCCATAGATGGCCCTTGACCAGCAATTGCATGGAAAATAGACAAGATTGTGCATTGCATCTACCAATGCTCATGGATCCTTCAGAATGTGAAGCATCACCATCACTAGAATCCATATAACTTGGGTATGGTGTCATGCTTGTCGATTTCTGTTGGGGGTAAAGGCACCTATGCTTATGTTGCCCTATGCTTACTCCACACATCGTGACCACACACCTATACACTACAGGTAGCAAGCACCCATCACTATCAATTTATTCTTTATTCTTTCCATGACCATAAAATAAGGGAAGACTAGTCACACATTGTGATTGTTGGAGTTCCCACATGCAGTGTCTCTCTCTCTTAAGAGCTTTCTTGCTCCATTTGCCATAGCTCTTGCTTTGCTCTTGCTTCCACTTGTGTGCTTCCAAAGGTTTCATGGTAGCCGTTTTTTCTTCTTCCCAAGGTATGCATTGAGTCTTTCCCTCTTCTGGCTTATTCCAACTTGCTCCCGACTTATCGAGGAGTTTGGTAGTGCTTACTTGAGCATTTTTGAGTGCTTATTGAGCTGAGGGGTTGGCATTCTATCCATTCTGAGTGGATATAGAGCATGCTATAAAAGTTGTGGATAGCTATGGCAGCTAGACAATACTGTCATATTTTGGCCATAACTTTTGCATATGGTATCAGCTTCATGCATTTTATAGCTAGAAAAAAAGAGTGTGATGAGATCTATAGTTTTTGAGCGCTCATAGAGCTAACTTTGTGTAGATTTCTATTCTCTATTTCACATAGAATAGAACAATTCTAGTTTGGACAACAAATAGTAAATTTCATAATGCATGTTTGATGCTTTAGGGATGCTATTTTGGTGTTTGAATGGTATAGTTATGATTTTGGGATGCTATTTGGATTTTTTAGAGCTTGATTAGTTGAGTTTTGGAGAGGTTAATTGTTGTCATTACAATTTGGATAGTAAGCACACAACAGTGGGCTTCATGCTTTGAATGCCTATTGTGTCTACACAATATTTTGGATATGCTACATGTCTAAGGTGATGTCTAGCATTAATATATAAGCCCATAAATGGTTATGATATCCTTTGACACTTGGATTTGGGCTACATTTGATGTACCTGGGATTTGATCAGTTGCTTTGAGATTTTATGCTTACTTACATATATTGAAGCTTCATTTGATACTTATGCTCCTGGATGTATTTGTGATGCGCTTGGGCTTTCCAGATATTTTGATGTATATGACTTGAGCTTTACTTTCTCACTTTGCATTTCAGATTTACTTCCAATGGGAGACGCTTGTACTTACTTGGCAGAGCTTAGTTCTTTGAGATAATGGGACTCTTGGTTTGTGCATATGCTCTCTTATATGCAATTGGATGCAGTTATCTCCACTTGTGGGTGGATTTGATTTTGTATGCTTCAGACATCAATACTTACCTCTGTTAGCAGTTTGTCAATGTTGGATATGCTTATGGAATGTATGGCTTACTCATGAAAATTTGAGTTTGTGACACTCTTTGGTACCAGTGGTCTATGCTTAGTCACTGCTAGTTGTACTCTTTGTATCTCGGTTGCTACTCGGATATCCCTAGCAATGAAAGATTTCTTTCTTGGCTATTTTTCCATAGTTGGATCGACATATATAGTTGTCTTTATTTCAACATTGCTGTAATTACAGTTTTTAACGTTGTCTTAGAGAGTAGACATTGTACTTTGACATATATAGCTTAGCATTGCTGTAATTACAAATTTTAATATTTTCTTAGAGAGTAGACATTGTACTTTGGTAGTCTATTGCTTGTAGTGGTGGACATCTCTATACTTTGGTATTCCCTCATGTTTTGCCCTTGTTTTGATTGAAATTTTGGGGGATGATTTGCAGTCATTTACATCACTCCATTCTACATTGCTATACTATCATTATGGCTAGTTCTTCAAATGATAGTACTATTTTTAACGTTGAAAAGATTGATGACACAACTTCACTTATTGGAAGATGTAGATATGGTAGATACTAGTTCAAAAGAAGTAGGTTAGGCCTTTGAAAACCAAGAGTGTAAAGCTCAAATACATTGATCAAGATACTTGGGATGAGGTAGATAAGCTATGTAAATCCCCTATCATATTATCATTATTAAAACATATAAGCTATATAAATACCCTATTATATTGTTAATATTATTAAAATAATTTTATTTTAATATTGTGGTACCTAAGTATAATGCTTGGCAATTATGGGAGAATATATGTAATATTTATGATAAGAAAATTCTTGCTTTGTAGATGTATTGATTGAAATAGCTCATGGATCTTTGCATGAAGGAAGGGACTAGTGTGTCCACACATTTGAATGAGTTTCACTCAATTTTCAACTAGTTGACTTCATAGGGTATTGAGTTTAAGGATAATCTTCCTTCCTTGTTCTTGCTTGTGACACTTCCTGAGTCATGGGACACATTTTGTACTGCCACGTGTGCTAATATGCCTAACAATGGTTGAAAACTCTAGGATGTTGAGGGTGCCTTACTCACAGAGAATATAAACACAAAGAATGTGGATGCAGCTATACTCCTCACGCATTGAATGTTGGGGTAGACATAAGGGTAAGAGAGATAATGACCATCATAGTAGAGACTCATAGAGGTCTCAGTCTTGTGGGCAGTCTCGCAGTAAGTCCTGTGATCATAAGGCCTCTCTTACATGCCATTATTGTGGGAAGCAAGGTCATATTAGGCCACAATGCCATAAGCTCCACGATGATAAGCACAAGAAGAAAGGAAAGGGTAAAGTTCAAGATAAGTTTGATGATTGTACTATTATTCCTAGTAAGTCCATCATGAAAATTGAGGAGATAAATGCCTCGAAGCTTGAATCTAATGATGATTACATCTTGGCAGCTTTTTCTCTTAATGCTAGTCAGTTGGTGGATGCCCCCTCTATACTTTTTCTCATTGTTGTTGGCTACTTGATTTAGGGGCTTCTTTTCATATTATCCCACATAAGGATTGGTTTCATTCCTATTGCAATATGACAAGTTTTTTGAAACTAGGAAATGACTTGGTATTGGATATTATTGGCATTGGGGATATAAGAGTGTAGTTTGTTTCATATAATACTTTTTTTCTTACATGATGTATGTTATGTTTCAGCTTGACCAAAACCCTACTCTTTTCTAGTAGATAGTTGGATGATGTAGGGTATCATGTATCTTTTGGTGATTTCATGTGGATGATTAGCCATGGGAATCTTGTCTTTCCTTGAGGTGCCAAGGTTGGTAGCCTCTATCCTTTGCTTGTATTTGGGTCTATTGGAGCATGTTTTGATTGTGGTTGATATACCACATGTATCTTTATGGCATCGTCACCTTGGGCATATGTTATTAAAAGGAATGATAATGCTTTCTCGTTTGCAGTATCTTTCACCCCTTGGCTACAAATGTTTTGATTCATTTGACCTTTGTCTTTATGGCAGGTAGACATGCATTTCTCATAAGAAGTTTGGCATTATGCGCATGGGTGAGCCTCTCGCTCTTTTTTATTCAGATGTATGTGGCCCCATGCCCTATCAATCATTAGGTGGTGCGAAGTACTTTGTGACTTTCATTAATGATTATTTGCATAAGATCTGGGCATATCCCATAAAATAGAATCGGATGTATTGGCTACCTTTCAATGGTGGCTCTCTTGTTGAGAATCAGTTTGGGTATAGGTTGAGATACCTAAGGTTAGATAATGGGGGTGAATATGTATCTAAAGCATTTGAGCAATTTTGTGATAGCAACTTGAAAGATATTAAGCATTAGTTGACTGCCCCTTACACCCCACCACACAATGGTATTGCAAAGCACATGCATAGGAAAATTCAAGAGAGAGTCCATATTATGCTTAGCTAGGTAGGCTTACCACAACATTTTTAGGCTAGGATAATTACTAGTACTATATACGTGATAAAGAGATCCCCATGCACTACTATTAGTTGTTAGGTTACAAAGGAGGTATGGTCTGGAAAACTTTCCATCGTATTCTCATTTGTGTGTCTTTGGATGTGAGGCTTTTTTCCATGTTTCCAAGGACAAATGCAATATATTGGATCCTAAATTAGTGAAATATATCTTTCTTAGTTAGGGGGATGCAAGTGAGATGGGCTATCATCTATGTGATCTACAAGCTAGCAAGGCTATACATAGCCATGATGCCATTTTCCATGAGGAGAAGATACATAAGCAACTTGAGTAGGTAGTTGAGATATGTAGAGTGATATTTCAAGAGGAGCCTCTTATTACCATACAACCAACTAGACATCTTGTAGTTGATGTTCCAATAGCCCATGATCATGATGTTGGATAGGATTTACAGGCCCCACAACTTGTTTTGTGACGGTCTACTAGAGAGAGACATTAGTGTGATCAATTTGCACCCTCCATGGACTATATTATGGTGAGAGATGTTGTGAAACTCTTACCTATGATGAGACCATGTGCCAAGGTGATAGTCACTTTTGGGAGAGGCCCATACAATTAGAGTATGACTCATCATTGAAAAATCATACATAGGATTTGACTCCTTTTGTTGGGATAAAAGGCCCTTGGGCCTGCTCGTGCACAGTGACCGCCCATATTCTTTATTCATATATATATGAAAGTACAATAAGGTTGCCATAACATTGTTGACATCACCTACATTGTGTGTGCTCTTCTCTCCCGCGTCTCCCGCATCCCTTTCAACTAGTATCAAAGCCACTCCTTCGCGAGCTCTTCTCGGCATCTACACGAGGTATGAGAGCTTGCTTCTCACTTAGTTCTCAACCATTCTTTGACATGAATAGTAGGGTTTCATGAAGAGGCATCCATAGCTTCCATCATTGAAGATTGTTCTCTTCACCTCTTGCTTGGACTTGTCCTAGGCTTGTGTAGGCCTATTGTAGGCCTTCATTGGGCTCTTGATTATCCCCTATCCCCCTTGATTTGGCCCCTCAAGTACAGCAACATACTCACATTTTATTTGCCCTTGTTTGAAAAAATGGCTCAAAAATCACTCTTTTTGTCATATCTCGAGCATTTGAAATCTGATTCAGGCAATGTAAGAGTCTAAGTTGGGGTTTTGGCACGCTCCGGACGTGATGATGATGTTGGATTTGCCAAATTTTTATGATAGAATATTTTGCAACAAATTTGAGGTCTGAGACATCATGTATTTGTATGCTTATGGCTTATGTGATGCTTCTACTGATGTCTATTGATACCAAATCACTTGTGGATGTTATGCCTCTTATGTGAGATGCATTTGGAGCTGATTTAGCTTAGTCATTGACTATTTTGAACAGCCCTAGATCTATCCAAAATAGGGCAGCCACTTGTTACTTCAATTTTATGCTTACAGGTCTTGGCATTTGATGCCCAATTATGCCCAGTTGGTGCATATACATACGGGAATGTATGCCTATGGTTTGCCTATGGATTTGAGCTTGGATTGAGAATTGATTTGCTTGGTGTTAAGAGGTTATATGCTGTTAGAAAATTCAGGGCTGAAGCTATTTAATGATTTTCCAGGTTATGCCTATTACGTACGGGGTGCTCCCGACTACTTGGGTTGATGTATTCACGCGTTTGGATGATGCCACATGGTTCTTCTATGCTCTGAAATTATTTTGACATGAGATTTGAGCTCGATTTAGGTTTGACTGTCACTTCTTTGCAGTTGGCATTTCATCTATGACATGGTTTATGCCTAGGTTACCCAGTATGAGTTATGATGTCTTGGTGAATGCTTTATGCTTTGGCTATGGATGATAGTTATTTGAGCTCGTCTCATATTCATTTGAGTATTCCCTTGAGCAGTTGGACATTGACTTGGATTTTTCCATTACGACCTTGGATGCTATATGGGATTTGATGCTTTGATTATGGATATTGGCTATTACTTGGATGTACTTACATGTATTGAGCAGTGAATTGCTCCCTTGTTTTGGCAGTTGCCTATTGAGCTATGATTGCTCGTTTGCATTTGATATGCGGGATACTTACTGATCAGTGGACTTGGATAGTGCTTGGGATTTATAGTTATGGCCGTCCTGCTTCTCTGTTGTATGGGATCTATGCTATTTGGGCTGCTAATGCTTGTGTATGTTAAGGAGCAATTGATCTTTATGGCCACCTGTGTATGCAATAGTCTGCTACTATGTATTTTATAGAGCCTCTTACTTGGATGCTTTTACATAGATATTTGGGCTTTTATTGGAGCTTGATTCTTGCAGGTTTATTTGCCACCTGCCGTTCTTGGGTGGACATGTATGTCAGTACATGGTATGAGACACTGCAAAGTTATGTATATTCCTATGTTTCGGGGATGCTTATGCATTTATGGCTCCGAGGCATGCTTATGCTTTTATGGTTGCGAGCTACAGTGGTTGGATATGTCATGCTTTTGTCTGTTAGGCTTGTCCGTGTGGGAGCTTTTGCATTTGTGGTTGATGCCTTTGTGTTCTCCCCTTCTAGTTTGGATGAGTCCACAGTATGCTATGACAACTTTTAGCTCTTCTAGTCATGCAGATAGTCCTCTTGATGAGCCTGTTCTCTTTGATGAGAGTTCCCTTGATTCTTTGAGCTCCTTGGATGTATTGGACAGCCTTACTCATGCTATTACAAAGTAGCTGTCCTCTTCTATAGGTTTTACAGGTTCTGTTTGCTTTCATTGTGGAAAGATAGGGCATGTGAAGCATAAATGCTTCAAGTGGATTAGAGAGCAAAAAAGATTGTGCCACGCTAGATATGAGAGCAGAGTTAGTGATACAGTAGGTGAGACCACTGTTGATAGTGGTATGGTGCATGTAGTTACCCATGATGATGCAGCTGAGTCTAGACTCCTGGCATCGTGTTACCTTGCAGATTACTTGCTCAGTGATGTGGCCTATACCTTTGATTGGCTTTTAGATAGTATGGCATCTTGTCATGTTACTCTACATAGAGCTTGGTTCCCTTCTTACAGGGAGGTTGACGGATGTATTTCTTTGGGCCTTGAGCAGGATTGTCATGTTATTGGTTTAGGGGATATATGCTTGGCTTTGCCAAATGGGTCTTCTCTTATGCTGTGTGATGTCTTGCATATACCTATGCTAAGTAAGAGCCTCAGTCAGTTTCATGGTGCAAGATATTATGTCTCTCTTGGGGACACTTCATGGAAAATCTATTGTGGTTGCTTGGTATTCGCCAGAGGTGCTAGATATGGCAGTGATTATGTAGTGCATGTCTTTCATGTGGGAGATTCTATGGTTGCAATTACGCATATACCACATGCATTGTTATGGCATTGTCGCCTAGGCCATGTACGACACATTGAGATGGATGCTTCATGTGATATGGGCTTATTGCCTGCTCTTCCCCATGCTACTTGCCCTCATTGTAATCATGGTCCGTTCAGAGCCTCTTTGGCTTATGGCGATCGTGTGAGGCATGCTCCTCTAGATCTAGTCCATGTTGCAGTATATGGGCCTATGCCTTCCCAATCACTTGGTGGAGCATCGTATTTTGTGACCTTCATGGATCATGCTACCCACCGTGTTTGGGCTTACCCTTTGGTACAGATTGAGGATGCTGTTACTATGCTTGACAAATTTATGGATTCTGCTGGTAGCAGGCCTAGATGCTTGTAGATGGATTATGAGAGTCATGCTATCTCTCCCAGCTTACGGATCTCTTGTCAGCAATATGGCATTGATTTCTTATGGCCACGGTATTATGGGATTGCTCATGGCATGTGCCTAACTTTACATGCAAAGGTTGCTTCTATGCTTACCACAACTAGGTTATCTTATGGATTTTGGGCTAAGGCCCTTATGACGACAGTCTACTTGGTTAATTGGAAGTCGTGTTTCTCTTTGGATGTTATTACTCCACATGAGGCATGGAGTGGCATGAGACCCTCCTATGATCACTTGAGGATGTGTGGCTACCAGGCATCTGTCAATATGCCACATGAGCCTATGTCACGCATATGCATACTCCTTGGATATGGAGATGGTGACTTTACGGCTTACAGGTTTTGGGATTTAAATGCTCAGCAGGTTCTAGCAGCCATCATGCTGTCTTTTATGAGAGATAGACACCTCTCAAGCCTCTTGATGCGTGTTCAGTGCCCTTTATGGCTGATTCTACAGCCGTATGTTAGTCTTTCGCTTCGCTGAGGTCGCATACTGTCTTGAGACCCCGTCTGACTTGTGTCCGAGATGTTGGCCCTCTTTTAGTGATTGACTCTAGAGAATTTGGATGCTCTCCGCTGTCTTGTATCTGCCACGCTGATGCTATGCGCTACTCTGATGATGATGATGCATAGCCTTGCACTCATGAGTTGTGCTGGATTGCTCCGTTGTATGGAGTTGTGGGATTGCTTGCCTCCTGGATGTCTTGGACTTAGAGATTTCCGACACTTATTGCACAGTTCACTTTTCGATTGGGCGTTGGGTGAGATGTCATGATTCCTCACCTTATCTCTTTTCTTTTGTTTCATTTTTCACTCCCTGGCCCATTGGCCTTTTAGTGGGAGGTTGTTGGCACAAAGTAGTAGATATTGAGAGGCTAAATATTATTAGTATATTGCGATGCGCATAAACTTTATAGAGGGTATTTTTGGTAAGAGAGCTTGGAGTCATCTCAATTGGATTGATGGGGGATGACAATCACTATGAATTTAGAAAAATCGAGAAGAATCTCAATTCCACAAGGAAGTGGGGCAGAAGGGATGGAGGATTTGATTCCAAGAGCCCACGGAGTATCCACCTTGTCTTCATGAGAATTTCTATCCTCTTGCTCCACTCCTTCTTGCTCTATACTCTGGGAAGAGCCTCTCCTCTCTTACTCAGGCTCCCTTTGAACGACTCCTCTTGCCTTGTATTTATAGTTAAATTAAAGAAGAAGGGTTGTGGCCAAGAAGAGGAGCTCTTTGTGGGGAGTATCTTTGGTAAATCAACAATCTAATTGAATCAAAATTATTAAAGCATGATCCTTAACAAGTGTTGTCATTAAAGGATAGGATACATTGATAAATATTTGAGTTTTTGGAGAAGCAACTCACACATCTAGTTTATCAAGGGATGTATCTAGGTGACTCCATCATGAAGTCCCAAAGAGCTATCCAAACTATATGACCTAGAAACTCTTGAGTCTATCTCGTAGGGGAAGCTCCACCTCATCTTCTCTACAAGGATCTACCTAAAAAAGGGTTCTGAAATACCTCTAAGGTATCCTAACAAAAGATCTAGTGTCGTTTATGGATAGCTCCTTATGCAACAATCCTGAACTGAAGTAGTTTAGTATTTCACTTGGTTCAAAGATAGTGCCAAATAAGGGGAAGCTAGTCATGCCAAGCCCTCTACACATAGGGTAAGTCTTAATCTAGTCGCCTAAAACAACACTAAGTCAAATTCTAAAGAACAACACTCTAGCTCTTCCTATACCTTCCTAATCTAATGTTCTTGTGATGCTAGCACATTTAAGTGTGGTCCTTCCAATGATAGACAATGCATGAGCCTTGTAGTCATCACCTTGTGATAATGATGAAGTGTCCCCTATTGCCCTTTCCCCCAAGTGTGGTGATGACAACTTTTGATCCAAAAGATGGAGCATGATCTGAAAATGATAGAGTAAGAACTCCCATTCTTGATAAGGCAAAGCAAGAGATGTGATCTCGATGTGATATTTGCATCTCATCAATTGCAATGATACCCTTGGGAAGATGTGTCTCACTAATGGAAAGTGACATGTGCATGAAGGAGAGCATTTGTGGATCCATACAAATGTGACTAAGACACATCTTGGGCATGGGAAGAAGACTTGCACTTCATTGGATGTGCTAGTGCAAAGGACCAACCTTGCTCTTATGAGTTCACCTTGGGTCCCACACTAGAGAAGCCATGCCACTAGACTGGTGCACTAAGGCACAAGCATTAGCATGGCAAACAATATGTGCACTTCTTGAAACACAAACATATTTATTGCCACCATTTTTGCACACATACCCTTGTGATGGACCCAATGGTAAATTTCACATGCCATGCACTCCTTCCACCAAGTGAAAGGATGCTCCACTTGTGAGCTATAAGAATTCACTCAATGAGCTAATGGCACCATTTTTACCCTTGCTTGAGGGTGACTCTCACATACCACATATGATATGCCCTTCTTCCACTTAAGGGAAAGGATGTTCTGCTCATGAGCCATAAGAATCTTCTCAACAAGCTAGTGGCAATTATGACCAAGAGCAATGTGGCATCATCCACCAAATAATTGTGTCCTACCACCACCAAGATGATGACAAGGAGTGGAGCTTTGATGTGTCCCTTCCCAATTGAGATATGCAAATGTCAAAGCCTCTACCAGAATGCAAAATCCTTAGTGCCATGCTATCATGATTGTGATCTAGAATCCCCAAGGTGCTATACCATTGACCATGATTGTATTCTCAGGAGTTTGAGCACCATTTAAAATCACTTTCATTGTAAGAGACATTTATATGTTCATTGTACTTATAGTGTGGCATTTGATAATTATAAATGTAGATTATAGTTACATTGGGCATTTTTACACATAGTTTGGAAAATTCCTAAAAGTAATTAAAGTTCCTCAACCCACCAAATCTAGACACTTGAAAGCTAGTGCAAGTTCTTGTGCTTGTGCTTGGATTAATGATATGCTCTTATACTTAGATTTATTGCCTTGTTACCACGGTAACCCTTGTTGCATGTATTTCCTTGATAGAGTCCAAAGGATGCCATTACACTAACCCTTGCACTCTGAACTAACCCAACAAAGAGTGAATAGTATCATTACTAGTGTCAAACTTAGTAATCTATGCAACTTGAACTGGCCCATCAACCATGACAAGGGATAGTACCTTTGATTTCTAAACTAACCCATACGTGGGCAACAAGTGTAAAACTAGGAGCCCTTACTTCCTATCAATAATCCAATAGAGAGCACAAAATGTAACCTAGGTAACCTGTGAAGACAAAACTAACCTAGCATGCAACATAGGAAGAAAGGGTAGACAATCATACTGACTACACATAGGAAGCAAATGTAGACCTGCACACTGCACATCCCTTGTGTGATATTCTGAATTTATTTTCAATCTTCATGACTTCTCACAAATTAGATCTGAATAATTCTAGACCATTAAATAGAGAAAGTTTCGAGAAAAATAGTCCAAGATTTGTAACACGACACTTTATTGGGTTGATAAGGACTATAGCCATCCTTCACGGAAGTCACCACACGAACACGAGTCATAGACCATAAGTCAAAATTGATCAAACCCATTTAAAACTTAGCAAAGCAAGACAAGTCTAAAAGCTTTGAGCTTTCAAGCTTAAAATCTTTATAAAGAAAAAGAAGAAGAAGTGAAAACGATGACAAACAGGCTGTCCCCCCCTTTTTATTTAAAAAAAATGGTGCATAGTTCTCCCAAATTTTGAGATCTCGATTGTACAAGAAAAAGCCTAAATTCTCCTCATGTATCACAACATATAACTCTAGCAATCTCCCCCTCTTCTCAGTTTGTCGAGAGGCTTAGATTGAAGCAAGATCATCCAAGAGCTAGGTGAATCAGTCGTGGCATCTTTCACAACATCTCTAGACCTCAAAGATCAAATTGCCATCATCAGATTGCATCTTGAAAGCTTTCGCAATTAAAGACCATGGCCCCGAAGAAGAAAGTTATGAAGATCGTGGAGGCAGGAGCTACCAATAATGTTGTAGACACAATCACTACAAATAGAATGATGAGTACTAAGATTACAAATGTAGATGTGAATACCATCAACCAAGCACTCGTTCATGGATCCCCAGTGCTACATTTTTATAATAAAGGCAGCTAGCAGTCATGATTCCATGAATTGGCAACAAAAGCTGCATTTGTAAAATATGATTTTATTTATTTCTTGCATATAATCCTTTAAAGGAATTCTTAACTACAACTCCAAGGGGTAACTTGGGTTTGTACAAGATGTACTAAGGAGAGTACAAGGAAGGTAATGTGTCCCTAAAAAACTTAATATTTTGTATTTGTATTGATCTAACGAAACCTCTAATGGATAATCATGGATGCTAACTCTCGGGATATAAAAGACCTTGAGATGGAATTGTTGATTGAATACTTTTTGTAATAAAACTAACCAGGATTTTTTTATCATGGGCAAGGACTCATGAAACACCAAGGGAGTTATTCTCAAAAATAGAATTCTTGTTTAGATTCACTCCAAACTAGATCCCAACTACCCTTCGAATTTTAGACAATATCTTGGAAGTTCTAATACTAGTTGAGGAACGGAACTTGGAAAGAATAATACCTTCGGGTTGACATCACTCTATTTAGAATAGAAAACATTATAAAAAGTTATTTTTCTTAAAGAAACTATTGAGAAGGTATTGCTTTACTCTATTTTTGTGTCGTGAATTAAAGACGTGTAATGAATTTGTATCAAGAGATAATTCAAAGAAGTTATTTTTATATGTTTAACCTAAGGTAGTAGGTAATTAGATAATTTAAACACCCTCTCAAGGGAAGCGGGAGGATGGCCAATGGTAGATCCAAACCTATGGTTGGGTGGTCTCAATGAGCCGAGAACTTTCCTAAGAAGGAATAAAAATCACATTTTTGATAGACCAGTAGAGATTAGAAAGTGTGACTTACATCACTTTAGGACCATGGATGGAAGGGATCAAAGTGCCACACTCCCCTTTGTCTCCCGTTCTCTTTGAACCTAGCCCACGCAAGCCCGTTTAAGTCAACAATTTTTTAATAAGGGATGGAGACTTGGACCATTGACACACTAATCAACTGTTAGAGGGTTGATTTGACCAAATAGACTTAGGTCAATCCTCATGGGAATGGCTGGAACTTCCATTGGGGGGTAGACTCAAGCAAGCCTAGTTAGCAAAATCCGAGGGTTTTAATCAAAAATCCTGGATGGCATTTTTTAGGACATCTCTTGATGGGCTACTAAGAACGTGCCACGAAGGAGTTAGCTTGGGGTGGTACGTTACAATCAATATTAGAGTGCATGTTGATATACAACATGACGCAAGTAAATAAAACTAGTATAAAACATATTTCCCTTAAGTAGTGAAAATATTCTCTTGCTAATATATGTTGGTTTCTAGAGCAGAAAGACAGTGTAACATCCTTGCGCAGCCCATAAACTCCCCCTTTGAAATTAAGAAAAAATGAAAAAAAATTGATTCCTTTTCCCCCCCTGCCATCGTCGATAGGTGGCAAGAGGGAGTAAGTTGACGTGGCGAGGAGAGAAGATGACAGCGAGGAGGATGTTGATGATGACGAGGAAGAAGTGGAGGAAGCTAAGACGTGGCATAGGGTGATGATGACACCGAGGAGGGAGGAGAGGAGGAAGTCGATGACAATGGTGGCGATAACATCGAGGGGGAGACCACGTGGCCAAACAACCCCGCTAACTCCTCGATCAGTCCACCATGCGGTGCGACAGGTGGTGGGTGGGAAAGGCCACCACCACCACTCCACATTCCCCCCTTTGAAACACCCCGCCCCACCCTCCCATCGAAAAAAGGGATAGAGATACCATCTCCCCCCCTTTGCTGTCGGCCCATGAGAGAGAGAGAGAGAGAGAGAGAGAGAGAGAGAGAGAGAGAGAGAGAGAGAGAGAGAGAGGGAAGGTTCTGGGAGATTCCTCCCTTCCCCTCCTTAGAGGGTGACCACACACTCCATCTCTTCCCCCGCAACTTATTTTCTTTTTCCATGGGTTAAACCCCTTTAAGATAGAGGAGATTCACCCTGACACACCATCTCTCCAACGAGAGAAAGGGAGAAAGAGATTTACAAGCCAAAAGTATGGCATCAAAACAGAGGATGACACGCACCAATGGAAATCCTATGTCTGACAGTGGAGCCACCACTTAGGGCATTACCATCAATACAAATGCAACGTTGGGTATAGTTAAGCCATCTCCAAATACCCAGGTACAAATTGCCATCTTCCCTATTCGTGAGTCATAGGCTATATCACTCCGGTATGCGCATGAATTCATACAAAGGAGTAGCTTGAACTTATTCCTATTATTATAATTTGGCATTCTGATTGTTCCTTTTAACCCAACTTAGTTACATTCAGCCTATTTGTTGATAGTGAAATTTAAGGAGGAATGTCAAGGGTTATGAATGGTATAGCCGTTAAAAGAAATGACATCAGAAGATTGTGCATACAAGTGCTAGGTTAAAGCATAGTCGAGGGTTACAACTAGCATAATTGCCAAAAGAATATGACATTAAGAATTGGGAATAGAAAGTTCTAGTTTAAAGTTTGGATACTTCAGAACTACTTAGCCTAAGAGCCCAAATATTAAGAAAAACTAGATTCTAGCTCAATGCACGGCTTGTGGGAGTCTAGTTACTTGGGATCATTTCGTTCTTATCTTATCAAGCATTTACACGTTAGGCCTATAACATGCTTGATATATGAGAAAAATTTCTTGTTTTGCTTCATGGCTTGGCTAATAGCTAGTATAATAAATTAATCATAAGGATTAAAGCTAAAATGTTTGGAGATTTGTCTGATAACTACGACTTTTACCAATCCAATTCGAGATTGGATTATCGATCAATGTAAGTAATCTATAGAACTTACGTCATGTACAATGTTTGAACCCTTAACACATGTTTTAGCCAAAGGAAGGGAGTGTTAAGTAAATTTTACATAGAATTGCTCTTTGATCCCCAAGGGGAAGAGCAGATATGCGATGGCAAGATTATCGCGACTATTCCTGCAATGTTAGAATACCATTGTTTTGTTGGTTGATCAAACAACATCCTAAATGCTTTTACATTCAATTGATTGTTGCATTGTGGTTTGGATGATTATTCCAAGTGATTGTGATTGTTCGAAAATTCATGACAGGGGTTTGTGATGACAAGTTGCCATGAGGAAATAAAGGAATGCTTTCTTAGAAGATGATATTAGACTGATTGCCTTGATTGTGCTTGATTCATAATTGGATTAGTTAAGGAAGGATATTTTGCGTGGGTGGATCTTCTCCAAGGTCACGCCGTGTTTCAACCTGGGAGGGAATTGTTTGATTCATGGGTGGAAGGTTGAGTGGTGAAAAGGCCAACCACGGAAGTTGTGTCTCACTTCTAGGTTGCTTGGGCTCAGTGGACCTTTGAACACCCCTTCCTAGTCCGAAACAAAGTTGAAGACTGCCGTGAGCCCAACGTCTAGGGCATTGGAAGTTCCTATTCTAGATACTGGATGGAAATTATGGTGTTATGTGATTTGGACCAGGTACTTCTATTGGATAGAAGGGATACATAATTTCTCTTGCATGGGTAGGAGACAAAGATTAACTTGAAGATAAGTTAAGGAACCTGCTTGTCAAAAGGACTGCTTGCTCTGTATTCATGTATGTGCCATAAATTACGCAAGCGAACCCCATTCCCTAAGAGGCCTAATTAAGGAAGCTAATTTTGAATGCCACACATAAATGTGATAGGACCTAATTAGAAAACTAAAGCTATCAAGGGAAGCAGGTGGGTGGAACCCTCGACCGGTCTATCCTACGGTAGGGTGGTCCTAGAGAACTAAGAGGCTTCTCACAAGGTTTTACCATCGTTCGACCTTCAGTCATTGCTAGGTTAGATTCCGATTCATGCCGTTTTAGGGGACAAGAATGGGACTAAGCCCTACAGGCAGAGAGCTTGAGCAGCACATCCCTCTCGTTTTCCATTCTCTTTGAACCAAGTGTGGCATGGGTCTGTTTCAGATTGGGTATCTCTACGTAAAGTAGGATGTCAAGACCTCAATGCTAGACTGCTGTCAGGGACTCAAGTTTTAGGTCAATCCTAGTGAGTTTGGTCACAAATGTTCCATTGTGAGGTGGACTCAAGAAACCCTAGGTGAGGAACACTGTGACATTCCATGGGAGTGCCAGGTGGCATCACTTAGACTCTCTCTCGATGGACCGCTAAAAACATGCTTGGACAGCCGATAGGCGGGCACATTACATACATACCTTGGGAACGATTCTTGATTTTCCAAGTTATGTTTATGTCAGCAATGCACTCCTCTAGTTTCAGTTGGGATAAACCAGATGATGCGAATACTAGATCAGATATATAATCCTTCACCCTTGTATTACGAAAGGTGATGGATGTTAAGCAAAGGGTATTGTTACATTCACGCAAACCATCTTGCTTACCTCCACAATAATTTAAAGAGGCTAAGGTGGGTGGAAACCCTTAAGGTTGCCAAGATTTATCTCTTCTATGAGGCCAAAGTAAACTCAAACATGTTCATTAGTGGACGACAAGTCAAATTAAACCGATACATCTATAAGGAGGTTACAAAGGCAATACCTGCTGATCGAGTCATGGTTGTAGGACGCTCCATTTGCCACAACTACAAGAAAAATGGATTACCTGATCTTCCCCTAAAATATAGATTTTTGGATATTCATTCCTAGAATCCTAATTACTATGCAATGGATGTATCGCAATGCCATGCCTAGATTGTGGTAGAAAAACCTTTTCCAAGAATAAAATGAGCTCCCAAACTACTCGAAAAATGTATTCCCTTCCTGTTGGAATGTAAATATCAAATTCCCAGGATAGACAAGTTGCTTGACAGATTCCAAGGAGCAAAGGTCTTTTCAAATATCGATCTCAGGCTATTATCAAATAAAAATTAAAAAGGAAGATATCCTTAAAATTTCTTTTTAACACAAGGTACGGTCATTATGAGTTTATTATGATGTCATTTGGATTAACAAATGCTCTTGCCACCTTCAATAGGTCAATGCAATACATTTTCTGACAACTTCGTCCTCATCTTCTTTGATGATATCTTAACATATTCCAAGAATGAAGAAGACCATGGACCACAACTACGAGTAGTTCTTGAAACAATGAGAGCCCACAAACTATATGCTAAAAAGAAGAAATGTGCATTCTTCAAGAAGCAGATTGAATATTTAGGATTCATAATATTGACAGATGGCATTTTAGTGGATCTGCCAAGGTTCGAGATGTACAAGATTGGCCGCCCCCAATAACGGTAAAGGAAGTGCAAAGCTTCTTAGGGCTAACGGGTTGGTATAGAGTCTTTATTAAAGACTATGCATCGATTGTCGTGCATCTCACCGACCTTCTCAAAAAAGCAAGTCTCCATTATATGGATGTCTACTGAATAATCTAGCTTTGAGAAGCTTAAGTTGAGTTTGGTAACCACCCCTATCTTAAGGCTACCTAATCTAAGCAAAGAATTTGAAATCATAATTGACACAAGCTCTCTTGCTTTGGGTTGCGTGCTTATGTAAGAAGGACATCTAGTAGCCTATGCTTCAAGAAAATTAAAGATCCACAAAAGAAACTATGCTATGCATGATCTAGAATTACTTGCTATAATTCATGCCCTTAAATTATGGAGTGTTGAGTGTTGAAATGACCTATTTTTTGGCTGATTTTTGTTGTTTTTGAGAGCTGAATGGTTGATTTTATGAGATGATTGATTGGTTTGGAGTGGTTTGACAGTGTTTTGGATGATATTGATTATGTTTTGGAAGTTCATGATGATTTTCAGTGGAGATATGAAGTTCTGATGATGTTCTGATAGGTTCTATATACCTTTTGTATAGCTTCTGTTTTGCTCTGATTGTCTTCTGTATGAAGCATGGATTGATGATTGATGAAGATTGAGATCTTGTGAAAGCTTATTAAATAGTTTTTGATAGTTTGGAATGGTTTGAGTATGAGTTATGAGGTTCTGTTGACCTTCTATAACCTTCTGTAGATCTTCTGTAGAGCTTCTGTCTCTGTACTGTCTCTGTACTGTAGCTGTTCTGGTACTGTTCTGTAGACCTTCTGTATGCTTCTGTATGTGTTCTGATGGATGAGAGTGTAGCTTGGGAAAGTTTTCTAGCCTTGGAAAGAGGTGAATACAAGTGCAAAAGAGCTAAAAGAAGTGAAAGAAGTAGCTGCTGAAGACTCAAGTAAAGACTGGAGTGAAGTGACAGTAATGAGCT
Source organism: Lygodium microphyllum (assembly GCF_053477565.2). Taxonomy (NCBI): domain Eukaryota; kingdom Viridiplantae; phylum Streptophyta; class Polypodiopsida; order Schizaeales; family Lygodiaceae; genus Lygodium; species Lygodium microphyllum. The sequence continues at coordinate 18,295,627 of NC_141137.1, read as the reverse complement.
GTGAAAGGACACTGTAGTGGCTCTGGTGACTCTTCATATCAGACATACCTCTTGGGAGGGGTATCCACAACCTAAGAAGGATTATTATGAGTGATTATGAGAGATTTTAGTGAGGATATGATGTATTATTGATGGAGGGAGAGAGAGAGAGTCAGAGATAGTCAATTCTACTAAAACAGAGTGATTGTATGTGAGAGATTGAGAGAGAAGACTATGAAGATATTGAAGATGAATAGTATGTGATGTATTTCCATTCAAAGATGGTATATTCCTTTTCCTTCTTTGTTCTATTGATGGATTTTATGAAGATATTGAAGAATATGGTTGATTCTATCAAATCTGTGGGAGATCTATATGATGCTGCATGAAGATTTGTTGTGCCTGGTGTTCTTTTCTTCATTGTGATCATATAAAACCTAATAAAAAATCTTGTTGATGTTACAAGATAGATTTTCTTGCAAGATAATTCCCTTTTCCTTGGTGTTCCTCTTGGGGCTCCATGTTTTTGGTGCGCAGCCGGGGAAACTTGCCATCAACAAGCACCAGAAGAGGCTGAAAATGAAGGAAATGACATTGCCAAGAAGAGAAGAATTCAATGGATGTTTGTAAAGTTCCTTCTTCCACTGAAGAGTTGGAATTTCTCATAATCAAAGCCGCTTTCCACAAGAAGTTCATCCCACAATGGCGGAAACACATCACCATCATGATGCATACTCTATGTGGTGGACAGTTTCCTCTTCCTGTTGAAGCAGCAAAAACTTGCATCTTGATGGCAAACTGTTTGGGAATAAACTGAAGAGCAGAAACAGAGAGAATGACCATCCATGGAAGATTTGGCATTCATTGAGAAGTTTCTAGACAATATCAAGTGGGAGATTGTGAAGAAGCTTTAGGAGTCTTGGTCTGTAGAGGTTCACAAAGACAAGAAGAAAAAGAGTTAGAATTTGTTCGTAGATACTCAACAGCAAGATACGTGGGATGCTTGGTGCACTGATAATCTTTTGTTTGTTCAATTGGCAATCCACTGGAAGTTGGTAGACAGAGTGTTTTTCACAACATACACTGTTGAAACCATCAGAAGCTGGCATTACTATGATGATGGCACCACCACAATGCTCAGACATATGCATTTTGACACCTTCAGAATCGAATACCTTCCTCTGTGCAGTGGCATGAAAGCAGAATTCAGAGACGTTGAAAATGAAGAAGTAGAAGAAATGTTGGCAAGAGAGTCCCTCAGAGTCTGAAGCCTTCTGTTAACCCTCTGTGGAGTACTAATAACATAGTGGAGCCAACCCCCTGATGAATGACGCAATAAAGAGGCAAGTGTTAGAACGAGTCCAGAGGTACGTGAGAAGAGAGAAAGCACAAATCAAAGCTGAGAATGAGCTCCAGCAGAAGCCGCCTTTGACGCCCTTGCGAAACTCTTTATAGAAGTCCCAATGGCACATCAAGCCCTTCCTCCTCCTGCCGGAGGTCCACTTCCAAGCCAGATCCATCCTGGAAATATTGATGACAGGCCAGCGAATGTAGTTCCATTGCCAGTTTTTAAGGGAGAGTACAATGAAGACCCCGATCTTCATGTAGTAGAGTTTATGGTAGCATGTGTGGCTAACAATGCCAGAACCCCTGAGCATTGGTTGGCAATATTCCCCGCCACATTTAAGGGCACGGCGTTTCAGTGGTATGAGAGAGAAGCAGCAAGAACTTTTGGCACATGGGACGACCTGAAGTTGGCATTCCTCACTAAATTCAGGCGTGAAGGTTTTGAAGAGCGGATGCGAGAGGAATTTATGAATTTAAGTCAGTCCTCTAGAGAAAGAGTAGAAGCTTATGTCTCACGAATGGAATCCATCCTGAAGAGATGGACTAACCATAATCTAGATGATGGCATTTAGAAGGGGGTGTTTCTTAGAGGATTACAACCAGAAGTCTGTAAGTTTGTGGAGCTGCAAAGACCAGCCACACTACAAGCTGCAATAGAAGGTGAAAGACTGTACGATGAAGTGGAAGCTAGATTGGCGATGAATCCAGGAAGAGGAGTCCTACCTCCTCTGATGTTAGGAATGATGTACCCAACAAATGTAGTCCCAGGGACAGTCCCCTACCCCTATCCACAGATGCCCCCAGTATCACAGTATAGTGCACCAAATCCACAGTGGCCACAATCCATGCCTCAAATGATGGTTCAACCACAACAACAATGGTCCCAACCAATTTTCCCAATGCCAAATTAGCAGCAACAGTGGAACCCTACCAACTGGAACCAACAGCCAACAATTCAAACAGGAGCTCTGAATCAGAACCAGAACAGAGATCCCTCTGTACCAGCCCAACTTGTTTATGCAGTGATTACAGAGACTCCTCAAAATCCTACTGCCAGTACCTCAGGAGGAGAAAGCTTGAAGGATTATTTATCCAACTCAGTTGCAAATATCAAAAAGGAGTTGATGGATGTGATTATAGAGCAGCTACAGACACTGAAAGTGAATACCGCCAGCATATCCAATGTGGCAGGAGCAGGAAGAGATGTGATGCAGTCAAATACTTGGTGTGGTAAGTATCATCAAGCATGCCATTTAGCCACTGAATGTACATGAAAGCCAACCATCCCTGGAGCCTTCTGTTCCTACTGTTTGCGAAAGAACCATACAGAGGATATTTGCTCTCTGAAGGAGATGCATGATAGGAGAAGGAAGGAAGAAGACACAAGATTCAACTTGTTAGAATCCAAAATGACAACACAGAATATTGGACCCAAGCCTAGAGAGTTTGGTCCTAATTTTGTTCCCAGAAGATTTCCCTCTCAAAGTTACAGAGGAAGACAGTCTGGCGGTGGTCAGAGATCAGAAGTGGAGTGTTACAGATGCGGAGAAAAGGGGCACATTTCACCAAATTGTCCAAATCCCTGAAGGTCAGTGGATTACAAGCCCTTATGCAGTCAATGCAAAGGAGAAGGCCACATTGCAAAAGACTGTCCAAGCCCAGCCCCAGTGAAAAACAGTGCTACTGATAGTCTGGCCAAGGCCCACGAGCCTACCTCCAATTTAGTGTAATTGGAAGTTGCTGACATCACACGTGCAAAGAAGAAGGAACCACCTATCCAGAAAGAAAATAATCCTCCTGCCAGAATAGTGAAGTTCAATCTTCCACCAGAAGAACAGAACAGAACAGAGCCTGACAGTGCTGTACAGAGCACCACAGTGCCATAGAGAGTCACAGAGACAGGACCAGAGGTCCAGGAGATAGAAGAGGAGGAAGTGCCACAAGTGGCAGAAGAAGTTCCCATGATGTCCCTGTTGGAAGAAACAAGGAAAATGAAAATGAGTGTTGCCCCATTTCCTAATCGGCTAGAGAAGCTAGTGGATCCTATTAAGGAATACGATCTGGTTAGAGATCTAGATACCTTTAAACCAAACCTCAGATGTCCCCCAGTTGCCGAAAAAGGTTCAAAATTATACTGACAAGAAGACGTGGCTTGAGGATTGCTCTCGCAACAGCAACAAAGTCCAACAAAGCTCTAGAGCCTGTAAAAGAAGTGGATGTGGCTAATGCCTTCCTAGATCCGGGTACCCCAGAGACTGGCGTGTGGATAGAAGGCTGTTTCATTACAAATGCACTGATTGATGGTGGGTCATTAGTGAACATTATGACGGATGTGACAATGAAGGATCTAGGCCTACAAGGTGTGCAACCAACCCAATGGCTCATCAGACTGGCGGATTAGAGCAGAATCAAGCCTTTGGGCATTCTCCCATATGTGAAGACTACAGTGGCTGGAAAAGATTATTGGCTAACCTATTTGGTGGTGAAGCCAAACTCTTATGGTACATCCTACCCTCTGTTACTAGGCAGACCATGGCTTTTTGAAGCCAGAGCAAGGACGGATTGGTTCAAAGGAACCTTGACCTTGGGTAGAGGACCCAACAAAGTAGTGCTGAAGCTATATGGTACTCAAAAGGGACATGGATCCACCTCCTTGGAATTATCTTCTGACTCCCCTAATGAGGCTACAGATGGAACATCAGCAGACGAAGATGCTGTCAAACAGATCCTTCCCAAGAAAACAGTGGCACGTTCCTTAACAGTGGATATTGTAAGCCAACTCCCAAACGATGCAAAGTCCCTGTCAATGGGTGAATATTTCCTGCCTGAACCAGGAACAATTTCCAAAATCACTTTTGACAGTGAGATAGAAGCATGGATGTACTGCTCTCCCTATTACATGGCCATAGCAGAGCCAGAGACAGAGGCAGAAGATGAAACATAGAACCTATTCTTCTCTTACAGAGCTCCTACAGAGACAGAGCCAGAGACAGAGACAGAGACAGAGCCAGAGACAGAGATAGAGCCAGAGACAGAGATAGAGCCATAGACAGAGACAGAGACAAAAGAGGATGGAGATGATATTGAAGAAGAGGGTTATGAAAGCGAGATGGAAGAGTCTATCCCACCTGAAGAGGATACATATGAAGAAGAAGTTCCAGAGGTATCAGAAGCAAATGAGCTCATGCTATGGGACAGAATGGCGAGGGTACCATTTGGTCTGGTAAATGGATCTTCTCATATGCAAAATCTTTATAAGAAATGGATAAAGAAGACCAAACCGTCTTTCAGCAGTGGCTCTTACCGTCCTCAACCATCCTTGCCAAAGAAAGATGATGATGATGCACCGTGCCAACAAGCACTAGTTCCACAAACCAAACAGGCATCAGAGGGTCCCTGTTATGTGACGTTCCTGGACTCGTCATCAGAAGATGAGTTTTCAAGCCAAGCGGTAATTAATCGTGAAACCAAACCCGAAACGGCTCCAATCCCATTTCAACATCTCAAGGAGCAACCTAAGTCTCCACCAAGAGAAGAAGTTGGTTCTAGTGGGACATCAGAAGAGGACACCACTCCCTTGAAGGAGTCGGATCTGTATTCAGAAGTAGTCCGTGGGACCTTCATCCGTGAAGTAGAAGGTGAAAGGTAGTTAACTTTTGTGGATGCAGATGGCACTGAACGCCATTTGAAGGTGGGTAGCAGCCTCCCAGAAGAGGAGTTGTCAACCTTGTACAACTTGTTGAAAGAGAATTTGGTTTGCATGGTCCTACAAAGACCTAAAGGGGATTGATCCTACAATATATCAATATCATATTGACTTGGAGCCTGATGCCAAGCTAGTATGGCAACGACAAAGGCAAATGAAGTCGAATTATTCCACATTGGTGAAAGCAGAGCTGCTGAAGCTTCTGGAAGCCGAGTTCATCTATTCAGTGGCAAATAGTGAATGGGTTTCACCCATCGTGGTTGTACCCAAGAAGAATGGCAAGCTTCGTATATGTGTGGACTTCCGCAAGTTGAATTCCAAGACAAAGAAGGATCACTTTCCTATCCCTTTCACAGACCAACTGTTGGACACAGTGGTAGGACATGAGCTTTATTCCCTTCTGGATGGATTCAGCGGATATAACCAAGTGCAGATAGCAGAAGAAGACCAATCCAAAACAACCTTCACCACAGAATGAGGGACCTATGCTTATAGAGTGATGCTGTTTGGGCTCTGCAATGCCCCTGCTACCTTCCAGTGAGTCATGATGGCTGCATTCCAAAATCATCTGCACGACTTTATTGAGGTATATTTGGATGACTTCTGTGTCTATAGTTTGATCCATGAACACTGGGGACACCTGGAACAATGCTTTGACCGATGCCGGGAGTATGGGATTTCCCTCAATCCTGACAAATGCATCTTTGGGGTCTCTTCTGGAGTTCTGTTGGGCCACATTATCTCTGCACAAGGGATATCAACAGACCCTGCAAAGATTGAAAAGATTGCAGCTCTGACAGCACCCACCAACCTCAAACAATTGAGGGGATTCCTAGGCCACGTGGGTTACTACAGAAGGTTCATAGCTCATTTTGCAACAAAGGCAACCTCCTTGCACAAGCTTCTGAGGAAAGATGCAGAGTTTACTTGGACGGAAGAATGTGACAAAGCCTTCAATACTCTGAAGCAATGTCTGATTGAGGCACCCATTCTGCAACCTCCTGATTGGACGAAGGAGTTTCATGTACACACTGATGCATCTATTGAAGGCTTAGGCGCACTTCTTTGCCAGAAGGGCTCCTCGAAGCTAGATCAACCCATCTATTACGCAAGCCGAAAAGTCACTGATAGGGAACGGAACTATACAGTGACAGAGCTGGAGTGCTTGGCAATGGTGTTTGCCTTGGAGAAGTTTCGTCACTACCTACTGTCTACCCACTTTAAATTTTATGTGGATCATGAGGCCCTATCCTTCCTGATGAACAAAGCAGATGTGAAAGGACGAATGATGAGATGGCTCCTTCTATTCTAGGAGTTTGACTTCGAGGTAATTACCAAACCTGGTCGTTCCCGATGTTCTGGCTGATCATCTGTCGCGTATTCCACAAACTGCAGACGAGGAGCAGGATGATCCAGACCTCCCTGATGCTTCCCTATTCCTAGTAGAAACTGTAACCCCTTGGTATGCAGACATTGCCAATCTCCTGGCAACCCAACAATACCCTCCTGGTATTTCTAGTTGGGAAAGAAAGAAGCTTATGTTAGAATCAGCCCCCTACACCCTGCTAGGCGGTGCACTGTACAAGAAAGGCAAAGATGAAGTGCTCAGATGTGTTGCAGGAGATGAGATTGGGATTGTTCTGAAGGCTTGCCATGACGAGCCGTGTGGAGGCCACTTTGCAGGAGAAGCCAAAGCCAGGAAGGCTCTGCTAGCAGGATACTGGTGGCCTACCATTCATAAGGATGCCTATGATTACTGTAAAAGATGTGATACTTGTCAGAGAATGGGGAAACCTACCAAGACAAGTGCCATGCCACTGCAACCTATCCTTCCTTTGAAGCCTTTCGAGAAGTGGGGAATAGGCCCGATCGATCCTCCTACCAGAAGGAAACAGAACATATACATCCTCGTATGTACGAATTATGTCACAAAGTGGTGTGAAGCTAAAGCCCTAAAGCGGGACGATGGTAACAGCGTGGCCCTCTTCATGTACGAGAATATCATCACCTATTTTGGCAGTCCCTTAGAGCTGGTAAGTGACAGAGGCACTCATTTCATTAATAAAGTCATGGAAGAGTTGACAGAGTTGTATAAGATCCACCATTGCAAGTCCATTCCTTACTACCCCAGAGCCAACGGCCAAGTCGAAGTCACCAATCGAATCCTCTACTCGATCCTGACAAGAATGATTGCCGCACATCATCGTGACTGGGACGATCGACTTACAAAGGCCCTCTGGCCGTATAGAACCTCCCATAAAGTAGCCACAGGACAAACACCTTTCAGCTGGTGTATGGTATAGAAGCTGTTTTCCCTACTGAGCTGGAATTTCCCTCTTTGAGAGTGGCTATCAAAGAACGTTTGGGGGAGGATGATTCACTGCAACGCCGTCTCCTGCACCTGGAATGTTTGGACGAAACTCGTAGGATGGCTCTACAGTGCATGGAAGCCACGCAAGCTCGACGCAAGGCTTACCATGACAGCTTCATCAAGCACAAGGAGTTCAAAGAAGATGATTTGGTCCTAGCCTATGATTCATGATTTGGCAAGTTTTCTTGGCAAGCTTCAACAGCGGTGGATGGGCCCATATAAGGTACTTGCCGTCAACCCTAATGGCTCTGTACAAGTGCAGACTATTGATGCCTCTGATGATCCCTTCCTGATGAATGGATATCGCCTGAAGAAGTACTTCCCTCCTTGGGGATCTTGACCATCAGGGTCACCTGATCCTTTCCCTCGTTAGTGTGGCACTATCATTCTTATGATGCTACTTTTGATAGCCGTCCTTCAGCTACTCCTGATGAAGTGGACGCAACCCTCTGTCCCCTCAACCCCACCTTCCAGCCTTGATCTGTTATCCTCTATTTTCCACCAGTGACAGTGGCAAGGTGGGTTCTGACAAGTGGTATTTCTACCATTCCCTTGCTTAATTCGAAGAGCAAAAAAAAAAAGAAAAAGAAAAAGAAAAAAATATACATATCGGTCATGGGAGAAAAAGACTTAGGTCCTTGTCATGCCGACCTATTCTTCGAGAAAAGGTGGAAATACCCTCGGGAGTAGGAGAAAAAGAAAAGAGAAAAAAAAGAAAAGAATAAAAAAAGACAAATCTGTTATGGGAGAAAAGGAAGCAATTTCCTGTCATAGCAGGCCTCGTTCCAAGAAAAGGTGGCAAACACCCTTGGGCGAGAAGCTGGCTATGGAAAAGGTGGCAATACCCAGCAGTGCAGAAAGTGGATTCATCAATTGAAATTTCCAGGATCCAGTTTCGAAGCTGCCTCCCTTGGTATGATGTGTCCTGGGTCTCTTTGCAGAGTGCCTAACTGTCCTCTAGCAGACGCCATGGTCCTATGTAACACAACGTTCGATTTGTTGGTTGCCTCCCTGGGTACGCCTCATCTTCAACACCTTGATGACAACAACTGACGACACGATCTTCATCGACAAACAATCGAGTGATGTGAGCTTTCATCCTAACCGGATGGGGAAGTGAGTATGGGTTGCCCTCTGTATCTATCAATAGAGAGTGAGACAGAGGGTGGGGCGAGTGACCAGTCTTTTCCCTTCAAATCAAATGAGAGGTGAGAAGTGTGAATGAAGTGTTGCATGCACGGGACGGGCCTCTCAATGCACAAAGCACAATCCGTTTCTGTGCACTGCACTATAAGGCTCCCTGGCCTTTCTTCTCGCACCGTATGCCAGCACAGGACGGGATGCACAGTTGCACCATCAAATGCGCACAAGCCATACAATCTTTGCACAAGTGACCGTGAGGATTACATCAACGGGTTTCAGGAAAGGGTTTCCCTCCTGTATCTATCAGCAGAGCATGAGACAGAGGGTGGGCTGAGTGTGACTGGAGTTTCTTCAATCAATTACCGAGAGGTGAGATTGAGGGACGTTATGATACTTGGAGTCAAGTATGTTTCCGTTTCCCTATGCACCCACGGGGTGGGTCTCTATCGTCATCACAAAGCACACCACCTTGTTCTGTACACTGCATTGTAAGGCTCCCTTGCCTTCCTCCTTGCACCTATGCCAGATGGGTTGGACGCACTAATGCACCATCAACTGTGCACCCTGGCATACTCCTTCTGCACCATTCCCCTGTCGATTTCAAAACCACATACACGATATGGGTTTCAATCATTATTCCTTGAGTGATATTAGTCATGGGGTGAGTGACAGTTCTTTCATTCCATTTGAGTGACTGTGAGTTGAGTGCAACATTCCTCATCATTGACAAATGTCCTGCGATTCCTTCAACCAGCTACCTCTCTGGGTGCTTCTGCGTGGTCCCTGCCATGACAGATGTGTGCTGTGAAGATGCCTTGGTACCTGCTGTAGCCGACAATAACACAGGGTGTGCCATCGACAATCACCCTTGATCCTTAACAACATGGGCCAAGTTTTTCTAACCCTACAACTTCTGATTCTCAGTGACATTCATGTTTTAAATGTGGGGACGTTAGTGGATGGTCTGTGGCGTGGTCCTAGGTCCCTGTTGCTCGGTTAACCCTATCCGTTAAGGTTTTAAGTGTGGGGATGCGTCCCTGCGCATCTACATTGCATACCCCTCTGCATATGCCTCAACCTGCTAATGCATGTATGCCATGACTTGCTTTTACCCTGATGGGGTCCCTTCCCCACCCACCCGTTTATTTTCCAACCACCCTCGGGGCTGTTCCCTTGCAATTTTCCTTCATTCCCTGATTTTGCGGTCCTGCCATGTGAACGCACCCTATGTTCACCGAAGTCCACATCCAACCTTATAGCCCTGTTCCTCCCTTTGACCTGACCATTTTTCCTTTTTACCTACCCCTGTTCCGGTGCACGAATCATCAATCCATGCTTCATACAGAAGATAATCAGAACAAAACAGAAGCTAAACAGAACCAATCAGGACCAATTAGAACATCATATCTCCACTAAAAATCATCATGAACTTCCAAAATATAATCAATATCATCCAAAATACTCTCAAACCACTTCCAAACCAATCAATCATCTCATAAAATCAACCATTCAGCTCTCAAAAACAACAAAAATCAGCCAAAAAACAAGTCATTTCAACACTCAACATATCCCCACACTTAATAAGGAAGCGTCCTCGTGACCTAGAAAAAAGAGAATACAAGTTCATTCAAAAGCTCAACTTTGATCTTCAATATATCTTCAAAAACAATCCATCCAACCACGACCCCAACTTATCACCTGTATCTGATATGAAAATACAACGAAAGGAAAACCCTGTATACATTAACACTTCTTATCAAACTAGAAATCACAACAAACTTGTAAAGGATATAAGAGGTTTCTTCTTCTTCTGCATCAACATCTTCAACCATCCAACCACGACTCCATCACCACCATTCTCCAAAAATGTAGCTCGCATGAAAGCCAATCGAATAGGCAACCACCATGATCGTATTACATAAATTAACCCACAACACAAACACTACACACAACACAACCATCTTAATGACTCCTCCAAAAAGAGAGATTTTATCATTAAAAATCATCCACCATACATTGCAAAGGTATCAATGAAGATGATCCCTCTTGAAAGATTGGCGATTTCGGAAACGATCCATAGACAAGGATTCATCTACAAATGTCTTGGGAGGATTCTGAAAAAATTGAAGGCAGCACATCCTTTCCAATAGGACAAGGTATCTGCTAGGCAAACAGAGGGCATGAAAATACAATATATCCAGCTGCTAGGAATCAATGCTCACATTGACATTCATGCACAACTTTGGAATAGGCTTTGAATCATTATGAGAATGCCTATGCATATACGCCAGATACCAGGCAAAATGAGCAGTCAAGCGCATCGAAGGATCCAGAGACTGTGAATACTGCTGAGCAAAATGCATATAGTTCTGGTATGCTTGACTGGCAGTTGTCCAATCTCCTGGAATTATTGGCCAGTTTATCTGAGGTCCTGTAAGAGAATCATTCGAGCTCCATCCCCTTCTTCTGGAAATCTGATGATCAAACCCATCATAGTCACTAACCAACTGAGGTGGTTGAGATATAGAAGTGGCAGGAGATGGAAGTGGAATAAGGAAAAGTGGATGAAGAGATGGGTATGCAAAATCATAAAAGGAGGAATGTGGCGGCGGCAACGTCGTCAGAGGCGGCACAGCGTGGGGCATGAGGGGGCAGGCTTGGGCGGGGAGGACTCCACGGCGAGGCCATGCAGGAGGGCCATAGGGCGACAGGAGGGCGACGTCAGCCGAGGAGGGAAGAGTGCGCCACGGCGGGGCAGGGTACAGGACGGCGGTGGGGCTCCACGAGAGAGGTGACGGCCAAAGGGGCGTGGGACGCAGGGCGCTGTGCAGGAGGGCGCCAAAGGCGGACATGGTGGCATAGGGCGGGGCAACGGCCATCAGCGTCAGAGGAGGAGGACGTCCACGCGTACATGCGATAGAAACGGGTACAGGGCGGTGCAGATGGCATGGAGGAGAGGAGGAGGGTAGGCGGGAGAGGAGGGAGGGAGGAGAGGAGGATGAGAGGGAGAAGGAGGGATCAGAGGAGGAGGAGGGAGGATGATGAAGATGGAGGAAGAGGGGAGGGTAAAGGAGATGGACGGGAAAGAAGAACGCAGGGAACGGGAGGGAGAGAGGGAGGGAGGCAGTTGGGGGGGGAGGGGTTAGGGAGAGAGAAGGGTTGGGTGGGGGGATAGGGAAGGGTGTGGGTAGGGGCCCGAGGGGAAGGGTAGGGGGAGGAGCCCAAAGGGGTGCCCGGGGGAAAGGGTAGGGGAAAGGGGGTGGGGGGTCCATAGGGGAATGGGCAGGGGTGCCCGAAGGGGTGGGCAAGAAGGTGGGTGGGGGCCCAAGAAGGTGCCTAAGGGAGGAAATGGGCAGTAGGGCCAGAAAAGAGAGGCATACTCTCGTCCCGCGCACGTGTGCGGGGCGGGGTAAAAAATTTGTCGTGACGGGATTGAAATAGGGCCGGAATGTCGGGATGAGGCACGTGGACGCAACTGGGCGCGTTGAGACGCGGGAAATCGAAAACGGGTGCGTTCACGCGCGGGATGAGTCAAAACGAAATGTCATAAAAACGAAATCTCTCGATCCGGACGTCAAAACAAAATGTCGTAAAAACAAAAACTGGGCAGGACGGCAGGGGGGAGACAGGGAAAACATGTAACGGGAGTTTTGGGGGAAAGACAGGGCGTTCACGTGCAAAAAACGCAAAAAATGAGTCTAAAAACACAATTAAAAATTAATATCAAAAGATCCGTGCATCGGAACGAGGTGCAGCAAAAAGGAAAAATGTGTAGAAAGATGTGTCCGACAATCCTATCACATCAAAACATAGTTCTGACTGAGATAAGACGCGTTCACATGGGAAAAACCCAAAAAACAAATCGAAAAATGGGATTGGAAATTAATATTGGGCAAACCACTCGCCGGAATGACATGCAGTAAAAAGGAAAAATGTCCGCAGGAAGGGGTGGCACAAGGTTGTCATGTCAAAATGCAGTTTCGGCTGAAGTAGGAGGGGTTCACATGCAAAAAACACCAAAAAGACACTCGAAAACACATTTAAAAATTAATAATAAAAATCCAAAAGTCAAAAGAGGGTGGAGGAAAAAGAAAAAAGTTGGGGGAAGGCGTGGGGGACACGGCTGTCAAATCAAATTGGAATTCCGATGCAAATAGGGCAGGTTCTCATGGAAAAATGTCAAGAAGACGCACGAGAAAGTCTCGAAAAACCGCAAAAATTAATATTGGGCAAACCGTGCATCGAAATGACACGGAGTAAAAAGGAAAAATGTTAGGGAGAAAGTGGTTGTCAGGGCTATGATGTCATATCACGGTTCCGAAGCAAGCAAAGTGCGTTCTCATGGAAAACCGGCTAATGGGTGCAACATGCTTCAAAAATTAATAACTCGAAAACCGTGCACCGGAACAGGGGTAGGTAAAAAGAAAAACTGGTCAGGTCAAAGGGAGAAACATGGCTATAAGGTTGGATGTGGACTTTGGTGAACATAGGGTGTGTTCACATGGCAGGACCGCAAAATCAGGGAATGAAGGAAAACTGCAAGGGAACAGCCCCAAGGGTGGTTGGAAAATAAACGGTGGGTGGGAAAGGGACCCCATCAGGATAAAAGCAAGTCATGGCATACATGCATTAGCAGGTTGAGGCATATGCAGAGGGGTATGCAATGTAGACGCGCAGGGACGCGTCCCCACACTTAAAACCTTAACGGACAAGGTTAACCGAGCAACAGGGACCTAGGACCACACAACAGACCATCCACTAACGTCCCCACACTTAAAACATGAACGTCACGGAGAAACAGAAGGTGTAGGGTTAGAAAAACTTGGCCCATATTGTTGAGGATCAAGGTTGATTGTCGATGGCACGTCCACTGTCGTGGTCGGCTGCAGGAGGTACCAAGGAATCTTCACAACACACTTCCTTCATGGCAGGGACCATGCGGCAGCACCCAGGGAGGTAGCTGGTTGAAGGAATCGCATCGAGTCGATGTCGTTATGACGAAGGAGAGTCATTCAGCGTACAACACTCAGATGGAATGAAAGAACGGTCACTCGCCCCATGACTAATATCACTCGAGGAATAATGATTGAAACCCATATCTCGTACCCGGTTTAGAAATCGACAGGGGAATGGTGCAGAGGGAGTATCTCAGGGTGCACAGTTGATGGTGCATCAGTGCGTCCAACCCATCTGGCATAAGTGCAAGGAGGAAGGCAAGGGAGCCTTACAATGCAGTGTACAGAATAGGGTGACGTGTCCTGTGATGATGATAGAGACCCACCCCGTGGGTGCATAGGGAAACAGAAACATACCTGACTCCAAGTGTCGTAACGTCCCTCAATCTCATCTCTCGGTAATTGATTGAAGAAACTCTAGTCACACTTAGCCCACCCTCTATCTCATGCTCTGCTGATAGATACAGGACGGCAGCCCTTTCCTGAAACCCATTGATGTAATCCTCACGGTCACTTGTGCAAAGGTTGTATGCATTGTGCGCATTTGATGGTGCAACTGTGCATCCCGCCCTGTGCCAGCATACGGTGCGAGAAGAAAGGCCAGGGAGCCTTATAGTGCAGTGCACAGAAACAGATCGTGCTTTGTGCATTGAGAGGCCCGTCACGTGGGTGCAATACTTCATTCACACTTCTCACCTCTCATTTGATTTGAAGGGAAAAGGCTGGTCACTCACCCCACCCTCTGTCTCACACTCTATTGATAGTTACAGAGGGCAGCCCTTACTCACTTCCCCATCCGGTTAGGATAAAAGCTCACATCACTCGATTGTTTGTCGATGAAGATTGCGTCGTCAGTTGTTGTCATCAAGGTGTTGAAGATGAGGCATACCCAGGGAGGCAACCAACAAATCGAACGTTATATTACATAGGACCATGGCGTCTGCTAGAGGACAGTTAGACACTATGCAGAGAGACCCAAGACACAGCGTACCAAGGGAGGCAGCTTCGGAACTGGATCCTGGAAATTTCAATTGATGAATCCACTTTCTGGACTGCTGGGTGTTGCCACCTTTTCCATAGCCAGCTTCTCGCCCAAGGGTGTGTGCCACCTTTTCTTGGAACGAGGCATGCTATGACAGGGAATTTCTTCCTTTTCTCCCATAATAGATTTTTTTTTGTTTTTCTTATCTTGTGTTTATTTTTCTTTTCTTGTTTTTCCCTATTCCCGAGGGTGTTTCCATCTTTTCTCGAAGAATAGGTTGGCATGACAGGGACGTAAGTCCTTTTCTCCCATGACCGATATGTATTTTTCTTTTTTCTTTTTTTTCTCTTCGAATTAAGCAAGGGAATGGTAGAAATACCACTTGTCAAAACCCACCTTGCCACTGCCGCTGGTGAAAAATAGATGATAAGAGATCAGGGCTGGAAGGTGGGGCTGAGGGGACAGAGGGTTGCGTCCACCTTATCAGGAATGGCTGAAGAACGGCTATCAGAAGTAGCATCATAAGAATGAGAGTGCCACGCCAACGAGGGAAAGGATCAGGTGACCATGATTGTCAAGATCCCCAAGGAGGGAAGTACTTCTTCAGGCGATATCCATTGATCAGGAAGGGATCATCAGAGGCATCAACAGTCTGCACTTGGACAGAGCCATTAGGGTTGACAGTAAGTACCTTATATGGGCCCATCCACCGCTATTGGAGCTTGCCAGGAAACTTGCCAAATCGTGAATCATAGGCTAGGACCAAATCACCTTCTTGGAACTCCTTGTGCTTGATGAAGCTGTCATGGTAAGCCTTGTGTCGAGCTTGCGTGGCTTCCATGCACTGTAGAGCCATCCTGCGAGTTTCGTCCAAACATTCCAGGTGCAGGAGACGGCATTGCAGTGAATCATTATCCCCCAAACGTTCTTTGATAGCCACTCTCAAAGAGGGCAATTCCAGTTCAACAGGGAAAATAGCTTCTGTACCATACACCAGCTGAAAGGGTATCTGTCCTGTGGCTGCTTTATGGGAGGTTCTATATGCCCAGAGGGCCTCTGTAAGTCGATCGTCCCAATCACGACGATGTGCGGCAATCGTTCTTATCAGGATCGAGCAGAGGATGCGATTGGTGACTTTGACTTGGCCGTTGGCTTTGGGGTAATAAGGAGTGGACTTGTGATGGCGGATCTTATACAGCTCTGTCAACGCTTCCATGACTTTATTAATGAAATGAGTGCCTCTGTCACTTACAACTCTAAGGGATTGCCAAAACGGGTGATGATATTATCGTACATGAACATGGCCACATTGTTACCATCGTCCCGCTTGAGGGCTTTAGCTTCACACCACTTTGTGACATAATCCGTACATACGAGGATGTATCGATTATGTTTCCTTTTGGTAGGAGGATCGATTGGGCCTACGAAGTTGATGCCCCACTTCTCAAACGGCTTCAAAGGAAGGATAGGTTGTAATGGCATGGCACTTGTTTTCGTGGGTTTCCCCATTCTCTGACAGGCATCACATCTTTTACAGTAATCATAGGCATCCTTGTGGATGGTAGGCCACTAGTATCCTACTAACAGAGCCTTCCTGGCTGTGGCTTCTCCTATAAAGTGGCCTCCACATGGCTCGTCATGGCAAGCCTTTAGAACAATCCCAATCTCATCTCCTGCAACACATCTTCTGAGCACTTCATCTTTGCCTTTCTTGTATAGTGCACCGCCTAAAAGGGTGTAGGGGGCTAATTCCAATATAAGCTTTTTCCTTTCCTGACTAGAAATACCAGGAGGGTACTGTTGGGTTGCCAGCAGATTGGAAATATCTGCATACCAAGGAATTACAGTTTCTACCAAGAATAGGAAAGCATCAGGGAGGTCTGGATCATCCTGCTCCTCGTCTGCAGTCTGTGGGATACGCGACAGATGATTAGCCAGAACATGGGAACGACCAGGCTTGGTAATTACCTCAAAGTCAAACTCCTGAAATAGAAGGAGCCATCTCATCATGCGTCCTTTCACATCCGCTTTGTTCATCATGAAGGATAGGGCCTCATGATCCACATAAAATTTAAAGTGGGTGGACAGGAGATAGTGGCGAAACTTTTCCAGGGCAAACACCATTGCCAAGCACTCCAGCTCTGTCACTGTGTAGTTCCGTTCCCTATCAGTGACTTTTCGCTTGCATAATAAATGGGTTGATCCAGCTTTGAGGAGCCCTTCTGGCATAGAACTGCACCTAAGCCTTCAATAGATTCATCAGTGTGTACATGGAACTCTTTCGTCCAATCAGGAGGTTGCAGAATGGGTTGAGGGAAATCCCATACTCCCGGCATCGGTCAAAACGGTGTTCCAAATGTCCCCAGTGTTCACCGATCAAACTATAGACACAGAAGTCATCCAAATATACCTCAATAAAGTCGTGCAGATGATTTTGGAATGCGACCATCATGACTCACTGGAAAGTAGCAGGGGCATTGCAGAGCCCAAACGGCATCACTCGGTAAACATAGGTCTCCCATTCTGTGGTGAAGGTTGTTTTGGATTGGTCTTCTTTTGCTATTTGCACTTGGTTGTATCCACTGAATCCATCCAGAAGAGAATAAAGCTCATGTCCTGCCACTGTGTCCAACAGTTGGTCTGTGAAAGGAATAGGAAAGTGATCCTTCTTCGTCTTGGAATTCAACTTGTGGAAATCCACACATATACGAAGCTTGCCATTCTTCTTAGGTACCACCATGATGGGTGAAACCCATTCACTATTTGCCACTGGATAGATAAACTCGGCTTCCAGAAGCTTCAGTAGCTTTGCTTTCACCAATGTGGAATAATTTGGGTTCATTCGCCTTTGTCGTTGCCGTACTGGCTTGGCATTAGACTCCAAGTCAATATGATGCTGACATATTGTAGGATCAATCCCCTTTAGGTCTTTGTAGGACCAAGCAAACACGTCCAAATTTTCTTTCAACAAGTTGTACAAAGTTGACAACTCCTCTTCTGGTAGGCTGCTACCCACCTTCAAGTGGCGTTCAGTACCATCTGCATCCACAAAAGTTAACTGCCTTTCACCTTCTACTTCACGGATGAAGGTCCCACGGACTGCTTCTGGATACAGATCCGACTCCTTCAAGGGAGTCGTGTCCTCTTCGGATGTCCCACTAGAACCAACTTCTTCTCTTGGTGGAGACTTAGGTTGCTCCTTGAGATGTTGAAATGGGATTAGAACCGTTTCGGGTTTGGTTTCACGATTAGTTACTGCTTGGCTTGAAAACTCATCTTCTGATGACGAGTCCAGGAATGTCACATAACAGGGACCCTCTGATGCCTGTTGGGTTTGTTGGACTAGTGCTTGTTGGCACGGTGCATCATCATCATCTTTCTTTGGAAAGGATGGGTGAGGGCAGCATGAGCCACTGCTAAAAGATGGCTTGGTCTTCTTAATCCATTTCTTATAAAGATTTTGCATATAAGAAGATCCATTTACTAGACCAAATGGTACCATCGCCATTTTGTCCCACAGCATGAGCTCGTCTGCTTCTGATGCTTCTGAAACTTCTTCTTCATATGTATCCTCTTCAAGTGGGATAGACTCTTCCATCTTGCTTTCATAATCTTCTTCAATATCATCTCCATCCTCTTCTGTCTCTGTCTCTGGCTCTGTCTCTGTCTCTAGCTCTATAGGAGCTCTGTAAGAGAAGAACAGGTTCTCTGTTTCATCTTCTGCCTCTGTCTCTGGCTCTGCTATAGCCATGTAGCAGGGAGAGCAGTACATCCATGCTTCTATCTCAGTGTCAGAAGTGATTTGGAAAATCGTTCCTGGTTCAGGCAGGAAGTATTCTCCCATTGACAGGGACTTTGCATCGTTTGGGAGTCGGCTTACAGTATCCACTGTTAAGGAACGTGCCAGTGTTTTCTTGGGAAGGATCTGTTTGACAGCATCTTCGTCTGCTGATGTTCCATCTGTAGCCTCATTAGGGGAGTCGGAAGATAATTCCAAGGAGGTGGATCCATGCCCTTTTTGAGAACCATATAGCTTCAACACCACTTTTTGGGTCCTCTACCCAAGGTCAAGGTTCCTTTGAACCAATCCGTCCTTGCTCTGGCTTCAAAAAGCCATGGTTTGCCCAATAACAGAGGGTAGGATGTACCATAAGAGTTTGGCTTCACCACCAGATAGGTTAGCCAATAATCTTTTCCAACCACTGTAGTCTTCACATATGGGAGAATGCCCAAAGGCTTGATTCTGCTCTGATCCGCCAGTCTGATGAGCCATTGGGTTGGTTGCACACCTTGTAGGCTTAGATCCTTCATTGTCACATCCGTCATAATGTTCACTGATGACCCACCATCAATCAGTGCATTTGCAATGAAGCAGCCTTCTATCCACACGCCAGTCTTTGGGGTACCCGGATCTAGAAAGGCGTTAGCCACGTCCACTTCTTTGACAGGCTTTGTAGCTTTATTGGACTTTGTTGCTGTTGAGGGAGCAATCCTTAAGCCACGTCTTCTTGTCAGTATACTTTTAAACCTTTTTTGGCAACTGGGAGACAGCATCAATAATTGTCGGAATGTGAGGTTTGGTTTAAAGGTATCTAGATCTCTGACCAGATCGTATTCCTTAATAGGATCCACTGGCTTCTCTAACCGGTTAGGAAATGGGGCAACACCCATTTTCATTTTCCTTGTTTCTTTCAACAGGGGCATCATGGGGACTTCTGCTACTTGTGGCACTTCCTCCTCTTCTATCTCCTGGACCTCTGGTCCTGTCTCTGGAACTGTCTCTGTGACTCTCTGTGGCACTGTAGTGCTCTGTATGGCATTGTCAGGCTCTGTTCTGTTCTGTTCTTCTGGTGGAAGATTGAACTTGACTGTTCTGGCAGGAGGATTATTTTCTTTCTGGATAGGTGGTTCCTTCTACTTTGCGCGCGTGATGGCAGCAACTTCCAATTCCACTAAATTGGAGGTAGGCTCTTGGGCCTTGGCCGGACTATCAGTAGCACTGTTTTTCACTGGGGCTGGGCTTGGACAGTCTTTTGCAGTGTGGCCTTCTCCCTTGCATCGACTGCATAAGGGCTTGTAATCCACTGACCTTCTGCGATTTGGACAATTTGGTGAAATGTGTCCCTTTTCTTCGCATCTGTAACACTCCACTTCTGATCTCTGACCACCGCCAAACTATCTTCCTCTGTAACTTTGAGAGGGAAATCTTCTGGGACCGAAATTAGGAACAAACTCTCTAGGCTTGGGTCCAATATCCTGTGTTGTCATTTTGGATTCTAGCAAGTTGAATCTTGCGTCTTCTTCCTTCCTTCTCTTATCATGCATCTCCTTCAGAGAGCAAATATCCTCTGTATGGTTCTTCCGCAAATAGTAGGAACAGAAGGCTCCAGGGATGGTTGGTTTTCGTGTACATTCAGTGGCTAAATGGCCTACTTGATGACACTTACCACACCAAGTATTTGACCGCATCACATCTCTTCCTGCTCCTGCCACATTGGATATGTTGGCGGTATTCACTTTCAGTGTTTGTAGCTGCTCTGTAATCACATCCATCAACTCCTTTTTGATATTTGCAACTAAGTTGGATAAATAATCCTTCAAGATTTCTCCTCTTGAGGTACTGGCAGTAGGGTTTTGAGGAGTCTCTGTAATCACTACATAAACAGGTTGGGCTAGTATAGAGGGATCTCTGTTCTGGTTCTGATTCAGAGCTCCTGTTTGAACTGTTGGCTGTTGGCTCCAGTTGGTAGGGTTCCACTGTTGCTGCTGATTTGGCATTAGGGAAATTACTTGGGACCATTGTTGTGGTTGAACCATCATTTGAGGCATGGATTGTGGCCATTGTGGATTTGGTGCACTGTACTGTGATACTGGGGGCATCTGTGGGTAGCGGTAGGGGACTGTCCCTGGGATTGGATTTGTTGGGTACATCATTCCTGGCATCAGAGGAGGTAGGACTCCTCTTCCTGGATTCATCGCCAATCTAGCTTCCACTTCATCGTACAGTCTTGCACCTTCTGTTGCAGCTTGCAGTGTGGCTGGTCTTTGCAACTCCACAAACTTACGGACTTCTGGTTGTAATCCTTTGAGAAACACCCCCTTTTGAATGCCATCATCTAGATTATGGTTAGTCCATCTCTTCAGGATGGATTCCATTCGTGAGACATAAGCTTCTACTCTTTCTCCAGAGAACTGACTTAAATTCATAAATTCCTCTCGCATCCGCTCTTCAAAACCTTCACGCTTGAATTTAGTGAGGAAGGCCAAGTCCCATGTGCCAAAAGTTCCTGCTGCTTGTCTCTCATACCATTGAAACGCCGCGCCCTTAAAAGTGGAGGGGAATATTGCCAACCAATGCTCAGGGGTTCTGGCATTGTTAGCCACACATGCTACCATAAACTCTGCTACATGAAGATCGGGGTCTTCATTGTACTCTCCCTTAAAAACTGGCAATAGAACTACATTCGCTGGCCTGTCATCAATATTTCCAGGACGGATCTGGCTTGGAAGTGGACCTCCAGCAGGAGGAGGAAGGGCTTGATGTGCCATTGGGACTTTTGTAAAGAGTTCCGCAAGGGCGTCAAAGGCGGCTTCTACTGTGAGCTCGTTCTCAGCTTTGATTTTTGCTTTCTCTCTTCTCACGTACCTCTGGACTCGTTCTAACGCTTGCCTCTTTATTGCGTCATTCATCAGGGGGTTGGCTCCACTATGTTATTAGTGCTCCACAGAGGGTTAACAGAAGGCTTCAGTCTCTGGAGGACTGTCTTGCCATCATTTCTTCTACTTCTTCCTTTTCAATGTCTCTGAATTCTACTTTCATGCCACTGCACAGAGGAAGGTATTCGGTTCTGAAGGTGTCAAAATGCATACATCTAAGCATTGTGGTGGTGCCATCATCATAATAATGCCAACTTCTGATGGTTTCAACAGTGTGTGTTGTGAAAAACACTCTGTCTACCAACTTCCAGTGGGTTGCTAATTGAACAAACAGAAGACTATCAGTGCACCAAGCATCCCATGTATCTTGGTGTTGAGCATCCACAAACAAATTCCAACTCTTTTCCTTCTTGTCTTTGTGAACCTCTACAGACCAAGACTCCTGAAGCTTCTTCACAATCTCCCATTTGATGATGTCTGAAAACTTCTCAATGAATGCCAAATCTTCCATGTATGGTCATTCTCTCTGTTTCTGCTCTTCAGTTTGTTCCCAAATAGTTTGCCACCAAGATGCAAGTTTCTATTGCTTCAACAGGAAGAGGAAACTGTCCACCACATAGAGCATGCATCATGATGGTGATGTGTTTCCGTCATTGTGGGATGAAATTCTTGTGGAAAGTGTCTTTTGTTATGAGAAATTCCAACTTTTCAGTGGAGGAAGAAACTTTACAAACATCCATTGAATTCTTCTCTTCTTGGCAATGTCATTTCCTTCATTTTCAGCCTCTTTTGGTGCTTGTTGATGGCAAGTTTCCCCGGCTGCGCACCAAAAACATGGAGCTCCAAGAGGAACACCAAGAAAAAAGGAATTCTCTTGCAAGAAAATCTATCTTGTAACACCAACAAGCTTGTTTATTAGGGTTTATATGATCACAATGAAGAAAAGAACACCAGGCACAACAAATCTTCATGCAGCATCATGTAGATCACCCACGGATTTGATAGAATCAACCATATTCTTCAATACCTTCATAAAATCCATCAATAGAACAAAGAAAGCAAAGGAATACACCATCTTTGAATGGAAATACATTACATAGTATTCATCTTCAATATCTTCATAGTCTTCTCTCTCAATCTCTCATATATAATCACTCTATTTTAATAGAATTGGCTATCTCTGACTCTCTCTCTCTCTCTCTCTCTCTCTCCATCAATAATACATCATCTCCTCACTACAATCTCTCATAATCACACTCAATAATCCTTCTTAGGTCGTGGATACCCCTCCCAAGAGGTATGTCTGATATGAAGAGTCACCAGAGCCACTACAGTGTCCTTTCATAGCTCACTACTGTCACTTCACTCCAGTCTTTACTTGAGAGTTCAGCAGCTACTTCTTTCACTTCTTTTAGCTCTTTTGCAATTGTATTCACCTCTTTCCAAGGCTAGAAAACTTTCCCAAGCTACACTCTCATCCATCAGAACACATACAGAAGCATACAAAAGGTCTACAGGACCAATTAGGACCAATCAGAACATCGCAGAACCTCATATCTCCACTAAAAATCATAATGAACTTCCAAAACATAATCAATATCATCCAAAACACTCTCAAACCACTTCCAAACCAATCAATCATCTCATAAAATCAACCATTCAGCTCTAAAAAACAACAAAAATCAGCCAAAAAACAAGTCATTTCAACACTCAATAGGAAGAAGCTTATGTTAGAATCAGCCCCCTACATCCTGCTAGGCGGTGCACTGTACAAGAAAGGAAAAGATGAAGTGCTCAGAAGATGTGTTATAGGAGATGAGATTGGGATTGTTCTGAAGGCTTGCCATGATGAGCCGTGTGGAGGCCACTTTGCAGGAGAAGCCACAGCTAGGAAGGCTCTGCTAGCAGGATACTGGTGGCCTACCATTCATAAGGATGCCTATGATTACTGTAAAAGATGTGATGCTTGTCAGAGAATGGGAAAACCTACCAAGACAAGTGCCATGCCATTGCAACCTATCCTTCCTTTGAATCCTTTCAAGAAGTGGGGAATCGACTTCGTAGGCCCGATAGATCCTCCTACCAGAAGGAAACAGAACAGATACATCCTCGTATGTATGGATTATGTCACAAAGTGGTGTGAAGCTAAAGCCCTAAAGCAAGACGATGCTAACAGTGTGGCCCTGTTCATGTACGAGAATATCATCACCCGTTTTGGCAGTCCCTTAGAGCTAGTAAGTGACAGAGGCACTCATTTCATTAATAAAGTCATGGAAGAGTTGATAGAGTTGTATAAGATCCGCCATCACAAGTCCACTCCTTACTACCCCGGAGCCAACGGCCAAGTCGAAGTCACCAATCGCATCCTCTGCTCGATCTTGACAAGGACAATTGGCTCACATCGTCATGATTGGGATGATCGACTTACAGAGTCCCTCTAGGTGTACAAAACCTCCCATAAAGCAGCAACATGACAGGCACCCTTTCAGCTGGTGTATGGTACAGAAGCTGTTTTACCTGTTGAACTGGAATTACCCTCTTTGAGAGTGGTTATCAAAGAGTGTTTGGGGGACGATGATTCACAGCAACGCCGTCTCCTGCACCTGGAATGTTTGGACGAAACTCGTAGAATGGCTCTACAGTGCATGGAAGCCACGCAAGCTCGACACAAGGCTTACCATGACAGCTTCATCAAGCACAAGGAGTTAAAAGAAGGTGATTTGGTCCTAGCCTATGATTCACGATTTGGTAAGTTTCCTAGCAAGCTTCAACAGCGGTGGATGGGCCCATATAAGGTACTTTCCGTCAACCCTAATGGCTCTGTCCAAGTAAAGATTGTTGATGCCTCTGATGATCCCTTCCTGATCAATGGATATCGCCTGAAGAAGTACTTCCCTCCTTGGGGATCTTGACCATCATGGTCACCTGATCCTTTCCCTCGTTGGCGTGGCACTATCATTCTTATGATGCTACTTCTGATAGCCATCCTTCAGCCACTCCTGATGAAGTGGACGCAACCCTCTGTCCCCTCAACCCCACCTTCCAGCCTTGATCTCTTATCCTCTATTTTTCACCAGCGACAGTGGCAAGGTGGGTTCTGACAAGTGGTATTTCTACCATTCCCTTGCTTAATTCGAAGAGCAAAAAAGAAAAAAAAAAGAAAAAAAAAAACATATCGATCATGGGAGAAAAGGACTTCGGTCCCTGTCATGCCGACCTATTGTTCGAGAAAAGGTGGAGACACCCTCGGGAATAGGAGGAAAAAAAAAACCAAAAAAAAAGAAACAAAAAAAACAAAGAAAAAAAATCAGTTATGGGAGAAAAGGAAGCAATTCCCTGTCATAGCAGGCCTCGTTCCAAGAAAAGGTGGCAAACACCCTTGGGCGGAAAGTTGGCTGTGGAAAAGGTGGCAACACCCAGTAGTCCAGAAAGTGGGTTCATCAATTGAAATTTCTAGGATCCAGTTCTGAAGCTGCCTACCTTGGTACGCTGTGTCCTGGGTCTCTCTGCAGAGTGTCTAACTGTCCTCTAGCAGATGCCATGGTCCTATGTAGCACAAAGTTCGATTTGTTAGTTGCCTCCCTGGGTATGCCTCATCTTCAACACCTTGATGACAACAACTGACGACGCGATCTTCATCGACAAACAATCGAGTGATGCGAGCTTTCATCCTAACCGGATGGGGAAGTGAGTATGGTTGCCCTCTGTATCTATCAACAGAGAGTGAGACAGAGGGTGGGGCGAGTGACCAGTCTTTTCCCTTCAAATCAAATGAGAGGTGAGAAGTGTGAATGAAGTGTTGCGCGCACGGGATGGGCCTCTCAATGCACAAAGCACGATCTGTTTCTGTGCACTGTACTATAAGGCTCCATGGCCTTTCTTCTCGCACCGTATGCCGGCACAGGGCGGGATGCACAATTGCACCATCAAATGCGCACAAGGCATACAACCTTTGCACAAGTGACTGTGAGGATTACATCAATGGGTTTCAGGAAATGGCTGCCCTCCTGTATCTATCAACAGAGTGTGAGACAGAGGGTGGGTTGAGTGTGGCTGGAGTTTCTTCAATCAATTACCGAGAGGTGAGATTGAGGGACGTTACGACACTTGGAGTTAGGTATGTTTCCGTTTCCCTATGCACCCACGGGGTGGGTCTCTACTGTCATCACAAGGCACGTCACCCTGTTTTGTACACTGCACTGTAAGGCTCCTTTGCCTTCCTCCTTGAACTTATGCCAGATGGGTTGGACGCACTAATGCACCATCAATTGTGCACCCTGGCATACTCCCTCTGTACCATTCCCCTGTCGATTTCTAAACCGGGTACGAGATATGGGTTTCAATCATTATTCCTCGAGTGATATTAGTCATGGGGTGGGTGACAGTTCTTTCATTCCATTTGAGTGACTGTGAGTTGAGTGCAATATCCCTCATCATCGACAAATGTCCTACGATTCCTTCAACTAGCTACCTCCCTGGGTGCTGCCGCGTGGTCCCTGCCATGACAGATGTGTGCTGTGAAGATGCCTTGATACCTGCTGCAGCCAACAACAACACCGGACATGCCATCGACAATCAAACTTGATTCTCTACAACATGGGCCAAGTTTTTCTAACCCTACACCTTTTGTTTTCCAGTGACGTTCATGTTTTAAGTGTGGGGACGCGTCCCTGCGCGTCCACATTGCATACCCCTCTGCATATGCCTCAACCTGCTAATGCATGTATGCCATGACTTGCTTTTACCCTGATGGGGTCCCTTCCCCACCCACCCGTTTATTTTCCAACCACCCTCGGGGCTGTTCCCTTGCAGTTTTCCTTCATTCCCTGATTTTGCGGTCCTGCCATGTGAACGCATCCTACGCTCACCGAAGTCCACATCCAACCTTATAGCCCTGTTCCTCTCTTTGACCTGACTATTTTTTCTTTTTACCTACCCCTGTTCTGGTGCACGGTTTTCGAGTTATTAATTTTTGAAGCATGTTGCGTCCATTAGCTGGTTTTCCATGAGAACGCGCTTTGCTTGCTTCGGAACCGTGATTTGACATCATAGCCCTGACAATCACTTTCTCCTTGACATTTTTCCTTTTTACTCCGTGTCATTTCGATGCACGGTTTGTCCAATATTAATTTTTACGGTTTTTCGAGACTTTCTCGTGCGTCTTTTTGACATTTTTCCATGAGAACCTGCCCAGTTTGCATCTGAATTCCAATTTGATTTGACAGCCGTGTCCCCCATGCCTTCCCCCACCTTTTTCCTTTTTCCTCCACCCTATTTTGACTTCTGGATTTATTATTATTAATTTTTAAATGTGTTTTTGGATGTATTTTTGGTGTTTTTCGCATGTGAACCCCTCCTACTTCCTTCATAACTGCATTTTAACGTGACAACCCTGTATCTCCCCTTCTTGCGGACATTTTTCCTTTTTACTACCTATCATTCCAGCAAGTGGTTTGTTCGATATTAATTTCCGATTCCATTTTCGAGTCTGTTTTTTGGGTTTTTCCCACGTGAATATGTCTTATCTCAGTCGGAACTATGTTTTGACATGATAGGATTGTTAGGCACGTCTTTCTGCACATTTTTTCTTTTTCCTGAACCTCGTTCCGATGTACGGATCTTTCGATATTAATTTTTAATTGCGTTTTTGGACCCTTTTTTTCCGTTTTTTGCACGTGAACGCCCTGTCTTTCCCTTGGAACCCCCGTTTCACATTTTCCCTGTCTTTCCCCTGCCGTCCTGCCCAATTTTTTTTTTAAAGGATATTTTGTTTTGACGTCCGGATTGGGAGCTATTAATTTTTCTTTATTTTTACGTGTTTTCGCACGACTCGTCCCGCGCGTGAACGCGCCCGTTTTCAATTTAACGCGCCTCCATGCGCCCTGGTCACGTCCGCGTGCCCCGTCCAGACATTCCGGTGCTATTTTAATCCCGTCCTGGTAAATTTTTTTACCCCGCCCTGCGCACGCGCGCGGGACGAGGGTACGCCTCTCTTCTATGGGCACCCCGCCCATCCCATCCCCTAACCCATGGACAACCCCCCACCCTTTCCCCTACCCTTTCCCCCGGGCACCCCCCCTGGGCCATGCCCGTTCCCTCCCATGGGTCTCCCCTATGGGCACCCCCATCCCATGGGCTCCCCTACCCAACCCTACCCCTACCCTTTCCCCCTGGCACCCCTACGGGCACCCCCCATCCCATGGGCTTCCCTAACCAACCCTCTCGCCCATTCCCCTCCCACCCTTTCCAACCCCCCCCCAACACCCTTCCCTATCCCCCCCACCCTCCTCTCTCCTCGACCCCTTCCTCCCCCAACTACCTCCCTCTCTCCTTCTCCCTTCTCCCTGTCGTGCACGTCCCTCTCCACCTCCATCTCTCTCCTGCTTTTTTCCTTCTTCCCCTACTCTTCTCCTTCCTCCCCTCCTCCTCATGCTCCTTTCCTTCCTCTCCTCCCTCCTTCCTCTCCCGCCTCCCCTCCTCCTCCTCTGCTCCTCTCCTCCCCTCCCTTCTCCACGCTGTCGACTGGCGCCCGCGCCGCCCCGACGATGCCTGCGCCCTCCTGTGCCGCCTTGAGCCCTGCGCCCCCGCCGCCGTTGGGATGCCTCTGTCCGCTGTCGTGAAGCCCTCTGCAGTTGCTCGACAACGCCCTGCTCCAGCCCTCGTGGCCCTGCCCCACGCCGCCCGCGCCGCCCTATCGCGGCTCCTCCCCGCCGTGGTATGCCTCTCTGCCATTGTCGCCTGCCCCCGTGACACCCGCCTTGTAGCCGTGACGCCTGTGGTCTCCGCCCCGTTGTCCGCTGTGATGGTCCTCTTGCACGCCCTGCGCCCCGTTGACCTTCGCCCTGCCACGTGACCTCCCCACCTCCTGCGCCCTGCTCCCGTGGCCCTCTGCTCCGCTCCTCCTCCCCGCCGTGCCTCCAGCTTGTGGCCCTGCACCCCGCCGCCCGACATCGCATGTGGCCCGCCATTCGGCGGCCGCCACGTGGCTTTGTGGCCCCTGCCCACCCACTGCTTGCCTTCGACCCACCACGTGCCCACCTGCACACCACATTCCCACCCAACACCCCCCCCCGCAAGCCCCCCTAAGCCCCCCTTCCCCCCCATTACCCACCAAACCTACCCACACCCCCACCAAAGCACACAAACCCACCACCCCTCTGTAAGCCCCTAGTCCCACCATCAAACCCCCTACCCTCTGCAAGCCCCCCTTCCCCCCCCCCCCCACAAATACACACCTACTCACCCCTCTGTAAGCCCCCAGTCCCACCACCAAACCACCCTAACCCCCTCCATAAGCTCTTGTTCCCCCCCCACAGGCACGCCCGCAGCAAACCCACCCTTCTTAAACCCTGTTCCCCCCGTAGAACCGCAGAACACCACACCCTGCAGAACCGCAGGAAACCACCCTTCCTAAACCCCTGTTCTCCCTCAAGACGCAGACACGCGCGTGGTTGTTCGTGTGTTTGTGATTGATCGTGTGCAGGTGACCATTCGTGGATGTTCACGCGCGGGGACGCGCGTTAGCTGGTCGTGAGGTGGTGTGCAGCTGGCTGTTCACACACAGCTGCCACGCAGCCTATTTTTGGGTATATTCCCAGATTTTTAATTCGAAAATCCGCAAACCTTTAAAAAAAACATTGAAAATTTTAAAAAATCATTTAAAAACACTTAAAATTCACCAAAAAAAGAAGAAGAAAAATCTTGAAAATTTCCCAATCTTTCTGTACTAAATTACACTATTTTTCTAAACTACAAATTTTAGGGAAAAAAATAAATTTAGACAATTTTAAAATTAAAAATTCTTTTAAAAATACTTAAAAAATGAAAAAAATTCATTAAAAATGGTAAAAAACTCCAAATTAATTGCCAAAAAATTCCTAAAAATTCTATTAACATTTTTACTTATTTTTGGACTATTTTCTAAGCTGTAAAAATACTTCATTAAACACCTAAATTTAAAAAAAAAACATTTTTCATTCAAAATACCAACTAAAAATTCTAGAAAAAAAATCCAGATACCTTGGTTCTTTTTGGATTGCTGATGTATATTTTGGATTGAGGAGAGCACATTCTTTGCATTCACATATACCCACTACCAGGTATTTTTCCTTTTATATTTATTATTTTTTTCGCTACCCCAAAACTCACAGTTAATTATTAAAATGAACCCTAAACACCACCATGGCACGCGCGCTCGCGCTAAACACACCATTTTTTAAAATAAAAATAAACCCGCCGTTCACTTAGCACACGCTAAGTGCGCTTAAGAGGCACTTTAATATTTTTAATTCAAATGAACCACCCGTCACAAGAGCACGCGCTGGCAAAAAAGTGCTCCACATCACCTTAATTTTTAATAAATGAACTTGCATTTAGAGACCCAGTCTGGGTATCGAAGTCCGGGATTCGGATTAATGCACTGCTTTAACCTAATAATTGGTAATTAAAATTTTAAGAAGGAACCGCCGTTTTCTTGATAAGGTTTATCACTTAATAAAACTTCACCCATTTCTTAATAAGTCATAAAATGAACCTTTCATTAAAATTAATTCCCCCTCACTGCACTTATTTCCCCTTGAATAGTTTTTGATAGTTTGGAATGGTTTGAGTATGAGTTATGAGGTTCTGTTGACCTTCTGTAACCTTCTGTAGATCTTCTGTAGAGCTTCTGTCTCTGTACTGTAGCTGTTCTGGTACTATTCTGTAGACCTTCTGTATGCTTCTGTATGTGTTCTGATGGATGAGAGTGTAGCTTGGGAAAGTTTTCTAGCCATGGAAAGAGGTGAATACAAGTGCAAAAGAGCAAAAAGAAGTGAAAGAAGTAGCTGCTGAAGACTCAAGTAAAGACTGAAGTGAAGTGACAGTAGTGAGCTGTGAAAGGACACTGTAGTGGCTCTGGTGACTCTTCATATCAGACATACCTCTTCGGAGGGGTATCCACGACCTAAGAAGGATTATTGTGAGTGATTATGAGAGATTGTAGTGAGGATATGATGTATTATTGATGGAGGAGAGAGAAAGAGTCAGAGATAGTCAATTCTACTAAAACAGAGTGATTGTATGTGAGAGATTGAGAGAGAAGACTATGAAGATATTGAAGATGAATACTATGTGATGTATTTCCATTCAAAGATGGTGTATTCCTTTGCTTTCTTTGTTCTATTGATGAATTTTATGAAGATATTGAAGAATATGGTTGATTCTATCAAATACGTGGGAGATCTACATGATGCTGCATGAAGATTTGTTGTGCCTGGTGTTCTTTTCTTCATTGTGATAATATAAAACCTAATAAAAAATCTTGTTGATGTTACAAGATAGATTTTCTTGCAAGAGAATTCCCTTTTCCTTGGTGTTCCTCTTGGGGCTCCATGGAGACATTACCTACTTGGTAATAGGTTTTCTCTAGTCATTGATCATAAAATCCTAAAGTGGATTTTTACTCAACCAAATCTCAATATGAGACAACGTTGATGGATTGAGACCTTGTAGGAATTTGACTTTGAAATCAAATATAGACCAGGCAAGGAGAATGTGATTGTAGATGCCCTAAGGCATAAATCATTTCTTTATGCTCTAATCCTAGAGAAACCCTCTAGGGTTGGAACTCTTGCTACAATGATTTCCATGCCCAGTAAGCCTCTCATAGAAATGGCTAAAGAAGAGGCAATAAAGGATCCAAGCTACCAGAGATTGTTAAGAGAAATTTCCGTCAAGGGTTCAAATCCAAAACTCAAGACTAAGTATCAATATTTTTCCATAAATGAGGAGCTTGCCTATTTCAAGACAAGACTATGTATTCCCGCAAGTCAGGAACTCAAAAGGAAAATACTCTAGGAAGCTCACGATTATCCATTTTTGGGTCATCTTGGTAATGATAAGACTCTTAATATAGTTAGAAGAAGCTTCTATTGGGAAAGACTCAAGGGTAATGTACTCAAGTATGTCATCGAATGCCTAAACTACCAATGAATTAAGGCCAAACGTGTCAAGTTGCCAAGAAAGCTCCAACCACTTGACATCCCTCAAATGAAATGGGAGTATATCAACATGGAGTTCATAGTTGGATTACCCCCGATACAGGGAGATATAACTCCATAATGGTACTAAGATAATTGATACTCAGAAAATGGAAATTTCTAGTTTTCAAACTCACTTGGTTGACACTAAATCCCAAGTGGTTAATGTGACTGAGGAGAAGGATCATATTTTGAAGGAATCTCAAGAGCTTCAAGCTTTGATAGCTGCTAAGACAGAGGAGCTTAAATTAGCTAATACCACCCTAGAATAGAGCAACATTCAAATTCAGCAACTTAATGATTAGTTGGTTCAGTCATGTTGTTCTTCATAGAGTCCTACTGTGCATCCAGATCCTTCTTTGTCCCCTACAGACTTGGCAGTTCTTCAAAGATAAGCCACACTATGTGTAACAACGTGTCCCCCTGTCCACTTGTGGGACATGTCTTAGCAGCCCATCAGGAAGAGATTCCGGAAAGCGCTGCCCGGCACTCCCATGGAATGACACGGGGCTTGTGATCTAGGTCTTCTCGAGTCTGCCATGAAGCGGAAGCATTTCGGCCGTTCCCACTTAGGATCGACCTGAATCAGGGTTTCCCTAATGGTCAAGTTCCTCAGAGGTAACTACTTTACGCAGAAACATCAGGGTCGAAGCGGATTTATACTGCACTATGTTCAAGGAGAATGGGAAACGAGAGGGATGCCGAGCTCGAACTCTCTGCCCATAAGGCATAGTCCCATTCCATTCCCCTAAAATAGCATAAATCGGGACTCTAGCTTCCTAGATTCTAGGTCATCGTTACCTTGCTGTCAATTCCGTTGAGAAAAGTTCTCAGCCAACCGGGACCACACTTCCGTAGGACGGACCCATGGTCAAGTCCACCGCACTTTCCTCAGGTTGCTTTAATTATCTAATTACCTACCATATTTAGTTTGACAAGCAAAATAGCTTCCTTAATTAGCCAATTATTCATCAGTTTCTTCACGTAACTTAAGCATTGACATAGAAAAATAATGTCAAACAAGTTATTTTTCAACATTTGTTCTTTATTTATTAGTCTTTGGAATATATCATATAATCCAGCCGAAGGCTAATCCATAATCCGCCCGAAGGCAATTCCATAATCTGCCCGAAGGTAATTCCAGTAATCCTCAGGGATCGCTATTCCAAGTTTCTGCCCGTAGACTAGTATGCAGGCCTCGAGATCCAATTTCGAGTCACGTCGGCCTCTTGTGCAAGATCTAGAGGCAAGGGATTTACGGCCAGAGCCCCCTGGCACCCAAGTGTCCTCCTGCTCCAAGTAGTACGCACGGAGAGACCTCTCGCGGCGGGTTCGGTCCACGTACTCGGCGCGGCTAACAACCCCCTTGGATAGGGTCAGGCAGATAGTCGGGGGTAGCTGATGCTGCCTCTCCCTCCAGGCCTTCAACGCGAAGCATTAGTTATTTTCTAGCATTAGATTCCTTGAGCAAAGAAGTACAAACAATGCTCCTAACTATACAAACACAATCAATCCAGTGGTTGTTTGTTTGGCCAACTGCTAAGGTGTGAATCCTTCTCTCCGAATGCATCCAGCATTCGATCCGGGATCCATTGCGACTTGGAAAGATCCCAAGGGTTTCGTAAGCTATGTTGCTACTTTACTCTCTTTTCTTGGGTTAGGGTTTATACCCTATTAACCTAAATTAACAAACACCTTAGGTTCCTTAAACTAAGACAGTAAGTCTTGGGCAAGCTCATCGCCCTAACTTGATTGGTCAATTGCTTGCTAGGTAATTCATAATTACCCTAACTTGTCAACTCAGCCTCACAGAAGGGTGTTGTAGCAGGATGTCTACTCATCCTCTAGAAAATTAGACTTGTACTTAGAACCTGCTAACCCTTGTTCTAAGGAGTGGCAATACTATTTTGTGGTTTAGACACAAAACCATGCGACGTTGCAACTTGTTGCATAGGATTCGCATCTGACTTGCGGGATTAGTTCTCTCATCAAACGGTATTCCTTGGTTAAGAATACCTTTGGTCAAGATGTAGGGTTTGGGAGTCCTCTTGACCCAACCCAACCCTAACCATATTAGGCCGACAATGTTTGGCCCTAGGGTTTCTAAATTCAACCGGAAGTCTAACCATATTAGGTCGACAACCCTAACCATATTAGGCCGACAATGTTTGGCCCTAGGGTTTCTAAATTCAATCGAAAGTCTAGTATTTGGACAAATTATCCTTAGGGTAAGAACCCTAGATCATTCTTGCATTTTAACTAACCCTAACATTTCGTAAACGTGGGTAGGATCTTTGGGATTGGAAGTCTTGACTTGGCATCCCAAGTGTGATACTAGGCAGAATTTCAGAATTTTTAACGTAACTAAACCCTACCTAGCACTTTGAGGTATTCGTCATCCTAACTATTTATGCTTTTATGAATCCCATGTGGGTTATGCCATTACAAGTGATTTACCTAAATCGATCTAATTGTCTTGCAACAAGAGGTGATCTTTCCTTAGAAGAGATGCAAAAATACTTTTCCTAAGAGATGCAAATAAATTCAAGATACAACATTCCATGCAAATGTGCAATTCATAGACTTTTTCCTTCTATGCAACTATAAGATTTACAATTACCATTTCTTTTCCTTGCCTATAATGATTGACAATTAGGGCTACTCGAATAAACCCTATGTTGATTTATATCAAGAACTATGCCTACAAACTCTTCGTCTAATGCATTGAATTTAAGCTTTAATATGAAATGCATCCTTTTCTAAATACAACTTCAATTAAAAAAACTTCATGCATGAGCGAATACCATGAGGCCGACATTTAATTAATCCCTCCTTTAGCACTTAATCTGACTTGAAATGCAACCATCTTCACATGCAACTTCGCATGCATTGCGACCATTTGGATATCATTCAGTGGACGTCTACGATGATTTTATATGCGAAACACAACTAGGAAATTTTTACCTAAATGCATTATGTGCTGTTCTTTTTCACGAGGCAATCTAGGATGCATTTAGACAATTTCATCTTTTTAACCTATGCAATATGCGTTCAGGATTGCAACTTGGAAATGCAAGCAATCTCAAATGCACGTCATGCATTGACTCTTGTAAATCGTCCAAGGGAATAAATTCCCTAATGTATTTTAACTTGACTATGTGAAATAAAGACATGCTTAAATGCATTCTTTTCATGCGGAATCAATTTTTAAGAACCTGGGCATTGAGGTTCGGGGTGTTGTCCACACGCGAACTCGGATTGGAAGCTCCCACATGTGCGCCTTGTGTCTTTAGCTTCGGAGCCATCTATGCAGTCTATTTTGTCACAGCAACTCGCCCTTTGATTACTCTCGTGTCCCGAAGTCTCACAGTCTGCGATCTCCCTCTCCCACACAGGACACGGTCCTTGGAGACTTGGGTTTAAAGTTCCCGGGGAAGGCACGGGGGAACAAGACTTAAGGAAGCTTAAAATTGGAAGCTTCTAAAGAAGCTTCTAAGCTTCTATCTTCTGACAGAAACGTGGAGAGAGAAGATGGTAATTGGGGAATGATGAAGATGGAGGGAAAGATGATGACAATGATGATTATGACGGTGATGGTGGTGAGGCAGCAGCGGCAGCGTGGCACAGCAGGCGTTGATGGCGGTAGCAGCACGGCGTGAAGGCGGCGATGGTGGGCAGCATGACAGCTTCCTTCTCTCTTCCCCTCCCTCAAGCTTTAAGGGGGGGCATATAGGAAAAAGGGGGGGAGATAGCCGCACACGTGGCTCCACATGCCTCCTCCCTCCCCCATGCACTCCACCACTCTAGCTTTTCCCACACTCATACTCCCTCTCCCTGCCATATGCATTGGCTAAGGGGAGGGATTAATAAAAAAAAATTGCAAAAAATTTAACCATTATCCATTTTCCTTTTCCCGTGAAGGGTGTTCCCATGTGGAACTATGGGTTTCAAGCCTTGGCTCTTGTGCTCCATGTGGGCTAGAGTTTGTTGACGCGCACGCGGGGTAAGCACTTAACTACCAACATTTACCGATGTGGGAGATTATTTTAGTTTGCTTTTTGCATAGATTACGGGTCTTAAATATTTTGTGGTAGAAATATTACATTCTCTCCCCTTAGAGGAATCGAGATGTCCTCATCTCGAGAAGAACTGGGGGTATTGTTGGTTGAGAGTACTTTCATCCATCCAAGTGGCATCCTCTTCGGGATAATATTTCCACTGGACGAGGTATTCTCTCAAGGTTCTGGATCTCAAATGCCTCTCCCTAACATCTAAGATCATGTCAGGCCGTAGCTCAAGGACTCCTTGGCTAGGCATTACAACTTGTTGATCATCAAGCACGTGACTAGGGTTAGGCACATACTTTTTCAATAGACTAATATGGAATACATTATGAACTTTTAGGTTTCCGTGGAGTTGTAATCTGTAAGTATTAGGCCCTAGGAACTTAAGAATCTTGTAGGGTGCACAATACCTTGGACTTAGCTTTTTGCATTCACCCAAGGATAGGGAACTATTCTTTGGACAAACGCGAATGAAGACCATATCTCCTTCAACTAAGGATCTGTCTTGATGTTTCAAGTCCGCGTAAGCCTTTTGTTTGTCCTTGGCGACTTGGATGTCCTGTCTTATTGACTTGATTTGGTCATCCATATCTTCCAGCATTTGCTTTGAGGCTTCAACCCTCAAGGTTGGATCCGAAAAGCTTAAGGGACTTCGGCAATCGTGCCCATAAAATGCTTGAAAAGGGGTCATCTGAATGCTTTGTTGGTAGGAAGCATTGTAGGCAAACTCAACCAGTGGCAAGTATTGAATCCACTTTTTGGGTTCGCAACAACAATGTGCCCTTAGCATATCCTCAATAACTTGGTTGACTCACTCTGTTTGACCATTGGTTTGGGGATGGTAAGCTATACTGAAACAGAGTTGAGTCCCAATGGCCTCTAAGATAGCCCTCTAGAAATGTGATGTGAAGAGAGAGTCACGATCACTAATGATCCTTTTGGGTAACCCATGCATGTACAGCTCCAGATCATGGGTAGCATAATTCCTCTCATGGCTCTTCAGTTTCCTTGAAGAGTATGCTATAGGATGACCTTCTTGCATAAGCACACATCTTAAGGCAAGTGTGCTAGCATCAATTATTACTTCAAACTCCTTACTAAGGTTCGGAAGTTTCAAGATGGGTGCTGGTACCAAGCTTTGCTTTAGTTTGTCAAAGCTAGATTGTTCAGCAGTTGACCATACAATTGATGTTTGCTTCTTCAGTAGATTCATCAGAGGTGCTGCAATCAGGGCATAGTTTTTGATAAAGACCCTGTACCATCCTGTCAATCCAAGAAAATTGTGTATTTCTTTGACAGTTGTTGGTGTTGGCCACTCTAGAATGTCTATGACCTTGGCCAGATCCATTGAAATTCCTTTTGCTGATGTAATGAATCACAGATATTCAATCTGTCGCTTGAAAAATGCACACTTCTTCTTTTTGGCATAAAGCTTGTGTGCCCTCATTCTTTCAAGAACAATGCGAAGCTGGGGTTCATGATATTCTTCCTGTTTGGAGTAGACTAGGGTATCGTCAAAGAATACAAGTACGAAGTCATCAAGATAGGGCCTAAAGATATCCTGCATTAGCTTGTTGAAGGTGGAAGGAGCATTTGTAAGCCTGAATGACATGACTAGGAACTCAAAGTGCCCATATCTTGTGCTAAATGCCATCTTTGGGATATCCTCTTCCTTGATCCTTATCTGATAATATCTAGACTTGAGATCAATCTTGGAGAAGATCTTCACACCTCGAAGACGGTTAAGAAGTTCATCTATTCTTGGAATGGGGTATTTGTTCTTAATGGTTGATTGATTCAACCCTCTGTAGTCAATGCATAGCGGAAGCGTTTCATCTTTCTTCTTCTGGAATAGCACTGGAGCTCCCCATGGTGAACTACTAGGATGGATGCAGCCCTGGTCTAACAGTTTCTTGAGTTGCTCCTTCAGCTCAATCACTTCTGGAATGGACATTCTATATGGTCTCTTTGCAATTGGAGTAGCTCTTGGCACTAGCTTGATTTCGTGATCGACTTCCCTTTGAGGAGGAAGTTCCGTCAGCTCTTCAGGAAATACGTCTGCATATTCCTTTAGCCATGAAGGTTCTTCGCTAGACTCCTGATTCTGGTCTAGCTTATTTAGCTTAATCAAATAGATAGGTAGCCCCTTTCTAACTCCAATCCATTCTGAGCAAACACTCGTGGATACCTAGGTTCATAACCCTGAATCTGATCGAAGCCGACTTTCCACCTAGCAGGAATTCTCACATTACATTCATGCTCAATTCAGCTTCTAGCCGAGTGACCTAATCACTTAACTCCGTTACCAACGCTTACAGCCAAAACAGTCATTGATAAAAAAGTCTATTTCATTCATATAGGCATAGCCCTTTCGAGTACAATCATTTTTGGAAAGATGGAACAAGCTGATTGGCACATCAATTTGGGGAGAATAAGATTGTGTTACATTCAGCTATGGGAACTGAGTAATAATATGGATTGGGGTTATGGACTTTCAGGAATCAATAGGTCATAGGAAGCTTAGGGTATCCTTTCCTTTGATACCCGTTCTTCTCATAACATCCCAACACCTTAATTCTGTTGGCAGGGATTATTCGAGTCACTTCCTCGTACACATACATGTTCTACTTGACCTTTCGACCGCCGACATGTAGGGTTGCGTATGCGTGAGCCTCAACAAAGATGAACAGCTTCATGATCTTTAAGTCTTCCATCCACCTGATTCTCTTCAAGTTGGTCCGAAGGTACGCAAGTCGGTGGACAGCTATGTAATAAATTCCTGAATCACCCATCCATCTCCGTTCCATGTACAGGGGTGAAGGATTGTAGATGGCGGTCTAGGATATTCATCATATTGAGCCTTCGTCGATAATTCGAGGCATGCATTGCAGTCATGAAAATAACCTGGAACACCAAGAATTCATTCCATGCTTCACGACTCTGCAAGCCAGCATCTATAAGTAAGTAAGGAAATGTTCTTAACGGCAACATTTACTCTATTTCCCCTCATTAAGTTTCCTTATAATATTAGATCCTCGTTGGTTCTCTCTGATACCAACTGTAACGTGTCCCCCTGTCCACTTGTGGGACATGTCTTAGCAGCGCATTGAGAAGAGAGTCTGAAAAGTGCCACTCGGCACTCCCATGGAATGACATGGGGTTTGCGATCTAGGTCTTTCCGA
This sequence comes from Lygodium microphyllum, assembly GCF_053477565.2. Lineage (NCBI taxonomy): Eukaryota > Viridiplantae > Streptophyta > Polypodiopsida > Schizaeales > Lygodiaceae > Lygodium > Lygodium microphyllum. Next base: position 18,257,222 of record NC_141137.1, on the reverse strand, counting down.
GTCTGCCATGAAGCGGAAGCATTCCAGTCGTTCCCACTTAGGATCGACCTGAATCAGGGTTTCCCTAATGGTGAAGTTCCTCGGAGGTAACTAGCGTCGAGCCCCATACGAACTACTTTACGCAGAAACATCAGGGTCGAAGCGGATTTATACTGCAATATGTTCAAGGAGAATGGGAAATGAGAGGGATGCGGAGCTCGACTTCTCTGCCCATAAGGCATAGTCCCATTCCGTTCCCCTAAAACAACATAAATCGGGACTCTAGCTTCCTAGATTCTAGGTCATCGTTACCTTGTTGTCAATTCCATTGAGAAAAGTTCTTGGCCAACTAAGGCCACCCTTCCGTAGGACGAACCCATGGTCACGTCCACCGCACTTTCCTCAGGTTGCTTTAGTTATCTAATTACCTACCACATTTAGTTTGACAAGCAAAATAGCTTCCTTAATTAGCCAATTATTCACCGGTTCCTTCATGTAACTTAAGCACTGACATAGAAAAAAAATGTCAAACAAGTTCCTTTTCAATATTTGTTCTTTATTTATCAGTCTTTGGAATAAATCATATAATCGAGCCGAAGGCTAATCCATAATTTGCTCGAAGGCAATTCTATAATCCGCCCGAAGGCAATTCCAGCAATCCTCAGGGATCACTATTCCAAGTTTTCGCCCATAGACTAGTATGCGGGCCTCAAGATCCAATCTCGAGTCACGTCAGCCTCTTGTGCAAGACCCGGAGGAAAGGGATTTATGGCCAGAGCCCCCTGGCACCCAAGTGTCCTCCTGCTCCAAGTAGCACCCACGGAGAGAGCTCTCACGGCGGGTTCGGTCGATGTACCCGGTGCAGCTAACAACCCCCTTGGATAGGGTCAGGCAGATAGTCGGGGGTAACTGATGCTGCCTCTCCCTCCAGGCCTTCAACCTGGAGCATTAGTTATTTTTCAGCATTAGATTCCTTGAGCAAAGAAGTACAAACAGTGCTTCTAACTATACAAACACAATCAATCCAGTGGTCATTTGTTTGGCCAACTACTAAGGTGTGAATCCTTCTCTACGAATGCATCCAACATTCGATCTGGGATCCATTGCAACTTGGCAAGATCCCAAGGGTTTTGTAAGCTGTGTTGCTAGTTTACCCTCGTTCCTTGGGTTAGGGTTTATACCCTAGTAACCCAAATTAACAAACACCTTAGGTTCCTTAAACTAAGACAGTAAATCCTGGGCAAGCTCGTCGCCCTAACTTGATTGCTTGCTAGGTAATTCATAATTACCCTAACTTGGCAACTCAGCCTCACAGAAGGGTGCTGTAGCAGGATGTCTAATCATTCTCTAGAAAATTAGACTGTACTTAGAACCTGCCAACCCTTGGTCTAAGGAGTGGCAATACTATTTTGTGGTTTAGACACAAAACCATGCGACATTGCAACTTGTTACATAGGAGTCACATCTGACTTGCGAGATTAGTTCTCTCATCAAATGGTATTCCTTGGTCGAGAATACCTTTAGTCAAGATGTAGGGTTTGGGAGTCCTCTTGACCCAACCCAATCCTAGCCATAGGCTGACACTGTTTGGCCCTAGGGTTTCTAAATTCAACCAGAAGTCTAGTATTTGGCCAAATGATCCTTAGGGTAAGAACCCTAGATCGTTCTTGCATTTTAACTAACCCTAACATTCCGTGAACGTGGGTAGGATCTTTGGGATTGGAAGTCTTGACTTGGCATCCCAAGTGCCATACTAGGTAGAATTTCAGAATTTTTAACGTAACTAAACCTTACCTAGCACTTTGAGGTATTCGTCGTACTAACTATTTATGCTTTTATGATCCCATGTGGGTTATGCCATTACAAGTGATTTACCTAAATCAATCTAATTGTCTTGCGACAAGAGGTGATATTTCCTTAGAAGAGCTGCAAAAATACTTTTCCTAAGAGATGTAAATAAATTCAAGATACAACATTCCATGCAAATATGCGATTCATAGACTTTTTCCTTCTATGCAACTATAAGATTTACAATTACCATTTCTTTTCCTTGCCTATAATGATTGACAATTTAGGGCTACTTGAATAAACCCTACGTTGATTTACATCAAGAACTATGCCTACAAACTCTTCGTCTAATGCATTGAATTCAAGCTTTAATATGAAATGCATCCTTTTCTAAATACAACTTTGATTAAAAAAACTTCATGCATGAGCAAATACCATGAGGCCGACATTTAATTAATCCCTCCTTTACCACTTAACCTGACTTTTAATTAATCCCTCCTTTACCACTTAACCTGACTTGAAATGCAACCATCTTCGCATGCAACTTCCCATGCATTGTGACCATTTGGACATCATTCAGTGGACGTCTACGATGATTTTATACATGAAACATAGCTAGGAATTTTTTACCTAAATCTATTATGCGTTATTCTTTTTCATGAGGCAATCTAGGATGCATTTAGACAATTCCATCTTTTTAACCTATGCAATATGCATTCAGGATTGCAACTTGGAAATGCAAGCAATCTCAAATGCACAACATGCACTGACTCTTGTAAATCATCCAAGGGAATAAATTCCCTAATGTATTTTAACTTGACTACGTGAATTAAAGACATGCTTAAATGCATTCTTTTCATGCGGAATCAATTTTTAAGAACCTGGGCATTGAGGTTCAGGGTGTTGTCCACATGCGAAGTCGGATTGGAAGCTCCCGCATGTGCGCCTCGCGTCTTTAGCTTCGGAGCCATCTATGCAGTGTATTTTGTCGTAGCAACTCCCCCTTTGATTACTCGTGTGTCCCGAAGTCTCACAGTTTGCGATCTCCCTCTCCCACATAGGACACGGTCCTTGGAGACTTGGGTTTAAAGTTCCCGGGGAAGGCACAGGGGGAACAAGAATTAAGGAAGCTTAAAATTGGAAGCTTCTAAAGAAGCTTCTAAGCTTCTGTCTTCTGACAGAAACATTGAGAGAGAAGATGGTAATTGGGGAATGATGAGGATGGAGGGAAAGATGATGACAATGATGATTATGATGGTGATGGTGGTGAGGCAGCAGCGGCAGCGTGGCATAGCAGGCGTCGATGGCGGCAGCAGCATGGCGTGAAAGCGGCGATGGCGGGCAACACGATAGATGCCTTCTCTCTTCCCCTCCCTCAAGCTTTAAGGGGGGGTCATATAGGAAGAAGGGGGGGAGATAGCCACACACATGGCTCTACATATCTCCTCCCTCCCCCATGCACTCCACCACTCTAGCTTTTCCCACACTCATACTCCCTCTCCCTGCCATGCATCGATTGAGGGGAGGGATTAATAAATTTTTTTAAACCATTATCCATTTGCCTTTTCCCGTGAAGGGTGTTCCCGTGTGGAACTACGGGATTCAAGCCTTGGCTCTTGTGCTCCATGCGGGCTAGAGTTTATTGATGCGCACGTGGGGTAAGCACTTAACCACCAACATTTACCGATGCAGGAGATTATTTTAGTTTGCTTTTTATGCGGATTACGAGTCTTCATTATTTCTTGGCGGAAATATTACACTATGTCCTTTGTTCTAGGCTAAAGTGGAAAGGTTGGATGGTGGACTTATTATGGTCTTCATTTGAGCAGTTCTAGGATTACGTTCCTTCAGATCACTCTTTTTTTATGCACTATTAGCCAACAGAAGTTGGCCTTCTATATTAAGCTCTCAACGATGGATGTACCTCTTCCAGAGGATGGATGGAGTGGGGTCGGGTCTTTTAACTTATTGACTAAAGTTGTCCGAATGGTTTTTGAAGACTCTGTGATATAATATACAATATCGATGTCTTGTATGTATTTGAGAGGTGATCTGTTGATTCCAGACGATGAAGATCTAGCTTGGTATGTTGGGGATGTGGTCCTACCATATGTTGCCTTGTATGTTAGACATTTGGAGTTGCAGATAGATGAGACATTTCAGTGTTATTCCTCCAAAGTGGTTGATTGCCTTGACACTCTATGGAATACAATGATTGATTATGTGATCCTGAATCGAAGATAGAATAAAGCCTCTATACATGTGCAGAACATTAACAAATTGAGGATGGATCTTTTAGCCTATCAACATTGACAAATTGAGGATGGATCTTTTAGCCTATCTTTCCAAACAACATCCATTTAATTCATCTTTCTTTGATGCTTATCATCGATGATCCCCCACCTTAGGTCCATCAGTTCCTAGCTTATCTTATTATCAACAAATGGTCCATAAATATGATGCTTATTTTTTCCTTTATAAATCCAACTCAAGAGTTATTTTACCTCTCTTTTTTCAACCTCATGGTACCCCTCAAGTTTTGATCTTTACTTATTGTTCTTTCATTGAAGATTGTATCCTTTCCCCTTCCCTATCTTGTCCTTCCCCATCCATACATATTCCTTCCACTTTTCCTGCCTATCAATTAACGCCTTTTTTTACAAGATTCACCTAAATTTTAGCTAATCCCTCTTTAGCTCATTCCTCATTTTATGATTTTTCCCACCCATCTCTTCATCCTCTTTTACTAGTTCCTCTTCCATCTCCTACTACTTCTATTTCTCAGCCCCCTCAATTGGTTAGTGGATATGCAGGGTTTGATCTGAAGATTCCTAGACGAAGAGGATGGAGCTTAGCTAATTCTCTTACTGGACCATAGATTAATTGGCCATTAATTCCAGGGGAGTGGATGACTACTAGTCAAGCATATCAAAATTATCTACATTTTTCTCAACAACATTCTCACTCTACATATCCTTCTGTGAGATTGACGGCTCACTTTGCTTGGTACCTAGCGTATATGCATAGGCATTCGCATAATGATCCAAAGGCTATTCCAAAGTTATGCATGAATGTAAATGTGAACATTGATTCCCAACAATTGGATGTACTGTATTTTCATGCCTTGTCTACCTAGTAGATACCTTGTCTTGCTAGAGAGGATGTGTTGCCTTCAATTTTTCCAAAATCCTCAAAAATATTTTGTGAAAGAATCCTTATCTATGGACTATTTTTGCAATCACGAAGCCTTCAAGAGGGATCATCTTTGATACCTCTAGATGTATCTTTCATGATTCATAATGATATATATATCTCTTTTGGAGGTACCATTCAGATGGGTGTTTTGTGTTTGTTGTGTGTTAATTCATATGCAATGGGTTTGTGGTGTTTGAATATTCGATTTGTTCGAGAGCTATATTTTTGGAGATATGCATTAATGGTGATGGTGGATGGATAACTCAAGATGCCAAGATGCAGAACCTCTTTTATCCTTTACGACTTTGCCATGATTTGTTATTGTTTATAAGATGTGTTAATGGATAAAGGGTTTTCCTTTCTTTGTATTATTTATTAGATGCAGGTTATAAGTTGGGGTTGTGGTTGGATGGTTTCTTAAAGATGTTAAAAAAGATCAAGTTGAGCTCTTTGATGAACTTGTATTCCCTTTTTTCTAGGTCACGAGGATACTCCCTTATTAAGTGTGGGGATATGTTGAATATTGAAATGACCTGTGTTTTTTGGTTGAATTTTGTTATTTTTAAGGGCTGAATGGTTGCTTTTAATGTATTTTGAATAATGATTAGTTGTTTTGGAATTTTTTGAGAGTGTTTTAGATGAGGTTAATTATGTTTTGGAAGCTCATGATATTTTCTCAGTAGAGATATGAGACTCTGTGATGTTCTGATAGGTTATGTTGAGGTTCTGATAGCTTCTATTTAGCTTCTATTTTGTTCTGTTTTTCTTCTATATGAAACATAGAGTAATTATTGATGAAGTTTGAGGTTTTTTGAAAGCTCATTGAATGGTTTTGGATAGTTTTGAATGGTTTTAGTATGAGTTATGTGGTTTTGATGCTTTCTATTGACCTTCTGTAACCCTCTGTTGAGCTTCTATAGAGCCAGTGGTCCTGTTCTGTATACCTTTGTAAGTGTTCTGTGCAATGTATGTGAGACTTTGGGAAAGTTTTCTAGCCTTGGAAAGATGTGAATGTAAGTTAAAAAGAGCTTGAGAAAGTGGAAGAAGTAGCTGTTGAAAACTCAAGAGAAGACTGGAGTGAAGTGACAGTAATGAGCTATGAAGAGTCATTGTAGTGGCCCTCGTGACTTTTCATATCAAACATACCTCTTGGGAGGGGCATTCACAACCAAAGAAGGGTTATTGTGAGTTATTATTGAGTATTGTAGTGAGGAGATGATGTTATATATATATATATATATATATATATATATATATATATATATATATATATATATATATATATATATATATATATATATATATATATATATATGAGAGAGAGAGAGAGAGAGAGAGAGAGAGAGAGAGATAGGCAATTCTATGCCAAACAATGTATCTATCTATGAGAGATTGTGAGAGAAAGCTATGAAAACTTTGAAGATGAATCATATGTGATATATTTCCATTCAAAGTGGAGTGTTTTTTTTTGTTTTAAATGTCTATCAAAGAATTCTATGAAGAATATGAAGAGAATGATGGATTTTGTTAAAATTAAAGCCATGGGAGAATTGTTTCTATGAAGCTGCATGAAGATTTCTTGTTCTTGGTGTTATTTTCTTTGTTGTGGACATATAAAATATGAAAAAGATGGTTGTTGATGATACAAGATATATTTTCTTATAGTAGAAACCTTATTTCCTTAGTGTTCCTTTTGGGGCTCCAATATGCCGATCAACGAAGGCAAGAACTCATTTTCAAAGAAGGTGAGATGGTTTTCATACGAGTTCATCCAAAGAAAAGTTCCTTATCTTTGGGGGAATTCAAGAAGCTAAGTCCTAGGTATTATGAGCCATATAAGGTGCTAAAATATTTAGGACCGAATACCTATAAACTACAACTCCCTAATAACTTGAAAGTACATAATGTATTTTATGTCAAACTATTGAAAGCATGTGTTCCTAACCCAAACCACGTACTTAATGACCAACAAATTATGATGCCAAGTCAAGGAGTCCTCGAACTTCAACTGAAAAAGATACTTAACATACAGAAGAAAACTCTAAGAAGCAAAACACCAGAGAATAACTTATCCAATGGAAAAACTACCCTGAAGAGGATGCCACTTGGGTTGACCAAAAGTCACTATGTAACCAATATCCCATGTTTCATTCGAAATGAGGACATCTCGATTCCTCTAAGGGGAAGAGGATGTGATATTCCAACTTTATTTTCAATCTTCATGACTTCTCGAAAATTAGATTTGAAGAATTCTAGACCACTAAATAGAGAAAGTCTCGAGCAAAGTAGTTTGAGGTTTGTAACATGACACTTTCCTGGGTTGATAGGGATTGTAGCTATCCTTCACGAAAGTCACCACGTGAATGCGAGTCATGGACCATAAGTCAAAATTGGTCAAACCCATTTAAAACTTAGCAAAGCAAGACAAGTATAAAGTGCTACTCAAGCCTCATAGATAGCTAGTAGCACAACGTCAACATCTCAAGCCACACTTACCACATGAGAGGCTAAACCGCACACTCAAGAGAAATCACAACCGCATGTGTCAACCTCTGGGATGTCGACTCCAGTCAACCCCAACCCCCTGTAGGCCTTAAACCCTCTTACAAACAACAATCGATTCTTACTTTGGCCACAAACTTCTCTGAAAATATAGGGCATGACTTAGTTGGTTGCCTTCGATACTTGAATGCCACATTCACCACACTTGCCAAAAGCTATGATTGATTAGACATAGGTCTCTTAGCTGAACATTTAGCAATGGCTTTAAGCTTTAAATCTCAAAATCTTTATAAAGAAAAAGAAGAAGAAGAGTTCATAGAATACTTCAATAGAACAAGGAACACAAAAGAATACACCATCTTTTGAATGGAAATCAATCACATAGTATTCATCTTCAATGTCTTCATAGTTCTCTCTCTATCTCTCATATACAGTTACACTGTTTTGATAGAACTGGCTATCTCTCTCTCTCTCTCTCTCTCTCTCTCTCTATCAATAGTACATCATATCCTCACTACAATGCTCTCATAATAACTCTTAATAATCCTTCTTAGGTCTTGGATGCACCTCCCAAGAGGTATGCTTGATATGAAGAGTCACCAGAGCCACTACAATGTCTTTTCACAGCTAACTACTATCATTGTCACTTCAGTCTTCACTTCAATCTTCAGCAGCTGCTTCTTCCATTTGTTTTAGCTCTTTTGAAATTAGATTCATCATTTCCAAAAGTTAGAAAACTTTCCCAAAGTCACACGTACTTTCTACATAACACTTATAGAAGGTCTACAGAATAGTACCGGAGCAGCTACAGTATAGAGATAGAGCAGAGACAGAGTAGAGATAGAGCAGAGACAAAGGCTGTACAGAGGGTTATAGAAGGTCATTAGAACCTCATAACTCATACTCAAACCATTACAAACTATCAAGAACTATTCAATAGGCTTCCAAAAGATCTCAATCTTCATCAATCATCAATCCATACTTCATATAGAAGAAAATTAGAACAAAACAGAAGCTATAAAGAAGGTATACAGAACCAATCAGAACCTCATAGAGCTTCATATCTCCACTGAGAATCATCATGAACTTCCAAAACATAATCAATATCATCCAAAACACTCTCAAACACTTCCATTAACAACCATGCATCACTCTAAATCCATCAAAAATCAATCATTCAAACCTCAAAAATAACAAAAATCAGTAAAAAATTCAGTCTTTTTCCACTTAGAAAGGAAGCGTCCTCGCCACCTAAGGACAATAAGAATATAAGTTCATTAAAGAGCTGAATTTTGATCTTCCGTAGGATCTTCAATAATCTCTCCAAACCACGACCCCAACTTATCACTTGTATCTGATAGAAAAAATACTACTAAAGGAAAACTTTCATTATTCATTAACTCATTTGATAATCATTTAAAAGCCATAACAAATTTGTAAAGGATATAAGAGGTTCTTTTTCAGCTTTGCACTATAGGCTTCCATTCACCATCAATAGTTTGAAAAGAGCTCTTGAACAAATTATTCTCAATCAACACGATCTCATCACATACAAGTATTACAATACACACAAACACTAACAGAACCATCTGAATGACACCTCCAAAAAGAGAGATATATCTATCATTAAGAATCATCAAAAATACATTGCAAAGGCATCAATGAAGGTGATCCCTTTTGAAGGCTTCGTGGTTTCGAAAACAATCCATGGAGAAGGATTCATCTACAAATGTCTTTGGAGGATTTTGAAAGAACTGCAGGCAGCATATCCTTTCTAGCAAAACGAGGTATCTGCCATCTAGACATAGGACATGAAAATATAGGACATCCAACAGTTGGGAGTCAATGTTCACATTGACATTCATACAAAGTTTTGGAATGGCCTTTTGATCATTATGGGAATGCCTATGCATGTATGCTAGATACCAAGCAAAATGAGCTGTCAATCTCACTGAAGGATCTAGAGATTGTAAATATTGGTGAGCAAAATGAAGGTAGTTCTGGTATGCTTGACTAGTAGTTGTCCAATCTCCTGGAATTATTGGCCAGTTTATCTGTGGTCCTGTAAAAGAATCAGTCAAGCTCCATCCTCTTCTTCTTGGAATCTGCTGATCAAACCCTTCATACTCACTAACCAATTGAGGGGGTTGAGAAATAGAAGTGGTAGGAGATGGAAGTGGAATAAGTAAAAGAGGATAAAGAGAGGGGTAGGCAAAGTCATAAAAGGAGGAATAAGTTAAAGAAGGAGTGGCTGAAAATTTAAGTGAATCAGTTAGGAAAGGTGTTAATTGATAAACAGGAAAAGTAGAAGGTATATGGATAGATGGAGAAGGGCATGGTGGAGAAGGAGAAAAAACTCGATCTTTGATAAAAGAACAATAGGTAAATATGGGAATTTGAGGGAAAGATTGAGGTCAGAAAAGAAGAGGTAAGATTGCTGTTGAATTGGTTTGATAAAGGGAAAGATAGGTATCATAGCGATGAGCCATTTGTTGGTAGTATAATAGGCTAAGAACAGAGAAACCTAAGATAGATCTTCTTTGGTAGGCATAAAAAAAGGATGAATCAAATGGATGGTTTTTGGAAAGGTAAGCTAAGAGATCTATCCTCAGTTGGTTAGTGCTCTGCACATAGGTAGAAGCTGTATTTTGGCGTTGATTCAAGACCACAAAATCAATCATTGAGTGCCAGGAATTGTCAGGGCAAGTAGCCACTTTTGAGGAGTAACACTAGAACATGTGACCTATCCGCAACTCCAAATAGTTGACATACAAAACAGTTTGCAAAACCACTTCCCCCACATACCAAGCCATATCTACTTCATCTGGAATCAACAGATCACCTTGTAAGACAAAATTGCCACGCTTCCTCCATGCTCTCTCTCTCCACGTCTTTTCAGCCACATTTCATGTTACATGCAATTTTTGGCCACAAGGATCACTTATCCATTTGACCACTCTAATGTCCACCTCTTCAAATCTTGACCGGTTTCTTGGCCATTTCCCCGTCCGGTGTCCAAATCGAGTGCTGTAAATTTCTGCGCATCCATCTTGACATCCCGCATTGGCCGACAACTCCTGACAACCTGCATGGTAGTCTGAAAAATTATCAAAAATCAACAAGTGTCGCTCGGGCGTATTTAAAGCACTTTGACACTTAAAATCATCCTAGATCGAGCCGCCGCCTTCGACGTTGAATATTTTTTCCTTGATATCCGTAATTTTTAGCTATTTTTAAGCACTTCTCGGCATCAAAATTCTGCTCTCACTACTGAATAGTTTTTGATAGTTTGTAATGGTTTGAGTACGAGTTATGAGGTTCTGATGACCTTCTGTAACCCTCTGTAGAGCCTTTGTCTCTGCTCTGTCTCTACTCTATCTTTGCTCTGTCTCTGTACTATAATTGTACTCTAGCTGCTCTCGTACTGTACTGTAACTATTCTATAGACCTTCTGTAAGTGCTCTGTGGAAAGTATGTGTGACTTTGGGAAAGTTTTCTAACTTTTGGAAAGGATGAATCTAAGTTCAAAAGAGCTAAAACAAATGGAAGAAGCAGCTGTTGAAGACTGAAGAGAAGACTGAAGTGACAATGATAGTAGTGAGCTGTGAAAAGACAGTGTAGTGGCTCTGGTGACTCTTTATATCAGGCATACCTCTTGGGAGGTGCATCCTACGATCTAAGAAGGATTATTAAGAGTTATTATGAGAGCATTGTAGTGATGATATGATGTACTATTGATATATATATATATATATATATATATATATATATATAGAGAGAGAGAGAGAGAGAGAGAACCAGAGATAGCCAGTTCTATCAAAATAATATAACTGTATATGAGAGATAGAGAGAGAACTATGAAGACATTGAAGATGAATACTATGTGATTGATTTCCATTCAAAAGATGGTGTATTCTTTTGTGTTCCTTATTCTATTGAATTATTCTATGAAGATGTTGAAGATTATGGTTGATTCTATCAAATCCATGGGAGATATTTATTATGATGCTACGCGAAGAATTATTGTTTTCTTTGTTTTGATGATCAAAAGAATGAAATAAAAGCTTGTTAATGTTACAAGATAGATTTTCCTACAAGATAATTCCCTTTTCCTTGGTGTTCCTCTTGGGGCTCCATGTTTTTGATGCATAGTTGGGGAAACTTGCCATCAACAAGCATAAGAAGAGGCTAAAAATGAAGGAAATGGCATTGCCAAGAAGAGGAGAATTCAAGGGATGTTTGCAAAGTTCCTTCTTCCACTGAAGAGTTGGAGATTCTCATTATCAAAGCCACTTTCCATAAGAAGTTCATCCCACAATGGTGGAAACATATCACCATCATGATGCATGCTCTAAGTGGTGGACTGTTTCCTCTTCCTGGTGAAGCAGCAGAAACTTGCATCTTGGTGGCAAATTGTTTGGGAACAAACTGAAGAGCAGAAATAGAGAGAATGACCATCCATGGAAGATTTGGCATTCATTGAGAAGTTTTCAGACATCATCAAGTGGGAGATTGTGAAGAAGCTTCAGGAGTCGTGGTCTATGGAGGTTCACGAAAACAAGAAAGAAAAGAGTTGGAATTTGTTCGTGGATGCTCAACAGCAAGATACATGGGATGCTTGGTGCACTGATAATCTTCTATTTTTCCAATTAGCAACCCATTGGAAGTTGGTAGATAGAGTGTTTTTTACAACATACATTGTTGAAACCCTCAGAAGTTGGCATTATTATAATGGCACAACAACGATCCTAAGAAGAATGAGTTTTGATACTTTCAGAACAGAATATCTTCCCCTCTGTAGTGGTTTGAAAGCTGAATTCAGAGATGTTGAAAAGCAGGAAGTAGAAGAGATGTTGGCCAGAGAGAATCCCTCAGAGACTGAAACCCTATCTGATACTATCATGTTGAGTACAAAGCAACTGGTTGGAGCCAACCCCCTGATGAATGATGCAATCAAGAGGCAAGCATTAGAATGAGTCCAAAGGTAAGTGAGAAGAGAGAAGGCAAAAATCAAAGCTGAGAATGAGCTTGCACCAGAAGCCTCCTTTGACGCCCTAAAAGCACTCTTTACAGAAGTCCCCATGGCAACTCAAGGTCCGCTTCCTAGTCAGATTTGTCCTAGAAATATTGATGACAAGCCAGCAAATGTAGTCCCATTGCCAATTTTTAAGGGAGAGTACAGCTTCTTTGAATTATCTCCTGATACACATTCGTTACACGCCTTTAATTCACGACACAAAAATAGAGTAAAGCAATCCCTTCTCAATAGTTTCTTTAAGAAAATTTACTTTTTATAATGTTCTATGTTCTAACTAGAGTGATGTCAAGCTGAAGGTATTATTCTTTCAAAGTTCACTTCCTCAACTACCATTGGAACTTCCAGGATACTATATGGAATTCAAAGGGTAGTTGGGAGTTCATAAGAGCCTAAGGAGTGTATGACTAGAGCCCCATGGTATCCTCACCTCCTCTTGTCGACTAGAGTTCCTTATAACAAAACCTTTCACGTTATGATTGGTCTATACTCACTAATGCGAAGCAAAAAAGAAAACCCCTTGGAGTAGGTTTTATTCACACTGGTCTTGGGGAGGCCTAGCACCATCAAGAATACTACCTTAGTCAGTGCTGCCTCAAATCGGTGATCTGTACTCGATCATCCATCTTTTAGCCTGATGATTTTTAGGAAAGATTAGTACCTAACTTACAATCACGAACATCTTATTTCAAATGCATTAAATATAAACTTTTAACAAATTTATTTCCAAGACAAATCTTTTCTTTCTAAAAATAATAATATCAAGGCAAAACTTAGTGTAAGTGGTAGTACCTTCCAATAGTCTTCTCGGATTTCCCCTTCCTCACAATCTAGTTTGGAATAAAACCTAAACAAGAATTCTATTTTTGAGAATAACTCCCTTGACATTTCGTGGGTCCTTGGCCGCGATAAAAAAATATTGGTTAGTTTTATTACAAAAAGTATTCTTTCGACAATTCTATCTTAAGGTCTTTTATATATCGAGAATTAGCATCCGTGATTATCCATCAGAGGTTTCGTTAGATTAATGCAAATAAAAAATATTAAGTTTTTTAGGGTCACAATACCTTCCTTGTACCCTCCTTGGTACATTTTGTACAAACCCAAGTTAGCCCTTGGAGTTGCGGTTAAGAATTCCTTTAAAAGATTATATGTAGGAAATAAATAAAATCCTATTTTACGAATGCAACTTTTGTTACCAATTCATGGGATGATGGCCTACCAGCTGCCTTTATTATAAAAATATAGTATATGGGGATCCATGACTAGTGCTTGGTGTAAAATATTACACGATGCAGTGAACAGAATCTGAGAAAGAGATAGAGAGTACACAACAGATAAGAGGAGAATCAGTAAATTCTTTAACTCTAAACAACTGATACAAAGATGGCTCTGTCCACCCATGCGCTTCCACTGTGTGAAGCTTAAATGGCGATCTAGACAGAAGATAGGTGAAGAGCTTAAGGCTAGCTGGAACAACAACTCTGACTGGGTGAAAGATGAGTGATAGATGGCTGTGAAGGGGTTTAGCTTTTATAGCCTGCGAAGGCCGTTAGGTTGGCCTGACCGACCTACCATATAAGCCTCCACTAGTCGGCCAGGGAATATTCCATGAAATATTCACTTTACCATCGGGACGGTCACTTTTTTGCCATCCGACATAGACCTCATCTGATATACAAATCAGGACTCAATCAATGTCCGGGCTCACATTTGGCTTCTCCTCATAATGGGGGCCTTACAACTTTGAGCACCATGGATCATTGGTAGCACCTAATGAGGGTGGGGCATTGATCATATCTAACACCCCCCCTCAATGTCCACCCATAGGTGAACTATCTCCTTGGCCCAATGCCGAGTCTCTGAAGATGAACTTGAAGCAGATCCTTCGTAAGTGTGAAGATATCTGCTCCATTCTCCTCTGCTGGACAATAGACCAGTTCCACTATCCCATCCTCCATCAAATCACGCACATAGTGATATTGGATCTCTATATGTTTGGTGCGTACATGAAACACTGGATTTTTGGCAATGGCGATGCAACTCTGATTGTCACATCTCAACACAGTTGGTTCTTCATCCTGCACTCCCATATGCCATAGAATCTTTCTCAACCATACTGCTTTACATGCAGCAAAACAAGCTGCCTTGTACTCTGCTTCGGTAGAAGACAATGCCACTGTTGGCTGCTTCTTACTAATCCAAGAGAAAATTCCTGAACCCAAAGAGAAACAATAACCAGAAACTGACTTCCTGGAATCACTGTCTCCTGCCCAATCTGAGTCACAGTTCCCCACAAGAGAAGTTCCGAAACTGTATGTGATACCATAGTCAAGAGTTTCCTTCAAGTATCTGAGCACCCGCATCCCAGCCTTCCAATGACTCTCATGAGGTTTATTTGAGAACCTGCTCAAAACACCAACAACAAAATTGATATCTAATCTGGTGTTACATAAGTATATCAGACTGTCGACCAACCTCCTATACCTCCCAATGTCTGCTCCCATGCATACTTCTTTTGAGAGATGAAGATCTTTCCTGGCTCTTACCAGACTTCAATCCCCAAACAATAGTGTAGCAAGCCCAAGTCTGTCATTTCAAACTCAGAACTCAAAGCCTTTCAAGTTTGGTTGATCATATCTTCATAGTCACTTGTAATAAGAAGGTCGTCCACATATAGGACAATCAGTAGAGACTTTTTACCATCACTGTAAACATACAAGTTAACATCTAAGGCACATCTTTTGAAGTTTAGGTTTAAAAAGAACTTATCTATCCGCTGATGCCATGCTCTGGGGGCTTATTTCAGCCCATACAATGCCTTCAGCTTACACACTTTGTTCTCAAAATGGGTACACCTCCTCCTTGAGGTCACCATTTAAGAATGTTGACTTAACATCCATTTGATACACTGGCCACTTCTTGTGGGCAGCCACTGCAAGTACCGTGTGAATAGTGGTCATTTTGGCAGTTGGGGAAAATGACTCTTGAAAATCAAACCCTTCAACTTGTGAAAATCCTTGGGCAACCAGTCTAGCTTTGTACTTTTCTAAGGTACCATCAGCCTTGTACTTTACCTTCTAGATCCACTTGGTGCCAATAACCTTCCACTTTGCTGGTCGATCCACTAGCTCCCAAGTGTCATTCTTCATTATGCTGTCATACGTCGCCTGCATAGCAGCCTTCCATGATGGATCTGCAAGTGCTTCTTCTAAGTCAGTTGGATCCTTTACTTCTCTCATGCTCTCAACCATCAAGGCCATATTTACTATGTGAGCAGAAGTCCTCCTTTGCTCCTCTATTCTCTGAGACCTCCTTGGTCCGTCTGCCTTCTCCTCAATAGATATGCAGGCATAGGATTATTGTGGTCATAGAGCTACTTCACCCAGCGCAGCAATGGCTTTTCCGGTGGGGTGATGTCAGGTTGGTGAACTTTTTCCTCATCATCTGAAGATGATGCTTCCTCCTCCTTAAGGATAGGGACAGCTCTCAGGACAGGTTCATAGTGGACTACTTCTTTGCTTGATGATAAAGTTGAAGAACTTGCCTTCTCCTCCTCCACTGTATGCGGCTCCTCCTTGAACACCACATCACAGCTTGTGATGATCTTCTTTGCCTCTTGGTCATATAATTTGTAAGCCTTCTGGTCATCACTATAACCCAACAAGATACATTTTCTGCTTTTTGGTTTTAACTTGTTTCTCTTCTCATCTGGAACATGTGCATAACATTCACATCCAAAAATTATGAAATGTGAGACAGATGGTTTCTTACCAGTGTAAGCCTCATGAGGTGTTTTTCCCTTGAGAGCCTTTGTGTAGCTCCGATTTAGAATATAGACTGCAGTATTAACAGCTTCAGCCCAAAAATGGTTAGGCAATCCCTTGCCCTTTAGCATGCATCTTGCCATCTCCACAATGGTGCGTTTCCTGTGTTCCACAATACCGTACTGTTGAGGTTTGTGAGGTGTCGTCAATTGATGCTTGATCCCTTTGCTCTTGCAAAAGCCTTCAAACTCCTTTGAGTTGAACTCACCACCACCATCTGTTCTAAATTTCTTCACACTTTTCCCTGTTTCATTCTCAACAAGTTTTAGCCATTCTTTCAACTTACCAAAAGCTTGAGCCTTATCATGAAGGAAGTACACCCACATCTTCCTACTATAGTCGTCGACAATCAACATAAAATAAGAAGATCCCCCCAAGGCCTGTGTAGGCATCTTACCACACAAGTCATCATGCAACAACTCTAGAGGAGCCTGTGCTCTATTCTTGCTTTCTTGTAGAAATGCATTTCTCTGTTGCTTGCCCATCATACAAGCTTCACATGGTTCCTTCAATTCAGTTATTGTAGGTAGGTGAGCAACCATACCTTGCTTTTGCATCTCCTTTAACATTGCAAATCCAATGTGTCCAAACCTTTCATGCCAAAGCTTACTTGTGCCCACTCCAGCAGTGGCTGTAAGAGCACTTAGCTCATACAGGTTGTTCCTTCTTTCTCCTTTGCCAACAATTGTGCCAGCACTATCAAGAATTTCTACACCTGTCTTCTTGAACCTCACTTCATGACCAAGATCAGTTATGGTAGCAATGATAACAGATTTCTCCTGATTTTGGGAACATACAACACATTTGAAAGCTTTTTGACCACCATTTGCAGCAACAAAAGAAATAGTGCCTGTGCTCGCAGCAGGGCATTTAGCATCATTTCCAACCGTCACAATGATGGATTCTTGTAGAGGCTGCATAGAACTGTATAGACCTTTCTTGTTGGTCATGTGACGGGAGGCCCCACTATCCAACACCCATGAGTCAGTGGTAGATTCTTCTTGCGCCGAGGAGCACACTTCCTCAATGGTCGCCACAAATAATTCCAACTCTACTTCAGCCGTATTGGCTGTCTCTTTCCCTTTACTTTTAAGGGTACCATTCTTTTCATCTGCCTTCTTGACATGACAATCTACAATTGCATGTCCTTTCTTCTTGCAGTAGAAGCACTCTCCTTGAAACTTCTTCTTGCCACCCTTCTTCTTTTTGTCACCATCATTTTTGGTGGAGGAACCACCTTTGCCTTTTGCATTGGCAGAGAATGCAGAATCTCCATTGTTGCTTCCTTCTTGGGCTTTCAGCCTCAACTCCTCCTCCATCAATAATGCACAAAACTCCTCAAAAGTCAAAGCTTGAGGTCTCACCTAAGTATTAAGGGCAGTTACTAGTCCATCAAACTTTTGTGGACAAATCCGAAGACACCTCTGAGCTAGCTCTTCGCTAGTCTTTTGTATCCCAGTGCCAGCCATCTGGTCGCGCAGATTCTTAATCCGAGTGATGAATGCTTCAACCATCTCTCCTTCAGCAAACTTCTCCGCTGCTAGTTGATTCTCCAAGTTTTGAATCCTTGTTTGGTTTCGTATTTCATACTAACTCCTTAGTACATTCCAAGCCTCTGACGCTTTGGTTGTATACTGAATCAAAGTCAGAACACTGTCAGAACAGCTTGTAACTAAGGCACACAATGCATCTGCATTCCTTCATTTCCAAGCTCGTAGAAGATCTACATTCGGAGGAATCGTCACACTAGGATTTGATGGGTCGGGGGTAGGCTGTGGTTCTGCATCAGTCCCCAGCACAGTCTCCAGAAGCTCATAAGAATCAAGGATAGTTGTAATTTTGAACTTCCACAAGGTGTAGTTTGTACCATCTAACTTGCCTTCGTTGAAGGTTGGTGGATGAATCCTCAGTATTTGAATAGCCGGCACAACAGCACCACCTCTTGCACCGCTTCCTGATGCGCCAGAACCGCTTCTGGAAGTTGACATAGTTTCTCTTTGCTGTTGAAGCCTTTGCCTCTTGCACACTCTCCGATCTCTAGAGCCCCCTAGGCTCTGATACCATGTAAAATATTACACGGCGCAGCAAACAGAATCTGGGAAAGAGATAGAGAGTACACAATAGATAAGAGGAGAATCAGTAAATTCTTTAACTCCAAACAACTAATACAAAGATGGCTCTGTCCACCCGTGCGCTTCCACGCTGTGAAGCTTAGATGGCGATCTAGACAGAAGATAGGTGAAGAGCTTAAGGCTAGCTGGAACAACAACTCTGATTGGGTGAAAGATGAGTGATAGATGGTTGTGAAGGGGTTTAGCTTTTATAGCCTGTGAAGGCCGTTAGGTTGGCTTGACCGACCTACCATATAAGCCTCCACTAGTCGGCCAAGGAATATTCCCTTTACCATCGGACCAGGGGCCGCTGGCCCCCCTCGGACCCCCCAACCAGGGGCCGCTTCCACGGCCCCCGAACCCCAAAATAGGGGCCCCTTTTAACTCCCTTGCCCCGCAACTCGATGCAATGCGCCTCGAGTTGCTACCAGCTTAACCACTCCGTCTAACCCAAAGATTAGACCCACAATGGTCACCTTTTTACCATCCGGTCACATAGACCTCATCTGATATACAAGTCAGGACTCAACCAATGTCAAGGGTCACATTTGGCTTCTCCTCATAATGGGGGCCTTACAACTTTTAGTACCATGGATCATTGGTAGCACCTAATGAGGGTGGGGCATTGATCACTGATGGATGGTATTCACAGTTTTGTTTGTAATCCTAGTACTCATCATTTCGTTTGTTGTGATTGTGTCTGCAACATTATTGGCAGGTCGTGACTCTGTGGCCTTCATAACTTTCTTCTTCAGGGCCATGGTCTTTAATCACTAGATCATAGAGGGGATTTTTGGCAAGAGAGCTTGGGGTCATCACAATTGGATTGATGGGAATTTGATTGATGGGGAATGGCGATGACTAGGACTTTAGAAAAATCAAGAAGAGTCTTGATTCCACAAGGAAGTGGGACAAAAGGGAAGGTGCATTCGATTCCAAGAACCCGCGGAGTATCCACCTTATCTTCGTGATAAGAATTATTGTCCTTGCGCTTCTCTTGCTCCACTCCTTCTTGCTCTATACTCTCAAGAACAACCTCTCCTCTCTTGCTTAGGCTGCCTTTCAATGGCTCATCTTGCCTTGTATTTATAGTTAAATTGAATAAGAAGGGTTGTGGCCAAGAAGAGGAACTCTTTGTGGGGAGTATCTTTGGCAAATTAACAATCAAGAAGCTTTCAAGATGCAATCTAATACTTGTGATTTGATCTTTGATGTCCAGAGAGAAAGGGTTGCGAGGAGTTAAGAGTCCATTTAAATCTGATTTTTTGCACATGTTGGCATACAGGATTCATTCACTTTATAAAATTCTAGTAAACGTCTTGACCAAGGTTTTCTTTGCTTCGCGCAACGATTGGGATAACAAACTCATGGTAGCCTTATGCGCCTACCGCACAACTTATAAAATGACTGTGGGATAGATCCCCTCCTTCAGGTTAATCTATGAAACGGAAGCAATTCTACCTGAAGAGTTCTTCATTCCTAGCATGAGGATTGCTCATCAAGAGAGATGGGATGGAAAGGAGGCATGGACAGAGTGCCTAGTTGAGATGCCATGATTGATTCACCTGGCTCTTGGATGATCTTGCTTCAATCTAAGCCTCTCTACGAACGAAGAAGAGGGGGAGATTGCCAGATTTATCTAATGTGATACATGAGGAGAATTCGGGCTTTTTCTTGTACAATCGGGATCTCCAAATTTGAGATAATCGTGCATCATTTTTTTAATAATAAAAAGGGGAGGGAGAGGGGGGGGCAGCGCTTGATTGAAGGCTGAGGTAAAGCCGTTGGAGCAAGAAAGCAAGTAACAAGTAAGAGGCTCTTCCACCTTGCTTGATTTGCCTTAGGTTATAGCCACAAGACGCCCCTAATCTTGGCAGGGCGGTAGTCTTTAATTGTAGTCAAACTTGGTGAGGAGACTGAACATCATATACATTGCAAATACACTGTTCAAGGCTTTCTTGTTGTGATTTTTGGCATTTAAGGTCATTTTGGCCTCCATTTCGGACCTACAAATGGTCTCGAAAGTAAATTTTAGGTATAATCTAGTTTCGACTATGTCTATCATTTACATGTGTACAAATTACAAATTTTGACTTTGTAGGATTTCAAGTGTTTACTGGTTTGTAGATACAAAATGCATCTATATACAAATTGCAAATTGCAATTATTATTGTGGAGTCAATGAAAAAGGCTGTGTGTTTAGTTATGGTACACTTGGTATCAGCTTACTTACATATTGTAGTTTTTGGCAAGATTTCCTATTTTATCAAAATGTCTGATAACTTTAGCTACTAGGTTGTTAGCAAGAAGCTTGATAAGAGCAATTATCCTACATGGAAGTTCAGAGTGACAAATTTCTTGAAGGTAAAGGTCTTTGGAATTATATTAAACAAGACATGGCAATAGCACTTGAAGTTCATGCATGAATTGCTATTGCAAAGTAGGTAAAGGCTAAGAAAAATTGGAAGCAAACATAGAATAAAGTCATATATCAGCTATCTGTCACTATCATAGATAGCATGATGGGCTATTTTTAGGAATCTAAAATTATAATAGCCCGTCGTTGTAATAACGTCGCCCCCCCTTTTTTTAAAAAAGATAATAACAATGAAAAATAAATTTTGTCTCCCCTCCCCCTATCGATGCCATCTGGTTGGCAGAGGGAGGGGGAGTTCAACTACACGTCGATGAGGTAGGAGGAGCTAAACTCGCAAAAGATGAGGGTGAGGAAGGAGACGTCTATGAGATGATAGGAAGCCAGAGATGGCAACAACAATGATGAAGATGATGAAAAAATAAAAATAAAATAAACGAATGGTCATAGAAGATAACGGCGATGGGGAGGGAGGGTGCCCTATGTCAATACCTCCCCATAATACCCTTCTCCCCGACCCTATAACCCCCCCTCCTTTCAGGGGGTGTGATAATCCCTTTTTTTTCTTCCCCCTCAATCATCACCATCTTTCCTTATAAATCATTCTCCTCCCATTTCCTTTCAGGGGACCCGTTATTCTTCTCCCACCCTTTTGCTGCCAAAATTGTGAGAAAGAGAAGGAGAGGAAAAGGTAGTGAAGGAGAGAACGAGAGATAGAGGAGAGGGAAGGGAAATCTAGAGTAAAGAAGAGTAAGAGAGGGAGAGAAGTGGTTCAAGAACAAATCCCTTATTGGGCAAAGGCTCGAGTACCACCTCTCCCCACCGCAAGTCCCGTAGCCACTCCATCGCTGCCTTTAATTGATAAAGGAGACCGCGAAAGTCAAGACAAGGCAGAGGGAACTCCGACACCAATGAGTCCTTCGAAGGAAGTGAAGGTCACTTTCCAACCCTGAAATGGCCCCACAACATAAACTCTCCCAAGTAATTGGAAAATCCGCGACTACGGGAAGCATTGGGCAAAGATGCCACCATGTCTAGAAATTGAAGTCATACATTATTAGGTTCGAACTTTCACAGGCACATCATAGATTGCCAGGGTACATAAATATTGTGTATAGATCAATTGCATTCTGTAGACCATCATAGTGAATTAACTCGCATTTACAATGAATGCATGTACACTCGCATTTGAACAATTAGGTCATGCCTTTTGAGCGACATAAGTGTATTAGAAGGGATTTTATGATTAGGGATCTCGCATCGCACCGCCAACTCAAGGAAGACCTGCATCTAGAATTGCATGGCATCATGAATAGCCTCAATTGCACCACATAATAGGGAATGCACCTAAAAAGGTAGATTTAAGATGCACATGTCAAGTGCTAAACATAACTGCAAGGGCCAGTCTAGTAAATGAAACTTTACATGATGCGTGAGGCTAAGATCTAATTCGACTCAACTAGGGTGCTAATCGCGAATAGATCAAGTTGATCCTACATCCATATTTTTAATTAGAGTCAACATGCTCTTGGGTCCCTACCCTAATAGCCAACCGCGATGGACCCAAAGCACTCTTGGGTATATCATTTTCAAAAGATGATACATCTTGAAGTTGACACAAGAAGGTTTGAATGTCATATGCACATGAAGAATGACTATTCCCCAAGTTACATTTGATACTCACAACTATTTCAGAATGTTAAATAGACTTAATTTATGCCTAATTTGCAAGAAGAGTAGACATAGGTTCCCACTATCTTGGGGGAAGGAAACCCTAGGATGAACTTAGAATCCTAATAGACTGGGATCTGAGGATCAATTAAATCATAGACCGAGATCCGAGGATGAGAACCAAATGTTAGTAACTTGGAGAAGCTGTCATCCAAAACTATAGCAAAATTGCTCACCCCTATTACATAGGAGAGAGGTCGAAAAGGGGCTATTCTCTATCCCTCATAAAATAATGAAAAATGATGCCTAGGCAGGAAAGACCAAGAAGGGTGACGCCAACGTCATAGATGAGGGCTCCACCTTAGCAGATGTCCTGAACACTCACCTTCATTGTTTGTTTGTGCTTGTAAATCTAGATTCAATGTCTGTAAAAGGATGGTATAACCTAAGCTCACAATAGAAATTTGAATAATGAATTAGGTTGAATTCAAGGAGGGTGTGCCAAGCTACTCTTAGTGGGCCACCATTCCTAGCCAAAGGGGTTCCAAATAACCGTGACGGGAACATGGACCGAACTCACCATCAGAAGTCTCTCCGTGGGTTAGTTTGAATGTAGGAGGACGCTTGGATGCCAAATAGCTGTAAATTCCCTGCCTCCGAGTCCTACTCAAATGATCTATGTGACTCGGGATAGATTCTCGAGGCCTTGTTACTAGTACAAGGGCAAAATCTTGGAGAAAATAAGACACAATCTCACGAATTGCAAAATTCGTCCTTTTTGGACAAGACTTGTATTTCAGTTAAGAGGATAATATAAAGTTCACTTCCAAATAACTTGTCTGAGATGTTTTTGTGTCAGTGCTATAAGTTATGTAAACAAACCCTATTTTCTAAAAGGCTTAATTTAGGAAGAATTTCATTTTTAAATGTCACACATAAATGTGATAGGACCTAATTAGATAACTAAAGAACACCATTGAGGGAAGTGGGTGGGCGGAACCTCTGACGGATCCATCCTACGGTAGGGTGGTCCCAGAGAACTGGGAGGCTTCTCACAAGGTTTATTGACATTCGACCTTTAGGTACTGTTAAGTTCGAACCTGATTCATGCTATTTTAGGGGGCTAGAATGAGACTATGCCCTACGAGTAGAGAGGTTGACCGGTGCATCCCTCTCATTTCCCATTCTCTTTTAACCAAGTGTGGTATGGATCTACTTCGGATTGGGTATCTCTGCGTAAATTAGGATGTCCATGACACGACGCTAGAATGCTGTTAGGAGGCCTAAACTAGCGCAAACCAATTTTAGGTTGATCCTAGTGGGTTCATCCGTGAACGTCCGTTGTGAGGCAGACTTGGAAAACTTTTATGCGACAAACCCTGTAACATTCCATGGGAGTGCCAGGTAGCAATGCTTAGATTCATTTCTCGATGGACCACTAAAACGTGCTTGAAGAGCTAATAGATGGGCATGTTACAATTGGTATCAGAGCGACCAATGAATAAAACAATCTAATATAGGAATAACTCAGGACGAGTAAAGTGACGTTTTCACTAGGAAATAATTTCTTTTCTTTCACTCACTTGTGGATTGTTGCTACTTCCAAACCTACGAGGCATGGAGCAGGTTCCTCATATTTCAAATCATGTTTAGGATGATTATGAGCTCTTCAAGTTATTACAGACAATTTGACATGATGGGGATCCTGGAACAACTCTACAACCCTTCATCGCTGTATGTGGAAAGGCATTGGACTTGGAGTGCGGGATACTGCTACATAGATGTCAATCGACTCGCCTATCGTCAAAACAATCTAAAGAGGCTAAAATGGTTGGAGAACTTAAAGATCATCAAGTTATTCATCTTTCATGAGGCTCGTGTAAATTCGATCCTACACATCGGATGTCGGCAAGTAGAACAAAATCATTATATCTATGAGGAGGCCTTCAAAGTCTTGCCAGCTGTGTCATAATTAAAGTAATGGGGCGGAACGAACATCATGGCTATAAAAAACGGGGACTTCCCAAAATTCCCATGACTTACCACTTCATGAGAATCCATTCTCCCAATCCATATTACTATTCTGTCCCTATAGCTGAATCCAATAGGGAATTATTAACTTGGCGTTGATGTATCTATTGGAAAGAAAATCATCCCAACCAATCTCTATCTATTCCTGAATAATTGTACTTAAATCTTATGCTTCTTTATGGATAAATAAGAATTTTGTGTTTATTTGATTCGTCACATAGTAGTAATGAAAAATAATTTGCGCATTGATTCAAGACGTGTAGAGATATATAAATGTTATCTTAACGTGAAGGTTTTAAATTGAAAACCAGATACAGCCCCAAGTGGAGAACCAGATCCTTGTTTTCACACTAAGCCCACATCGGAGGCTCAAGAGAAGAAGTTTCTACTCAAACAGATTAAACCACCAGAATTCAACAAAAAAGGGAAGTCTATTGAAACTGATGCCGAAGTCTAGATTGAATCGATGGAGGATTATTTCAGTGTAGCGGGAACATCACCTATAAACCAGGCTATGATTGCCAAGCTCGATCGAGCTTACTAGCAAGGCTAGACTTTGGTGGAAGCAATGGTTTAAAGACCGAGCAATCTGTGAAAGCACAATAACTTGGGATAAACTAAAGGAAGCAGTGCAAGGAAGATCCATGCTACCTGCATACAGAACTCAGAAGATGAATGAGTTCTTCAAGTTGAAACAATTGGGCATGTCTCTGGAATTATACTAATCGAGATTTGTCTCATTGTTGAAATATGCTCCGACCATGAGCATTCCCCAACAAGTTTCGAAGTTCATGCCACTCTCCATAAAAAGGGGCCAAACCGCCAATTTGTAGTGATCCAAACTTGGAGGGGGAATTGTAAGAGGAAGTTTATGTGGAACAACAACTTGGTAATTTGAATGAGAATCATCCAAATTATGTATCCAAGCTTTGTAAGGCTTTGTATGGGCTAAAGCACGCACATAGAGCATGGCATGACAAGATTGCAAAATACCTTATCAACATTGGATTTCACAAAGCACAAGTTGATCACTCACTCTATGTATGTGAGAGTGATGCAAGTATTTTGGTGATTACTATATATGTGGATGATTTGATCATTGTTGGTGATAGGTGAGACATAGATTGATAATATGAAGAGACTTCTCAAGACTAAATTTGAGATGAAGGATTTGGGAGAGCTGCACTATTTTCTCAACATAGAAATAATCAAGACTCCAGAGGGTATGGTTGTCACAAAGACAATATGTATTGGATATATAGAAGTATGGTATGGTTGATTGCAAGTCTATTTCCATACCTTTGGATACTAATACTAAGCTAAGTGCACATGAGAGTGGCTTGATTGAGAATGTCACTATGTCTTGGAAAATTATGGGTAGCCTTATTTGTTTGATGATTACTAGGCCAGACCTAAACTACATAGTTGGTTTAGAGAGTCAGTTTATGCAAATTCCACGAAAGCCACATTTGGATGTAGTGAGAACACATTGCACTTTGTCAAATCCAGGACTATGCCTTACTCTACAGTGCAAGTATACCATTGGATTTGTATGGTTACATAGATGTAGATTGGGCTAGTAGTATTCGAGATAGGAGATCTACCCATGATTTTACGTTTTCCTTTGGGATTTTTGTTGTTACTTGGAGTAGCAAGAAATAGCTAACATTTGCCTTGTCTAGTACTACAAAGGTTCTACAATTGCAGGGTGTGAGGTAGCTTGGTTACACAAGCTACTTGGTGATTTGGCGATGTAGGTGGATAAAAAGGTTATCATCTACTGTGATAACCTTAGTAGCATTCAATCGATTAGGAACTCATTGTATTATGCACGAACCAAACACATAGAGGCCCATTACCATTTCATTCAGGAGCAAGTTCTAGCAAGTGATATTGACTTGGTTCATGTTAGCACCACATACAATCAAGCTGCTAATATTTTCACCAAGGTCTTGGGAGCTGAGAAGCTTCAACGCTTTAGGAATTTTCTTGGAGTTCATGAGCTCATGTTGAGCTCAAGAGAGAGTGTTGAGATGTTGAGCTCTAAATGCGCTAGCATCCACTACATGGTTTGGTAATGTTGTATGATATTATTTACTAGTGTGTTAGGTAATCAACATGAGGATACACCAATGATTCTACAGCTAGACTACACCCACGTAGTCCATCCTTAGTTATGGCACATTCATTATGACACATCTTCTTTCTTAGTGGGTTCACACTTAGTGATCATGTGTACATATGTTGTCTTTTATCATGTTATAGACTTAATTCTTTTGTGTGGAAGAAGAAGAAAAAAGAAGAAGAAGATTTCAGCCCCATCTCTCTATGTTCTCAAGTCTCCATTTCTTTTGAGTGTGTATACTCTTGGATGCTTCACCTCTCTCTTCTCTTATCTATTTTAATTCAATTGAACAAGCACCCACATGCCACAATTTTCAATTTCTAAATAATCCCAAACTTGTCATGGAGCCACAAACTCTTCAATATGCTTCACATACATGCAAACCCAATGAATGTATAATCATGTGAGAGAATGCCCATCGAGACATACCATAAAAACCTAAACCCCTTGGCATATTTTCCAAATAAATTCAATATTACTTATCAAGCAATGAGAAAAGATCCTTGGGAAGGTGACATTGCCCTCATGGAGTCCACATATAATGCACTATGAGATGAAGGCAACTTCAAGAGGCCATGCTCCTTGCAATTCACAATGACAAATAAGCTTCAATGACCCTTGCACATTTCACATAGTGCAAATGGATGAGAACTACAATGCAATAGTATGCATGGCCTATATAATTAAAAGGCATGGCCACAAGTTACCTAATTATACATGAGTGGTGGCAAAAAAAAAGTTTGTCTAAGCATCAACACTAGCAAAAAAATTATTCATGGCCTTTGCAGGCGAGTAGTCTATATGCTCCCTCACAGTCAAAGGGCCCCATATCAAGTCCACAATGCAAAACTAATGTAGCACATCCTCAAGGATCTTGAATTGCAACCACTCTACAAATAAGGCCATGGATGGCATGATAACCTTAGCAAATGGCAACAAGCAATCCATAAGGACAATGTCAACCTTGCAAGGATCGGCCCCTATCTAAACCACACATGCACCATATCCACCCTACATCAAAAAATTACTTTTGGGGCGAGAGTTAAGGATGAGCATTGAAAATATAAAAATTGCAAAAAACCCACTTAAGTCTTACCTTTTCTCTTAGAGATGTGTTGCGCTTTGAGTCATGCGCATGCAAGCATGGACACGGGTTGCCTAGTCATGTCAACATGCCTAGATGAGACATCAATGGTCATGCTTGGGGAGGCAACATTGAACTTGGACAAGGAGGTGATTGTAGTGAGACTCAATTGTTGAGATGTTTTCAATCACACCTACTTCAGTCTCTTTGTAAGGAGTAGTGAGGGCTCAGGACTAGAATCCCATATGCATAGTAGGAAAAGTGCTACCATTATGTTTCCTATAAAGCATTGTACTTGCTCTCATTTCTAATGTAATGATAGTACTCTTTTCTTTCCGGTAAAGTGTCTATGTCATTTTCCACACACAAGATTGTGTTTATGAGTCCAAGTCTCAATCTTGGAACCTAATTCACTTGTGTGACAATTTGTCTTGTCAGTGTCAATGTCTTCATGTGTTCATTTTTCCTGTTTCAAACTCCATAGCTTCTATCATAGCCATGTCCTAGATCCATGTTTTCACATCAATGCCCAAAGGCCACGTGTCCTTGAGCTATTCATCATTGAGATCGTATCACCCTCATCGTTCAAGTCCGTGGCCTCCTCATCTATGCTCAAACTCCCTTGCTCCTCATCACCGACCTCCCCATCACCTAGGTCATCCCCCTATTACATAGTAGTAGCACCCACTACCTCAACCTTTGAAGCCTTTGCTTAATTGTGTCAACATGTATGCAATATATATTTTTAATATCTTCTAGCATAGCAATCATATTGAGCATAAAAACATAGGTATACTTGGTGGGTTGTGCAAAAGTGTGTTGCATTTGATCATAAAGCTAGAAGACATCTTGAGCATTAGGAAAGCTATGGATCAAGGGGACAAGGTGATTGCTAATAACTAGTTCAAAATAGCATTGATGCACATAGACATGCAAGCACTTGTCACAATTCATGTTCTTATTTTACTTGCCATGCTAAAAGGTGTTGATGGGGCCTAGCAACAAGTGCAAGTAGCTTGGCCCACATATGTACCCAACATTTCTTACCATGAGGAAGAGCAATGATGTTACCCTTGAGAAATTGTGTTGATAGACCTCTATATAACAATCAACATCCTTGAGAAATTCGTGTTGGAAGATGAATATTCTTGAACAATTGTGTGGGGTCAATGTCTATATAGGATGAGCAAATGAAAGAGATACCATGACACAAAAACATGTTCAATCATTTTTGGGCTTCTTAATTTGATGAAAATGGGTGGTTTTTGTTGTATCAAGGGCTACCACAATATCATTTTTGACCAATGGAAGGGGCAATAATTGGAGGGGGCTAAGGGAAGCAAATGCATGCCTTTGTACTAGAGCTTAGGTGTCTATGTATGTGTTCTCAAATTTTTAATACAAAGGATCTTCATATATGTGCACACACTTCAATGTTACATTCAATTTCTCTTCCCATCTTGCCTTCATACTAAATCTTGTAGAACTATTGATACCACCTATATAAGTTTTGGGGTGTTTTTTTTTTCTAGGTTTCCTTAACCAAAGTACTATGTGTAATGTATGTTTAATGTGAGTCAACTTCAAAAGCTCAAATAGTCTTTAATAGGTTGTTAGTTTGAATTTAATTTAATTAATTCACTAATTTCATGGTATGTTGAACAAGGGCAACACGAGGAAGTGGAAATCTACATTCAAACAATGTGGACTGAGGAAATTAAATCTTATTCTATCACATTCAAGTGTAGCTTGGAACCTTGTAGCTTTGTTGTAGCCTTAGAAATTGATCAAATTATCCATACATAAATAATGAAATGGTTATTTGACAAGGTCCCTCATGTGATAGTAAGCTAGTAGGTATGTACAATGATTGTCAATCACTTCTTGAAGCATGTCCTATTTCTAGTAGGCTACTAGGTCAAAATATAGATTCTTGGAGTGCATTAATCCTAGGGTACAATAAATATGGGCTAAGTGAGGAAGTTGTTGACTACTTTCAAAAAATGTTCCTAGATGACACATATCCTAAATTTGTCTCTTTTTTTCACTTTTTGAGTGTTGTTGTTGCTAGGAAATCTTTCCAAATAGGCCAAGTAAAACATGTTGAAGTAAATAGACAAGATTTTGATAAGAGCTTCATGTGGGAAGTGTTGGTGATATGTATGTAATGTGTGGTTTACTTTATTGAAGAACAGCAACTTTCAAGGGTTGCCTCTATTTGAAATGTTCATGGTTCAAGATGTGGTTTCACAGGATGCACTACTTGCAGGCTATGTTGAATATGGGCTTGGAAAGGAGGCAAAGATTGCATTTCAACAAATATTATTGGAGGACATGTGCACTGATTCTGCTACCTTTGTCTCTTGCTTGAAAGCATGCTACTCTACAGCCACTACATCTTGAATTTTTTTATTGTAGGATATGCAACACATGAAGTTAGTGTAGGAGTTGGTGACTCCTTTTTACTAATGTAGCTATTGCAAGGCATAGCTCTTACTATTGTGACATATATTTGCACCTTGAAAACTTGTGCCACCATGCAAGATTTGGAATTAGGCAAACAACTTCATGTTAAAACCATCAAAAGAGGATTGGAAATAAAGGTACATGTGGGCAACACCATTGTATACATATATACATGGCATGTGGCTTGATTTTACAATCCTACCTAGTATTTGAAAGATTATTGCTTCAAGATGTGGTTTCATGGAATGCACTATTCATAGGATATGTTGAATATGGGCTTGGAAAGGAGATAGAGATTTCATTTCAACAAATGCTATTGGAGGGCATGTGCCCTGATTCTCCTATCTTCGTCTCTTGTGTGCAAGCATGTTGCTCTATAAACAATACATCTTGAATGGTTTGATTGTATGATATGCAACACATGGAGATGAGTATAGGAGTTGCTGACTCTTTTTTACTAACGTAGGTGAAGGGCATAGCCCCTACTATTGTCACATTTATGTGCACCTTGAAAGCTTGTGCTACTATGCGAGATTTAGAACTAGGCAGAAAACTTAATATTGAAACCATCAAAAGGAGGGTTGGAAATAAAGGTCTATGTGGGAAATGCCATTGTAAACATGTAGGTGGCATGTGGCTAGATTGTAGAATCCTACTAGGTATTTGAAAGATTTTTGTTTAGGTTCAAGATGTGTGTAACATGCTCGCCTAGTAGTTGTCCAGGCACGTTTTTAGCGGTCCATTGAGAGACTAATCTAAGCGACGCCGCCCAGCACTCCCATGGAATGTTACAAGGTTTGTCACCTAGGGCTTCTCGAGTCCACCTCACAACGGAACGTTCACGGCCAAACCCACTAGGATCGACCTGAAACTTGGGTCCCTAGTGGTCAAGGTATCTTGATAGCATTCTAGTGTTGAGTCCTAGACATCCTACTTTACGCAACGATACCCAAGCCGAATCTGACCCATGCCGCACTTGGTTCAAAGAGAATGGGAAACGATAGGGATGCACTACTCAACCTTTCTACCCATATGGTATAGTCCCATTCCGATCCCCTAAAATGGCATGAATCGTGTTCTAACCTAACAATACCTAAAGGTCATACGATTGTAGAACCTTATGAGCAGCCTTCCAGTTCTCTGGGACCACCCTTCCGTAGGACGGGCCCATTGGGGGTCCCGCCCATCCGCTTCCCTCAATAGGAATTCTTTAGTTATCTAATTAGGTCCTATCACATTTATGTGTGACATTTAAAATCAGCTTCCTTAATGAAGCCTTTTAGGGAACATGGTTCGTTTGCATAACTTATGGCACTGACATGAAAACAGTTCATACAAGTTTCTTGGAAGTAAACTCTATATTAGCATTTTAATTGAGATACAAGTCTTGTCCAAAAAGGAGGATTCCCGCAATCTGTGAGGATGCATATTATTTTCTCCAAATTTCTGCCCTTGCACTAGTTAGAGGGCCTCGAGAATCCGTCTCGAGTCACAGAGATCGTTTGAGTAGGACCTTGAGGCATGGAATCTACAGCCAGAGCCCCCCCTAGCATCCAAGCATCCTCCTACTTTCAAACTAATCCATGGAGAGACCTCTCGTGGTGGGTTCGGTCCATGTTCCCGTCACAGTTATTTAGAACCCCCTTGGCTAGGGTTGGCGGTCAGCGGGTGGCTTGGTGCGCCCTCCATGAATTTAACCTGATTCATTATTCCAATTTCTTTTGTGATTTTGGGTTATACAATCCTTTCACATATGGTGTTCCTAAATTTACAAGCACAAACAACAATGAAGGCGAGTGCTCAAGACATCTACTAAGGTGGAGTTTCTATTTTGGAATGCTTAGTGTTTACCCTTCTTTGGTATTTCTTGCCTTGGTGCAATTGCCATGACCTTCTGAGGGATAGAGAATACCCCCATTCCGACCCTCATTCTTATGTGATAGGAACAAGCAATTACACTGTTGGATTAGTTTTTGGATGGTAGCTGCCCTAATTCGCTAGCCTTTAGTTCAGGGTTCTTATCTAGGGATCACATATCTTAAATAATTCAATCTAGGATTTTAATTGGTTATTTGGTAACCATTTTTCTCCTTAGAACCTTATTGGGGCTTCTAAGTTTACCCTAGGGTTTCACTCCCTTAAAGTAACATAAACTTTTGTGCATTCCTCCCACAAGCCAAGAGCAAACTAAGCCCTTTGCAATCCTTGAGCAATCACGAGCATCAAACGTCATGTGGCGAACGATCATTCTTTCTTGTAGATACGACATTCGAGTTTTCTTTTATTGACATCCAGTTGTATCATGGTTTACAATGATACCCCTAAACGTGTTATTGGACTTATCGTGGCTAGTTGCTAGGATAGAGATCCTGTGAGCATATTTACTTGATTCTAGGTCAATTTATGATTGTAACTATAACTTAGCTTATTTACAATTAACCCTGAATAAGTCAAACTAAACCCTAGCCCTACTTATCATATAGGATTTTATTCTCCGAACTGTCTCTTGCAATTAAGTTTAACAATTTTCATGCGCATCTTGAGTCTATCTTTTAGGATGAACCCCCATCATATAGTGCAATCTGAACTATCCACGATGCCATGCAAGTCCATATGCAAGTCGTTCTTGAGTTGGTGATGCAATGCAGAGCTTCTATTCTTGGAAATTCATTTCAATGAACTCATGCAAACCATAAATTGTGACTTATATTTTTCTTTGTGTGAGGCACATGAATTCGTCATGCCTAATGTAAATGCAAGCCACATCTCTCTAATGGTTTATAGGATGCCATCGTCTTACATGGTCTTGCATATCTATATATATATTGGTAACCTAAGATGCACTCATAAAAAATCATGCTTAATAATCAACTTAGTATTGCAAAAACCCATAGATGCTTAATCGATTCATGTCAAATCATGATCATCATGAACTTGATTCAAGCCTTTACAACTACCTTTCCAGCTGTGCAAAATATGTGATGTAAAAGTATGATTTCTTTCTATGATGATTATGCTTTACTAATCCGCTCATAGGGCTAGACATCGTAACAGTAAGTGGTTTTGGAGTGTCGAATTAGCATTTATACCAGACAACCCATTCGTGTTAGCGGTGACATCTTTGCATGATCCTCCTTTTGTGGTTGCGACCTTTCCGATTACTTGGGAGAGTTTGCGCTTCAGGGCCATTTCAAAGCTTGGAATGCAGGCCCTCCCTTCTCTCGAAGCACTCCTTTGTGCTGGAGTTTCCTATGCTTTGCCTTGACTTCCACAACCTTTTGCCACGTAGAGGGGTAGTTGATAGAGAGATCACCGGAATCGCAATGGGGAGAGAGGGTACTCGAAACTCCTTCCAAGAGAGGAATTTCCCTTGAGCCTTCTCTCTCTCTCTCTCTCTCTCTCTCTCTCTCTCTCTCTCTCTCTCTCTCTCTCTCTCTCTCTCTCTCTCTCTCTCTCTCTCTCTCTCTCTCTCTCTCTCTCTCTCTCTCTCTCTCTCTCTCTCTCTCTCTCTCTCTCTCTCTCTCTCTCTCTCTCTCTCTCTCTCTCTCTCTCTCTCTCTCTCTCTCTCTCTCTCTCTCTCTCTCTCTCTCTCTCTCTCTCTCTCTCTCTCTCTCTCTCTCTCTCTCTCTCTCTCTCTCTCTCTCTCTCTCTCTCTTGCAAATCAGCCAATAGGGGGAGGAAAATATTAATGTGTCCCTTGCTTTGGGGAAGGGGGGGGGGGGGGGGGGGGGGGGGGGGGGGGGGGGGTTGACACGGGGCTCCCTCCCTTTGCCTCCATCCAAGTGGCCAAAATGGCCCCCCCACCATGCAATCGGTGACTTCTAGGGGAGAAAGAGAGATATTGGGGGGTGGGAGGGTTGGAGGTGGCACACGTGTGCCCCTCCCTCCCATCATCGATCAGATCAATTTCCTATCCGTCAGTCACAACTACAGTCCTGTCATCATCATCGTGTCCTTTTTCTACTGTCATCGTCCTTTTCTTTACCTTCGTTGACTGCAAGTTCAGCTCCCCCTGCCTCCGCCAGTTGGCGGCATTGACAGGGGGACGCAAAAAAAATTCTGTCTAATTTGATAAAAATAAAAGGGGGGGGGGGGGGGGGGGGGGTCTTATGGTCCTGGGAATATTACAATGTGGTTTCATGGAATGCACTACTTGTGAAATGTTGAATGTGAGGTTTGAAAAGGAGGAAAAGACCATGTTTCAACACATGCTATTGGAGGGCTTGTGCCCTGGTTTTGCTACCTTTGTCTCTTGAAAGCATGTTGCTCAACAGAGGCATTGGAAATAGGTCATGGAGTACATGTTGAAACAATTAAAAGAGCATTGGACAAAGACCTTCATGGGGGCAGCACTCTGTTAGCCATTTATATGGAATGCAGCTCTTTTGCAAAAGCATGGCATGTTTTTGAAGGGCTATCTATGAAAGATACAATTTCTTGGGATGTCCAGATTGCAAGGTACAATGAACATGGTCAGTGAGAGGAAGTTGCAAGTTCTTTGCAATAGTTGTTTCTTAATTGCATATTACCTAATTATGTCATGTTTGTTTGTATACTGAAAGCTTATGCCATTACAAAAACCTTAGAAATTCTAGCAGAGAGATGCATAGTGAAATTGACAAATTAGGTTTAGAGGTAGCATCTTGGTTGATATGGATTGTTGATTAGTGATATGTACACTAAACGTGGCTTGATGGTTGAAGTACATCAACTCTTTGATAGGTTGCCAGCATAGAGTAGAGTGTCATGGAATGCTCTAATAGCAACTTATTATGAATATTAGCTTGGTGAACAAGAAAGAAGTTTTTTTTGACAAATGTTGTTGGATAGTATCTCTCCTTATGTTAATTTTATTTGCAGGTCAAAAGAGTGTGTAGTCAATGTGATTTGGAGAACCACAATTACTATTGGATAAACTACCAAACTAAGATATTGTCTTCTAGAATGCAACGGTTATTGATTATATTGAGCATCTTCAAAACCAATAGTTTTCCTTTTAAAAATGGTGCTAGAGGGTGTATCCTGAGAGTGGGTTACCTTTGTTTGCATTGGAAACATGATGATTATGTTAAGCATCTTCAAAACCAACAATTGTCCTTTTAAAAATGGTTCTAGAGGGTGTATCCTAAGACCGAGTTACCTTTGTTTGCCATAGGAAACATGTTGGTGATATGTATGGAATGTGTGGCTTTGCTACCCTTTAGCACAATGCTTCTTTGTGTCAAATTCTTTAGGCTAAAATTAAAAGATTGCAATCATAGATGGAACTCTTGTGAACCACTTTTGAACAATCTGTGGAGAGTGTATCACTTGATCATTCGTTTTGAGTCCATTATCATTAGCAAAAGTTAGCTCTCTACATTAAATTATCAATGATGGATCTTCCCCTCTCGAGAGGATGGGTGGTCTAGAGAATGGGCATCTTCTCTTCTTATTGATGTGGTCCACATGATATTGGAGGATTCAGTCACTCCTTATACAATGTTAATGTCTTATATGTATGTTAGAGGAGACTTGCTTATTCTTGATGATGAGGAAATTTCTTGGCACATTGTATGTTCATTATCTTGAGCTAGTATTGATGAGATTTTTCAAGGATACTCCTCTAAGGTGGAAATTTATTCTAAGGTATCTTGGCATTCTCCAATGGACTCTATTACCCTTAGTCAAAGATCATTGAAGGCTCCTGCTCAAGTCCAGAATCATACCCAATTGAGGATGAATATTTTATCCTACACTTCTCACAACCCTCCATTTGATTCTTCCTCTTTTGAGGCTTATTCCCATCATTCTGCCATATGTCCAATAGTTCCTTCGCTTATATATTATCAATAGTTTCCTTGCAAATATTAAGCTTATGTTTCCATGATGCAAACTCAACCTCAGCTCATTCACCCTCTTTTATTTCAAACTTCTTTAGAATATCATATTTTCATTTTTAGTTACTATTCTTATATTGTTTATTGCACATTTTCTCCTATCCCTCCTCTTTTTATGCCTTCTACCCCTATCCTTTCTACATTTTCCACCTATTCTCTAACACCACTCCTATCAAAATACATTCGCTAGCCTGATTCTCTTTCAGTATCACTGTCTTTATTTTATGAATTCACTTATTCTCTTAAGCTTTTTTCCACTTCCTCCTTCAACTTTCCTTGGAGCCCCAAGAGAGACACCAAGGAAAAGGGGTTTCTACTGCAAGAAAATCTATCTTGTAACATCAACAACCTTTTGTTTCATTCTTTAGGGAACCACAACAAGGAAAAGAACAAATCTTCGCGCAACATCATAGTAGTTGTATCCCGTGGATTTGATAGAATCAACCATAATCTTCAACATATTCATAGAATCCATCAAAACTAACAAGAACACAAAAAAAATTCACCACTTTTGAATGGAAATATTCACATAGTATTCATCTTCATTGTCTTCATAGTTCTCTCTCATAATCTCTCATAGATAGATACATTGTTTTGATAGAATTGGCTATCTCTGACTCTCTCTTTCTCTCTCAATCAATAGTACATCATCTCCTTACTACAATGCTCAATAATGACTCTCAATAATCTTTCTTAGGTCATGGATACACCACCCAAAAGGTGTGTCAGATGCGAAAAGGCACCAGAGACATCATAGTGTCATGTGAGATCTGGCTTCTATCATTGTTCTTCTGTAACCTTCTGTGAATCTTCATTAGCTACTTCTTCACTTCAATTATCTTGAATAGAGCTTCCATTCATCCTTTTCTAAGACAAGAACACTTCCCAAAACATCCATACATCCAACATAACACTCAACAAAAACAAACAACACAGACCATAGAACAACAGGACAACAGAAGAACAGAAGTACATAAGCTACAGAACCTTACAAAAGATCAACAAAAACCAAAAAAAACCAAAACAAAACCAATTCAATCTTTCATAAACCTTTTAACACAACCTCAACCATCTCTCAAAACATCCATTCAATCATCTCAACTACCAAAACAGAAGAAAATAAGACCTTACAAAACCAAACAGAGAGAATCACAAAACCCTTTAAAACAACATATCCTCATTAAAAACCAACATAAACCCTTCAAACATACTCAAACCATTCCAAACACTTCAAAACATCTTCAAATTCAAACAATCAATCAACTAAAGCAACCATTCAGCAACAAAAACAACAAAAAACAGCCCAAAAAACAAATCGTTTCCACACTCAACATATCCCCACACTTAGAAAGGAAGTGTACTCGCGATCTCAAAAAAACAAGGAGAATAAAAGCTCTAATATCTGCTAAAAAGAATTTTCAATCCATCACAAGTCACCAACTACTATCATTTCCCCAACATGTCAACTTCATAGAACCTGTATCTAAAACACATGTGAAAGGAAAACCAAGAATACCAAGAACCATTTCAACATCATAAAAATAACCCAAACTATTAAAGGATATAAAATTTCGACATCCAAGTCTTCAACTACAACCATGTTATAACTAACATCATCAATCTTCACAACTTCATCTTCATTAGCTCCACACCCAACACAAAAAATACCCATATACAAATATAGTCTGAATGGCATGGATCCCCAAAAATTGGAGAGCAAAAAGAAGTTTCCATTAATAAAAAGATAATACAATCATGAAAGATTCACTGCTAAGTAGGATGAAGGTATCTCTTCTTAAACTGCATACTAAGCTTGAGGCGCTCCAGAGCTTTACTCTCATCAACAAAATGCTGAGGCATATTCTGGAGGAATTGTAAACAACACATCCTTTCCAGTAAGATAATGAACTTGGTAGGGAAGGCTTGTGCAAAAGTAGTACAAGACATCCATTTGAGCAACAGTCACATCCACATTTGGATTGATGATAAATGGGGGGATACTCTTTCGAGTAATTAGATTTGGTTGCTGATGCATGAAAGAAAGATACCAACAAAAATGAGCTGCAAGACGGACAGTGGTATCCTCAGAAGTAACATGCACTCTAGCAAAATGAAGAAAAGAGTTTGAACATGCTGCAGGCATATCCTAGGACCCTGGAATAAGAGGCCGATTAAACACCGATACTCCTGTCACAGAATCATGTAGTGCCCATTGTCTTCAACGGAGTATGTCATGATCATAAACTGGGTGTATCCCCATCACTGTTTGGGGAGGAAGGTTAATGTAATCAGAGGGAGAGAGTAATGGAATAAGAGGAGAGCATTGTAAAGGAGGATAAGGTAAATCATAAAATGAGGGTAAATGAAGAGATAAGGAAGATGGAAAAGATGGAGAATGCAACAAAAAGTTTCGAAGAGAATCTGTTGAGAAAATAGAAGGAATAGGAGGAGCAATAGGTGGAGGTTCAGAAGGGGTAGGAGATAATGTAGGGTCGGCAATTAAAGGACAAATGATAAAAACAGGGATATGAGGAGATCTAGAAGGAGTAAAAGATAAAAGTAGAATGGTATCAGGACTGGAGGAAAGAAGGGAAACATAAAAAGGAAAATACAAAAAGGGAAATGATATGCCATAAGAGAATAAGAAAGGAGATCAGCAGGATCCAATAGATAGAAAGAACAACGAAAATTAAGATCCTGGAAAAAGGACTTAGTAAATAACGGATGATCAACAATAAATCTTAACAACTGAGTTTGTAATGGCTAGATATTGGATTTATAAATACACTCGTGAGACGATGAGGTTCCAAAGCATCAACCTCCAAAGGTGGGTGCCAAGCATGTCCTCTACACCAAGACGTGTGCTCATGATAAGTCTTCAAACTGTATGCTAACATAAGCTCAACTGAATGCACACACATGATAGCTTGCAATATCACATCCCCCACATAAACATTCAAGTTCTCCTCATTAGGGATTTGCAAATGGCCTATAAGATACATGAAAGATAACAACTAGACCTCATGGGAAACCAGCTCATCCACAAATCTATCAAATACCACTCTTAGTAAGTCTACATACCACAGATTTGACCACCCATCTTCTAGAGGTTCCAATTCCACATTGCTTAAGGATATATATATATATATATATAAGGCAAATCTTTGCTGATGATATTTAACCCAAAAGGAAGGAGGTGGTGACACCAAGTCAGTATAGTGAATAAAATCTTGTTGCATGCAATCCATACGCTGTTGAAGGCAGTCCACTTTAGCAAAAAACCACTCACACAGTTTAGCTTTATGTTGCAATTGATCAAGCTTCTCTTTGAAAGACAAAACAGAAGATGCAGGAGCTGGAGGAGGAATAAAAAGAACAACCACTTTTTGGTGAAGTTCTTCAATAAGTTTCTTTTGAAACTCTGCAGTTTCCTAAGAGTGCTGCAACTGACCCTCACTAGTACCAAGTTTACTAGCCAAAGTGACCATTTCCTCAAGGGCAGAATTTTTCTCAAATGTCAGAGATGCATTCTCCTCCCCCAATTTAGTGATCTTAGATTTCAACTCTTGAATGGTTGTCTTCTATGAATCCATTAAGGCTATGGCAACAGTCATTTGTTTATGGATAGCACTAAGTGTCGCCTTTTCTGAAGACAGATCCTCCAATGCCTTACTCAACTGACTAGTTAGGGAATCCACCTTGTCTTGCATAGAAGTGTAAACACTTGTGTACAGTGTCTGAAGACAAGAAGTGAGGGAGGTTTCCAAAGTAGACTGGGCACTTGAAACTGTCTGTGGAAGCATGGGTCTAGATAAAATGGTTTGTAAATATAAAAGGATCTATGAATCTAGCTATCCTTCCCATTGTGTTGCAAATAATTTGGTACAAGAGAGGAATGAAGGAAGGGCACTGCCAGAAATAGTAGGAACAAATGCTTGTACAAGGGAATCTAGTACAAGAGGACTGAAAGGACCCTTCATACGAAGGCATTTTTGTCGGAAAAAAAACAACAAGGGACTCTTCATCTTCTAAATTAGGTTGCATGGATGGAGGAGAAGGGACTGAAGGTGGAAGCTGCATTGGCAAAGGAGCAGGATCATGCACTAGAACACCACCAAGAGGAGGTGCAAAAGTACTAATGTGCTGTAAGAAGGTACCATAGGAGACATTACTAACTTGACCCTTCCGTAGTCGCTGAAAATGTTGATCCATTTTGGATAGTAGAAAGCCTGCCCAATAGAACTTAGCACCCTCTAGAATATTCATAGAAGCTATGAATAATTCCTTGGATAGATACTTAGATATAGATTTTCCTGACATAAACCGGTCCTAGAGGAACTAGCATAGCTCCTTCCATACGAGAGAAGAGATATAGGCAACAGACATCCCTAAACTATTAATAAGCTGGTTGAGAAGCAAGGGGGTAGAAGTTTCCTTCTTCAAGAGCGTGACAATCTCTTCAGCAGTAAGTAACTAGTTACCGTTGGGCACAAATGAAGTAGAAATGGGCAAGCACAATGCTTCATTAATATTAGTTGTAGATAAACAAAAGGTGCGGTTATAAACTAGACCAGACTACTGTTTATAAGAATCCAAGAAGAAGTAACAAAGCTTCTCATCCATAGGCAGTAATGTGAGGGCAACAAACGGTCGAAGGCCTGCACATCGAATGCAATTTGCCTCTAAAAGGAGGGAATAATCATGGACTACGAGGGGAACATGCTATACCACGGTTAGAGGGGTAGAAGAAGGTGTCATCCAGACTAATATCAAAAACCCACACACACACAAAACCATGAAGAAAAAGAGAAAACCTGCAAAACCATAAACAAAACCACCACTGAGACCATCGACAGGAGAAAGATTTATGACAAGATTGATTGGATGGGACCATCCCAAGCAAACCACATCCTACAAAAAAATTGACATGACCTACACACAGATGTGACCAAAAGCTTCATGATATGTAAACAATCAAGCACCTTGATCCCCGTAGATAAGCACACAATAGAAAAAAAAGTGTCATGCATACCGTAACCCAGACACAGACTCAAAAAGTCATGACTGAACTAAAAAAAATCTGATCGAAAATATAAAGAACACCCATCAGACAAAGGTCAGACTAATAATCCCAAATCCCACATAACGTTCAGCATCCTACAGTGCGTTGAAGTGGGTGGGTGAAACTAATGACTCATTTTGTTAGATGATCAATTAAGCACAGTTCATTGTTAATTTAATCTGTTAATGCATGGTGAGTCCGAAATGTAGCCCAGTCCCTCTTAGACGAGATACAACTTAACTTGACTGGGTCTCTATTGATGCAGTTCATTTTTATAATTATACGGTGTGGCACTTGAATGCATACATGCATGACTTTAGGGGATTCATTTTAATTACAATTTAAATGTGTCTGTAACGCACGTGTGTGTGCAGTGGTGAATGATTTTTAATTTATAAAAATTAAGTGGGTTACAATGCAAAGGTGTGCGTGCAACAGTGGGGTTCATTTTACAATTAACGTCCAGATCATTTTATTTACAATTTTATGATGTGCATTCTATTAAGTTGGTGTGTGCAACGGTAAGTTGATGTTTAGTACAATTAAATGTGTGTTATGGTGCAACATGAGAGGAAAAAAGAGAAAAAAACCCGATGATGTGTGGGTCTATTTGCAAAGTCTGATACCGTGTCCTCAAAGATGGAACGTGCAATCCACAAAAATCCACAAAAAATGACAGAAGGTCCAACTAACAATAGTCATCCTGCCGTACAAAAAAAAGGAAACCAGCCAACACTTTGACTAAACCAAAAAAGATACACATGACCAAAATAAATGAAAAGATGGATGTTTTGGATTTTGTTTTGTATGTTTTGATTTGTTTGGTTTTGTTTTTTTTATTTTGTTTTGGTTTTTTTCTCATACCATGATAATATAGTATGGAGATGTTTTGTTTTTATTATTTTCAACATTAAATGGAAAGAATTCGTGGAAACATGATGGGATAGTTGTGTGTTTTTGTTTCATTTGTTTTCTTTTGTGTTTCGTTTTTTTTCTTTCTTTCTTTCTTTCTATAAAAAAACCAAGAAGCAGATTGTTCCCACCACAAATGTTGAATTTTTTTTTCAAATTTTGGAAAAAAAAAATATCTTTTTTTATTTATTTTCAAAGGATTTTAAATAATAAGTATATTTTTTTAAGATTTTCATTGAAATAATTATGTCCCAAAAAATATGTTGACATTTTTCATTCCAAAAAGTTATCCAAAATTTGAAAGAATATAAATGCAGTTTTGGATTTTTTGGAATTTTTTTTCTACTTTTTATGTATTTTTTGGAATTTTTATGAATTTCCATCATTTTATGAATGATTTTGGCAAATTTTAATTTTTTTAAAAAATTATTTAATAGCATTTTTCATCAAGAAAAGTTTTCAAAATGTGGAAAAAAAAAAAATTTGTAATTTTATGGAAATTTTTAATTATTTTTTGGAATTTTAAATATTTTTATGGATTTTATGATTTGGAAGGGATTTTTGAGATTTAAAAAATGAATACCTGAGTACACGTGTGTGAACAGCAGCGACCTCGCACGCCCATGAACGAGTTCAACGCGCGTCCTCGTGCGTGAACACTTGCAAATACCACAAACACACTGACCACACACAAACGCGCACGAAGCCACACGAACACACGCGCACGAAGCCACACGAACACACGCGCACGGTTGGCTACGAGGGTGAATGGGGGAAAGGTGGGAAGGGGGGCTTAGGAGGAGGGGGGTTTATGAGAGGGAAGGGGGCTTAGCAAGGGGGTATGGAGAGGGGGGGTGTGATGGGGGGGAAGGGGGATTGAGGAGGAGGTGTGGAGAGGACAGGTGTGATGGGGGGGAAGGGGAGCTTAGGAGGAGGTGTGGAGAGGAGAGTGGGAAGGGTGGGAATGGGGGGCTTGGTAGGGGGGTCGGAGGGGGAGGAGAGGACGGCCAAGGAGGAGGAGGTGTTGGCGGAGCAGGTGGAGTGGGCGGAGGCGGAGAGGGTGGCGACGACGAAGCGAGCGGTGGCAGATCCAATGGTAGTGGCTTGGGCGGTTGCAGCCGCCGCCTGAGGGTGGAAGAAGAAGAAGGACGAGGACGAGGACGAAGCCGCTGCCGCCGCAGGGTGGAAGAAGAAGAAGAGGAGGATGAGGAGGACGAGGACGAAGAGGACAAGGACGAGGAGGGATGAGGAGGAAGAAGAAGAAGAAGCGGGAGGAAGAGAAAGAAGAAGAAGAAGAAGAAGAAGAAGAAAGAAGAAGGAAGAAGGAGAGGAGGAAGAAGAAGAGAAAGAAGAAGAAGAAGAAGAAGAAGGAAGAAGGAGAGGAGGAAAAACGCAGAGGGAGGAGAAGAGATAAGAAAGAGAAGAGAGGGGGGAGGAAGGAACCGTCATGGAAGAGGGGGGTTAATTTTTTAATTAAACATAAAAATTTTAAAAACATAATTTTTTTTTTTTTTAAAGAAAACAAGGGAGCCCCCCTCGTCCCACACACAAGCGTGGGGCGGGGATAAAAAAATTTACGTCGGCAGGATCAAACAGGACCAGGACGGCGACAGGGGAGTCGCAGACGCGAGGGGGGCATCTCAAGGCCAGGAAAAGCAAAAAAAAAATGCACGTTCACATGTAAGGTGAGGTGCAGGAACACGACGATACAAATAAAAAGTAATAACATGCAAATCATGCATCAAAATGAAATTCCATAAAAAGGAAAAATGGACCGAGCGATGAGGAGAAGATGAGGGAAAAGTGCAACAAGGTGTCCAAGGCGAAATCAGGGTGATCACAGGGAAAAAATACAAAAAACGGCTCCGAAAATACATACAGGGATTAATATCAGGAAATCTGCTCGCCAAAATGCAGGGCAAAAACAAGGAAAAATGTGCAAAATAATGTGCCCGACAAAGGATCATGTCAAAACACAGCTCTGACCGAAATAGGATGCGTTCACATGGGAAAACCCCAAAAAACAGACTCAAAAATTAATACGAAAAGAATCGAGTACCGGAACGAAGGGCAATAAAAAGAAGAAATGACTAGGGGAAAGGGAGGCACATGGCTGGCACATCAAAACTCATTTCCAGGGGATGAGGAGGGGTTCACGTGCAAAAAACACAAAAAAGACACCTAAAAACACATTAAAAATGGATTAACTAAAAATCCAGTGGGCAAAATAGGGTGGAGAAAAAAGGAAAATTGTGGGGAAAGGGTGATGGGATAGGACTAGTAAGCTGAATGGGAATTTCAGTGAAAATAGGGCATGTTCACATGGAAAAATGTAACAAAATACGCACGAAAGGGTCTCAAAAACTCGTAAAAAGTAATAATCGATGAACCGGGCATCGGAATGATAGGATGTAAAAAGTAAAAATATCATA
This sequence comes from Lygodium microphyllum, assembly GCF_053477565.2. Taxonomy (NCBI): domain Eukaryota; kingdom Viridiplantae; phylum Streptophyta; class Polypodiopsida; order Schizaeales; family Lygodiaceae; genus Lygodium; species Lygodium microphyllum. The sequence continues at coordinate 18,212,749 of NC_141137.1, read as the reverse complement.
TGGAAGGTGTAGGGTAGGGCTTTCATGTCATATTATGATTCCAAAGCAAAAAGAATATTTTCACATGGAAACACATCCAATTGATGGAAAATTGTTCAAAAATTAATAATGCAAGTACTGTCTGGCGGAATAGGGGCTTGTAAAAAGGAAAAATTGTCAGTTCAAAGGGATGAACAGGATAGGAAGGTTGGATTTGGGTTCTTCTGAATGTAGGATGCGTTCACGTGAAAAAACATCAAAACAAGGGATAAAGGGAAATACAGAAGGAACGGCTCCAAGGGTGGGTTGAAAGTGGATAGGTGGGTGGGAAAGGGACCCCATTAGGGTATAATCAGGTCATGGCATAGATGCATGATCAAATTGAGGCATATGCAAGGGGTTATGCATCATAGATGTGCAGGGATATGTCCCCACACTTAAAACCTTAACAGACAGGGTTGGATGCATCAACACAGCCTAGAACTCGTCAACCGACTGGACTCTGACATCCCCACACTTAATACATAACATGCATTTACAATCATAAAGATAGGGTTAGAAAAACTTGGCATGTTTCGCATATGGTCGAAGGAACCGTCACTGCTATAGAAGGGTTGGAGTCTGCTACAAGAGATACCACATCTCACTCCAACATTCAGCCAACATGGCAGGAACCATGCAGCAACACCCAAGGAGGTAGCTAGTTGATAAAGCCCATTGAGGTAGTTGTTTTTGATGAATGATAGTCACTTAACTCACGGGCACTCAGATGGGATGAGAGAATAGTCACTCGCCCCATAACGTATATCACTCGAGGTAATATTAATGGAAACCTAGATCTCATACCTAGTTTTAGGAATTGACAAGGGGGATGGTGCAGAGGGAGTATGCCAGGGTGCACAGTTGATGGTGCATTAGTGCATCCAACCATGTCTGGCATAGGTGTAAGTAGGAAGGCTAGGGAGCCTTATGGTGTAGTGTACAGAACAAGGTGACATGTCCGGTGATGACAGCAAAGACCCATCTCGTGGGTGCATAGGGAAAGAAAAACGTACTTGACTCCAATTGTTGTAATATCTCTCAATCCTCACCTCTCAATAATTGATTGAGGAAACACTAGTCACGCTCAACCCCCCCTCTGTCTCACACTCTGTTGATAGATACAAGAGGGCATCCCGTTCCTAAAACCCATTGATGTTATCTTTACAGTCACTTGTGCAGAGGTTGTATGCCTTGTGTACATTTGCTAGTGCAACTGTGCATCCCGCCCATGCCAGCATACGGTGCAAGAAGGAAGGCCAGGGAGCCTTATAGTGCAGTGCACAGGAACATATAGTGCTTTGTGCATTGAGAGGCCCAACCCATGCATGCAACAATTCATTCCACATAGCTTATCTTTCATTTGACTTGAAGGGAAAGGATTGGTCACTCACCCTACCCTTTATCTCACGCTCACTGATAAATATAGAGGGTAGCCCATACTCACAGCCCATCCTGTTAGGATGAAAGCTCACATTACTCAATGGATTGTCGATGAAGATCGATGGTTGGTTGTCGACAAGGTGCTGATGAAGAGGCATACCCAGGGAGGTAGCCAACAAATCTGGTACTTGATTTTATCTATAGAGCATGTTATCTTTGAAAAAGGTAGTATGTTGTAGGGAATCAATCCTTCGAATGAGACAGCTGATACAACGCACCAAGGGAGGTGGCTCTGGAAAGTTGCGTCTAAAAAGGTTTGGCTAGTGATTCAACTAGTATGGACTACAGGGTGTTTGCACCTTTTTCTCAGCCAGCTTCCCGTCCAAGGGTGTTCACCACCTTTTCTTGGAACGAGGCCTGCTATGATAGGGAATTTCTTCATTTTCTCCGATAGCACCTTTATTTTTATTTTATTTTATTATTTTCTCTCTTTTTTTCTCCATACTCTCGAGGGTGTTTCCACCTTTTCTCAAAGAATAGGTTAGTAGGTCGGCATGACAGGGACCTAAGTCCTTTTCTCCCATGATCGATATATTATTTTTCCTTGTTTTTTTTTTAAAATAAAGAGAATGGTAGAAATACCATGTGTCAAGACCATCCTCATCACCACTACAGAATTAGACGAGAGGAGAATAGAGTAGGAATGGGAGGTATTTGTGAGGGGCTAGCAAAAGGATAGTGCCTCGTAAAGAAGAGTGTAATGGCTATTAGTAGCACAAGGAAAAGGACAGTGCGACGTCCAAAAGGGAAAGGGTGGGTTGACTGTGATTGTTAGGATCCCTAGGGAGGGAAGTACTTCTTTAGGTGATAGCCATTGATTAGAAAGGGATCAACAGAGGTATCAATTGTCTGGACTTGGACTGAGCCATTCAGATTGACGGCAAGTATCTTATAAGGGCCCATCCAATGTTGTTGAAGTTTGCCATGAAACTTCCCAAATCGCGAATCATAGGCGAGGACAAGATCACCCTCCTTAAACTCCTTGTACTTGATGAAACTGTCATGATAGGCCTTGCGTTGTGCTTGAGTGGTTTCCTTGCATTGTAGGGCCATCCTGTGAATCTCATCAAGATACTCAAAGTGCAAAAGATGGCATTGCAGGGATGCATCATCTCCCAGGCGTTCATTGATGGCCACATGCAAAGAGGGTAGCTCGAGTTCAATAGGAAAGACGGGTTCTATTCCATACACCAACTGGAAAGGAGTTTGTCCTGTAGATGCCTTATAGGAGGTTCTATACACCCAGAGGGCCTCTATAAGTCGATCATCCCAGTCACAGTGATATGCGGCAATCGTCCTTGTCTGGATCAAGCAGAGGATGCAATTGGTTACTTTAACTTGGCCGTTGGCTATGGGATAATAGAGGGTGGATTTGTGATGGCGGATCTTGTACAACTCTGTCAACTCATCCATGATCTTGTTAAGGAAACCAGTACCTCTATCACTTACCAACTCTAGGGGACTACCAAAATGGGTGATGACATTTTTATACATGAACAGACCTACGCTATTACCATCGTCCCGCTTTAGAGCTTTAGCTTCACACCACTTTGTTACGTAGTCTATACAGACCAAGATGTATCTATTCTGCTTCCTTCTAGTTGGCAGATCAATGGGACCCACGAAATCAATCCCCCACTTCTTGAATGGCTTTAGGGGAAGAATAGGTTGAAGTGGCATGGCATTTATTTTTGTGGGTTTCCCCATTCGCTGGCAAGCATCACGTCGCTTGCAGTAATCATAGGCATCCTTGTGGAGGGTTGGCCACCAATATCTTGCAAGTAAGGCCTTTCTAGCTATTGCTTCTCCTACAAAGTGTTCTCCACATGGCTCGTCATGGCATGCTTTCAATACTAAGCCGATTTCTTCTCCTGCAACACATCTTTGCAATACTTCATCCTTGCCTTTCTTGTACAGAGTGCCACCTAACAGGGTGTAGGGGGATGATTCCAACAAAAACTTATTCTTCTCACGGCTCGAGATGCCAAGGGGATACTGTTGGGTTTCCAAGAGGTTGGCTATGTCTCCATACCATGGGTAACTGTTTTGACTAGAAACAAGGAAGCACCAGGAAGGCCTGGATCATCTTGCGCTTCTTCTTCATCACTTTAAGGGATTCGCGAAAGGTGATCATCCAAGACATGGGAATGGCCAAGCTTTGTGATCACTTCAAAATCGAACTCTTGAAACAAAAAGACCCATCTCATCATTATTCCCTTCATGTGGGCCTTGTTCATCAAAAAAGAAAGGGCTTCATGGTCCATGTAGAATTTGAAATGAGTCGATAGCAAATAATGTTGGAACTTCTCCAAAGCAAATACCATTGCTAGACACTCAAGCTCTATCATTGTGTAGTTTCGCTCTCGGTTGGTTACTTTCTGACTTGCATAATAGATTGGTTGATCTAATTTAGAGAGGCCCTTTTGGCATAAGATTACACCTAGGCCTTCAACTCATGCATCAGTGTGAACATGGAACTCATTCGTCCAATCAAGAGGCTGCAGGATAGGTGCTTCAATCAAACACTGCTTCAGGATATTAAATGCATCAATGGTCTATGTAAACTCGTCATCTTTTCTTAGGAGTTTATGAAAAGGAGCTGGCTTAGTCACAAAATGTGCAATGAACCTTCTGTAATAGCCCACATGGCCAAGAAATCCCCTCAATTGCTTAAGGTTAGTTGGGGCTATCAAGGCAGCAATCTTCTCAATCTTAATTGGGTCTATTGCTATCCCTTGTGCAAAGACAATGTGGCCCAAAATAACTCTTGATGAGACGCCAAAGACACATTTTTCGGGGTTCAAAGAAATCCCATACTCTCAGCATTTGTCAAGGTGTCCCCAATGCTCACGGATTAGGGTATAGACACACAAGTCATCAAGATACACCTCAATGAAATCATGCAAATGGTTGTGGAAGGCAGCCATCATTACTCATTGGAAGGTAGCAAGAATATTATAGAGCCCAAATGGCATCACTCTGTAAGCATAGGTTCCCCATTCTGTTATGAAGGAGGTTTTGTATTGGTTTTCTTCTGCAATTTGGACTTGGTTGTATCCACTGAAACCATCCAAAAGGGAATACAACTCTTGGCCTACCATTGTGTCCAACAGTTGGTCTATGAATGGTGGGATAGGAAAATGATCCTTCTTCGTCTTAGAATTTAGCTTTCGAAAGTCCACACATATTCAAATTTTCCCGTTCTTCTTGGGTACAACCATAATGGGCAAAACCCATTCACTATTTGCAACTGGGTAGATGAACTCGGCCTCTAGAAGCTTTAGCAACTGTGTCTTCACCAAGGCTAAGTAGTTCGGGTTCATTTGCCTCTGACGTTGCCTTACTAGTTTGGCATCTGGTTCAAGGTCAGTGTGATGTTGACAGGCTGTAGGGTCAATCCTTTTCAGGTCTTTGTACGACCAAGTAAACACATCTAAGTTCTCCTTAAGTAGGTGTCGCAGGACCACTAGTTTTTCTTTTGGAAGATTTAGACCCACTTTCAGGTGATGTTCAGTACCATCAGCATCCAAGAACATCAATTGTCTTTCACCTTCCACTTCACATATAAATGTCCCGCGGGTTGCTTTTGGGTAAAGATCTGACTACATCAAGGGAGTGGTCTCATCTTCTGATGATGCACTGGAACTACTATTGTCTTCTAATGGAGGCTTAGCTCGCTCTTTGGGAGGCTGAAAGGGTATCATTGAGGTTTCGAGTGTGGGTTGGGGAGGAGTTACTTCTTGCTTGAGGATTCTTCTTTTGAAGATGCATCCAAGAAAGTCACATAACAATAACTTCCTACGTTTTGTTTGAGCTACAAAGCTGGAGGTTGTTGGCAAGGTGCATCATCATCATCTTCTTTAAGGAAGGGTAACTTTGAACAATAAGAGCCACTGCTGAAGAAAGGCCTATTCTTCTTAATCCATTTCTTATAAAAGCTTTGCGTATGACATGATTCATGGATCAATCCAAAGGGTACCACAATCATTCTGTCAAACAAAAAGGGATCTTCTGCTTCTAAGGTTTGAAGAACATCATGAACATCTTCCTCATCTCTGTCGTCTATGAGTAGGATAGACCCTTTTAGCTCTCTTTCATAATCTTTATTTGCATTATCACTTTCGTCCTATTTATGTTCTATTTCTACATTTGTGGGTGTTCTGTAAGAGAAGAACAAGCTCTCGGTTATGTCCTCTGCTTCTGTCTCTGCCTCTGCTTATGTCTTTGCCTCTGACTCTGTGACTGCCATGTAACAGGGAGAATAGTATATACATGCTTTTATTTCGCTGTCAAAGGTGATTTCAGAAGTCAATTTGGGTTTAGGCAGGAGGTATTCTCCCATGGACAAAGACTTTGCTTCCTTCAGTAGTTGGCTTACAGTGCCCACTGTTAGGGACTGTGTCTCGATTTTCTTGGGAAATATCTATTTGACATCCTCTTTGTCTCCTGATGTACCATATGTTACTTCATTGGAGGAGTCTGTTATGACTTCGATGGACGTAGATTCATTATCTTTTTGCGATCCATATAACTTCAACACCACTTTATTGGGTCCTTTGCCTAGGGTTAGGGTTCCTTTGAACCAATCTGTCCTTGCTCTTGCTTTAAAAGTCAAGGTCTTTCCAACAGTAGAGGGTATGAGGTCCCATAAGAATTTCGTTTGACCACCAAATATGTCATCCAATCATCTCTTCCTACAAAGGTTGTTTTTACATATGGGAGGATGCCCAACGGTTTGATTCTGCTTTGGTTTACCAATCGGATAAGCCACTGTGTAGGTTGTATTCCTTGCAAACCTAGATCCTTCATTGTCACATCCATCATTATGTTTACTGATGAGCCTCCATCAATCAATGTATCTACAATAAATCATCCTTCTATCCATATGCCAATCTCTAGGGTTCCAAGATCCAGGAAGGCGTTAGCCACATCTACTTCCTTCACGGGTTCTGAGGCTCTGTTGGACTTTGTTGTCTTCTTATCAAGATGCTTTTAAATATTTTTTGGGAATTGGGAGACAGCATCAACAATTGTCGAAAGGTTAGGTTTGGTTTAAAGGTGTCTAGGTCATTGACCAAATCATACTCTTTCATAGGATCCACAAGCCTTTCCAATCGACTAGAAAAATGAGGCCACACCCACTTTTATCTTCCCTTTTTCTTCTAGGAGTGGCAACATCTGCACTTCTTCTTCATGAGGAGGTACTTCTATATCCTCTATTTCGTGGACCTTTGGTCATGTCTTTGCAATTGTCTTTGTAGCTCTCTATGGCTCTGTAGTGCTATGTACTTCCTTATTCTGGATTGCATTGTTTTGCTTATCTCAAGGAAGGTTGAACTTCACAGTCTTGGCACAAGGAACATTCTCTTTTGAAACTATCGATTCTCCTTTATTTGCTCGCGTTATTGCGGCCACTTCCAATTCCACCAAATTTGATGCAAGTTCTTGGGTCTTCTATTGGGTATCAGAAATAGATATCACAAGGGCTAGACTTGGACAATCTTTTGCAGTGTGGCCTTCTCCTTTGCATCAACTGCATAAGGGCTTGTAATCCACAAATCTTCTAGGTTTTGGACAATTCAGTGAGACATGACACTTTTCTCCACATCTATAACATTTCACCTCTTATCTTTAACCACTGTCAGCAAACTGTTGTCCTCTATAACTTTGAGAGGAAAACCTCCTTAGACTGAAATTAGGACCAAAATCCCTAGGCTTTGGTCCAATGTCCTGCGTTGTCATTTTGGATTCGAGCAAGTTGAATCTTTCGTCTTCATCTTTCTTTCTTCATTCATGCATCTCTTTCAGAGAGCATATATCCTCTGTATGGTTCTTTCTTAAACAATATGAATAGAAGGCCCCAGAAATGATTGGTTTTCGGGTACATTCATCAGTGGCTAAATGTCTTACTTGATGGCACTTTCTACACCATGTATTAGCACACATCATATCTCTCCCACCTCTCGCATGAGTGGATATATTGGTGGTATTCACCTTCAGTGTCTATAGATGCTTTGTAATCACATCCTTAAGCTCTTTCTTGATACTTGCCACTTCAGATTTTCACATCCTGGAGTACTTGTTGTAGGGTTTTGGGAAGCTTCTATAATTACTGCATGCATTGGTTGGGTTGATCTAGGAGGTCCTCTATTCTGGTTCTGATTCAGAGCTCCTGTTGAGACTTGAGATTGTTGATTCTGGTGGGTAGGATCCCACTGTTGTTGAATCGCCATCGGAGGAACTGTTTGAGACCATTGTTGTTGTGGTTGAACCATCATTTGAGGCATTGTTGTCTGCGGCCAATATGGATTAGGTGTGTTGTATTGTGAAACTGTTTGCATCTGGGGGCAAGGATAGGGAACTATCCCTCGCACTGCATTTGGTGGGTATACCATTCGTGGTATGGGAGAAGGTAAGACTCCTCTTCCTGAGGTCATTGACAACCTTGCTTCAACTTCATCATACAGTCTTACACCTTCCACTGCAGCTTGCAAGTTGCCTAGTCTTCTCAATTCCATGAACCTTCTGGTTGTAGGCCTCTAAGGAACACTCATTTCTGGATGCCTTCATCCAAATGATGATTGGTCCATCTCTTCAAGATGGATTCCATTCGCGAGACAGAAGCTTCTACTCTTTCTCCATAGGAATAACTTAGGTTCATGAACTCCTCTCGCATCCGCTCTTCAAAACATTAACGCCTGAATTTAGTGAGGAAGGCCTCGTCCCATATGCCAAAAGTTCCTGCTGCTTGTCTCTCATACCACTGAAACGCCACGCCCTTGAAAATGGTGGGGAATATTGCTAACCAATGCCCAGGGGTTTTGGCATTGTTAGCCACACATTCTACCATAAACTCTGCTACATGAAGATCAGGGTCTTCATTGTACTCTCCCTTTAAAAATGGCAATGGGACTACATTTGCTGGCCTATCATCCATATTTCCAGGATAAATTTTGAGTCGCCATGGGGACTTCTATAAAGAGTGCTTTTAGGGCGTCAAAGGAGGCTTCTATTGCAAGCTCATTCTCGGCCTTGATTTTTGCCTTCTCTCTTCTCACGTACCTCTGGACTCATTCTAGTGCTTGCCTCTTGATTGTGTCATTCATCAGGGGGTTGGCTCCACAACTAGTTGGTCTGTACTCAACAGAATAGAATCAAAGGGGGCTTCAGTCTCTGAAGGACTCTCTGGCCAATATCTCTTCTACTTCCTTCTTCTCTATGTCTTTGAATTCAACTTTCATGCCACTACAAAGGGGGAGATATTCTGTTCTGAAGGTATCAAAACTCATTCTTCTAAGGATTGTTGTTGTGCCATCATCATAATAATGCCAGCTTCTGATGGTTTCAATAGTGCATGTTGTGAAAAATACTCCCACGTGTCTTGCTATTGAGCATCCATGAACAAATTCCAACTCTTTTCTTTCTTGTTTTCGTGAACCTCCACCACTAACCACAACTCCTGAAGCTCCACCACTGGCCATAACTGACCACAACTCGTGAACATCCACCACTGACCACAACTCCTAAAGCTTCTTTACGATCTCCCATGATGATGTCTGGAAATTTCTCAATGAATGCCAAATCTTCCATGGATGGTCATTCTCTCTATGTCTACACTTCAGTTTGTTCCCAAACAATTTTCCACCAAGATGCACGTATTTGTTGCTTCAACAAGAAGAGGAAATAGTCCACCACATAGAGCTTGCATCATGATGGTAATATGTTTCCACCATTCTGGGATGAACTTCTTATGGAAAGTGTCTTTGGTAATGAGAATCTCCAATTCTTCAGTGATAGAAGTAACTTTGCAAGCATCCATTGAATTCTTCTCTTCTTGGCAATGCCATTTCCTTCATTTTCAGCCTCTTCTAATGCTTGTTGATAGCAAGTTTCCCCGGATGCACACAAAAAACATGGAGCCCCAAGAGAGACACCAAGGAAAAGGGGTTTCTACTGCAATAAAATATATATTGTAACATCAATAAGATTTTGTTTCATTCTTTAGGGAACTACAACAAGGAAAAGAACAAATCTTCACATAGCATCATAGTAGATATCTCCCACGAATTTGATAGAATCAACCATAATCTTCATCTTCATAGAATCCATCAAAACTAACAAGAACACAAAAAAATACACCACTTTTGAATGGAAATATTCACATAATAATCATCTTCATTGTCTTCATAGTTCTCTCTCACAATCTCTCATATATAGATACATTATTTTGATAGAATTGGATATCTCTGACTCTCTCTTTCTCTCTCAATCAATAGTACATCATATCCTTACTAAAAGGCTAAATAATGACTCTCAATAATCCTTCCTAGGTCGTGGATACACCTCCCAAAAGGTGTGTCATATGCGAAGAGGCACCAGAGACGTCATAGTGTCCTATGAGATCTGGCTTCTGTCACTGTTCTTCTGTGACCTTATGTGAATCTTCATCAGCTACTTCTTCACTTCAATTAGCTTGAATAGAGCTTCCATTTGTCATTTTCTAATACAATAACACTTCCCAAAACAATCCACACATCCAACATACCACTCAACAAAAACAAACATCACAAACCATAGAATAACAGAACAACAGAAGAACAGAACTATAGAAGCTACAAAAACTTACAGAAGATCAACAAAAACCATAAAAACCACAAAAACCAAAACAAAATCAATTAAATATTTCATAAACCTTTTAACACAACCTCAACCATCTCTCAAAACATCCATTCAATCATCTCAACTACCAAAACAAAAACAAAACAGAAGAAAATAAGACCTTGCAAAACCAAATAGAGAGAATCATAGAACCCTTTAAAACAACATATCCTCATCAAAAACCAACATAAACCCTTCAAACATACTCAAACCATTCCAAACACTTCAAAACATCTTCAAATTCAAACAATCGATCACCAAAAACAACCATTTAGCAACAAAAACAACAAAAAACATCCCAAAAAACAAATCATTTTCACACTCAACATTCCTTATTCCTGATCCTCCTCAATTGGTGAGTGAATATAATGGATTTGATTCTCAAGTGACTTGTCATCGATAATGCAATCTAAAGACTATTTGATAGGTTCATAGATAAATTTTGACATTTTATTCCAAGATACTAGGATGCTCCAACAAAAGCTTCACACAAGTATGTCCAATTTACCAAGATCCATTGTCAATGTGCTGATCCTTTACTTTATTTGGCAATGCACTTTACTTGGTATCTCACTTTTATGCATCGATATTAACATAATGATTCAAAGACAATGCCAAAGTTGTGCTTAGAACTGAACATTGGTATTGATCCTCAACATCTTGCTATCCTCTATTTCCATGTCCAATACTTTCCATCCCATTACATTGTTCTTTTAAAGATAATGTGTTGTTTGCAATTTTTGCAAAACCTTCCAAAAATTTTCACAAATGGGCATTAGTCATTGGAAAGATTTAGAAATCTCCAAGTCTTCAAAATATTGAGAATATATGGGATGGTATGAATGAGGTATGATTGAGAATATATGTGATCATTTTTTATAGGTTGGAATGGGTTTGGTTTGACTTATGAAGTTTTGTTCCTTTGTGTTTGGGTTCATTAGGCTATGTGAGCTTCTATATATCTCTTATAAGCCTCTCTATGCTTCTGTATATGTTTTGTTTGATGACTTTTTAGCTTGTGAAAGGTTTCTTGCCTTGGAAGGAGGAGAATACAAGATTAGTTTAGCTAGTTTGGATGAAGAAAGTAGCTATTGAAGACTAAAGTTGAAGAATCGAGTGCCTCTTTGAATTAGGCATACCTCTTAGAGGGTGTCTCCATGACCAAATGAGAATTATGGAGTGTTATTCTATTGTATTTAATTATATCATTGAATAAGAGTGTGAGAGAGAGAGAGTGAGTGAGAGAGACGTTGAGAGAGAGATAGCGAATTTTGACACATAACACTCTATGAGATATATATATAGAGAGAGAGAGAGAGGTTGTGAGATTATGAGAGAAGAAGAATGTGGATTCTTTGTGGAAGCTTTGATGTAAGTACATGTGATTGATTCCATTTATAAAGTGGTGTATATGAGTTTTTCTTCTTTGTGGTATGTTGCTATGAGGAATATGATGTGTTTCATTAAGTTTGATACCATGGGAGATACAATCTATGATGTTGCATGAAGTTCTTTTTCCTAGTGTTTGTTTTCCTTGTGTGGTTTCATAGAAGATAAAAAACATTATTGGTGTTCTCTTAGGAGCTCCAACTCCTTAGGAATGTTATCCTTTTCAGATGAACCAACAATATTGTTGGTGTTTGGACTTTGTAAAAGAAAAGCTCTACAATGAAAGGTAATGTCTTTGAATACTAGGGAGAAAAATAGTTGCCTTTAAGGTGGCTAGTAAACTATTGAAAAAGTTAATGGCAACTCTTTAGAGATGATGCAAATATTTCACTCAATATAAATCTACTTTTTCTTTTTTTTTAAAGTAGGTTATATTAGTTGACTTTTCTTTAGTGTATAGTGGTTAGAGCATGACATTTGTGTAGGACTATAGCTTTTTGGATGAGGCATGTGACTAGACCATGCAAAGGTGCTTGCAAACCATATCATGAGGAAGAAGGATGTTCATATAAAAGATTGATATAAGACCTATTTGGAGTATGCAACTTGAAGAAAAGAAAACAAGTTGACTCATGCCTAACTTATATTCCCTATGTTAATTAGCAAAATTTCCATGTTTAAAAGAAGAATGAACTAGAAAAGCATTCACAAAAAGATAAAATAAGACAAATAAATTAGTAATTTGAAAATCAAGCATAATAATAACAACACTAGATAGCTGAACTAAACTAGAATTGGAAGGAGTGCAATTAAGGGGAGAGTGTGAGCATGACTATATAAGTTTTGGTATATGAATAGTTGATTAGAATTTTGATAGAGCCTAATGCAGACCACAATGCTATATTAGATTATGGATAGCTAAGTAACAATATTTTCTTCATGAAATCTTGACTAGGAGATGAAATACATAGAATTGCATGGTACAAACTCTGTCATTGGCCTTAGTAATGTGATGGATATCATTCTCTATATTAGATTCATTGAGCATGGTTATTAGTCTAAAGTATCTAAAAGTACAACTTAATGGTAAACAAGTAGTTATTATCTTGTGTGAGAACAAATTTGATGAGGAATAGAAAGTAAAGGTTAAAAAAAAGAGGGGGGGAATTTGTTACCTTAGGAAAACCAAAAGAAGATAACCATCATCTCTAAGGACCTAGGAGGTTTACTTTTTCATTTCACGTGCATGGATTTTGGACCATAGATTCTATATTAGATGGTGGAGCTATTTGGAAAGCATCACTTTTGTTAAGAAAGTGGTGTGGTGCTTCAACGCCTCGATATATTGTTGTTGCTTAGTAGCTCTAGAATTTTTTTGGTTGATTAGATTTATGCATCAAAAGGAGTTATATCATGCACTTAAGTGTGGAAGTGAGCAAGGGAAAAGATAGAACACATATACTTGTTAAATAATAAATTTAATCATAAAAGGCATAATAATTTTCATTATTAATTAGTGTTCTTTATGCTATTGTGAAAATTGGGTAGGTGTGCTTACAACAGTACTTCATAATTGAGAAGAGAATACTCTTCTTTTATGAAGATGTATAGTGGTGCTCATGTGTTCTTGTGAGGATGCCTCCCGCAATTAAGTATGGGAAGAATTATGACCCCTAGAAAATGGGCCAAATTTTCAAAAAATTCATTGTTAACCCTATGTATATACACATTGACAATATTTGAATTCAAATGTGCCCATGAATATGGAGTTTGCTAGCAATGTAGCACACGATAGAAAGGGAAAGATCTATAGAAGTGTAACGTGTCCAACTGACCACTTGTAGGGCACGTCTTTGCAGCCCATCGAGAAGAGATTCTAGAAAGCGCCGCCCGGCACTCCCACGGAATGTCATGGGGTTTGTGATCTAGGTCTTCCCAAGTTTGCCACGAAGCCGAAGCATTCCGGTCGTTCCCACTTAGGATCGACCTAAATCACTTAACTCCTTTACCAACACTTGTAGCCGAGACAGTCATTGATAAAAAAAGTCTATTTCATTCATATGGGCATAGCCCTTTTTTAGTACAATTATTTTTGGGAAGGTAGAACAAGCTGATTGGCACATCAGTTTAGAGAGAATAAGATTGTGTTACATTCAACTACGGGGACCGAGTAATAATATGGAATAGGGTCATGGATTTTTAGGAATCGATAGGTCATAAGAAGATTGGGGTATCCCTCCCTTTGATACCCGTCCTTCTCATAACGTCCCAACACCTTGATTCTGTCTCGGCAGGGATTACTCGAGTTACTTCCTCATACACATACTTGTTCTGCTTGACCTTTCGACCGCCGACATGTAGGGTTGTGTTTGCGTGAGCCTCGACAAAGATGAACAGCTTCACGATCTTTAAGTCCTCCATCCACTTGATTCTCTTCAAGTTGGTCCGAAGGTACACAAGTCGGTGGGAAGCTATGTAATAAATTCCAGAATCACCCGTCAATCTCTGTTCCACATACAGGGGTGAAGGATTGTAGATATGGTCTAGGATATTCATCATATCTAGCCTTCATCAATAATCTGAAGCATGCATTGCAGACATAAACATAACTTGGAATACCAAGAATTTGTTCCATGCTTCGTGACTCTGCAAGCCAGCATCCATAAGTAATAAAGGAAATGTTATTAACAGCAACATTTGCTCTACTTCACCTCATTAAGTTTCCTTGAAAATATTAGATCTCGTTGGTTCGCTCTGATACCAACTGTAACATGTCCAACTATCCACTTATAGAGCACATCTTAGCAGTCCATTGGGAAGAGAGTCTAGAAAGCATTGCCCGGCACTCCCACAAAATGTCACGGTGTTTGCGATTTAGGTCTTCCCGAGACTGCCGCAAAGCGAAAGCATTCCGGCCGTTCCCACTTAGGATCGACCTGAATCAGGGGTTCCCTAATGGTCAAATTCCTTAGAGGTAACTAGCATCGAGCCCTAGACGAACTACTTTATGCAAAAACATTAGGGTCGAAGTGGATTTATACTACACTTGGTTCAAGGAGAATGGGAAACAAGAGGGATGCGAAGCTCGACCTCTCTACCCATAAGGCATAGTCCCATTCCGTTCCCCTAAAACAGCATAAATCGGTACTCTAGCTTCCTAGATTCTAGGTCACTGTTACCTTGCTGTTAATTCTGTTGAGAAAAGTTCTTGGCCAACCGGGACCACCCTTCCATAGGACGGACCCATGGTCACATCCATCGCACTTTCCTCGGGTTGCTTTAGTTGTCTAATTACGTACCACATTTAGTTTGACAAGCAAAAACAGCATCCTTAATTAGTCAATTATTCACTGGTTCCTTCACGTAACTTAAGCACTGACATAGAAAAACAATGTCAAGCAAGTTCCTTTTCAACATTTGATCTTTATTTATTAGTCTTTGGAATACATCATATAATCCAGCCCGAAGGCTATTCCATAATCCGCCCAAAGGAAATTCCAGCAATCCTTAGGGATCGCTATTCCAAGTTTTCGCCCGTAGACTAGTATGCGGGCCTCGAGATCCCATCTCGAGTCACGTCGACCTCTTGTGCAGGACCCGAAGGCAAGGGATTTATGGCCAGAGCCCCCCTGGCACCCAGGTGTCCTCCTGCTCCAAGTAGCACCCACGGAGAGACCTCTCGCTACAGGTTCGGTCCACGTACCCGGCGCAGCTAACAACCCCCTTGGATAGGGTCAAGCAAATAGTCAGGGGTAACTGATGCTGCCTCTCCCTCCAGGCTTTCAACCTGAAGTACATTTTCCAGCATTAGTTCCTTGAGCAAAGAAGAACAAACAGTGCTCCTAACTGTACAAACACAAGCACTCCAGTGGTCGTTTATACGGCCAACTGCTAAGGTGTGAATCCTTTTCTCCGAATACATCCAGCATTCGATCCGGGATCAATTGCAACTTGGCAAGTTCCCAAGGTTTTGTAAGCTAAGTTGCTTGTTTACCCTTTATCCTTGGGTTAGGGTTTATACCCTGTTAACCCAAATTGTCAATACCTTAGGTTTCCTTAATGTCAATAAATCTTGGACAACCCCGTTGTCCTCACTTGATTGGTCAATTGCTTCCTAGGAAATTCATAATTACCCTAACTTGGCAAATCAACCCCAAGGAAGGGTTATGTAGCGGATGACTACTCATCCTCTAGAAAATTAGACTTGCACTTAGAACTTGCCAACCTTGTTCTAAGGAGTGGCAATACTATTTTGTGATTTAGACACAAAACCATGAGACGTTGCAACTTGTTGCACGAGACAAGTGTCGCACCTAACTTGTGGGATTATTTCTCCCATCACACAATATTCCTTGTTCAAGAATACCTTTGGTCAAGATGTAGAGTTTGGGATGTCCGTTTGATCCAACCCAACCCTAACCCTACTAGGCCGACAATGTTTGGCCCTAGGGTTTCTAAATTCAAATGGAAGTCTAGTATTTGGCCAATTGATCCTTAGGGTGAGGACCCTAGATCGTTCTTGCATGGGCGTTTAGCTAACCCTAACATTCTGTGAATGTGGATAGGATCTTTGGGACCAAAACTCTTGACTCGGCATCCCAAGTGTGATACTAGGTAGAATTTTTAATGTAACTTAACCCTACCTAGCACTTTGAGGTGATCGTCATATGCAATCTAATCGTACCTTTATGATTTTCATGTGAGCAACTCAACTATACGTGAATTACTTAGTTGATTTAACTAACCCATGATTAGAGACTGTCATCCCTTTTAAAGATGCAAATGCTTGCTTCTAAATTAGCAAGTACATTTCCCTAAAAGATGCAAGGAATTGCAAGATGTATGCAATGTATCATTCAAAGCAAATTTGCGATTTCAAGACTATAGACCTTTTCCTCCCATGCAGCTAAAAGATTTACCATGATCTTTTCTTTTCCTTGCCCTAAACTATAACGATGCAACGAAATCAAAGCTTTAATATTTTTAATGAAGATGCATTCAAACTTAGATAAAAGGACTCCATGCATGAGCGAATACCATGAGTCCATCATTGAATTCATCCTTCCTTTAGTACTTAACCCGACCCAAAATGAACTATTATTGCATGCAATTTGCAAAGTTCATAATTTCCTTTCCATGCATTGTGACTATTTGGACATTATTCAATGGGCATCTAAGATTATCCCATACACGAGTCACAACTAGGAAAATTATTACCTAAGTGTGTTATGTGTTATATACGGTGTTCTTTTCGCGAGGCAACAAGGATGCCTTTAGACAAATCCACCTTTTAACTTATGCAATATGCGTTTAAGAATGCAACTATCATGACCATGCAAGTACTCGTCATGAAATTTAACTTGGTAATTCAATGCGAGTATATGAATTTTCCAATGTATTCAAACTTGCCTACGAGAATTAAAGACATGCTTAAATGCATTCTTTTCAAGGGGAATTAATTTTTAAGGACCTGGGCATTAAGGATCAGAGCGTTGTCCACACATGTACTCGGGGTGGAAGCTCCCGTGTGTGCACCTTGCGACTTTTGCTTAGGAGCCATTTATGCAATGAATTTCGTCGCAGCAACTCTCCCCTTGGGTTACTTCCGCGTTCGAATCCTCTCTGTCCGAGGTCTTCTCCTTTGTGCAGGACTCAGCCCTTGCAGATATGGTTTTAAGAAAAACCCGAAAAGCACGGGTGAATAGGGCTTATGGAGGCCTTTAATGGAAACTTCCAAAGAAGCTTCCAAGCTTCTGTCAGGACAAAATGACGTGGAGAGAGAAGATGAGGATGGAGGTGAGGATAACGACGACGATGTTGACGATGATGATGATTATGATGATGATGGTGGTGAGGATGGTGATGGCATGGCGCAGTAGAGTAGGTGGTGTGGTGCAGGCAGCGCTTCTCACAGCAGTAGCACGAGCAACACGGCAGCTTCTTCCTCTCTCCTCCCTTAAGCTTAAGGGGGAGGTTCTTATAGGCTAAGGTGGGGGGTAAGCCACCCAAGTAGCGGGTGCATGATTCCCTCTCCCATGCCCCTCTACCACTTAACTCAAGCATCTCTCTCACACTCCCTCTCCCCCGCCATGCAACGATTGAAGGGGAGGAAGTTTATCCATTAAAAAAATTGCCAAAAATTTATCCATTATCCCTTTTTTTTCCCATGAAGGGTGTTTCCGTGTGGGCTTGCGGTCTTTAGCCACAGTCTTCCATACACGACGCGGGCTGGTGTTTATTGAAGCACGTGGGGTAAGCACTTAGCCAAGGGTTTTTCCATTGCGGGAGATTATTTTGAACCGCTTTTGCGTGAGATTTAGGATCTAAGCACACATATTTGTAGCTAGGGAAAACATCTAAGCATTACTAATTGATGTGTGAATACATTGAGAAATGAGCCATAATTAGTGAAATGATAGTTGCTATTTAATAAGGTTACTTGGCAATAGTTGCTATCAAAGATTAGTAGTTCATGTTTAATTATCTAAGCATAGTACTAGTTAGTAATGATATTAGCCAATATGGATTTAAGAGGGAATATTGATTAAAGATATGAAGACCAAATTAACCACTAGTACATTAGAATAATTAATCAATTAAATTAATGGAAATAATTAGTATTAGTAATATTATTTTTTAGTATGTTGATTCTTAGTTCCTAATGCCAGTTAGTTGAGTTGATACTATTCATAGCTTTATTTAGTTGATAGGCTAGATATTCCTAATACCTATGTTGGTATTAATATATTTAAAATCAAGCAATCAAGACTTACTATATATACATGAATGTGTGTGCATGTGTGTCTCTAAGTATATGTTAATATTCATAAATATTAAAAGAATAGACAAAATAAGAAAGAAAAAGGAAAATAAAGACTAACAAATAAGATAATCAAACATTAAATTAAGGACTCACACATACAAATACAAATAGATGCATATACATATGTTCAAATAACTCGAAAAACTCATGGGGAGGAGTGTTCATTACAATTAAATGAATAAGGGACTTATCTATATCTAAAAATTGACATCATCCTAAATGTGGATAGATATGGAGCATTGGGTGGCTACATTGACATGCACATGCCACTCGAGGTATGGTCGAATCTTGGACGTCGAATTCTTATTATTTCAAATACTTGGACGTATTTACTCTTATCTCGATATCCATTCATCTCCAAAAGGGCTTGGTGTAAAGCTATATATTTTATTCATTGTAGAAAGTGGGTGCACACAAGAGGAAGCTCATTCAAGAACTATGAGGTGTCCGCCAATCTCATTCCAAGGCACACCTTTTTATAGTCCATTAGTAGGTTTTCCAAATGATGCCACTCGACACTCCATTGGAACATTGCAGGGTTTGTCACTTAGAGACCACTGAGTCTACATTGCAACTGAAGAGTTTTGATTGAACCCATTAGGATCGACCTGAATTTTCGAGTCCCTAAAATCAGATGAGTCTCCTAATAGCCAACTAGCATCAATAATTTTGAGTTCCCACTTCTACAGGATTACTCGATCTGAAGCAGACTTGCCATTGCACTTGATTCAAAGAGAATGGGAGACAGAGAGGAGTGTGGTATGTCAACCCTCCTACCCATAAGGCAAAATCTTATTCTAGCCTACCCACTTTCCTTTGATGATGGAATCATCTTTAGCTTTTTAATTGCCTACAACACATGTATTGGAACATATACAACTAGCTTCCTTAATTAGTCCGTTAAATCATAGGTTCCTTCACGTAATTTATCTCACGGGCATGCATACAATTCAAAAAACCCTTGAGTAAACAATTTTTCTTTATTATATTGGAAGTTTGTTATAATTTTCATCTTTCCAACCCTGCAAAAGATATACATAATTCCACGAGGGTATTCTGCCCACCAAGATTCCACCCTTGTAACTAGTATTTAGGGTTCCAGGATCCCATCCTGGGTCACGAATGGGCTCGTCAAATTCTAGTAATAATTTGGAATTTAGGCCAGAGTCCCCTCCTAGCACCCACATTTCCTATTGCCTGAGACTATCCCTACGGACAGACCTTTCACTATACGAAGACGTTCTAAGCCTCTCAAAGCAATAACCATGACCCCCTTGGAGTAGTGTCTCATAGCAGCTAGCTTAGGGATAGCCTAGCATGAACTTTCCTTTTATCCTATTTGTGAATGTTTTTAGTCAGAGATCTAGATTCTAGCAAATATAAATAGTCCTTTCAAACGTATATCAAATGATGCAATGATAATCACACCATCATGCAGCTCACAACTTCCATAGCCAAGGTAGACTTTATCCTAAGGTAACCTTACATTCTAATGAGGATTCTCCTCCCCATAAACAAGCCTTGAGTACAACTCTTACAACATGTTAAGCAAAGCATGAATTTCCTATTTGGGGCTAACTTACCTCCTTTAGAAAAAATATTGCGACAATAATTTAACAAGATGATTTACAAGACCCTTTTAAATAGACATTCACTTTTCATAACAAGTGTTAATCAAACTTAACCTTATTGCGTTGTGATAGTATGTCGAGTTATTTTGTTAATCTCAAGTGCGCATATAGTCTTTTACTCATTTCATGCAATATCCTCCTGCAACTATTTTCCATTATGATCTTACAAATTATAACCTTGATTAATCTAACTACAAATCCTAGGTAGTAGTTAACCATTTATGCATGTATTAATATACTCTCTAGATAAATTTATCAATTAGTGTAAATGAAAAATATGAAAACTAATATTTTATATAAAACTTTGGTAAAACCTTATCATTTTGTGGCAAAATAATAACCTAGTAGTGAATAACCTAGTTTCACATGACAACACTGGGAATTTCGCCTTTGCCCGCACTCTCGTTTACCACACCCGATGTTCCGTTTGTTAGTGGCAACTCCCATAACCTCGGTCACTCATGTATCTCTGGCAATACCTATCCTTTGACAGCTTGTGGTGATTCTCGTGGTCTTTCCACCTCGTCGCTTTCGAGCCATCGTCTGCAAGTGGATTCGAGAGATAAAGAAGGAGGAATGAATTCGAGATGGGAGAGCATAAGAGAAGATGGCTTGGTCGAAGATTAAGACGGGGGGATTGAGCTAACTCTCTCCCTCGCAGCCTCTCGGGGTAACCTCTCTCTCTCTCTCTCTCTCTCTCTCTCTCTCTCTCTCTCTCTCTCTCTCTCTCTCTCTCTCTCTCTCTCTCTCTCTCTCTCTCTCTCTCTCTCTCTCCACCTCTTGTTCTCTCTCTCTCTAGCTCTCTTGGAGGGGTATCCTTCTACCTCCCTCTCTCTACCTTCCTCTCGCAGTCTCTTAGGGTCTCCTTGTGCTTCTCTAAACTACTCTCGATGCCTGTTATTTGTAGTTGAATTAGAGAAGAAGGGTTGTGGCCGAGAAGAAGAGCTCTTTATGGAGGGGATCTTGGCAAAATCAACAATCTAAAACTTCTAAGATGCAATATGATGCTCAAATCACATATATGATAGTTCTGTTGGCTCCGAAAGGAGGGTAAAACCAAAAGATACTTGCTTAGAAATCTTCCAGATCGCTTCTTTTTCTTCTCCCTGTTTGGATTGCTATTTGCTGCCTATAAACTGCAATTACGATGCACGCGATTTCGCCAATCCTTTTTTTTGTATTAAATCTCCAAAACTAACTGAAAAAAGCACTTACTTTTTTTTATATGACACCCTATTCTAGAAATTTTTGTAGCTTTTTATAATATTTAAAATAAATTATATCCAAAATATCAAAAATATGCTAGTTTTATCCAAAAATCTAGTATTTTTGGACCATCCATACTATACACACTTTATAGCTCAATTAGAGAATAAGGGTTGTGGCTAAGAAGAAGAGCTCTTTATGGAAGGGATCTTGGAAAAATCAGCAGTATGAAACTCTTAAGATGCAATCTAATGCTCGAATCACAAATTTGATGGTTCTATTGGCTCCGAAAGGGGGGTAAAACTCCAAGACACTTGATCAAAAATCTTATAGATCACTCATTTTTCTTCTCCCTGTTTGGAGTGATGTTTGCTTCATGTAAATTGCAATTGCGATGCATGCGATTTTGCCAATCCTTCTTTTTTGTATTAAATCTCAAAAACTACTAAAAAAACCACTTGCTTTTTCTATATAATACATTGTTCTAGGAATTTTCATAGCTTTTTAGGATATCTACAATAAATAATATCCAAAATATCAAAAATATGCTAGTTTTGTCCAAAAATCTAGTATTTTTGGACCATCCATACTATACACACTAACACTAATGACTAATATGGCTCATAACTCTCGTTCACGTAGTAATTTTTGTGATGGGTGGCTACAATCCTTGTCAATCCAAAAAAAATATCGAGTTACGATCCTCGGTTTGTTTTTAATTGTTAGTTAGTTAGTTGTTAACATTAGTTAGTTTTTACTTTAGTTAGTCTTTAGTTAGTGACCTTACTAACTTACTAATTGACTAACTAACTTTCGAACTAACCATCTAACTTTTATTGCATGGAAGTATTACAAGAACACAAGAGAGATGGAGGCCAAAATGTTTTCTTGTTGGTTTTTCTTTCTTTTTTCTTATACATTGTTGGTTTTTCTTTCTTTTTTCTTACACAATACATTGTATATAAAGTATAGATAAGATACATCATAAAGAAAAGTCATCTACTAATCAAATAGTGCATAATTGACTATATTAATCAACTAGCACTATAATTATGCCAGCTGTAAGTAGGTGCAACAAACTAAATATTATAAGCGATGAGTGATTGGCCATGTGAGGATCATAATGACCACTGATGTGCTAAGTATATACGTGCATATCCATCTATCCAGGCAATCTATCATCAATGTCCACACATTTTAAGCTTACCATCTCAATGATTGTTGCAAAAGTGCATCCTCATCTAGAATTGAGATGGTTTCTTTAAATTTCTATACTTGTATAGCTTTTCGAAAGTAATCTTTCAAGACATGGACTCTTTTCTAGAAATCTGTTTGAAGAACTTGAATATCTTATTTGTGGTTCCAAAATTATGGATAAACTATTGACATTGCCTCTAATAGTTCACTTCTTGGGAACTATTCTCTTATTTCATTTGCCATAGACTTTGCAACTTTTGGTTGGGTATTTTTAACACTCCTCACCATGTCATTGAAAGTTTCCATTTTTACTGGTTGTCTTTTAACAAGTCTTGCTCAAACTCGCTTCCTAGAAACATAGAGATGTATCAATCTTGAATGTGATTTGATGCATATTGTATCATTTTTATTTGTTGTTAAAAAAATTTTGCTTGGTCTTAATTAAAAATTTAGGTTCTCATGCCACTTTTTGAATTTTTCCTCATATAGTGGAGAATTCATATATTCATAAAAAGAATCCAATGATAAGCATATCATATTTTGTATATTACTATATTCAACCATATACATTGTTTGCTTTTGAGCATGCTTTTGAGCAAGCTTCACAAGAATGTTAAGCTCTACAAGGAGAGGAATAATTCCTAGAAAGGAAAAAAAATATTACATATCAAATTAAAAAAGAGATAGTGTATGTGTTATATTAAAGAATATTGAAAGACCTAACAATGTAAAAAATGTCTCCAAATCTATCAAAGCTATTAACAACTCTAATGCCTTATCAGCATTCTTTGTCTTTTGAGCTACCAATCTATCCATGAGCTCCATTAAGGACACATACTCATCTAATAACCTCTTACTTGGCAAGTACAAGCTAATCCACCTTGTGTCCTTTGTTAAATCATTTTCCATCTCTTGAAACTTCAAATATTGTTTGGAACTTGTATAAAAGAAGCCACTAGAGGTACTAACCAAAAGCTCCACTTTTGCAACACTATCAAACTCATCAACCGCTTTATAGGCCAAGTTCATTCGATGTTCCATGCAATGAATCCCTAGCATGGAAGGTGCTATAGAGGTTTGTAGTTGAATTCAAATCCGTGACCAATGTCCTTACATAACTATTACTCCATCAACCTCCACACAAACTAGTTTTTTTGCAATCTCAACTTTTGATAGTTGTAAAATACTCATTAACTTTCTTAAACTAGTAAAAATATATTTTCAGCCATGGAATCATTTTACATCTGTGTAACTATGAAAAAATATGCACCTTGAATATGATTTTCTACACAAGAGTCATGCAAACCCAACTAGTATTATCTTTAGCTATGGTCTCATCTAATAAAAGAGAAAAGAATTGGCAAGGTTTGATTTTTTCTCTCATGTCTTCCTTGACGACCTCATCCAATGCTTTTTCCCAATCCCATCCATTATCCCATGACTAATGCAAATGTGAAAATTTATCAATACCAAGTTGCGACAAAAACTCTTTATACTTAGGATAGTCCACCATTGGTCATCCTTGCCTTAAGATATGGAAAATAATCTAAGAGAGAAACCATTGCAAGTCAATATTATAACATATAGAGCATATTACAAATATATTAGTGATGATTATTAATACAAAAAAAACCTTCAATTGTAAGATTTTACTTTTCAAGCTCATATCCTGCATTTTTTTAGCATAGTATTAATCGATGGCTTTTCACTCTGTGCTTCATGAAGTAAATGCTTCTCATATAGTTCTACATTCCTTAGATACAAATATTATTTACTAGATTTCCACCTCAATTGATTCACTTATTTTCCATTAACATTCTTTTTTTCATAAACTTTTCTTGCATGCTTCTCTATGGTATCATGTTTGAGCTAAAGTTTACAATCAAATCCTTTCTTCCATCAACAAATGATATATCGAGCTTTTTTGGGAGTGGCATCATTTGGTGGTATTAGTGGCTTAATAAATAGAAACTTGCTCATCCATCTAGTTGAAATGTACGATTTACAAGTCTCCAAATCTCTCTTTTTTGTTTCTCACTAGATTGTACACTTTTCGAGGAACCTGGCATTCCTTCTTCATTTGTTTCTACAAGCTAACACACTGATCATTTTGTAGAGATGTAAGTTGTGCTTCAATTGTTATAATACTAGTAGCAATAGGGATTTGTTGGTCCTCTACTATTTGGTGCAATGCTTCAATCTCATTACTTACTTCATTTTCTTAAATTGATATATCTAGTTGATTTGTAGATGTTTGTGAGTGTGTAATAGCATTTCTAGTCAAAGAGAGATTTGTTGCATCACTAAAGAATATTGTGATCTCTCTCCTTGAGAACTCATAAATTTTTTGTTTCATCAACGTATCCATTTCTATAGAAAAAATAAAAAATAATATTCAAGACTTTGTTTTTAACCAGTTCAAGATAAAAAATTATAGCCATTAATTTTCAAAGTATAAAGACTACACATGTCATAATATCTATCTTTAATGTAAAGAAACATAATCAATATTGTAATGTCCCATTACTTAGTTTATTTTAATAAACAATGTGCGTATACGTTCCAAAAATTGATTTATGTTGAAAACAAAATGGTAAATATTGCACCTTTTTAAAACTAGCTCTAACTATGAAGATAGTTGTTATTATTAATGAGGTATTATATGCCAGTTCATGGAAGGAAGGCTTGGGAAACCCTCCCAAGACAAGCTTATTAAAAATATATTTGTAGTATAGAACAACAAAAAGAACTAGCCTAGTGAATAGTCACTTGGTAGTTAAGTGCACTTGGGTGACGACATTGCCGGGATGGGTGACCTCCCGGGAAGCTTCTCCTACAAGCTAGTAGGAGCTTCTCGCACATAGCCAAAGGCACCAACAAAGCCTTCAAAGCCCGTTTCCAAGTGTGCCAAGGCCAAGATGCCAAGGTATATGCCTTGGTTGCCGCCTTGGCGTGAACCTTGGAGTGATGCCCATGCCCAACGATGAGACGTGTGGTGCTCGCTGTATCTTTATCTCCACGCTATGTTCCAAAAAAGGAGCCCCTCTCTGACATCATCGATGATGCCATTGAAAATACTAAAAGCAAGTGTTCTCTCTTTCCCCCCCAACACTAAGCAAATGTTCTCTCTTTACCCCCCCCCCCCCCCCAATTATTATATAAACAGGGATAGAGCGTCACATTAGAACAACAACCCTTTCAGAAGTCTCTCTGCTATTGAAGCGACAAAGCTCTATTGCAATCAACTCAGCCTCTCTCTCTCTCCACACCTACATGGAAGCGCTACTCAAATCCATCAAGCTTCTTCCATGGCTCCCAAGAGATGTCAAGATGCTAAGGGAGGTCATGCTCGAAGAGCTCCCCAACATGCGAAAGTAGTCGCTACTACTGAGGGAACTCAACACAAAGCTAAAGAGCAAGTGAGAGTTACCCCCAAATCCATTCAACCCGAAGGACTGGTTATTCCACAACAAATTGAGGTTGTGGTCATAAACCGTAATCACAATGGATAGCCGAACGGAGATAATCAGGTTTAGTACATAAGAAAATGATTACTTTTAAGCTATTAACTCTACAACTTCCTAATTTTTCTATTGCTAGAAAAGCCCATAGGATAATTTTGTTACATAGATTACGATTAGTTAGAACATAATTAAACTTACAAAAACATGTTAGTATTGTCAATTACTTTTTAGGAAAGAACACGGGAATTGATGAGGGGATAGATTCTAAGTATCACATATATTGACAAGTATGTTAAGAATGTTTTATGGTTATGAGTTCTTTTGGGTTATGAGGGGATAGATTCTAAGTATCACATACATTGACAAGTATGTTAAGAATGTTTTATGGTTATGAGTTCTTTTGGGTTTGTGAATAATGAATTATGTCTCCTATCATTTTGTGCTTACACAGCCGGATGAGTTGTGGATTGTGGTGGTTCGGGACATTGGGGTCCCCAATCTAATGCTCCCTACCACTCTGCGGAGTGTGGAAAAACTCACCTGCGGGTGGGGGTTCTATGCTCCCGAGGGAGGTAGGTGTTTTTGGCCCAACACTAGATAGAGCTAATTAAATCATGACCCTCTCAATATTGGTAGGATTAGTTACCAAGTTTAATACCGTTTTAGGGGGCCGGAGCTTAGATTTTACCTTATGGGTAGGGGGATCAAGTTACACTCTCCCCCATCTCTCACTCTCTTTGAACCAAGTGCGGTGTTAACCTCACTCTTGTCTTTGATTGATTACAAAGTGGTCTCTCTTATGTGGACGTTAGATTGCTATTAGGGGTGACTTGTCCATGCTTCCCTTGTGAAGTAGAACTGAGATTCCCATGTTCAACTAAGTCATAGGTTTCCCATGGGGAGACTAGATGGTGATGTGCATGGATATGAATTTTGGATGACTATTAAGAGGACTCCTCCATGTCTGTTGGAGGAGGCACCTCACATGTGGTATCAAAGCCTAGGTTTCAAAAGAGATTTTAGTGTAAAATAAAGTAGTCAATGTATAAAAGAAATTAATATAATAACCACACTTGTTTGAAGAAAATTGTTGTTGATACATATTGTGCCCACAAATAGGAACTTAGTAATGAGGAAGCTACATGTTTGCGGGATATTTTTTCCATCACGTATCAAGTAGCCTTAGTGTGGTCAAATAATTTCTCATACTGCAAGACTATATTTGAGATAATGGAAATGATCTTTATTCCTCCAATTGTATTGCAACCTTATCCTAACTCATGGTATATCAGAGATTTCTAACCAAGGAATAGGTCACATATGGGGATATATTGTGGGCATAACATCCTTCTTCATTATGATCTATGGAGGATTCGATTGGCTAAATAACTAAGGATAGTTAAGATAGACCTTTTGTTTAGTGCCTTTGTTGAACAGTTACTAGACATTGGGAATGAGCCTATACGTGAAACCTAGTGGGTATATCGGGAAGTGCTACAAATAGTACCACCCGAGAGAATTGTTGTAGTGCCAAGAAGGCCTTATTTTGGCACGGGATGTTTTGGTTACCCCCAAGAGCCACCATATTATGTTGTTTGCCATGTATATGAGAATCCACTAAGATATGAGAATATAGACCCTGATACTTTTTATGAGGAAATGATCCATCAGATGGTGTTTTGGTAGATCATAGTATGATCAATATATATTTGTAAATACTTTTCATAAATATAAAGTCTCGTTATTACTTTTGAAAAGCGTGAGTTATGAGCTTATGATGATGATATTTGAGTTGCTTTGACAAGTTAATAATGAAGTACACTTTATGCGATTGATTTTTGAGATCACGTATTCCACTACTTGCCAGTCAAACATATTTGAATTAAGAGAGGGCATAATGGCTATCTTAGAGAAGACTCATCTATGGAGTTGTTTAAGCTTATGAATGGGCTAAAAAATGGAGCCCAACCTAGGGATGGGACGACCCTTACTCTTAGACTCAACTATGTACGAAGATGTGAAAGTCTATCTCAAGTTGTTGAAATGGCTTGAAGAACTAAAACTAGTTCAATGTTTCTTATTTGAAGGATAGAGGGTTGATGATACTGTGACAATTAATGGAGAGACAATGGCCCTACATCGTTGGATGTATGAACAAGTCATCCAAATTATACCTCCTGACCGTATAGTAGTCCACGGGAGACATACCTGAAATGGCTACTCTGTCAAAGGATGCCCTCCTTTACCCTTAATTTATAGAGCCTCAGAGACAGATAAGAAAACCCCTTACTTTGTGAATGTACCATTACACGAAGTCCGTGCCACCAAGGTTTAGCGGTGAAGAACCCAAGGTGGAGCAAGATGCAGAAGCTTGGATTGAGGCTATGGACGACTATTTCCTAGTCGCTACAACTACTACCACAAATCAGTCCATGACTACTCACGTCTTCGTCTTACTGGCAAAGCTAAGCTTTGATGGAAACAGTTTTGCAGAGATAAAGGGGTAACAAAAGCTTCCCAAACTTGGGAGCATACCAAAAAAGCTATGAAAAGACATTACCTTACCTCATCTTTTGAATCAATCAAGATTAATGAATTCTATAACTTACAACAATTAAACCTAACCTTGGAAGGATATTATTCTAAGTTTGTGAGTCTACGCAAATATGCACCCCCAAAGATAGTGTCTCAACAAACTGCAAGGTTCTGCCAAGGACTAAATCCACCCTTGGACACTCTCATTGAATCGATGAGACCAACAACTCTCGAAGATGCTCTTATGCAAGCTGTAATGTGTCCGCTCGACCACTTGTGGGACACCTCTTAGCAGCCCATTGGGAAGAGGGTCCAAAAAGCTCCATCTGGCACTCGCTAGGAATGTCACAGGGTTTGCGATCTAGGTCTCCCCGATTCTGCCCCGAGTGGAAGTGTCCGGCCGTTCCCTTTTACGATCGACCTGAACTCAGAGTTCCTTTCCTATCAGCAAGGTCTCTGGGAAGTAGCTAGCATTGAGCTCTAGATGAACCACTTTGCGTAGGAACAACAGAGTCAAAGCGGATTCATGCTGCACTTGGTTCATGGAGAATGGGAAACGAGATGCGAGCTCAACCTCTCTGCCATAGGACATAGTCCCATTCCTTTCCCCTAAAATAGCATAAATCAGGATTATAACCCTACTAATGCTAGGTCTTCATACTCTCGTTATCTCGTCTTTCGAGAAAAGCTCCCAACTAATCGGGACCACCCTTCCGTAGGACGAACCTAAGTCACGTCCAGCGCACTTTCCTTAGTTTGCTTAGTTATCTAATTACCTACCACATTATGTTTTGACATGCAAAAGCAGCTTCCTTAATTAATCAACTTAACCACTATTTTCTTCACGTAACTTAGGCACTGACACAAAAACAACGTCAAGCAAGTTCCTTTTTCTCAAATATCTGTTCTTTATTTATCATAATTTTGGAGTACATCAAGTATCCTGCCCGAAGGCTATCCTAGCAATCTATAGGATTGCTGCTCCAAGTTCCGCTCATAGACTAGTATACGTGCCTCAAGACCCCATTTCGAGTCACGTCGGCCTCTTGTGCGGGATCCGAAGGAAAGGAATTTACGACTAGATCCTCCCCTGGCACCCAAGCATCCTCCCACTCCAAGCAGCACCTACGGAGAGACCTCTCGTAGCCGGTTTGGTCCAAATACCCGGCGCGACTAACAACCCCCTTGGATAGGGCCAAGCAGACAGTCGAAGGTAACTATTCCTGCCTCTCCCTCCAAGCTTTTAACCTGAAGAATTAAGTGTTTTTCCTTAACTTAGTTCCTTGAGCAAAGGAAATCAAATAATGTACCTAAGTGTACAATCACAAACATTTCGGAGGTCGTTTGTACGACCAACTGCTAAGGTGTGATTCCTTTTTCCCGGATGCTCCCAGCATCCGATCCTGGACCTTTTTCCTAGATGCTCCCAACATCCGATCCTGGATCATTCGCAACTTGGTGAGATCCCAATAATCTCAAACAAGATCATGCAAGCAGATGTTATTGGTAAGTTAATTCATTTTGACTTACTCTTCCCCTTGGGTTTTACCTTACGATATCTTAACCCTAGCTCGAAGCATTAAATGGTCAACTAAGGCAATGGACATGCCTTATTTGCAACCCAACCAAGGGTCTTTTATTCTTCCGGTTCTAACCAAGTTTAGGTAACACACTAGGCAATGCAAGATTCTTCATCTAGGCCTTCAAGATACAGTCTAGATTCATGCGTCCCTTCCATTTCTCTTAGTGCGGTATTATGCAGAATTTTCTAATCATCCTTACCCATCATGCACATGGTGCATTTAGTATATTTATACATCCTAAACGACCTTTAACTCTAGCTATGAATACTTATTCCTAATGCACCGGATCACATGTGACTTGCATATATGAAAGTCTAGGTTTTTATCCATCGGTGCAAGTTCATCTTACGAACAGAAACTATCATTTCATGTGTTTCTTTTAATCATGATCACGAAGCATAAATTCTAAATGACTATTCATGCACTGAACTGGTTTAAAAGCTATTATTTTATGTGAAATAATGCGAAAACCTTATCATCCTATGTGTGTAAAAGCTATCATTTCATGCATATAAACTTATGCGAACTCCATACTCTACCATTTCATGCATGCAACCTAGTGCTTAGAGTAAACAAAAGTCCTAAGGCTTGTTCTTGTTCCACGCATGTAGCTACCCCGTTATTCCTTCTTCTAGAAATAATACAGAATATGCTTAATCAACATTGATTATAAAACCTAGGATATTCAAAAAGAACCTGGGTTTGATTTGTGGTCGTAGGAGCATTTGTTGCGTTGGTCGCTCCGCTCGCCTCTCCCACATTTCCGGTGCCAATGGTAGCTTTGGCACTTACACTTCCCATGACTCTCTTTTTGGGAGCCATTTCCACGCGAAGTTTGGATAGTCCGGTCCTTAATGGCCTTCAAGATGACCGGCTCGGGAAGGAAAGGTCGTGGGAAGGGGTCCTTTGCTGATGAGGGTTTGGCTTGAGAGTGGCTCCTCGAACCTTCTTCACTCACCAACTCTCTCTCTCTCTCTCTCTCTCTCTCTCTCTCTCTCTCTCTCTCTCTCTCTCTCTCTCTCTCTCTCTCTCTCTCTCTCTCTCTCTCTCTCTCTCTCTCTCTCTCTCTCTCTCTCCTTCTTCTTCTTCTCTTCT
Organism: Lygodium microphyllum; assembly: GCF_053477565.2. Taxonomy (NCBI): domain Eukaryota; kingdom Viridiplantae; phylum Streptophyta; class Polypodiopsida; order Schizaeales; family Lygodiaceae; genus Lygodium; species Lygodium microphyllum. The sequence continues at coordinate 18,181,707 of NC_141137.1, read as the reverse complement.
CCTTCTCTCTCTCTCCCTCTTCTTCTTCTTTCCTTCTCTCCTTCTCCTACTCTTCCTCTTCCTCTTCTTCTTCTTCTTCTTCTTCTCTTCTTCTTCTCCTACTCTCTCTCTCCCTCTCCTTCCTCTTCTTCTTCTTTTCTCCTCTTCTCCTTCTCTCTCTCTCTCTCTCCTTCTATAGATGAATTACTTGACCGCCTTCAAGGAGCGAAGATCTTCTCTAAGATAGATCTCAGATCTGGATATTATCAGATAAGGATCAAGAAAGAAGATATCCCGAAGACTACATTCAACACAAGGTATGGACACTTTGAATTCCTAGTGATGTCATTCGGGCTGACAAATGCTCCTGCTACATTCAACAGGTTAATGCAGATATCTTTAGGCCCTATCTTGATGACTTCATACTTGTCTTCTTTGATGATACCCTAGTCTACTCTAAACAGAAAACAAATCATGAACCGAAGCTTTGCATTGTTCTTGAAACAATGAGAGCACACAAGCTTTATGCCAAGAAGAAGAAGTGTGCATTTTTCAAATGACAGATTGAATATCTGGGATTCATTGTATTAGCGGAAGGAATTTCAGTAGATCCAGCTAAGGTCAGAGACGTTCTAGAATAGCCAACACCAACTTCTGTCAAAGAAATACGTAGTTTCCTTGGGCTGATAGGATGGTACATGATTTTCATCAGAGATTATGCTTTGATTGCAGCACCTCTGACTGATCTACTAAAGAAACAAGTAGCAATTGTATGGTCACCTGCCAAACAGACCAGCTTTGACAAACAAAAGCAAAGCTTAGTATCAACACACATCCTGAAACATCCTGATCTTAGTAAGGAGCTTGAAGTGGTAACTGATGCTAGTGCACTTGCTTTAGGATGTGTACTTATGCAAGAAGGTCATCATGTGGCATATTCTTCAAGGAAATTGAAGAGCCATGAAAGGAATTATGCTACCCATGACCTCGAGCTATTGGTTGTCATCCATGCTCTCAAACTTTGAAGACATTACTTGCTAGATAACAAATTTTCCTTAGTGACGGACCACAAGAGTCTTAAATGGATCTTCACCCAGAGTGAGCTCAATATGAGGCAATGTCATTGGATTGAAGTGCTTGAAGAATACGATTTTGAAATCAAATACAGGCCTAGAAAAGAGAATGTAGTTGCCGATGCACTCAGTCGCAAGGCATTTCTAAACTCTCTTATTTTGCAAGATCCATCAACAGCAAGGTTACTAGCCACAAAGATATCAATGCCAAACAACCCGATTCTTGAGCTAGCTAAAGAAGAGGCATATCATGACCCAGTCTATCAGAAAATGCTAAGGGAGATCCTCATCAAGGATCAAGAATCGAAGCTAAAGACAAAGTATCAAGAATTCTCTCTCAGTAGTGGACTTGCCTACTTTAGGACAAGATTATGTATCCTTGCAAGCCAGACTCTCAAGCAGAAGATACTTTGGGAAGCCCATGACTCCCCTTTCTCAGGACATCCTGGCTATGCCAAGTCCCTTAACATAGTCAGAAAGAGCTATTATTGGGAAAGGCTCCAAGGTGACGTTCTCAAATATGTCACGGAATGCTTGTCTTGTCAACACATTAAGGTAGAACATGTCAAAATGCTTGGGAAATTGCAACCACTTGACATTCCACAAATGAAATGGGAGTTCATTAGTATGAACTTCATTAGTGGCCTACCCTAAGTGCAGGGAGGATATAACTCTATTATGGTTGTAGTGGATATGCTCACCAAGGTCGCACATCTCACCCCTGTTAAGACAAACTATAAAGCTTCAAACATCACAAGATTATTCATCAAGGAAATATTCAAACTACATGGGTTACCCAGAAGAATCATTAGTGATCGTGACTCTCTCTTCACATCACACTTCTGGAGGGCTATCTTTGAGGCTATTGGAACTCAACTCTGTTTCAGTATAGCTTACCATCCCCAAGCAAATGGTCAAACAGAACGAGTCAATCAAGTGATTGAAGATATGCTTAGGGCATACTACTGTCGCGAACCCAAAAAGTGGATTCAATACTTACCATTGGTTGAGTTTGCCTACAATGCTTCTCACCAATAGAGTATTCAAATGACCCCTTTTCAAGCAATGTATGGGCACGATTGTCGCACCCCTTTGAACTTCTTAGACCCAACCTTGAGGGTAGAAGCTTCAAGGCAGATGCTCAAAGACATGGATGATCAAATCAAATCAATAAGACAAGACATCCAAGCTGTCAGGGATAGACAGAAGGCTTACGCTGACTTGAAACGGCAAGACAGATCCTTCATTGAAGGTGATATGGTCTTCATCTACATACGCCCTAAAAAGAGTTCACTGTCCTCGGGAGGGTACAAGAAGCTAAGTCCGAGGTATTGTGGACCTTATAAGATCACTAAGTGCCTAGGGCCTAATGCTTATAGACTACAGCTGCCTGCAACCCTAAAGATTCATAATGTATTCCACGTTAGCCGATTGAAACAGTATCTGCCTAATCCAAATCATGTACTTGATGACCAGCAAATTGTAATGCCTAGCTAAGGAGTCCTTGAGCTACGGCCTGATAGAGTCCTAGATGTCAGGGAGAGGCATTTGAGGTCAAGGACCTTGAGAGAATACCTCATCCAGTGGAAGGATTATCCCGAAGAGGATGCCACCTAGATGGATGAAGATACTCTCAACCAACAATACCCCCAGATCCTCTTGAGATGAGGATAACTTGATTCCTCTAAGGGGGAGAGGATGTAACATTCCCGTGCCTTCCCCCCCATAGGAACTCCCATCCTCTTAATGCAAAAAAGAAAATACTTTAGTGTAATTTTTTTTAACTCCCTCTCTCCCTCCCTGCCGGACAGGACGTCGAGGAGAGAGAGAGAGGGAGTAAAGTGAAGTAAATGGGGGGCATGCAACCCCCCACGTCGGAGGGGTGGCCGCCATGCCACCCTCCTCCCCCTCCTATAATGGGGAGGCTTCCCCCTCCCTACGTCAAACAGATCGCCCCCCCTGGACGTTAGATGGCTGAAACCTCCCCCCCTCGTGTTCGTCACCATTCTCCCCCCCTCCATGCAACAGCAACAACACCCCCCTTGGGGCTTCCGACTGAAACCTCCCCCCCTCCTCCTCGCCAGGTAGCTGCCCCCCCCCCCCCCCCCCCCCCCCCCGGTGATTAGGAAAAGAAGAAGAAGAGAGGAAGACAAGGGAGAGAAGGAGAGAAGGAGAAGAAAAGAAGAAAGAGAGGGAGAGAGGGAGAGAAGAAGAGGAGAGGGAGAGAGGGAAGGAGAAGAGGAGAAAAAGAAGAAGAAGAGAAGGAGAGAGAGAAGAGAGAAGGAGAAGAAGAAGAGAAGAAGGGAAAAAGAAGTAGAAGAGGAGGAGGAAAGAGAGAGAAGAAGAGAGGGAGAGGGGGAGAGGGAAGGAGAAGAAGAGGAAAAGAAGGAGAGGAATAAGAGAGGGAGAGGAGAATGGAGTATTTATATTTTATGGTTGATTGATTCAACCCTCTGTAGTCAATGCATAGATGAAGCATTCCATCTTTCCTCTTTTGGAACAGCATTGGGGCTCCCCATGGTGAACTGCTAGAATGGATGTAGCCTTGGTCTAATAATTTCTTGAGTTGCTCTTTCAATTCAATAGCTTCTGGAATGGACATCTTATATGGCCTCTTTGCAACTGGTGCAGCTCCTGGCACCAGTTTGATTTCGTGGTCGACTTCCCTTTGAGGAGGAAGTTATGTTAGATCTTCAGGAAATACGTCTATGTATTCCTTTAACCATGAAGGTTCTTCCCCAAATTCCTGATTCTGATCTAGCTTATTCAGTTTAATCAGATAGATAGGTAGGCCCTTTCTAACTCCTTTTATTATCCTGTTGCTTTTGCCAACTGTATTTTTGGCTTACCAACATCTCCTTGAGTCGTGACTAGTTCCGCTTCAGAATTTCGAAAGGAGACTTGGCCCTTCCCACAGTGGATATTGGCATCATTGGGTATTAGCCAATCCATTCCAAGTAAAAATTCATGGGCACCTAGGTTCATTACCCTGAATCTCACCGAAGTTGGCTTCCCACCTAGTAGGAATTTCACCTTAGTAGTTTGCCTAGTATAAGAGACCTCACGACCATTTGCTAAATCCACAAGTAGGTGCATCTATTGTGGCTATTCCTAATCTTTTTGCACAGATTGGTGAAATGAAGAAATGTGTACTG